>NC_083868.1:150541811-151166811 GCF_032452875.1 Bos javanicus | reverse complement strand
AACTTCTACCCCAAGCAGCTGGATCAAGATGCTTTGCCAAACAGAGGCAGCTGCTTCCCCAAAAGATACTCCAATGACCTTAATTTTAATTTATATTATTTGTTTCTTTCCCATTAGGGTTTATTTAGGATATCAAATAACTGAACAACAACAACAAAATTGAATATAGTTTCCTGTGCTACACAGAAAGACCTTGTTGATTCTCCATCCAATATTTAATAGCTTGCATCTGCTAATCCCAAACTCCCCACTCATCCCCCCTCCCCCACAAGTGTGTTCTCTGCGTCTGTGAGTCTGTATTATAATTAAGTTCATTTCTGTCGTATTTTAGATTCCACGTATGACACCATATGGCATTTCTCTTTCTGACTCCCTTCGCTGAGTATGGTAGTCTCTAGGCCCACCCATGTTGCTGCAAATGGCATTGTGTTGTTCTCTTTTATGCGTGGGTAATTTTCTATTATATCTGCACCACATCTTCTGCATCCAATCATCTGTCAGGGGTGTTTAGGTTGCTTCCACATCTCGGCTATTGTAAATCATGCTGCTATGAACACTGGGGTGCATGGATCTTTTTGAATTTTAGTTTTGCTCAGATATATGCCCAGAAGTGAGGTTGCTGGATCATATGACAATGCTCTTTTTTTTTTTTTTTTCAGTCTCATGAGGCACCATCATACTGTTTTTCACAGTGGCTGTACCAATTTACATTCCCACCAGTGGCGTAGGAGGGTTCCCTTCTCTCCACACCCTCTCCAGTACTTGTTATTTATAGGCTTTAATGATAGCTGCTCTGACTGGTGTCAAGTGGTATATTCTATAACTTTATGATAATACAGTTTTGGAAATGAGTATGACATGGGTTGGCACTAAGATGGGAATTTAAAGTCACATTTACTGGTCAGATCAATATTTACTAAGCTTCCACTCTCAGGGATAGCAAGATGACCAGGCCCACATTCTCTGTTCTCCAGAATCATTTAGTCTCATAAGAGAGACAGTCCTCAGTGAGCAGCATTACTCCATGGAGCAGAGCATCTGTTGTGCTGAGATGAGATGGAGCAGGGCTGTTGAAAGTTCCAGTTGGGGAATCAGAGAATCCTTTACTAGAGGAATGTGCCTTTAACCAGACCTAAAAGCTGTTGGAAATGGAGAAATTAAGGGAAGAGAGGGGAGAGGATTCCACCTGAAGTTCACAGCATCACCCAAGGCTCAGAGGCAGTGCCATAGTAGATATCAGAAGGTATGTTGGAAGTGAAAGCAAAGGTTAGACTTCTGGTTTCTTGTCTGGCAAGCTATGTGCTTGGAAGTCACCCTCCAGCCATACAACAAGAAAAACACTCAAAAAAATGGAAAATTAACAACCAGATACAAAGAATCTGGAAGCAGAAATGCATGAGCAAAAACCTCTCTGGCACGAGTATTGGATCCTTTTACCTAGTACAAGATGTCTGGCTTTTAATCAGAAATTATGAGACATTTGCTGTTCAATCACTGAGTCATGTCCGGCTCTTGGCAACCCCATGGACTGCAGCATGCCAGCCTTCCCTATCCTCCACTATCTCTTGGAGCTTGCTCAAATTCATTGAGCTGATAATGCCATCCAACCATCTCATCCTCTGCTGCCCTCTTCTCCTCCTGCCCTCAATCTTTCCCAGCATCAGGGTCTTTTCCAGTGAGTCAGCTCTTTGCATCAGGTGGCCCAAGTACTGGAGCTTCAGCTTCAGCATCAGTCCTTCCAATATTCAGGGTTGATCTCCTTTAGGATGGACTGGCTGGATCTCCTTGCAGTCCAAGGGACTCTCACTACTGGAAAAACCATAGCTTTGACTATGTGGACCTTTGTTAGTCCACAAAGTGATATCTATCCCTGTTTTTTAGAGACAAATGGGAGTTGGTAGAGACCAAACAAGCATCAGGTCCTGACTTACATATGGCAGAGATGTTGGAATCATCAGAGCAGGAATTTAAAACAACTATGATGAAAAAGCCAAGGGCTCCCAGGCACCAAGTGAAAGGAACGGACCCTGGTGCGGGGCCCGGCTGAGGGGAAACTGAGAGCAGGCATGTGTTCCCAGCTCGGGGGAGCAGCTATGCTCACTGTCCGCAGCAGGACACCCTGCCCTGCTCTGTCCTCACAGGCTGCCTGAGACTGGCCAGAAGTAGCTTCTTCTAAACCACTGATTTCTCTCTAGGTCCCTGTCCAGTGACCCCAGTGCCCAGGTTGGCATGAACAGCAACAACATACAGAAGGACTGCTTGCCTGGCCTTTGGGTGAGGTCAGGAGCCGACTAAAGTCTGGTTTCCTGGAGTGGAGGGCAGGAAAGCGGGCTTGGTAACCGGAGCCTGACGAAAACAACGGCTTTTTATTGTTTGAACAGAAGGATGCTAGGCCAGCTCCTCCTTCCTTCCTTCCTTCCTTCCTTCCACCATTCAGCACTTGTCACCAGGCTAGCAAGCACATCCCTGACTCTCAGCCCTGATGAGAACTGCCCACCAATAGAGGCGGTCTCAGGAGGATGGGGACTGGGGCCATCAAGGGGTGTAGGCTGGTTGCCGGGTGGAGGTTAAGGTATGAGAGGAGAGGGTGGTGAGTCTTGAGTCCAGAGGGAGGCCAGCTCATCCCCTTGAGGGGGATGTGGGTCTTGCCTCCTCAGACTCCATCCCCGTCTCCAGACTTTATTTTTTGGGGCTCCAAAATCACTGCAGATGGTCACTTCAACCATGAAATTAAAAGACGCTTACTCCTTGGAAGAAAAGTTACGACCAGCCTAGATAGCATATTGAAAAGCAGAGACATTACTTTGCCAACAAAGGTCCGTCTAGTCAAGGCTATGGTTTTTCCAGTGGTCATGTATGGATGTGAGAGTTGGACTGCGAAGAAAGCTGAGCCCCGAAGAATTGATGCTTTTGAACTGTGGTGTTGGAGAAGACTCTTGAGAGTCCCTTGGACTGCAAGGAGATCCAACCAGTCCATTCTGAAGGAGATCAGCCCTGGGATTTCTTTGGAAGGAATGATGCTAAAGCTCAAACTCCAGTACTTTGGCCACCTCATGTGAAGAGTTGACTCATTGGAAAAGACTCTGATGCTGGGAGGGATTGGGGGCAGGAGGAGAAGGGGACGACAGAGGATGTGATGGCTGGATGGCATCACTGACTCGATGGACGTGAGTCTGAGTGAACTCCGGGAGTTGGTGATGGACAGGGAGGCCTGGCGTGCTGCGATTCATGGGGTCGCAAAGAGTCGGACAAAACTGAGCGACTGAACTGAACTGAACTGACCCTTTATCCATCACTGTCCCTAAGCAGGAAGCTCCAGGTTGGACACAGCCTGTTTGTTAAGGGCTGTTCTAAGACTTTGTCCCCCCATTCCCATTTATCTGAGACAAAGTCAAGGCTGACCCCACATGAAGCCCCTTCTGTGTTGGGTCAAATACGCGCTTCACCTGGCCTCCCGAGAAGGAAAGGGTTTGATCTAGATGAGTAGGTGCTATCCTCCCTCTCCTTAGCTTTGAAGTAGGTGTGTGGAGTGGCCGATGGTCCAGGAGGTGGACACTGGGCTGCCCAGAGCTGTCACTGGTGGGTGTACCACCTCCCACGAATCACTGGCCCTCCCCACACCCCAGCGTGTTCATCAACCAACAGGGGTAGTCACTGTGCATAGTAAACGTAGAGATTCGTCACCTGGTTTTTATTGGAATAAAGTAACCGTGGGCTTACGATTTTGGTGGATGACTGAGTATATTTAAACCACCAGCTCAGCCTCACTTGTTTTCTCCGGAACATGACGTCACGCTTATGGGTGGCCTGGGAGGTTGTGTTCTCTGGAAACCCAGCGGGAACGCTGGGCTGAAGTTGGCTGTAATCTCCCTGTCCTGCCTCCTCACTCCCTGCGGAGGTGGCCCCGATTGGTTTCTAGGGCGCTGCCCCCTCTCCTGCTCAGCCTGAGGTTGGAGCCTGCTAACCACAACAATTAGAGGGCTGGTTTTATGGGGAGGCTCAGATTGCTGGCTCGCTTCGCCTAGGCAACTACAGCAGGCTGGAAGCTGGAGGTTGGCTCTCCCAAGAGTGTGGAACACCAGCATCATCGTGGCTCTCGTTTCTTTATTAACATGCTCAGGGGTTCTCAGCCTCGGCACTGCTGACACTCTGGGCCAGTTCACTGTTTGTCGTGGGGGCTGCCCCATGCATCGTAGGATGCTGGGCAATGTGCCTAGCCTCTATGCCCTCTGCTCCAGACCAGAACATTCGCACTTCCATGCAGCTTCAGACACAGGGCCTGGAGGCTTTAGGGCACTGTGATCGTGACCTATCTAGGACTCAGGTAGATCTTTATTTATTTCTTTTATTTCGGCCACACTGCACAGCAGGCGGGAATCTTAATTCCCCGACTAGGGATCGAACCCTCTATAGTGGAAGCATGGATTCATTACCGCTGGACCACCAGAGAAGTCTCTGAGATAGATATTTTCGATAATCACAAAACACAAGCCAGCGTGCTGAGAACCATGGGTCCTAAAGAGACAGCATCTGGACCACAAGGCTATAAGGAGCCACAAGAACCATCCCTGGATTCCTGCTCTGGTTGCCTTGGGAGAGAGGAGGGGCCACAATTCCAGTTCACAAGGAAAGATGTCTCAGCGGCCTTGATTCCTTCTCCCCAGGGTGAAGATCTTCTATTGAGGACCATCAGGTAATGGAACATCGTGCTTATTCAATAATGTCACGGAGTGTCTCCCTGAAATCTCAGAACCCAAACAAAAGGACTGAAACATGAACAACGTGTCTACCCTAGGAAAGGTGGTAGTCGTAATGCCACATGCCAGCGGGGAGATTTTTGAGCCAGGAATTAGGAGGAGCCAGGGATCATTCATTACTAGGGGGCTGTACCCCTCAACGGTGCTCTGCCCCCCAGTAACTGCTCCATAATTCAGATGTGCTCACAGGTGGGCTGGGCAACAGCGTTATCATTCAGTCTCTAAGCTGGGTCCTACTCTTTGCAACCGCATGGACTGCAGCAATGCCAGGCTTCCCTGTCCTTTACCATGAGTTTGCTCAAACTCATGCCCATTGAGTTCATGATGCCATCCAGCCATCTCCTCCTCTGTCACCCCCTTTTCCTCCTGCCCTGGGCTGCAGTGTAGGTTCCAGGATTCCCCCCAAAGAGAGGTTTGCGGATAGAACCAGATTGGAAGAAAAGGTTAGGTTTGCACATCCAGTTGGCAAACCCCTACTTAGATGTTTCGGATCAATAAAAGGAGTGAGAAGCTTTTATCCACATTTGTAAAAGTTTAGGAAAATCAACTCAATCAGATAACATTATTTCTTACTTTTTTTCCCCAAGAGGGTAGCCTTGAAGTTGCCAGTGGAAAGCAAAACGGGACCTAATGGGCATGTCCCCAGGTCTTCTTGGGGGTCCAGGGGGAGCCGGCCCCTTCCACTTTCCTCCTGGAGCCCGGGAGGGGGTCCCCCATACGGGCCCTCTCTGTGCCTCTCAACCTGCCCCCCTTTCAAGGAGACGGTGTGAAGTCGTGTCCCTTACCTCCTGTACGTCCTGCTTTCTCTCTGACTCTGTGACAGGAGCCCGAGTTTAAACCCAAGTCTTGCCATTCAACAGCCCACGGTGACCTTGAACCAGTCACTAACCCTCTCTCAGCCTCAAGTTCTTCATCCGTAAAATGGGGATCAGGGGAGTCCCCCTCCTCAGAGGGTATTTTCAGACTAAATAGGATAATGGTAGGAAAGCTGCTGCTGTGGTGCCTGGCAGGTTTAAAATGTTCTGCCTACACACTTCTTGTTAGTGCTAGACCTCGACGTTAGAGGTGTCCACGTACATGCTCTTGGGCTTCCCAGGCGGCTCAGTGGTAAAGAATCATCCTGCCCATGCAGGAGATGCAGGAGCCACGGGTTCAGTCCCTCGGTCGGGAAGATCCCCTGGAGAAGGAAATGGCAACCCACCCCAGATTCTTGCCTGGGAAATTCCATGGACAGAGGCGCCTGGAGGGCTACAGCCCACGGGGTCCCAAAGAGTCAGACATGACTGAGCGACTGAACACATACACACATACACATATGCACTCCTATCAGTCCAGGGGCCTGCAGGCAAGGCCAGAGTCTCAGGGAGTCTTTAATATTTTTAGAGGGGCTAATGAATTGCCCTTTTGCTGGAAAAAAAGACTGCTGATCTTAGTTGTTGTTCTGTGGGCAAGTTCATAAATAAATGCCCGATTGAGATTTTGGGTACCCTTTTAAGTGTTGAAAAGTGCAAATAAATTATTTCCCCCAAAGACCCTTTGCAACTGTCAGGACAACCTAGGGTTATGGCTGTAACAAATAGTCCTAAAAATTTCAGCGGCATGGCACATACAAGTTTATTTCTTTCTCATTGCAAACTCATCTTAGGGGAACAGTGGTAGGGACTCTGCTTTGAATTACCACTCAGGGCCCCTGGCTCACTCTCTGGAATTTCGGTAGTGGCAAGACAAGGGAAGGAAGGATGAAGAATTCCTCCAGGCTTGTCACTGTCCCAGCCTGGAAGTGACACATACATCACTTCTGTTTGCGTTTCATGGGCCAGAACGGGTCACACAGACTGGGAAGGGCGGGCTTCCATCTGCCTAGCAAGGAGGGGAGATGGGATACCCGTGAGCCCAGCTGGCCACCTCCACGTCCAGACACCACAGACGGGGCCAGAGGCCATTTGGCCAATCTGGTGCATTGAGAGCAAGAATACACAAACATTTTCTAAAGGGCCAGAGAGTAAATATTTTAAGCTTTGTGACCGCAGTGACTTTGTCCCAACTGCTCACCTCTGGAAGACAGTCACAGACACTGTGTCAATAAATGGATGTGGCTGCGTTCTAATAAAACTTTTATTTACAAAAACAGGTGGGCCATAGTTTGCTCAGCCTGGAGTAGAGTGAAACTATCCCTTAGAAGTCACCAATTATGTTCTTCATAAAAGCCATAGCATTCCAGTTGAAATGTCTCGTTTGCCAGAGGGGAGGAGCTAGACAAAGCGGGGTGTGTGTGAAGGTGTTGAAAATGACCACAGTCAGGATTTCAGCAACCCGGGTGTCAAGATGTTGAGTTTCTACGTTTGACCCACAGACTCTTAAAGAACCTCAGCTTTTTCTCTGACTTTTTCAAGAGAAGCAAACTCTCTCAGTATTCTGGAGCTGTCTGTTTCTTAATTGAAATGCAAAACATGACCATTTTAAGGCAGATGAGGAAAGAGAGCAGCTGGGTCTTTGTCTTTATTTATCTGTTTATTTTATGAAGTATAGTTGATTTACAATGTTGTGTTAATTTCTGCTGCACTGTGAAGTGATTCGGTTATACATATATATGCATTCTTTTCCTATTATTTTCCATTATGATTTATCCCAGGGCACTGAATATAGTAGGAGCTTGTTGATTACCCATTCTATACATGCCCGTTTGCATCTGTTAACTCCAAACTCTCTCTCCATCAGTCCCCAACCCCACACGCCTCGAGGCAACCACACGTTTGTTCTCTATGTCTGTGATTCTATTTCTGTTTCGTAAATAAGTTCATTTGTATCACCCCTTGGATTCTACATATAGGCAGTACCTTTGACATTTGTCTCTGACTTGCCTCACTTAGTGTGATCATTTCTAGGTCCTTTCATGTTGCTGCAAATGGTATTTCATTCTATTTTGTGGCCCAGTAATTTCATTATGCGTATGTACCACCGCTTCTTTGTCCATTCCTGAGTCCGTGTGTCAGTGGGCATCTAGGTGGCTTCCACAGCTTGGCCGTTGTAAATCGTGCTGCTGTGGGTGCAGGGGTGCGCGTACTTTTTCGAATAACGATGTTGCCCGGATGTTGCCCGGCGGTGGGAGTGCCGTACGGCAACTCTACCTTCAGGTTGTTGCAGTGTCTTCTTAAACATAATTTATTTAACCTATAGCCTCTGTAGCCTTTATTTTCGAGTATTTCAAGTGCTCCAAAAATACCTTGGGAAGTTTCTTAAAGGAGAAGCTGAACTTAGAAATTCCTTCCTCCCCAACCGTAATTTTCCCTGTACCTTTCTGAGTTCCTGCCTAAGGCTGGCTGCACAGGAAAAGGTTAACAAGAGGAAAAGGAACAGAATTGTACTGAGATGTACACCTCCTGTGTACGTGGGAGAGACCAGGGAACACGAATAGACTCCCAGGATGGACCAATCCATAACCTCCAATAGCATCTTCGGCCGAAGACAAAGACAGACGCCCTTGGGGGGAGGGAGGCAGGTTAAAGGAGGTGACGGAAAAGTGTCATGAATGGGTAGGTTGTTCCGCAGATTTAAGTCGGGTTAAATCCGACTGACAAGAGTTTCTTGTGAAGAATCAGCTTTCTCTTCCAGACAAAGAGAGAGACGCTTTTATCAATGGAGATTTCCTCTATAAATTTAAATTTTCTTTACAAAAGGACAACTTGTGCTCTGTTTTCAGTTTTCCTTCTGCCTGAAGTTTCTCAGAAATAACCAGTTCAAAATAATCCTTCTGCCAAAGAGAGGCCTTCTAGGGTGGCATTCTCTGCTACCCTCACTGCTTCTTCCCTGAGTGCTCTGCAGGTACCAAGTCCTGGGCCGGGCATGGGGCTGAGGGGCTCTGAGGCAGACAAGGCTGGTGTGCCCAGCATTCAGGAGGAGACTCAGCAAGCATCGAGAAGACAGTGGGCCAGGTCTTCAAGGAGGAGGGAGGTGGTGCAGTCTGAGTGGACGCTGTGGGTCGGTTCAGCCCCAGGAAGGCAGACATTCTGGCCACGTGAAGCAGAACAAGATTTAAGGCAGGGCATCAGGTGCTTCCTGAAGCCTTTGGAGGCCTGGGCTGTCAGATGGCCTGCTGGGAGCTGCACCCCTTGCCACTGTCAGGAAAATGAGGACCAGCAGCAGGTGATGGGAGCCTGGCTCAGGAAGACATGGGAGGGGGAATCCAGGAATAGGGAAGTTCCTAGAAATGCCCCTGGATGCCACCATGGCTGGGTCCAGCTCCTGCTCCCCCAGAGAAGCCTTGGAGGCTGGCAGAATCCCCCTCCTGCGATGCCATCACTGTGTCTGGGACAGTGCCAGCCCCCCACTCCCTACAATCTCCTGCAAAGGCGGGAGTCCCAGCCCTGGTGGTGGCTGGCTTCTCCAGCGCATCGGGTCCTAGGGCCACTGTGACAACCCAACACACACGGGGCGGCTCGAACAGCAGAGACGTGTCGCCTCACGACCAGGGGTGGGGCTGGGTGCCGGAGGCCCAGATGCCAGCGGCTGGGTCCTCCAGGGGGTTTGTCCCCGCAGCTTCTGGTGGTCTGCCGGCCTCGCCCCACCTCTGCCTTCATCTTCACCTGACATTCTCTGCCTGCACTCTGGCGTCGGTGTCCCAGTTCCCCTCTTTGTAAGGATGCTTGGCATGTCTGATTAGGACCCACCCTAACGACCTCATCTTAGCTGATTACATCTGCAGGGTCATTGTTCCCAAACAGAGTCTCATTCTGGGGGTCTGGGGCTCAGGACTTCCCCATGTGACTTTGGGGGACAGGGTTCTGGAGGAAAAAGACCCTCAAAGTGGGATGGACTGGAGATGAGGAGGGTCTACACTCTACCATGAGTGGGGAGTAGGGGGCGGCCATTGGAGGCAGACTCAGCTCAGAGGGAACCTCTGGGGCCCTAGGTCTAGGGCAGGAGTGAGCGTCATGTGAGGGAAAGGGGAACCTTGGGGCTACAGGGCTGGAGTGAGGGGCGGCCTGGGATGGGGTTGGCCACATCACAGGGCCTTCAGGACACTTGAAACTGCTGACTTTCACTGCAGATGGGGTGAGAAGCCCCCAGGAGTTTCTAATCAACAAATGACACAGTGGATACACATCTGGGGATGCACTCTGGCTGCTTCATGGAGCAGGGGTGTAGGGGGCCAATGCGGGCACAGGAGGGTGGTTTGAGGGGCTCCTGCCATTGTCCTGGGGAGAGACTATGGTGACTTGGGGAGGGAGATGGGGGCTTCCCTCATAGCTCAGTTGGTAAAAAAATCTGTCTGCAATGCAGGAGACCCCAGTTTGATTCCTGGGTTGGGAAGATCCCCTGGAGAAGGCTACCCACTCCAGTATTCTGGCCTGGAGAATTCCATGGACTGGATAGTCCATGGGGTGGCAAAGAGTCGGACACAGCTGAGCGACTTCACTTTCACTTTCTTTTTTCTGTGGTGACTTGAGCCTGAAGGAGTGGTGGCCAGAGAGAGGGGATGGATTTAGAGTAAGTTCTGATGAGAGCTGCCTGGATGCACAAAGCATGAGCTTCCAGTCCACGAGGATGTAGGTTAGAGAACGAGGATGTGGCGGCTGGCATCGCCAGGTACCTTAGAGCTTTCCAGTGGGCATTTGTTTCCTGGGATGACATTCACTGCACAGAGTAAGGGGGTTTCCCATTTGGTTTCTAGTGACCACATGTTCTTAACACCAGATCGGTACTCTGAGTCAGGCGGGAGAAAGAACATTTACTGGGTGGTGTGTGTGTGTGTGTGTGTGCGTGTGTGCTTGTGTGTTCTGGAGGGCTGGAGCATACATGCTATCACCTTGGGATGCCAGGCCAGGGGGCCACAGCCCCTCCTTCCCTCCTCTGGCGTGCGTGGCCTGTGTGCTGTGGCTGGGGTCCCTCCTCTGGCGTGCGTGGCCTGTGTGCTGTGGCTGGGGTCCCTCCTCTGGCGTGCGTGGCCTGTGTGCTGTGGCTGGGGTCCCGGCTGGCCCGAGGGACAAGGATTCTCAGTCCCAAGGGCTGTGTCACCTTTCTTGGCAAAAGAAACTGCAGACGTGAGTAAGTTAAAGATGTGGCGAGGAGGAGACGATTCTGGATTACCTGTCGGGGCCCAAGGTGCTGACGGGGGTGCCTGTGACAGAGGCAGCCGGGCAAGAGTGAACAGAAGGCAACGTGACGATGGAAGCCTTGGTCTTGCTGCTGACTTTGAAGATGCAGGAAGGGGCACCAGCTAGGAATTCTGTGGCTTCTAGAAGCCGAAGAAGGTGAAGAGAAGGACTCAGCCCTAAAGCCTTGAGAAGGAACAAGATCTCGCCAACACCTCGGTTTTAGCCCACTTAAGCATATTGCTTATAGAGTTCTGCCCCAAAGCCACAGAAACAGCACCCAGAACCAAGGTCATCTCTGAAGCTGACGGAGCCCCCTTGTAGTCATCACCCCAAAAGCCCCCAATCGTCACCAGCCAGCTCCCTGACCCCATAGTATGCAAAAACGCCCTCCCCGGTGCTCACCCTAACCGATCACCGAAGGCCACCCTTCCAGCAGGAAGTCTTGAAGCTATAAAAATACGCTACTAACCCGTGGAAGGGGTCAGCTCTCCCTGGTCTGTGTGCTCACAGTGCCCTCATTATCTCTGCTCTTTGCTCTTAATAAACCCACTCCCTTCTGAAATGCTCTGTGTCCGGAAATTCTTTTCCAGTCTGCCCTCGGACTGCCCCAACATTGTTGAGCTTCTGGAATCCAGAAGGATAAGTTAGTAAATTGGCTTGTTTTAAGCCACGACATCTGTAGTCATCTGTTACGGTTGCGTTAGGAAAACGAGTCAAGGTGGAGAGAAGAAAGAGCCTACAACTAAACCCCTCCAAGCAATCCCAAAATGAACCTAAGGGGTATTCCAGGGGCCTGTATGTCTCGTACCAGCACCAGTCACACTGGCAGAGGAGAAGAGTTTGGTGTGGGAGGCGGGGTGGGGCGGGGGGCTCAAGTCCACAGCAGGCTCTCCAACCAGAGACAGTTGGAGAAGTATCAGTCACATGGCTAACTTAATTTGTTGTCACTTTTTCTCTGGACAAACAGAACATCACTACAGAAGCCGTAGCAGGTGTTAGACTAGCTGCTGTCAATAACACACCCAAGTTAATTTCTCTTTGGCTTGCAAACTCTCTTTTGCTCCTGCTGAAAACGCTCACTCTGACTGTTCTCAGCACACAAATACTCGCCAGGCCCTTAGGTCTCAGGGGATGTGATTTCAGCCAAACATCAACCTGCCTTCTCCACGTGCAGATGGATGGAGACCTAGGAAAGGAGGGTGAGTGGGGGCAGTCAGAGATGATGGAACAACTTCTTAAGTCAGAGCAGGGGAAAGGCTCAGCTTGGACCTGACCTCTCCCTTGGACACGTTCCCTGGGAGAGCATAACGCTGCTGATATCTGAGTGTAACCGCCACCGAGAAGGCCTCGCTGTGTGTGGCTGGAGCCACAGAATGAAGATTTCACAATCTTCCCATCTGTTTGTTGCCGTTCAGTCGCTCCGTTGTGTCCGACTCTTTGCAGTCCCATGGACTGCAGCAGGATCTCTCCAACCATCTCATCCACCTCCGCCCCCTTCCCCTTTTGCCTTCAATTGTTCTAGGAAAAGAGGGTACTCAAACATTTTTTTAAAAAAATCCAACATGGAGTTTGGGATTTGCAGATGCAAACTATTATATAGAGAATGGTTAAACAGCAAGGTCCTATTATATAACACAGGGAGCTATACTAAATATCCTGAGATAAACCAAAATGGGAAAGAATGTGAAAAAGAGTGTGTATATATATATATACACATAACATATAAAACTTTATTTTTATATTAAAAAAACTTTATATATTATGTGTATATATATATAAATATGTGTAACTTTTTATGAGTCACCTTACTGTAGAGTAGAAACTGACACAGCACTATATATTTCAATAAAAATAAATTTTTTTAAAAACCTGACATGTTTAGAATATTGAGAAGCCCTCACTGCCTGGGGGAGACGGGGTCCCTCGGTGATCCAAGGATCTGGCACTGGGGAGGCTCTCAGAGCTGGTTTAGGTCCTGTGTAAATACTATGGATTAGTGGGATATTGGCCCATGAAACACGTAGCTCCAGCCAGCTACCAGAGTATTTTGAGAGCTGCCAGTGCGCTTAATGCCACCGGAGTCTGAATAACATGTTTTGGAACAGGCGTTCAGGCAGACTTGAATTTCATTTGGAAAGAATCTGGAGCAAGATGCTTTTCTTGGGGGATTAGTTGCTGCTGAGAAATTGAAAAGCCAGCATCCTCCGTTACACTCATCTGGGAAGTCTCCAGAGACGCGGGATCCCACAGGAACGCGTCATTGCTGCCGTTGCTTCTCCCCACAACTGTTGGGGCGACGTCAGGAGCCATCAGTCGTGGTGAGTACCATGTAAAATGCCGTGGCTCAAGTGCCTCCGACCTCTGGGCGGGTGAGAGGGTTTGCAGAGTGTCTGGGGACACGCCTGCCTTCAGCACCTGTCAAGACTGCCATCACACCCCAGACCTGTGACCCTCTAGTCTCTGCCCTTCAGAACCCTCCATGACATCTCCTGTCCTGGGATTGTGGTTATAAATGGAAACAGAGGCCGGAAATTCTGCGTTCAGTGTCCTCGGGTCCCTGAAACTCCTTGTGTGACATTCTCTGCTGCCCTTGTCTCAGCCTGAAGCCACCTGTTCAGCCCTGACCCTCTGGCGGGGGGCCAATGTCCTGCTGGCCGCTCATGTAACATCCAACCATGTGAGTGTCTCGTTGCTACTGCAACAAGACAAATGACCACAAGGTTAGTGGCTGAAAAAACACCCACGTGTTACCTTCCAGCTCTGCAAGGAGACTTCAGACTCAGCGTGACTCAGCTGGTGTCCTGCTCAGGGCCTCATAAGTCCAAAGTCAAAGGACCGGAAGGACTGTGTTTCCTTTTGGAAACTGTATCCATTTCTGAGGGCTGCTGTGACAAAGGATTACAGACTAGGTGACTTCAGTTCAGCTCAATTCAGTTGCTCAGTCGTGTCCGACTCTGCGACCTCATGGACCACAGCATGCCAAGCCTCCCTGTCCATCACCAACTCCCGGAGTTTACTCAAACTCATCTCCATTGAGTTGGTGATGCCATCCAACCATCTCATCCTCTGTCGTCCCCTTCTCCTCCTGCCTTCAATCTTTCCCAGCATCAGGTGGCTTAAAACAACAGAAATTAATGCTTTTGCAGTTTCTGAGGCCAGCGTCTGAGATCAAAGTATCAGCAGTGTGATGCCTGCTCAGAAGGCCCTTGGGGGGAATCCTTTCTTACTCCTGGGGCTACTAGTGGCTCCAGGCATCCCCTGGCTTGTGGCCACATCACTCCAGTTTCTGTCTCCATCTGTGTCTTCCGTCTTTTATGAGGGTATCTATTGTTGGATTCCAGGCCCACCCTAAATCTAGGATGATCCCATTTTGATATCTTGAACTTAATCACATCTGGCAAAGCTCCTTTTCCCAAATAAGTTCACATTTACAGGGTCTGAGGGTTAGGATGTAGAGATAACTTTTGGGGGTCACCATTCACTCCAGCCTGGTGGCTCAGATGGTAAAGAATCCACCTGCAATACACGAGACCTGACTTGAATTCCTGGGTTGGGAAGATCCTTTGGAGAAGGGAATGGCTACCCACTCCAGTATTCTTGACTGGAGAATTTCATAGACAGAGGAGCCTGGTGGGCTGCAGTCCATGGGGTCTGAAGGAGTCAGATGCAACTGAGCGACCAGCACTTTCACATTCTCTCCAGCCGCTCCGGCTGCCTGGCTGTGGTTACCACCACTACCCTCTACACACAGCAATTCAGAGCATCCTAGGTATTTTACTAGGTTTTATCAGGCAAATCTCTCACACTTATTCTGATATCACGTCCAAAAGATCTCCAGTGTGGAAGGGCAGCATCTTCAGGAACGTGACATGGAATTGCGTTCTGTTCACTGAAATCAGTTGCCTTCTATTCAAGGTATAGGTGTGAAACCCAGATTAATCATCACCCACGGGGTTAAATCGGGCAGCACCTGCTGGGATGTTTGCTTTGGATTGGCTTGCCGTTGAGGTTTGAGCTTAATTGCTCCTTCATGTCAGGCAATCAATGCAATGCTTTTTTAAAAGAAATACTTGCCAGCCTGGAAGTCTGGGAATGAGGAGGAAAGTTTTTCTCACGTGAACTGTTCTATCCTCTATTTTATTTTGATAAGCCCTGCACAATAAACCCCTGAAGACCTTGTAACTTATTATTTACTTACTTACTTCTAATTATGATCTTTTTTTTTTTTTCAAAGGCTGGTCTTCACAGCAAACAAGAATCGAGTTACAAGTTGTGGTCTGTACCTGGCTCTTCTCCTGGGGCCAGCAGCTCAGGGCAGCCTCACGGGCAGAGGCAAGCGTGCAACTCAGGGCTCTCATTTCCAGCTATATGAATCCTCCATCCGAGTGTCCTTTCCTGTTAGTAAACAGAGGGCCGTGACCTAATCTTGATGCTGCCGGGAAGGATGTTGTCACAGCTCCGGGTGCCTGTCACCACTGGCCACAGACATAGATGGGGACTCTGCCACCTCCAGGAGGCCCTGGGCAGAACTTCCTGCTGAGGCCCCCAGGTTGGGATGCCGTCCAGGCAGTAAGGGAGCGGAATGCAGTCTGGAGGAGTCGTGACTGTCTCTCTGCCCGTCACATCCCCAGTCCTATCCATCAGCCCATACTCGCTTCCCTTATTCAGCATTGCATCCCTGCAACACTCTCCTTGCCCTCCTCTCCCTAGCTGCCCGCCTCCTCATCCAGCTCTGCCAGCAGCCAGAGTGAACCCGCTAAAACATGAGCCCTTTGAGCAAATCAGTGGCTCCCGCATCCCTCGCGGAGACCAGCCGGCTCTCTGTGGACCCCCGTCAGCTTCGCCACCACAGCCGGCTGTACGGACCAGCAGGCCTGTTTGCTCAGCATCCTCTGCCTGGAGGGACCACTCTTCCCAGAAAACCTCACGGCTCCCTCTGCAGCACCTTGCCAACTTCCCCTGAGGCTGTCCCGAATTGTCATTGCAGCCCCTCCACCAGCCCCTTCTCCCCAGTGTTCTTTCTCATAATTCTCTTATTTATTTGTTTTTAAATTGCTGGGTGTGCCACAGGGCATGTGGGATCTTATTCCCTGGCACAGGGACTGAACCTGTGCCCCCTGCAGTGGAAGAATGGACTCCCAACTACGGGACCACCAGGAACGACCCTCTCAGTTTTGGTGATGGTGTAACTCATCCCCACGCGATGGAGATTTCCTAACAGCTGCCCCTCCGAGCCCCACCGAGTGGAAGCTCTCAGGGAAGAGCGAGTGTCGGGGCACCGTTTCTTGTGCTACTGCTGCTGCCCCAGTGCCCACCAAGCACCCAGGGGCTCCGTGAGCGCTCGGTCATGTGGGCTGAATGAATAAAGCTGAGCCTTCGGGAACGCATGAAGTGGTGGCACTGGCCAGTGACCCGGCAACCCGTCCGTTCAGAAATGGCCTTGTCATTTCTCTCTGAAATGAGTCATCATGGGCCTCCCGGCCTCACGATTGACTCTTCCTCCCTCTTCACCCACAGGCTTTTTTTTTTTTTTTTTAATGATGAAAGGCTGGATCATGTGAGGTCACCCTGGGTTGTGCGCTATTCCAGCCCTGCGTGTGGCACGGACGGCGTAATTTTCCAGGCACTCATTGAGGGAGGCAGTAGGTTTCCACCGAGAAGGAAGAAGCTGGTGGCAAAGTCGAGAGTGGGATTTTCCCGGGGAAATCCAGGGATGGCTGGTCCATACAGCCGGCTGCAGGCCCAGGGCTGACACCAGGGCTCTCCGGCAGGTGTAGAGCCTTCATTTAAGAATCTCCAGAACAGAATGTTTATGGCCTATTTGAGATTACACATTTTCAGTTGACCCTGCCCCCAGACTGACTTCTGAGAAAAGTGTCATTGTCTATGGTGTGGCTGTAAAAGTGATAGCCCCGCTCAGTTGAATGAGCTGGGGAGCAGATGTCCAAGCTCACCTTTGTTTTAAAAAGGGGCTTCTAACAAACCAGCCACCTGCCTTGTAAAGCAAGCTGGCTAGACTGGGGGAAAAAGACAGGAGCTTTCATTCACATCCGCACATACTGCTCTTACAGAGCTGCCCTTCTTTTCTTCTTTTTTCTCCTCATTTCTCTCCTTAAGAGAGCTGTGTGCCCAGCACAAGGATCTGCAGGGAGGGGAATGTTCTAGATTTATTTGTGGGCTCACTGACCTCCTACAACACCTGCGGACAGGCTCAGTTTGTGTTGGGTCACAAGCTGCCTTAGGACATTGATAGCCTGTGTTGCTGTTGTTCAGTCGCTCAGGCATGTCCGACTTTTTGTGACCCCATGAACTACAGCATGCCAGGCCTCCCTGTCCATCATCAACTCCCAGAGTTTGCTCAAACTCACGTCCATAGAGTCGGTGATGCCATCCAACCATCTCATCCTCTGTCGCCCCCTTCTCCTCCTGCCTTGAATCTTTCCCAGCATCAGGGTCTATTCTAGTGAGTTGGCTCTTGCATGTGACTACATGGCCATTGTTTATGGTTCATCTGAAGAGTGTAGTATAGTGGAAGGCAAACTTACAGACTCCAAAGCCAAAGACTCGAGTTCACATTTGACCACCTGCTGACTGGCTGCATGACCAGAAGAAAGTTCCTTAACTTCTCTGATCCTGTTTCTATAAAATGGGTCCATTCATTGCCAACTCATGGAGCTATGATGGGAATTAATTGCAAGAATTTACGTAAATCACTGAGCACCGTCCTGGCGTGAAGGAGGCCTTTGGTGCATGGTGGCTACTGCTAGTTGACTTTCTGGGCACGTCTTAGTCTGGAAGCTGTAGGAACTGGGGGACTCTGGGGGACTGGGACCTGGGGGGCTCCAGCTGCTGGACAACCAGGGAACATGGAAGCAGAGCTAGCACAGGCCTACATCCGGAGCTCAGAGCTCTGGGAGCCTCGGCTCCTGGAACACCTGCTCTGTGGCCGTGTTCCGCAGCCCAGTGAGCAGCATGGTCGGCGTCACTGTCCCCTGTTGTTGGACTTCCCCGTTGGCTGAGACGGCAAAGAATCTGCCTGCAGTGCAGGAGGTTCAGGTTCCATGCCTGGGTCAGCAAGATCCCCTAGAGAAGGGAATGGAAACCCACTCCAGTATTCCTGCCTGGGAAATCCCATGGGCAGAGGAGCCTGGCGGGATACAGTCCATGGTGTTGCAAAGAGATGGAAACGACTGAGCCACCAACACTTCTCCTTCCCTGTTGTTGCTGTTTAGTAGCTAAATCCTGTCCGACCCCATGGACTGTTGCCCCCCAGGCTCCTCTGTCCATGGGATTCTCCAGGCAAGAATACTGGAGTGGGTTGCCATTTCCTTCTCCAGAGGATCCTCCAGGCCCAGGGCTTGAACTTGCATCTCCCACATTGGCAGGTGACTTCTTTGCCTTATCATTAGTCAGAAGCTTGTTCAGGATGATTCCACGGCCAGGGTCGCTTTCTTACCTCCACCACAGGGTCCTCTGTGCCCGGCTTCCTGGCTCACAGGGTCAGTCGCTGGCAGTGGACAGGAGGCCCTGGCAGATCTGGCCTTGCCTCCTGCAGAAACTGGCCTCTCTGCTCACCGACACCCCACCATTCAGCTCTGTCTTCTCTGGACCTAGAATAGGATCTGGCCTTGCAGGCAGAAACTGGACACAGTGAGCAGGACCCAGAGCGAAAGGAAAAGGGGAGACTCCACACTCAAAAAGGATTCAGCATTTCAAGATAGTGACCGAGCATCAGAACAAGTGTGGGCCCTCCTGGGGACGGCGTCCTGTGCCAAGAGGCCAGCGCTGTTTGGAGGCAAGAAATGTGTCTTGGGTTGAATTAAATAGAAGATGTAATTCGGTGTGCTTATACGCATATGGGTCCCAGGGAACCTACTGTTTCACGGCAGGGTGGTGCCTGAGCCTTAGGCCCGCAGCTGCTGGTTGGGTTGATCTCTCATCTAGTTTGGTGCCATGCAGCTGAGCACACAGTAGAGCCTCTAGGAAAACCTGCCGCCTAGGACACAGCCTAAAGGATTCAATCTGATTGGTTAGGGTGGGCACTGGGCATTGAGGGTTTTAATCCTGCTTCCCCTCTGCCCCATCAAAGGGACTCTGGAGTCTTCTCCAGCACCACAGTTTGAAAACATCAGTTCTTCAGTGTTCAGTCTTCCTTATGGTCCAACATTCATATATGACTACTGGAAAAACCATAGCTTTGATTATACGGACCTTTGTTGGCAAAGTGATGTCTCTGCTTTTTAATACACTGTCTAGGTTTGTCATAGCTTGGACTGCAAGGAGATCCAGTCAGTCAGTCCTAAAGGAAATCAAAGTCTGACTATTCATTGAAAGGACTGATGCTGAAGTTGAAGCTGCAATACTTTGGCCACCTGCTGCGAAGAGCCGACTCATTGGAAAAGACCCTGATGCTGGGAAAGATTGAAGGCAGGAGGAGATGGGGGAGACAGAGGATGAGATGGTTGGATGGCATCACCAACTCAAGGGACATAAATTTGAGCAAACTCTGAGAGATGGTGAAGGACAGGGAAGCCTGGAATTCTGCGGTCCGTAGGGCTGCCAAGAGTTAGACACAACTTAGTGACTGAACAACAACAGCCCCTCTGCCCAGTGGGTAGACTCTATGTGAGTCAAGATTGACATCAACAGACCCAATGAGTTGGGGTCCACTATGAAGCATGCTTTTCCTCTTTCCTTCGCAACAAAGACAGAATTAGGGCAAACGTTATTACCTGCTGTTAGTAGTAGTTTTCTTCATTTTTATTTTTAAAAGAGTATAGTTGATTTATAATGCTAGTAGTAGTTTTAAGTTGAAGCAAAATACATGTAATGTAAATTGTCCCATCTTAACCATTTTAAGTGTGCATTTCAATGGCATTAATTGCTTTCACACTGTCATGTAACCATCACCACTTTTCACATCCAGAACTTCTTCATCTCATGAAACTGAAAATCCATGTTCCTTAAACACTGACACCCCATTCCCTCCTTCCCCAGCCCCTGGCAGGTACCATTCTACTTTCTAAGCCTATGAATGTGATACTCCAGGTCCTTCACTGAAATGGAATCACACAGTATTTGTCTTTCTGTGGCTGGTTTATTTCACTGAGCACAGTGTCCTCAAGTCTCCTTGTTGGGGCCCATGTTAGGACTTCCTTCCTTTTTAAGGCTAAATTCTGCATCTACCCTGTTTTGCCTAGGCTAGTCATCTGTTGATGGACACTTGGTTTGCTTCCACCATTTGGCTACCGCAGGCAAACATAATTTTTATAACAGTGAGGTTGGAGTGTGACCCCCATTCATAGAGAGGAATACCAAGGCTAGAATGGGGGCAGCTTGTTCACACAAGCTGAGACGCAGAATCCAACCCAAGATTGTCCCCTCAAGGGCCCTTTTCCTCCATCTTTCCAGACTTCCTTTTATTCCTACCGAAGGATTTTTTTTTTTTAGCACAAAGATAAACAATGACTATTTACCCAATGAGTAGCTTAGTAGTTTTCCTCTCTTTCACGTCCAGTGGGTGAGCTGGTACTGGCAGGTGATTGGATAGCACTCAGGTGTCCTCGTATTGGAGTCCTGCATATACAACATCTGTAGGTACCTGGTCACTGGGAACTGGGGGCTCACTGTGCAGGTGAGTAGGTTGAGGAGCCTTGTGCTTCTCCAGGGCTCTGGTGAGGATGTGGGGAGGCCAGACAGAGGTGCCACAGCAGAGCTGGGGGTTACTGTGCAGATTCTTCTGCGAGGGCCTTCATGTTTTATTAACGCCTTTCAAATGCAATGGGAAAGGCAGGGCCTGAGTCCTCTAGCCTGATCCAGTGACTATTAACAAGTGAGGCTGACATGGGTGATTTGATTCTCCCTGAGTACTGGTTTCCTCACCCTTAAACAGAGATCACAGTGCCTGCTTGCGGGGCTCTTGGGAACATTAAACTGGAATTGGAGTTTCAGCAGCCAAGATGACACCGTGCATGCTTGTTCTGTGCTTCAGTCGTGTCAGACTCTTGTGACCCCGTGGACTATAGTGCACCAGGCTCCTCTGTCCATGGGATTCTCCAGGCCAGAACACTGGAGTGGGTTGCCATGCCCTCCTCCAGGGGATCTTCCCAACCCAGGGATCAAACCTGCGTCTCTTGCAGCTCCTGCACTGACGGTGGGTTCTTTACTGCTGAGCCAGCAGGGAAGCCCGCACGGTGACATTAGTACTCTCCAGTCAGAGCACACCAAGGCCTCCTGCCTTGGGGACATACGTTTTTAATTATTAATGTTTCAGTGTGTGTATTTTGAACACAGTCATCTATTTTTATGTCCAAAAGAATGGAAACTTTTCTTTATTCATATTTGGAAGGAATATTGGTTCTGTGTAACCAATATATTTGTCTTCTTTATTTAACATGAAAGATAGTGGGACACTGCTTTCTCCAAAAGTTTTGAGACAGAAAGCAGGGTTCCCCCATTCCCAAAATCTATTATAAATGTGGGAAAGTGAAAAAAAGGAAAGAGGGGAAAGTTTCAGTTCAGTTCAGTTCAGTTCAGTCGCTCAGTCGTGTCTGACTCTTTGTGACCCCATGAATTGCAGCATGCCAGGCCTCCCTGTCCATCACCAACTCCCAGAGTTCACTGAGACTCACGTCCATCGAGTCGGTGATGTCATCCAGCCATCTCATCCTCTGTCGTCCCCTTTTCTTCCTGCTAGGTTTTCTAATTTTTCCACTTTTCAAAAATTGAACTCTTCTGACCTTTCTTAGGTTTGCTGATCCTTCAGTGAGTCTAAAGAAGACCTAATTAGGAATGGAAATCTCTGGAATGAACTTAAAATAGTATGTGTGTGTTCTGTTGGCATTTCCCCAAAGACCCTAAAGCAGATCCTCAATGTCAATTTCCATAAAAGATTGAGTTTGAAACTGGGACCCAGATTCACTAATAGAGGTTGTGGCCTCCACTGGTCATTTCTTGTTCAAAGCTGGGAGGTTAAGTGCACATTTCCTTCCAGGCTGCCCTCCTGGCCAAGGCTCCATCCACATGGTTAATAGGTAAAAGGGGCACTATGGGGCAGACATGATCTGTATGTCTCTGCACATCCATGGGTTTTGCTGCCGTGTCATCACCAACTGGTGATACAGAGCATGGTTTAGAGGGGAGGGAAACCAAGCTGCTGTCCCAGTGTGGTTGATGATGGGGTGCATGGTCAACATGGCCCTCTATAGGGTTGGTGATGGGGTGCATGGTTGACATGACCCCCTATAGGGTTGGTGACAGGGTGCATGGTCCACATACCCCCTTATGGGGTTGGTGACGGGGTGCATGGTCAACATGGCCCCCTATAGGGTTGGTGACAGGGTGTATGGTCGACATGACCCCCACAGGATTGGTGATGGGGTGTGCGGTCGACCTACTCCCCTATAGGGTTGGTGATGGGGAGCATAGTCGACATGGCCCCTTATAGAGTTGGTGACAGGGTGCATGGTCGACATGGCCCCTTATAGAGTTGGTGACGGGGTGCATGGTCAACATACCCCCCCGTAGCAATCACACAGATCACTACAACAAATAAGCATGAAAAAAATTGAAATCTTGCAGAAATTGCCAAGAATGTCGCAAAGAGACATGAAGTGAGCAAATGCTATTGGAAAACTGGTGCCCATAGACTTGCTCAACGCAGGGTTGCCACAAACTTGAATTTGTAAAAACACACAGTCTCTGCAAAGCACAATAAAACAAGGTCTGCCTTCATTTCAAATGATTAAAAACAGCAACTGAAATACTGACACCTGAGCGTTCACAGCAGCTGTAATTCACAGTGGCCAAGGGTGGAAACAACTCAAAATGTCCATTAATGGCCAGAGGAGTAAACAAGCCTACAGAATGGACTATTGGGGGCTTCCCTGATGACACAGCAGTGAAGACTCTGCCTTCAGTGAGTGAAGGAGACGCAGGAGACGGGGGCTCGCTGGGTTTGATCCCTGGGTCTGTAATGGAATATTCAGTTCAGGCAATTCAGTCACTCAGTAGTGTCTGACTCTCTGCAGCCCCATGAACTGCAACACACCAGGTCTCCAACTCCCGGAGTTCACTCAAACTCACGTCCATCGAGTCGGTGATGCCATCCAGCCATCTCATCCTCTGTTGTCCCCTTCTCTTCCTGCCCCCAATCCCTCCCAGCGTCAGACTCTTTTCCAATGAGTCAACTCTTCGCATGAGGTGGCCAAAGTACTGGAGCTTCAGCTTTAGCATCATTCCTTCCAAAGAACACTCAAAACCGATCTCCTTTAGAATGGACTGGTTGGATGTCCTTGCAGTCCAAGGGACTCTCAAGAGTCTTCTCCAACACCACAGTTCAAAAGCATCAATTCTTCGGTGCTCAGCCTTCTTCACAGTCCAACTCTCACATCCATACATGACCACTGGAAAAACCATAGCCTTGCTAGATGGACCTTTGTTGGCAAAGTAATGTCTCTGCTTTTCAATATGCTATCTAGGTTGGTCACAACTTTCCTTCCAAAGAGTAAGCGTCTTTTAATTTCATGGCTGCAGTCACCATCTGCAGTGATTTGGGAGTCCAAAAAAATTAAGTCTGACACTGTTTCCACTGTTTCCCAATCTATTTGCCATGAAGTGATGGAACCAGATGCCATGATCTTCGTTTTCTGAATGTTGAGCCTTAAGCCAACTTTTTCACTCTCCTCTTTCCCTTTCATCAAGAGGCTTTTGAGTTCCTCTTCACTTTCTGCCATAAGGGTGGTGTCATCTGCATATCAATGGAATATTACTCAGATATAAAAAGAAATGAAGTTTTCTGATGCACACTCCTGTGTGGGTGAACCTCAAGAGAATTCTGCAAAAAGAGAAAGACACAAAAGACCGCATAGTGTATGACTGAATTTATTTGGAACATATAGATGCTAAGGAACAGAGAGGAAGTTGGTGGTTGTCAGGGGCTGTGGGGAGGGAGGGGTGGGGAGTGGCTACTTGGTGTGGGGGGGCACGTTCTTCTCAGAGCTCAATGCCAATGCGATCAATGCCACTGTTTAAAGTGCATTTAAATTGCACTTAAACAATGCCAGTTGTTTAAAGTGATTTCCAAGTGAGCTTCGCCTCAGTGATAAAGCACAGAGAGCACTACTCAGCACTCTGCAGCGACCTAAAC
Source organism: Bos javanicus (assembly GCF_032452875.1). Classification (NCBI taxonomy): domain Eukaryota; kingdom Metazoa; phylum Chordata; class Mammalia; order Artiodactyla; family Bovidae; genus Bos; species Bos javanicus. Next base: position 151,142,812 of record NC_083868.1, on the reverse strand, counting down.
AGGAAGGACGTTCAGTTTAGGAGGGGATATGTGTACGTACATGGCTGACCACTTTGCTGTTCAGTAGGAACGAACACAACCTTGTAAAGCAAGTATGCCTGTGTGCTCGGGCGCTCAGTCCTCTCCGACTCTTTGTGACCCCGTGGACTGCAGCCCGCCAGGCCCCTCTGTCCATGGGATTCTCCAGGCCAGAACACTGGAGCGGGTTGCCATGCCCTCCTCCAGGGGATCTTCCCAACCCAGGGATCAAACCTGCGTCTCCTACAACTGCTGCATTGGCAGGTGAGTGCTTTACCACTAGCACGACCCGGGAAGTGAGAAGATGTGAACGGACCTGAAACAGGGCGTGACCAGCTCTGCATTAGCTGGACAGGTGAGATTGTTTTTTTTTTTTTCCTTCAAAACGTGGTCCCAGCCCCAGCAGGGCGAGCAGGGTCTTCAGGCTTGTGAGACATCAGAATCTCAGCCCTGCTCCCACCCCCATCTGAATGAGAACCTGGGCTGTCCCAGGACCAGCAGGTGATTGTCATGCTAATGGTAAGGACGGTGCAAAGACCTGAAGTTCTGCCACCTGACTGCATTCCCAGGCAAGTCTCCCGGATCCAGATCCACCGGCCCTCCATGGTAAAAAGGAGACAGAAATAACGAACCTTGAAGAATTTAGCTGACTTTAGGATGCTGCACCGAACACGGTCCCACCCACACAGGCATCGCTCCATGGAAACCTGTCCCATCTCCCCTAACATACGCGATTCTTAGAGACTTTTTGGAGTTACATTGGGTCTGTTTCAATTCTGATGAAATCTTCTGCTTTCAGCCTCCATATTCAGAGTTGAAATTTGACTTTCAGACCTGAAGACGCTCAGTTGGGTTTTTCTTAAACAAACGTGACCCAGGAAATCCAAAAATGTAGGCAAGCAGACTTACATATAGAGATGTTTAATGAGTCGCTGTGTCTGGACAGTCTTTAAAGCATGCTTTATAAGTGTGTGAAGTCAATGCTCACCAGCAATGAACTCTGACCGCCCCATAAACCAAGAGGGCAAGGGCCACTGGGCAATAGGTCACCCCCGTAATAAAACTATACTTCCGTGGGCTCCAGTCCTTTCCTGTGCTAGCTGAGAAAAGGAAGAAAGTGGCCATTCCGGTTTAATAGGATATGTTTACGAAAGCTTTTTCATAAAACCAGGTCAATATACACAGTGAACAGTCTGTCTATGTATACTCTCCAGGGTGGAGTCTAGGTTACTTTTATGATAAACATATAGAAACTTACTGGGCTTAGATTTTTTTTTTTCCCCCTCCTAATGAAGTTTTTCATTAACCCAGGTTTCGACTTTGGCTAATCCACTTCTATTGTTATCCAGACCAGAAATGCAAGTTGGTGTCTGGACAAAACATCCCTACTCTTCATACAAACAGAAAAGTTAAAACACTGGCTGACGGCACTGAGATAGTACTTGAGTGAATCAAAGAAAACCAGAGGTAGAAACAAGGGTTTTTGAGATCCCCAGCAGGATAACCTTCTGAGTCATGGTGCATTTCTGGGACACAACCGAGCTGATTAAAAACTGCTGATACTTAAATTGCACACGTAAAAGTTGTTCTTCAGTCGTCTCTAAGCTTATGGTCGTTTGCACTGGGTTTTCATTGCTCTAACGTGAACTGTGCCGTATTCAGAAAATTTTCATAATACATATAGTACTACTATTCTGTAGATTAAAAATAATTCCACACTGTGCAGAACTTGTAAGGACAATGTCTTCTCCTTGCAAAGTTTTCAGTGGATTGCTGTTGTCTGGTCACTCAGTCATGTCCAACTCTTTGCGACCCCATGGACTGTATCCTGCCAGGCTCCTTTAGCCATAGGGTTATTCCAGCAGGAATACTGGAGTGGGTTGCCTTTTCCTTCTCCAAGGGGTTTTCCTGACCCAGGGGTCCAACTCGCATCTCTGGCATCTCCTGCATTGCTGGTGGGTTATTTACTGCTGTGCTACCTGGGAAGCCTCTTTACTGGAGTGGGGTGCCGTTGCCTTCTCCTTTGAATGGATAATCCTGGTTAATAATACATTATTAAAAATCAAAGAACAGTGTCACGTATCTTATTCCTGTTACCTATGTTCTTTCAGTTAGTTGAGTCAAGTCTTGCAAAGAGATGAAAACACAAAAGTCGTCCAGGGAGTTATAATCTAGCTGCTTTCTCTGAAACAGAGAAAATTAATTGAGCCTCTGCTTGATCTGTGGTGTGGATAAGGCCTGCCACAGGGTTCAGAATAAGCACAGGACACCGACTCTTGGATAAAGATGCTCCACAGTGCCCATCAGCCACTCCCATCAATGGGGCATTTCCCCCGTGCGTGCTAAGTCACCTCAGTTGTGTCCGACTCTTTGCGACACCATGGACTGTAGCTGGCCAGGCTCCTCTGTTCATGGGATTCTCCAGGCAAGAGTACTGGAGTGGGTTGCCTTGCCCTCCTCCAGGGGATCTTCCCAACCAAGGGATCGAACCCAGATTCCTACGTCTCCTGCATTGGCAGGCAGGTTCTTTACCTCTAGCGCCACCTTGGAAAGCACATGTGCCCCACCAGAAGCCAAAGTATGTCTCAAGATTCCAGTTAGAAATAAGGTCTGTGTTTGTTCTGTTCTTTGCTTTCATGTTGAGGAAATGCAGATATTGGATTAGAAAGCATGTTACTCAATAGACATTAAAAAAATTAAGATCATTTAGATCCAAAGATACTAGGGCTTCATAGCATTGATATTACCCAAACATTTGTTGAAATGATCAGGATTCCTTTGGGTATAAGTGACAGAAATTGAGAGTTCTGACTAACTTAAGCAAAAATAAATAAAATTTTTTTTAAAAATGAGGGGTCTTCAGGCCCCACTGGATCCGGGTCTCAGATGATGTCATCAGGGCTGCCTCCCTCTTCCCAGTTTCCCAGATCTTTATTTGAAATCCTATGTGCTTTCTTCCATAACACCTCTCCTGGTCATGGGTGGAGGAGATCTCACCCTGCCTCTCTTTCTGGGTCTTATAAACCTGGGTGCTTCAGCTTTGTGGTTGTTTGGTCACTAAGTCATATCTGATTTTTTGTGACCCCATAGACTGCAGCACACCAGGCTCTTCTGTCCTCCACTATCTCCTGGAGTTTGCTCATATTCTTGTCCATTGAGTCAGTGATGCTATCCAACCATCTCATCCTCTGTCATCCCCTTCTCCTTCCACCTTCAATTTTTCCCAGGATCAGAGTCTTTTCCAATGAGTCAGTTCTTCACATTAGGAGGCCAAAATATTGGAGCTTCAGCTTCAACATCAGTCCTTCCAATGAATATTCAGGGTTGATTTCCTTTAAGATTGACTGACTTGATCTCCTTTCTGTCCAAGGGACTCTCAAGAGTCTTCTCCAACACCACAGTTCAAAAGCATCAATTCCATGGCACTTAGCCTTCTTCCTGGTCCCACTCTCACATCCGTACATGACTACTGGAGAAACCAGCGCTTTGACTGTATGGACCTTTGTCAGCAAAGGGATATCTTTGCTTTTTAACACACTATCTAGGTTTGTCATAGAAATTGATCTCTGGTTCTTCTGCCTTTTCTAAAGCCAGCTTGTACATCTGGAAGTTCTCGGTTCATATACGGCTAAAGCCTAGCTTGAAGTATTTTGAGCATTACCTTGCTGGCATGTGAAATGAGCACAAATGTACAGTAGTTTGAGCATTTTTTGGCGTTGCCTTTCTTTGGGGTTGGAGTAAAAACTGGCCTTTTCCAGTTCTGTGGCCACTGCTGAGTTTTCCTTATTTGTTGACATATTAATACAGCACTTCAACATCATCTTTCAGGGTGCTTCAGCTAGAGGTATAGAAATTGTTGATACTGGATTTAGGGTAATGGTCTTTATGAGGGGTGTTTGTGATTTTGCACCTAAAGGACATTTGGTGGGGTGTGGGGATATTTTTGGTTGTCATATCTTGGGGCGCTGATGGCTGAGCCACCTGGAGCCTTCCTGCTGCTTGGAACACAGATGCAGTAACTGGGGCACCGCCTGGACCGAGAGACAAGGCCCTAACCATAGGGGCGGCCAAGGGGAAGCATGATGGAGCTTGGGGGAGCTGAGCTAGATGGCTTCTACCGGGCTTTTCGGGAGAGGGATGCCCCCTTTCACTCTGTTTAAACCACTGTTACTTTAGCAGTGGGCTTCTCTGATGGCTCAGTGGTAATCTGCCTGCTAATGCAGGATGCGTGGGTTCGATCCCTGGGTCAGGAAGATCCTCTGGAGAAGGGAATGGGTACCCGCTCCAGTATTCTTGCCTGGGAAGTCCCATGGGCAGAGGAGCCTGTTGGGCTACAGTCCCTGGGGTCACAAAAGAGTCAGACACGACTCAGTAACTGAACACCACCAATCATAGCAAATCCTAACTGATAGATAGAACATGCTCATCCACTCTTTGACTTGCAGATTTTTAACATCTAAAACTTTGGGGGCTAAAATGGAGGCGAACTACCTGGAGGAGAGCGGCAGCCCACCCGCAAGATGCCCAGGATGCAGACACTAGCCAGGGCGGGGTCTCACCCAGACCCGGGTCCTCTGTCTCGCGTGTGTACCTTTGTCACAATCTGGAAAGGCCCATCTCTTGGATCACTCAGGAGAAACTCTTGACATGCATGGCGTGCCCGCCAGGTGTGAGGCACAGTCTGAGGCACCCCAGAGATGCTGTAAGGTGAGCACTGATGCTCGGTGTAACCTGGCCTGCAGGGGACTTAGGGATTCTTAGAAGGGGAGGGGACATCTCAAGTTAGAGGAGCAGGAAGAACACAAAAACAGAGGAGGGTCCTGGGACCCTCGCATCCTCGCAGTCTCAGGCTCTTAATGAACCAGGTCCTTGGTTGGCCCTGCAGACACGACGACAGTGCAGACATCTCCATGGTGGTCCAGGCTCACTCGGGTCCTGCTTTCCCCCTGAAGATCCTGGGGCATCTGTTCCCCCGTCCCAGCGTCTCTGTTTCTGAAAGTCTTGGGAGGAGAGAGAGATGGAGGAGGGTGCTCTTGGCCCCTCTGAAGAGGTCTTGCTGCTCTGTAATTACAGTGTGCCCCCCCTCCATGCTCTGGCCCTACCTCCCACGGGGGACCCCCAGCTGCAGCAGACAGGGCTGGTTCAGCCTCTTCCCTGTGCCCTGGCCCCGCCCGTGTGCTCCTGCACCCTGCTCATCACCCCTCCCCCACCTCAGCTCCCCTTTGCTTCTCCTTCTGAGAGGTCACGCCCTCCCAGTCCACAGAGGAGAGGCGGCCCCATCTCTGTGGTCCCAGCTGATCCTGGGAGGGTAGGGACCCCTCTCTAGACACAGTGTGTAGGCACGAGAAAGAACCAGGACTCAGACCCAAGCCTTCTGATTCCAGGACGCTCTATCCCTCCATGGACCACGGTTCCCTTGGACACAAAACATCTGATAGAAATATAGAAATACAGAAAATTTCACCTATATAGAACAACCAAGCTTTCAGATGGCTTCATTATTTCTTTTTAGTGTAGAATAAAGTCTAGGTTTTATTTTTTGGGGGGGTAATGACAGTATAATAAAATGCTATGACTAAGCACTGAGTCATACTCATTTAAAATAAGTTTCTTCAGCAGAGCTAATTAGCAATGCTAAAATTACCTGCCGTGTTCTCCTCAGTGACCAAGAGGTTGGAAACACCAAGTTCCCCAGCAGGAGTCCGAGACTTAATAAAATATCCTTTAAGAGGAAAAGTCCGTTCTCAAAAAAGTGCAGACCCAACAGCGGGGAAACAAAGACCAACTCTAAATGATAGAAGTGCTTCTCTGTGGGGCTGGGGAAACAGAAGACTCCGGAGTTTTCTTTAAAGACAGAAAGGAGCACTGTTTCTGCAGAGCTGGCAGAGGGCTGGCTGCGCGGTTACATAAGCAAAGGAACGCTCTGCCTGGCTGATTAGATGTATTACTTTGCTCTCGAGAAATAATGGGAATTACCCACTTAATGCCTGGCACACGGTGCTGCTAACATACCAATTAATGACTAATTAGGAAGATTTTTCAGACCATTAGGTTCTGGGAGAAAGCCCCTGTTTGAGATTCATCACTTAAGTCTCTTCTCTTTTCCTTCCTGCAGTTTTCAGCTCAGCGGGCTTCCCCAGTGAGTGTGGTCTGGTTTGCAAGGACCCCATGGCTTCTTCATCCACTTATTTAGTTAAAGCAGCTGGTGTAAAGCAGGCTGCACTGACCCTGGTCATCCCCAAGCTGAGGGAGCAAAATGTTAATGCTGTCTCCCACTGTGAGAGGGACTTCCATCTAACCACCTCCCTTCCTGAATTCTTAAATGTGAAACACAAGTAAGCCAGGAAGGAAGAGGAGATGATGCCTCTTTTTGGAAGAGAGAGGAAGGGTCGGCTTGGGTTCCTTTGCTCCATTTCCTAGGACCCTGGGATCCCACCTACCTTCACAGCTTCAGGTTGGAAGGATGGAGACCAGGGACCCCAGGGGTGGAGGAGAAGCAGGAAAAGGGAAATTTGAAAGTGATTCCCAGTTTTCTGACGTTGAGAAAGGAAGAAATACTGATGAGTGACCAGCAACCAGCCAGTTATGGATGGGCAAGAATTTCCTGTGCTTTAGGGAGCAATCCTCAACATGTTCACTGAGTCCAAAACATCCACGGAGCACATTTCAGCCTGTGTCCTAGGCTCTGGGACACAGTGATGACCAGGAAATTGCTGTCCTCATGAAATTCATAGTTTTAGATAGGGCTTCTCCGTCTCAGCCTTATTGACACTTTGGACCTAATAGTTCTCTTATGGGGCTGTCTGTGCATCGTAGAATGTTTAGCAGCACCCCTGGCCTCTACCTGCTAGATGCCTGTAGCATCCTTGGTCATTCGTGAGATTCAAGACGGTCTCCAGACAGGGACAACCGGCCCCTGGGAGGACATCAACCCCCGCTGAGAACAATTGTTCTAACAGAAAAGCCGGATGATAAACAAAACAAGTGAAAACACATGTGCTAAACTGCAGAGAGAGATAAAACAAGGGTGGTTGGGGGAGGGGGCCTGGCAGGTCTTACTGAGAAGTGACACTTGAACAAAGCCCTCAAGGAGGAGGAAGCAATGCTGGGCAACTGCTTTCAGGGTGAAGGGGCAAGGGATGTGCAGAGCGATTATCAGCAAAGGGAGGAGGTTGCTCAGCTGGAAAAGAGGGTGGTGAAGGAGCACGTGGAGACCAGACAGAGGCAACCGGCTTCATGGTGCTGGAGGGGTGGGACTTCACTGTGATGGATGGGGGCCTTAGCGAGGTCAGCAGAGGGAGGGATGGGACCAGCACTGATTGGATACAGGTCTGCAGCCAGACCACCTAACCTGCCTCTTGAGAAACCTGTATGCAGTTCAAGAAGCAACAGTTAGAACTGGACATGGAACAACAGACTGGTTCCAAAGAGGGAAAGGAGTACATCAAGGCTGTATATTGTCACCCTGGTTGTTTAACTTATATGCAGAGTACATCATGAGAAACATTGGGCTGGAAGATGCACAAGCTGGAATCAAGATTGCCGGGAGCAATACCAATAACCTCAGATATGCAGATGACACCACCCTTATGGCAGAAAGTGAAGAAGAACTAAAGAGCCTCTTGATAAAAGTGAAAGTGGAGAGTGAAAAAGTTGACTTAAACTCAACATTCAGAAAACGAAGATCATGGCATCTGGTCCCATCACTTCATGGCAAATAGATGGGAAAACAGTGGAAAGAGTGACACTTTATTTTGGGGGGCTCTGAAATCACTGCAGATGGTGACTGCAGCCATGAAATTAAAAGACGCTTTCTCCTTGGAAGAAAAGTTATGACCAACCTAGACAGCGTATTAAAAGGCAGAGACATTACTTTCCTAACAAAGGTCTGTCTAGTAAAAGCTATGGTTTTTCCAGTGGTTATGTATGGATGTGAGAGTTGGACTATAAAGAAAGCTGAACGCCAAAGAATTGATGCTTTTGAACTGTGGTGTTGGAGAAAACTTTTGAGAGTCCCTTGGACTGCAAGGAGATCCAACCAGTCCATCCTAAAATAAATCAGTCCTGAATATTCACTGGAAGGACTGATGTTGAAGCTGAAGCTCCAATACTTTGGCCACCTGATGCAAAGAGCTGACTCATTTGAAAAGACCCTGATGCTGGGAAAGATTGAAGGCAAGAGGAGAAGGGGACAACAGTGGATGAGATGGTTGGATGGCATCACCGACTCCATGGACTTGAGTTTGAACAAGCTCCAGGAGATGGTGAAGGACAGGGAAGCCTGGTGTGCTGTAGTCCATGGGGTCACAAACAGTTGGACACGTCTGAGTGACTGAACTGAACAGAGCCTGTTTCCTTGTGGTTGTAGAACTGAGGTCCAGTTTCCTCATATCCACCAGCAGGAGGCTGCCCAAGCTCCTAGAGGCCTGTCTCTGGTCATTGTATCTCAGAGACAAGAAAACCAGGATGAATCCTTCTCATTCTTGCACCTCTGATTCTCCGTCTGTTGCATCTCTCCTCTGCTTCCAGTCGGAGAAAGTTCTCTGCTTTTGAGGACTCATGCAATTAGCCTGGGCTCACCCAGATAAGCCAGGATAATCTCTTTATTTTAAAATGTGAACCTTAATCACATCTCTTGTGCCACATAACATGACGTATGCACGAGTTCCAGGGATTACAATTATTCTGCCTATTGCATCTCTGAAACAAAGGGCATGGTTTTATTCATGTGATGAGGCGTTTATAAAGTGAACCCTGGGGAGGGCTTGGCTGGGTGTGCCTCGCTTAGCTCTTTTTTTTTTTTTTTTGATATTGGCTTTCCCCCATGACAAAGTGTATGTTCACAACAGTGAACATCTATTGAGCACCCGTGCTCTATGCAAGGCCAGGAGTTCAGGGCTCCCCTCACCGTCTCAGCCTAGGTTTCTGAAGAGGAAAATGGGAGAGCCAGGCTCAGTCTACACTTGGCCACACCAGGAGGCAAGTCCTGTTCTTCCCTGAGATCCTTCTCTTCCTGGGCAGCCCCCTCAGGCACCCAGAGTTTTTTGTTTACTTCCACTGGGAAACGCTGGCCTTGGGACATCCCGATGCCAGTGTTCTGCTGTTACGGAGATGCTGGCGTGTCAAGAGGAAGGAAGGAATTTCAACAATGAGCAGAGTGCCGGGGCCCGTGGAGGAGCCAGTGGTGGAAATGGTTCAAGTGAAGGGGATGCTGGACATCCGAGACAGGCCTCAAGATGCAGAGGTTGAGGGGGGACTGCAAGGCCCGGGAAAGGTGAGGGCTGAGAAGGGACGATGAGAAAAGATGACATGAGCTGCCCTGGGCACCGAGGGCGACTCACCGTGTCCTCTGTGAAGACGACGTGGAGCAAACATTCCATAGCAACCAGGCTGAGAAAAGGCCAGGTGCACGTAGGTGTGGGGAGCGCCAAGTACTGAGCGGAGTGGAGCTCAGCACGGAGCCTCATTGTTTCATTTTAACAAGGCTCTCCCATCAGCAGCCATCCAGAGGGGTGGACCGTTTAGAGGGGAGAAGCACCTTCAGATAGCACTGATGTGATTATGCTCCTGACCTCTCTGGAGCCCAGTATGCTGTAAACACTCAGCAAACCTTGCATCTGGTTTCCATTTATAGGAAGTTTATATTTGATCTCATTCATCTAAAGTTCTAGAAAAGGAAAGCCAAGCTTGCAGTGTCAGAGAGCCATTCAGCGGTTGCCTAGGGCCAGGAGTGGGATAGACTGCAAAGGCATATGAGAAAATTGGGGGGATTATCAGACCATTTCATACATTTACTGTGGTGCTGATTATGTGCTTCTATCTGCCAAAGCTCATTGAACTATACAAACAAAATACATACATTTGTTTGTAAATTACACATTCATAATATAGATTAAAGGGCTTCCCTGGTGGCTCAGTGGTAAACAGTACACCTGCTATGCAGAAGACAAGGGTTCAAGTCATGGATTCTCTTCCTGGGTCAGGAAGAGCCCTTGGAGAAGGGAATGGAAACCCAGTCCGGTATTCCTGCCTGGAAAATTCCATGGACAGAGGAACCTGGTGGGTTACAGTCCATGAGGTTGCAAAGAGTCAGACACGACTGAGCGACTAAACAACAGAATTAATTGAACAGTCAAAGTGGAGAGTGCTTGGGAGAAGGAGCTTCACAGGATTGAGATGGATTTAGATCTTGCCACTGATGAGTGTGCTGGGCCTGAGGCACGTGCCTGGGCCTCCATGGTCCTGCTTTTTCCCACTATCAGATTGAAGCAGGATCTCACATCCCACCCCATGGGCTGTGCAGATGAACTCACTGGTCATCACGTGGCTCTTAGAACTGACGACCAAGGGTGGTGTAAGTGCTGAGTGGCAGACTTGCTTGTAATCATGGGCTCGTCAGGTCAGGTGGCTATTAAGTCGCCACCCAAGTAAAGATGAAGGATTAGATGTGGTTTCTGGTGCTTTAATCTGATGCTGGTTGAGTGTGTGCACAACAGTTGTTCTTTGAAGGATGAAAAATAAGCAAAGTCAGGGAAACGCGAGTTTCTTTTTAGACTCCAATGGTTCATTTCCTCGCAATAATGGGCAGGGTGGTGAGCTACGCTGAGGGTTTCCTAAAGGGCCTTGGGCAGATCTGGCCAAGCTCCTTTTAATTTTCTGTTGCCTGTTTCCCCACATGAACAATCAAAGAGCCAGTAGCCTGATTGTACACGTGCGCTGAATGTAAGTTGGAGCATATCCTTCTTCGGTGTCTTTGCTTTGGCAGAATTAATTAAAACAGGATTAGATTTAAATAACAAGTGTAATGACTCTTGCGGTCTGTAGTGAGTTTTTGTGTTATCATCTCCATGACTTAGGTTTTATTCTTTAAATATATGTTTTTTCCCCTTAGAAAGTCCGAGTCAACACCATCATTTCTCATTTACATGTAACTTGTGGCTCAGCTGGTAAAGAATCCACCTGCAATGTGGGAGACCTGGGTTTGGTTCCTGGGTCGGGAAGATCCCCTGAAGAAGGGAGAGGCTACCCACTCCAGTATTTCAGCCTGGAGAATTCGGTCCATGGGGTCACAAAGAGTCGGACACGCCTGATCACAGCACACACACATACATGCTCTATCATAACGGGACCCACAGCAGGACTAACTCCTAGGATCACTTTGAAGCACTGATGGGCAGTGATGTGTGGAGGCGTTGGCAGTAAACGTAACTTTGGGTAAAACAACAATCTGTGGTTTCTGTTGTCATTGTCACGGGAACAGCACACAGCCCATGGCGGCTGCCTGCCTGCCTGTTGGGAGGAAAAGCTAATGACAATAAAAATGTCCTTTACTACTTAGGCCCTTGGGTCCCGGTAAGGAGCCGCACCTTCCTGACTTGGTCCATGACCTCTCCTCTGTGCCTCCCCGCCTTCTCGGGCCTCCATCCCTCCTCCTTCTGGGATCCAGAAGATAGAGCTAGGCTGCCCTGGTCTTGGTCTCCCAGCCCTGGAACCCCAGGTGTGACAGCACTATAGCAGAGACACATCTAAGAGTGGACGAATCGTCTTCTCAGAGACAGCGGTATTTACACCGTATGATGTGTCTCAGGAGATAAAGGGAACCTCGTGTCCTGTGGGAGGCCAAGGAGGCAGCTGCACCGGTGTCCTCAGCATCTCACTGAGTGCCACTGGGATATAAACTGCTTACAGCCCCAAATGTAAGAAGTGACTCACAGGCTGTCCTCTGCGAGGTGGCACAGGCAAGCACAGAGAGGGTGCTGGCCTTTGTCCCTGGAATGGTGCTGAAGCCCCAAAAGCAGACCAAAGCAGAGTCAACTAGGGCACTTTAATAACCCGAGGTCGCCGGGAGAAATGAAGGTGGTGCCTGATGAGGAGGCAGGCAGGATGCTGCAGCTGTGTTGCCCTGGCAACGGTGCCCCGGCCAATCCCAGACCTAGCTCAGGCTCGCCTTCTGAATGAAGCGCTTTCTCTAACATCCTCCATGGTTTTGATACACCACCCATGTGAGCATCTATTTGTTGCAACAAATTTAAATAGAATCTCTTTTCTGAAGAAGGAGAGAGGTAATAACAGAAAAAGACAGACAGATGGAGAGAAGCACTTCCGGTAAAGTTGGTGACATTAGGAAAAGGCACATTTCTCTTGGGACAGATTTGCTGCTGGGAGTAGGCTGGCTTGTGTCTCTCCTGGCGCCTCTTCTGCTCCAAGCATGACCTCAGCAGGTCTGACAAAACCAGCCCAGAGTTAAAGCTACCTCCCGCCCACTGCACCTGAGATGGTCTTCCCTCTGTCACAGGGCTACCATGTGCTACAGTTGTACAGGTTGCACACTGCACCAGGAAGCCAAAGGAGAGTTACAGGAGGCTGGGCTCAGGGGCTTGAGCCCATTTCACATGAGCCCCAATAAGCATCAGAGTCTCCCTGGAGAAAGGGGAACCTTCCCCAACTGGGGACAAAGGCACCAGCAGCAACCCATTCCCTCCTGCACTTTTCACTTTGCAATTAGGAGACTGGGGAGGCTCTTAAGGGCTATTTATACGCCGTGGTGACTTCCCATCTTCCACCTCCTCCCTTTGAAGCAGAAGATGTGGTGATTCCAAGTGAATCTTGGGGTTTGTGTGGGCACCAAGAGGGTCCTTGCCTGCCCTTTTTGCGGTTGATGTGCAAAGCTGCAGTGTCCTGTGGGTGATAAGGATATTAGAAGCTCAGCTCTGCCACCCTGAGCTGATGCCTCAGATAAAACTTCAGCCCCAGAGCCTCAGTTTAGTCATCTGTACAATGCGGGGAGGTGGTAATAATACCAACTTTAAAGGGTTGTTGCTGCTGCTGCTGCTAAGTCACTTCAGTTGTGTCCGATTCTGTGCGACCCCATAGATGGCAGCCCACCAGGCTCCCCGATCCCTGGGATTCTCCAGGCAAGAACACTGGAGTGGGTTGCCATTTCCTTCTCCAATGCATGAAAGTGAAAAGTGAAAGTGAAGTTGCTCAGTCGTGTCCGACACTTCGCGACCCCATGGACTGCAGCCTACCAGGCTCCGCCGTCCATGGGATTTTCCAGGCAAGAATACTGGAGTGGGGTGCCATAAAGGGTTGTTACGAGGGTTCAAAGAGATAAAATATATGAAGCGCATAAAAGTGAGTGTGTGTGTACGTGCTTATGTCTGTGAGTGTGTGTGCAGAGCCTGACTCCCCAGGGTGGGGTGAAGGTCCACATGCCATTGGGAGGCTGAGAGGAGCAAGATGAGGTCTCTCTCTCTCTGTCTCTGTGTTGTTGTTCAGTCACTAAATTGTGTCCGACTCTGCAACCCTACAGACTGCAACGCTTCAGGCTCCTCTATCCTTCACTCTCTCCTAGAGTTTGCTCAGAGTCGTCCATTGAGTCGGTGATGCCATCCAACCATCTCATCCTCTGTCGTCCCCTTCTCCTCCTGCCCCCAATCTCCCAGCATGGGGTCTTTTTTCAATGAGTCAGCTCTTCGCATTAGGTGGCCAAAGTATTGGCACTTCAGTTTTAGCATCAGTCCTTCCAATAAATATTCAGGGTTGGTTTCCTTTAGGATTTACTGGTTTGATTTAATTTATGGTGTATGCTTATTGTGTTTTAAGAAATCCTTCCACCCCCAAGTTAGAATATTCATCTCACTTTTCTAGTACAAACTTTGCTATTGGAATTTCAGACTCTAAGCTCTTTGGAGTGGTGTGGATAGTGTGAGAAAATGGCACAGTTTCTTTTCCTCCACATGGAAAAGCATTTTTTCTCTACCTCCATTCACACAATCCCTATTTTCTTCATCAGTAAAAGGATTAAGAAATTGCTCTTTGGGAAACCAGAACGGGCAGAGACCCTTTGAAAAATTTTCTCATCATCTCCTACAGTTGAACATTCACCCCAGGCACATATCAAGAAGAAACTCCTGCCTGAATTGATCAGAAACGTGCATAAGAATCTTTTGAGTCAACACTGTTAGGAATAGCAAAAACCTAGAAATAACCCACTGCCCACCAGCCAGACAGTAGATGAACAAATTGTGGCAGAATCATATAACAGGATGTGATAGAATGGTGAGAAAGAGTTAACTACAACCCACCACCAGAGGAGTATATCTGGGCAACTTAAAACACTGAGTGAAAAATGTGAATCCCAGAAAACTCCGTTCAACTTGACAACCTTTGGTCAAAGTGAAGAACAACTAAAACTAGAAAGTATGTTTTCAGGAATATGAGTGTATAATACAATTATGTGTGTGCATGTGTTTTTAAGGTAAAAAACGCCCACGGCTCTCAGGATTTGTGCTCCTCTAAAGGGGGAGGGACATGTCAGTGGATGTGAGTTCTTTTTACTACTCTGAACCTCATGATCCGTGGGGAGCTCACTGGGGTTCATTATAATACCACACACGCTGTAGATCTATCCATGCGTGTCCAATGTAGAAAGGCTGACAGCCCGTTTCTATGAAGCTGAGATTGGAGAGGGATTGAGGGAGAGAGAGAGAGACAGAGGGCGAAGTATCGGGGACTGGTTTTCTCTAAGTGATCCTTCCCGAATGGTCCCTCTCTGGTCCCGGCCTGGCCTGGGGACAGACAGGAAGGGAGAGCTGTCAGTTTCATAACCATCAGTGATAAACATAAGCCAAAGCCACTGTGTCCTGAGCAGAGTTTGTGGGCTAATCTTTGAGACAGGGCATTATAATTCTATAGAAAGAGGACATGCTGGGAAAGATTGCAGGTGGGAGGAGAAGGGGACGACAGAGGATGAGATGGTTGGATGGCATTGCCTACTCAACGGACACGAGTTTGAGTAACTCTGGGAGTTGGTGATGGACAGGGAGGCCTGCGGTCCATGGGGTCGCAAAGAGTTGGACACAACTGAATGACTGAACTGAACTGAACTGAGGAAGAGGACGTGGGGCCTCCAGGTGGCTCAGTGGTAAAGAATCTGCCCTCAAGGAAGGAAACATAGGTTCCATCCCTGGGTGGGGAAGATCCCCTGGAGGAGGGCATGGCAATTCACTCCATCCAGTATTCTTGCCTGGAGAATCCTATGGACAGAGGAGCCTGGTGGGCTGCAGTCCTTGGGGGTCACAAAGAGTCAGACACAAATGAAGCTACTAAGCACTCACAAACAAGAGGACACAAACAGCAGCTCAGAGGTTTCCTCAAGAGGAAAAGAAATATGGTTTTGAAAGAGTTCAGAACGTGCCACCCCAAAACATGCCACTGTATGATGCTTTTGAACTGTGGTGTTGGAGAAGACTCTGGAGAGTCCCTTGGGCTGTAAGGAGATCCAACCAGTCCATTCTAAAGGAGATCATGAATGTTCATTGGAAGGACTGATGTAGAAGCTGAAACTCCAATACTTTGGTCACCTAATGCAAAGAGCTGACTCACTGGAAAAGACCCTGATGCTGGGAAAGATTGAAGGCAAGATGAAAAGGGGACGACAGAGGATGAGATGGTTGGATGGCATCACCGACTCGATGGACTTGAGTTTGAACAAACTCCAGGAGATGGTGAAGGACAGGGAGGCCTGGTGTGCTGCAGTCCATGGGGTCGCAAAGAATCAGACAGGACTGAGCGACTGAACTGATCTGAACAGATCATACTGATGACTTTGAACTGCAACCACTGGGAAAACAGTCACCACAGGAAGAGACCTCCTCTGAACTCTCCGCATCTGCCTAAAGAGACATTCTCCGAAAAGAACTCAATTGTTCTATATCCCCTCCAGGAGCGCTATGAGCAGGGAAGATCCACCCTTATCCAGGGTGGAGACCAGGAGCCGGCACACGCCCCGACAGACGTCCTCAGTGACTCTCCCCTCTCCCATCTGCACCTCTCAGGGTGCCTTCACCTTTCCCGAGTCCTCTGCTGGTCTCTGAACCACGTCTTCCCCGGCTTCTTCTATTGAGATGGTATATAAGCACTCACATTGCATCAGTTTATTTAGTATTAGCCCCTACCCCCACTGTGATGCTCTCATGCATGTAATAATAAAAATAAATATTAAACACCTTTTCTGCTCTCAGTCTGACTGCTTTGGGTTGATTTCAGAGCCCCAGCTATCACACCTAGAAGGGTGGAGGGTAAGTTTTTCCTGCCTTATAGTTCATGGAGTATCACTGTATGACTACAATTCAAAGCTGCTTACTTCAAACACAAAAAAGCTCCCATTCAGTTAGGTTGGTTGGTGGTTTAGTTGCTAAGTTTTGTCTGACTCTTTGGGACCCTACGGACTGTAGCCCGCCAGGCCCTTCTGTCCATGGGATTCTCCAGGCAAGAATACTGAAGTGGTAGCTATCCCCTCCTCCAGGGGATCTTCTTGACCCAGGGATTGAACCTAGGTCTCCGGCATTGCAGGCTGATTCTTTACCAACTGAGCCACCAAGGAAGCCCCTTAGTAAAAGGAGAAAAATGAGTATTTCTGCTGCATTAACCTTGTACCTGCCTGGGACCACGCTGGGAGGTTTGGGAGGTTGTCCCACTTAAACCACAGGACAAGCTCCACCCTTATGACCCTCCTGGCTGGTATCCCCACTGTCTGTGTGTTCATCTCTAGTTTGAGTTGTACGATTGCAGGGGATGCTCAAAATTCATTCCTGGGGACACTTAGCAATATTCAAACCATGGATGAATGGAAAGAAACTCTGAATACACACAGCTGAGACAAGAGAGAGGGGGGCAGGGCACAGGCCTTGAAAGGATGACTCAGCCTTTGAGGACATGACATAAACAGATTAGAACCAACTGGCCCCAAGACGGTGGAAGACTGGGCTTCCCGCGGACCTCGAGCCTCATCTTATGCTCACTGTAATACATCACTGCTGTAGTTCAGACACTAAGTGGTGTCGGACTCTTTGTGACCCATGGACTGCAGGACTCCAGGCTTCCCTGCCCTTCAGCATCTCCTGGAGTTTGCTCAAACTCAGCAATCAGCTGGACTCACAGACCCGGAAGAAGTGGTGACAACTTCTCGGTACCTACAAAATAGAGAAAATGACAAAATGTCTTCGATTGTTTTCTGAAACCAGCTATTGCCTGTTTGTGTGCCTGCTCGGTTGCTCAGTCATGTCCGACTCTGCGACCTAAGGACTCTAGCCCGCCAGGCTTCTCTGGCCATGGGATTCTCCAGGCAAGAATACTGGAGTGGGTTGCTATGCCCTCCTCCAGGGGATCTTCCTGACCCAGGATTCGAACCTGGACCTCCTTATGTCTCAAGCATTGACAGGCGGATTTTTTTTTTTTTTTTTTACCACTGAGCCACCTGGGATTGCCTATTTAGCCTCATTTAATTGAGAAAAGAAAAAAGAGAATCATCAACTTAGATCTTTATGACTTTTTTTTTTTTGGCCTGGAGGCCATTTCGTCAAATGAGGGGTTTGTGGGGGGAGGGGGGTGGACAATATGAGGGTGGTCTGAAAATAAATGCCTTAACTATCCTCTGCATCTGGAAGGAATGTTCTGGAAGGAAGTCATATACGTTTAATGATGTGTTTGTTAGGATTTAAGTTCACTGAGACTGTTCTGGAGGCCATTTCTTTAAAAGCATGCTTTTTTTTTTTTTTTAAAGGGGGAAAAAATCCCTGCTGGGTTGGAAGATGAAAATGAGCTCAGCCCAACCTCCACAAACACTTTGCAGATTGCATCCACCCTGCTGTGCTCTAGCAAAAGGGACAGAGGAATGGGTGACCTCACTTCCCATAAGCAAAGTATTGCACAAGCTCAGAAGGAAGGAGCTGTTAGTCTTGGGGATGGTGCCCCTTCGGGAGTTTTCAAGTCTCCCTCTGCTCGACTGTGGTTTGCCTCCTTTAACGGAGTGGGTGACCATGGCTCAACCCTAACTAGCTTGGCCCTTGTCATTTGACCTTCATTCCTTTAATCCCAAACTATCTTCAAAGATGGAAATGTCTCCAGGAAAATATTCTGGGCAGTCCTTGCAAGAGAGTCTACCACACCCCATGGAGTAGCCTCCCAACGCACAGGGTGCCAAATTGGCTTGTGTCCTGATTTAATGACCCTGACCACAACTAACGGAGCCTGTCCTCCAGGCTGGCTGACGACCAGTACAGTGGCCTGGTACCAGCCTTCTACCTTAAGGCGTGTCATGGGCTGAATAATGTCCTTCCTGGAAGTATGTGCTTGGACCCCTGAATAGATTACCTTACATGGCACATTGGGGCTTTCCTAATAGCTCAGTTGGTAAAGAATCCGCCTGCAATGCATGAGACCTTGGTTTGATTCCTGGTTCAAGAAGATATGCTGGAGAAGGGACATGCTACCCACTCCAGTATTCTTAGGCTTCCCTTGTGGCTCAGCTGCAATGCTGGAGACCTGGGTTCGATCCATGGGTTAGGAAGATCCCCTGGAGAAGGGAAAGTCTATCCACTCTGGTATTCTGGCCTGGAGAATTCCATGGACTGTATAGTCCATGGGGTCACAAAGAGTCGGACACGACTGAGTGACTTTCACATGGCACAAGGGACTTTGTTGATGGGTTTAAGGATCTTGAGATGGGACATTATCCTGGATCACCTAGATGACTCCTAAATGCCTTCACGAGTGTTACAGAAGACAGAGGGAGCTTTGACACAGAAGAGAAGGCACCGTGATGATGAAAGCAAGATGCTGCACTGCTGGCTTCAAAGATGGAGGAAGGGACCACCAGCCAAGGAACCAAGGGACACAGGTCTAAATGCTGGAAAAGGCAAGGAAACAGATTCTCCTTGTAGCCCCAGGGAGAGCACAACCTCGTGAAACAGTTTGGATCTCTAGCCTCCAGAACTGAAAGATCAAACCAGCAAATCCTAAAGAAAATCAATCCTGAATATTCATTGGACTGACTGATGCTGAAGCTGAAGCTCCAATACTTTGGCCACCTGATGTGAAGAACTGGCTCATTGGAAAAGACCCTGATGCTGGGGAAGATTGAAGGAAGGAGAAGGGGATGGCAGAGGATGAGACGGATGGATGGCATCACTGACTCAATGGACATGAATTTGAGCAAGCTCCAGGAGTTGGTGATGGACAGGGAGGCCTGGCGTGCTGCAGTCCAGGGGTTGCAAAGAGTCGGACACGACTGAGTGACTGAACAGTAACAGCAAGAAAGAGCTAAGAAAGCCCGCATTGCTGTCGTTTTAACTTCCAAGTTTTCACTAATTTGTCACAGCAGCAAAAGGAAAATAATACCTCTTTCTAAATAATTTCTCTGTGAAATAACAAGGCCCCATCCCTGACAATCATCAGAGACCAGACTGCTTCTCAGAGTGCGTCCATAAAGGAGAAGGTGGCTCTGGTGACATGGGAGGATTTTCGAACCCTTCCCAGCTCTAAGACTGGGCTTCCCTGGTAGCTCACCTTGAATCTGCCAGGAGTGCAGGAGACCCAGGTTTGATCCCTGGGTTGGGAAGATGTCCTGGAGGAAGGAATGGCAACCACTCCAGTATTCTTGCCTGGAGAATCCCCATGGACAGAGGAGCCTGGCAGGTTACAGTCCATGGAGTTAAAGGGGGAAAAAAATCTCAAAGTGAAAGCCCATGGTATCAGCAAATGCCTACAACTTTAAGCCGTGCATCCAGGCGCTTCGCTGGAGGAGGACCCAGCTGGGCGTGGTCCAGTTTCTGGGAGCTCCAAGCAGCCCTGGATCCTGGGGTGGTCTATTGGCCTGTGCTTCTGGCTCTGGCCCATCCTGGGACTTCCCCTCATGATGCGCTGTGAACCACACTTAGTTGTCCATGGCACATCCGGCCTCTGCCAGAAAGCCTGCTTAACAGACAGAAAACCCACCCCACGGACTGAAATAGAAACTCATTTAAAATTTCCGATGTGTGACAAAGGAGGGAGGTGTTTAATTTGGGAAGGAGCTGAGCCAGCTTATGGGTCATTTTTTTTTTCTGGAAGAAAATCCTCCTTCGCAGACTCCCTGGCAGGTCTTTTTCTCCATCCATCAGCATTTTGAATGGGATTATTCTCTATTCTCAGGGGAACACCCTGCCCACAGTAGGATGCTAAAGAGCATCCCTCCCCCTACTCTTCAGATGCCAGCAGCAACCTCCCCCCCACCCCGCCCTCCACCACCTTTGGTGCCAACCAAGAATGTCTCCAAATGTCCCCAGTGTCTCCTAGGGGATAAATCACCCCCAACAGAGAAGGAAAACAGAACGGGTGGAAAGAATGGCCTGTGTCCTGGCTTTGCCCTTTTGTTGAGGCTATGATAAGCTGTGTGAGGATAAAGGTTTGGACTGTTCCAGGTGGATGGAGGTACTAGCAGAGAAGGTAAGAGCCCCAGAAGCTGTGGTAAGGGGCACAGGAGGCCAGCGTCCTTAGCTGTGGAATCAGACGGGTCCTCCACTGTCCCCCTGTGTGGTTCAGGGCTGCAGGTGGGAACAGTGCCCTCAGAGGACGAGAAGCCGTCCCCCTCCTCACTGATGCTCTGAGTGAGGGCCCTTCCCCACTTCTGTAAACTCAGCCCCGACAGGTCGCACTCTCACTTCACTCTGGCCACGTACTGGGCTGCTCCTCAAACACCTCAGTCTCCCAGGTCGTCCAGGGGTGAAGAGTCTGCCTGCCAGCACAGGAGATGTGGATTTGATCCCTGGGTTGAGAAGATCCCTGCGAGAGGGAAGTGGCCACCCACTCTGGTATTCTTGCCTGGGAAATCCCATGGACAGAGGAGCCTGGTGGGCTCCTCCCTGGGGTCACCAAAGAGCCAGACAGGACTGAGCACACACCCATGTAAACAATTCAGACCCTTCCTGCTCAGGACCTTTGCACCTGACGCTTCACCCCACACAGAGCTTTTCCTCCTGTGTCTTTGCTTCCCTTGGCATCCCTGAGATCTAAGCTTGGCTGTAGCTTGACCATCCATCTAAAACCACTGCCACAAACATATGGTTGCCAAGAGGGAAGGGTGGGGTGGTGGGAGATAGTTCGGAAGTTTGGGATTGACATGTGCACACTGCTATATTTAAAAGCAATAACCAGCAAGGACCTACTGAATAACATAGGGAACTCTGCTAATACTCTGTGATGACCTAAATAGGAAAAGGATTTGAAAAAGAATTGATTCATGTATAACTGAGTCATCTTGCTGTACACCTGGAACTAATGCAACATTGCTACTCAACTATGCTAAAAAGTTAACAAAAACAAAGCCCCACTCCCAGCGCTCTTCAGCACATCACTTCACTTTCTTTTCTTCACAGCGCTGCCCTTATTTTCAGACGGAGAAATGGAGGCTCCAGCTCAAAGCTTCACCAGAGGCAGCCCCTGCCTGCCTGCTCCCTTCTGGTTCTTCACAGTCTACGGAGTTTCCGGAAAGTCTGGGACGAGCTTCTTCCAGCTGCCCTTCATTCCAGAGCAAGGGGCACCCCTCTGCTCCCCATTTCCACCCCCTCATTCAGCACACCAGGGGGGTCTTTGCCTGGGGTCCATAGCGGGCTTGTTTATGTCTGTGCAGGGCTCCAACCACGCCTGCCTTCCAGGACCACAAAGTGTGGACACCATTGGGAAGGGCTCTCCCGTGGCTTATCCTAGGACTTCCAGAAGAAAGCACGTACTTCTTGCTGCCCAGGCTTTAAAGGAGGGCAGCAAAGAAATGTGGGCAAAGGCCAGCAGAGCGGAGTGGGAGATAACCACGCCTAAGTCATTTTCCTACTCTACTCTGAGCTAGTTGTCATGGCCGGTGCAATACGGCGCCCAGCCTGACATCTCAAGTGGCGACAACCAGGCCCAGCCAAGTCCCTGGCCCTAGGCACTGCATTTGCACTGTATTATATGGCTGCTCCCCCAGCCCTGGCCAGAAAGAGACCTTCCTAACTGTCCTGGAAACCAGTGGTAATTGAGTTCTTATCCGTCTTTCCCATCCCCTGTGCCCCTAGGGTACATCAACAACTCTGCCTAGAGGCGTGAAGGAGAGAGGTTACAGCCAACCAACAGTACATTTGAATCACTCCAAATTACCCCCAATTAAGAAATTGGGAATGATCTGCATGTGAAAACCATCTGGCAGGCTTTTTACTTGGAAAGTTTATCTGAGGACTGAGTATGTGGTCCACCCAATCCTTATTTAACCCAAATGCCTGTTAAAGACAGGAAGGCGATCCAACAAATAAGACGTTCAGAGCAAATCCAGCCAAAACAGAGGAAAACATACGTAACAGGGATTATTCTGGAATGTTATGACTGGTCACATTATGTAGATATCTCTTAATATGTCATTCTGAAATGTGTGACATGCTTTAAAGAGAAAGCAAGAAAATACATACAATGTGGGTGTTATGACCTCTGTGGTCATGCCAGAGACACTTTCAAAAACGAAGTTCTCAAAGACCTTTATTAGAGTGGGAAGAATAAAGATCTTTTTCTTTTTTTTAACCTCAAACAACAGAATACTTCTTCTGAGGTTTGTGGCTAGCCCAGTTAGTCGCCCTTAATGGGCAATCAAGAAGTCTGTTATTATGAGCCTCAACGCTTTATGGGACTTATCAAAAATTATCTCACACACAAAGGGCTTCAACACTTTGGCTGGCCACACAGTTGGAAATAAAACACAGAGCGAGTGGTCTGGAGATTAGGGTGAATTTTATGGCCAAGTTGGAGGGTTGCATGTCTTTGAACACTCCGTGGCGGCCCATTTATGACACAAGAACAAAGGATCTGTTAACTGATTGTAATGACTGCAGTGACTTAGAACATGTCTCAGGAGCCATGAGATTTCATCGGTTGAGACATTTTTCCCCAGGAAGGCTGGCTTCACCTTCCTTCTGCCAAAGACCATCCGGCAAAGAGTGTGAGAATACCACCTCCCTCAGCCAGAGTGGTACCCGTTCCAGATGAGGGGGGACTTAGGTTTATCATGTCTTAGCTCTGGAGAACCAGGAATTCGGCTATTTCTGGAATAGCAGAGTCAGGAAGATCAGAAATAAGCAGGGCGAAGTTGGGACACAGGTATTGCTCAATGTCGGCTCCAGAGAAAAGAGAAATTTCTGTGTTCGTTGCGGAGGAGCGGGGCGTGTAAAAGACACATAACAAAAATTGACCGCTTTAACCATTTTAAAATATTCTGTTCAATAGCATTAACAGCATTCACCCTTTGGCCACCTGATGCGAAGAACTGACTCACTGGAAGAGATTCTGATGCTGGGAAAGATTGAGGGCGGGAGGAGAAGGGGATGACTGAGGATGAGATGGTTGGATGGCATCACCGACTCAATGGACATGAGTTTGAGTAAACTCCGGGAGTTGGTGATGGACCGGGAGGCCTGGTGTGCTGCGGCCCATGGGGTTGCAAAGAGCTGGACACGACTTAGCATCTGAACAGCAACGAAATACCATGATGACATTCATCTCCAGAACTTGTTCATCTTTCCCAAGTCAAACTTCTTATCCATTAAACACGTAACTGTTCACTTCTCCCCCCTCAGCCCCCGGCAACCACCATTCTGCCGTCTTTCTCAGTGAATCTGACTACCGTAGGGACGCCATATCAGCGGGGTTATATAATATTTCTCTTTTTGTGATTGGTGTGTTTCACTTACATTATGTCCTCAAGGTTCATCCATGTTGTGACCTGGGTCAGAATCTCACTTCTTTTTAAGGCTGTGTAACATTCCATTGAGTGGATGAACTACATTTTGCTTATCCATTCATCTGTCAATGGACATCTGGTGAAAACAGAACTTTTCACATTATTAGTTTGTACAGGGACATGATTTATTCTAAAGAGCATTATGCAACTTAACTGAATAATCTGCCCAGTCTCTTTAATCCAGTTGCAATAGTAGACCATGAAAGACAAAAGCAAGCAGACAAACAGCACGTAATACCAAGTTGGTAAACAGGGGTGTCATTACCCCCTCCTTTCTTTTTTTGTTCTGGGAGAATATTCAGGGTACAGAGTCTACACTTCAAAAATAGAATTTATGAGTCTAATCATATTAACTCAACAGGGAGCTTAGATGCCAAAACAGCCTCTGTGAGTCATTCCCTGGATTCTAAAAGGAATGTTTCAGACGGTAGTTTTCTCCTCTTTGAGCTTTGCTTTAAAGAAGTTTTAAAAGCAAACAGCAAAACAGCATAATGCCTGGAGCCACAGATCTCAAAGTAGCGCTTCAAAATGGCAGCCTCAATGCCAGAAATCAGAGGCTGGCCCTGGCTAGGGCCACACCATTCCTTGGGTGGTTCAGGCTGGGGGCTCACGCTAAGTCTCTAATTGATTTAGGAAAAATGTTGCTGAGGGACAAACGCGGGGGTTGGTGGAGAAGGGGTGTGTGAGAAAGAACACAAAAGGATGTAAGGATTTTGGAACGGCATCACCATTTTTTAAAATAAGTGCCATTCAGTAGGACCAAGTTGGTTTAACGGGTTTTTTTTGTTGTTTATTTGTTTTTAGTCCTCAGCCAAAGTCTAGAGCAAGCTTAAATTTAGGGCTTCAGTGTGTTTGCTGCAGGATGACATCATGTGTGCCACTGTGAGAACCAGTGTTAGCTGCTGGGCCAGGGTCTGACCTCCTGGTCTCCAAGGTATCCACCCCTTTTCCTTCCCACCAGGACCGCTGGGTGCCATCTTGGACTTTTGTCTTGAGTTTAAGCCATCACTGCACTGTCTTACTGGCTCATCCGTATCCATCCCCTATGCCTGGGGGACAAAACCTCTCTGTTAAGAACAGACAAGCCCACGTCTACATCAACACAAACACCCTAGTCAACCAGGATGGATGTCCATCTCCAGACCCTGCAAACACAGAACACCTGTGCAGCTCGGTGGCTGCCACGTCTTGATCTGTATGGGCCAAGGGTGCTCTGACGCTAGCTTCTTGTTTTCCATGAGCAGGTAAGTTTAGTGATCAAATCGATGAGGGAAATCCTGGGTTAGCCAATGACAAATATGCATATTTACTGTAGGAATTATCAGAAATTTAATGTGCACTGGAAATCTCCAGGAGACAGAAAAGAGATAACACATTTTCCAAATGTATTTAATCATCAAAGCCTATTATGAAGGAATACCTCCCTGGAACAGTGTCCTCAGCTAGCACTTAACAAAGCCGCAGTTTAGATATCTGTTAAATTCAGTAATTTAATACAGTGTTCAACACATAATAGGTAATCAACAGAGTATCAGTAGTGCTTCAGGGAACACATACGTAAAGGCACCAGCAATTCTACACTCTCTTTCCCACCCCATCCCCAACCCCCCCTTTTTGGAATGCCAGTTAGTCTTGATATTTTGGGTATAGGGGAAAATGGGCTTCCCAGGTGGCGCTAGTGGTAAAGAGCCTGGCTGCCAATGCAGGAGACGTAACAGATGTTCAATCTCTGGTTCAGGAAGATCCCCCCGGAGAAGGAAATGGCTCCCCACTCCAGTGTTCTTGCCTGGAAAATTCCATGGGCAGAGGAGCCTGGCGGGCTACAGTCCATGGGGCCGCAAAGAGCTGGATGTGACGGAAATGACTTAGCACATGTAAGGAAAATAAAAGAGAGGGAGAGGGAGCCGATGGTAGGATTTTCAGTGGAAAGGTTTGAGAACTACAGCTGCTCAGAAAAAAGAAGGGGAAGCAGGGAGGATGTGGTAGGACGGAGGGGCAGAGTTCGGGCAGGAGAGGGAGTCTGAAAGAATTGAAATGCGGACACAGAGAAGAATGGAGGAGAAAGGCGGGAAGGAGCGTCACTGTGTATGGTGAAAGACTCTTTCCTTTGGCCTTTCCAGGAACTGGACTTGCTCTCTGTTTTATTCTTTGCCTGCTGGGTTGTTTGGTTTTTGAATCAGGCACTGCACCACGGCTGGCTCCAGGGTGCCAGCAAAACAACCCAACTCACTGCAGGTTTCACTGATAACAATACCGTCTACTATTATTTTTACCATCATCCACGTAGGTCTTCCTATGTGCTCTCCCGAGGAGAGGATATGGAAATTGGAACCGTAGATCTGAATACTGGCCACCTCGATGGGATCAAATGCCACCTAAAGACCCAGAGTCTCCAAAGTCTAAGTAAAGAACTGGCCAAGGAAGGCCAAACCAGACAACCCAAAGAATCCCCTTTATGCCAGAATCTTGGACCACAAGGTGAGCATTTGTTTCTAGCAGGTAAATCTGGCATGTCTCCTCCAGCCTCAGCCCAGGTATTGGGATGTAGGAGCACCTCCGGGTGGCGGGGGGAGGTCAGAGCAGACCCCAAAGTGTGCACTGTCCCTCCTCCCTCTCCACGCGCGGTCCGCCACGGTGCTTCAGCCACGGTTAGATCCCAGTGGTAATTCTGAACCCCGGGGGTCCTGCCCAACTGTGTGAAATCAATGGAGCGCATTTTGATTCTTGCTTATAATTTCCACCCGTGTTACTAGTGGGGAAGAACCTGTCTGCCAATGCAGAAGAGGTAAGAGACACGGGTTCCATCCCTGGGTTGGGAAGATCCCCTGGAAAAGGGAAGGACAGCCCACTCCAGTATTCTTGCCTGGAGAATTCCACGGACAGAAGAGCCTGGCAGGCTACCGTCCATGGGGTCACAAAGAATCTGACATGACTGAGTGACTAACACTACTACTACTAAAGCATCTCTGCAGATGACTTCAAGGCCTGGTTTGAAGTCAATCTCCAAAGCACAAAAGGATTCTTTCTGCACCTCTTTACTTCGGCGGTGGGGCGGGGGGGACTTACAAACCAAGATCTGATAAGGGCGGTTGATGATTCAACGCAATGAACTGGCTGCCCCTTAGAGCTTTGATTGGCTCTGACAAAGGCTCCTTGAGCTTGGTTGCAAATAAGATTGGTTTTGGTTTTTTTGGTCTCGGCCTTTTCTGCTGGAGACCTTCACTTAAGTCTTGAGAGGCTGGAGGTTTGCTGGAAGGTTCTGTAGGTTGAGATCTGTCCTTGGTGGGGATGGCTGAGGGGCCTACATGAAATGGTCATCCAGTCACTTCAAGGAACACCCGGGGATGGTGCCAGCCAAGGACATTTTGGGAGATGGTTTTTATACAATGAATCTTTTAATATTTAAATATGTGATTTCAAAAATTAGAATGGGTTAGAAAACATAGAAGGGATTCAGGAGGAAGAGGAGTATCGTAGAGAAGTGATATCATGACTGTAATCCTGGAATAGCCAGGTTTGAATTGACTTTCTCATAAAGGTGTTATCACGTGGTTGAATTTATATGAGTTATCTACATTTGTAATGAAGTTCCAGCATTGTTTTCAGACTTATATTTTATTCTATAAGCATAGCTTTAATAATAAAAAAAACACAATAAATGGGATATTTGAATTTTTTTTTAAAAAGGTGTTAGAGTTTTCTTTCATTATTTATTGATCTGTTCATTTCTGTCCCAAAGCTCCCAGTCACGGACAAGGGGCTCCCATGGGGGCTTTTTGAAATATACTGTCATGGGTTCCCCCACCAGAAAGTCTGACACAGCCAGGATGGTGGGGGTGGGGGGCAAAGAACTCTTCAGACATAAATCATACCTTTTTTTTGTAACTCAGACATGGCTGGGCGGGGGTGGGGGTGGGGCGGAAATCAACCAGTAGAAAACTAGAGTTCTCTGCACTTGAGCTCTACAGAAATAACCATTTCAAATGAAATTTTAGACTACTTCTCTTCCTAGTCCTTTGAGAATCACTGCCAAGTTGCTAAGTAAAGTATGTGCACCACTTTAAAAAAAAGACCCATTTGTGGCAATACCTATAGACTTGCTGTCATGGGAAATGAAAATGTCCTTCTCTCTTTCGGCTCTCCCACCAATATAATTATGAAACAATTTGGCTTTTTCAGCTGGTTGACTTTGCAAGTTAAAGTAATGAATTCGTCGCCCCCACAAGTGCTTCTTAGGCCCTCACTTGGCAGGATAAGGATTGTCCGGTCCTGACCTTCTTCACCACCCCTGCCAGCCCCCAATCCCACCCCCACTTCCCAGACCCCTTCCAGTCTCTCTCCACACCCCCACCACTCCCCCACTCCAGGGTATCATGCTGACTTTGGACCCACTTCAGCTCTCACTTACCCCCTCTCTGGAAGCCAGACCTCTCCCCTCCCTCCCAAAGAAGTTAACTGCGCTGCACGGCACTACCTCTCTTTAGAATCTCCCAGCTCAGGGCGTTTGGAAAGGCCTAGAATATTACTGTTTTAGCAGATGGCTGTGATGCAAGTGGTCTGAAAAATGCACTCTAAATCCTCGCAAACAGGTGACATGAAACAGCAGTTCCTGTCTGGGCAAGGACACCCGACACTAACACAGGAAGCTGAAACGGGGCAACCGTCCTACAGCCAGCCCTACTGTCCCCACGGGCAAGTGGGATACAGTAGGCTACCGTTAGGGGCTAGAATGCCTTCATCTCACAAACGTTTACTGAACTCGTTCTGACTGTGTATTTCCTTTTTGGTGTGCTTTTTCTCTTTCAAAGTTTCAGATGCTTTTACATAGTTCTAATTCCAGGAGCGTTTACTCAGCGTACTGTTACAAGATAAAGAAGGGCTCCATAAGCGGGTGTGACAGGCCGCGGCCTGCGCTGGGGGAGGGGCTCCCCGTGACGAAGAGGAAGGCCGGGAAGACCTTTTACTTCTTTCTAATTTCTGTTCTGAAATTAACTGAATTTCAGTTCCGTTCAGTCGCTCAGTCATGTCCGACTCTTTGCGACCCCATGGACTGCAGCACACCAGGCTTCTTTGTCCATCACCAACTCCCGGAGTTTACTCAAACTCATGTCCATCAAGTCGGTGATGCTATCCAACCATCTCATCCTTTGTCATACCCTTCTCCTCCCGCCTTCAATCTTTCCCAGCATCAGGGTCTTTTCCAATGAGTCAGTTCTTCGCATCAGGTGGCCAAAGGATTGGAGTTTCAGCTTTAGCATCAGTCCTCCCAATGAATATTCAGGACTGATCTCCTTTAGGATGGACTGGTTGAATCTCCTTGCAGTTCAAGTGACTTTCAAGAGTCTTCTCCAGCACCACAGTTCAAAAGCATCAATTCTTCAGCGCTCAGCTCAGCTCAGAGTTGTGTCCAACTCTCACATCCATACATGACTACTGGAAAAACCATAGCTTTGACTAAATGTACCTCTGTCAGCAAAGTCTTTCAGATTTACATGTGGATAATCAGGCTAGGAGGAGATGGAATGGCTCTGTTTTAAGGAGTCCTGTTTGCTTGGCTAGCATATTTCATCTTTCATTCCTTCCTTCGATCTTTCTTTTCCCTCCCTCCTTTCCCCTTTTTTCCTTTAATCAATGCTTATTTCTAACCAAAAGCACAAGAAAACACAAATACACAGTTCAGCAACCTAATAGGTATGCTTTTGATTAGCTCCAGTAACTAAAATAACCAAATCATACGGAATCTCACTGCTGTTGATGTACATTTTCCTGGTAGCGCATGACGTGGAACATTTCCTCCCATGCTTACTCACCATCGGTATATCTTTTCTGGTGAGGAGTCTGTTAAGCTCTTTGGCCCATTTTTCAGTTGGGTTGCTTATTTCCTTATTGTTGAGGCTAGGAGCTCTTTGTCTATTTTGGATGACAGCTCTTTATCAGAGGTATCTTTTTCGAATAGCTTCTCCCAGCCTGTGATTTGTCTTCTCTTTCTTTTGAGATTGCCTTTCACAGAACAGAAGTTTCAGTTTACTAAAATCCAATTTATCCATGATTCCTTTCAGGAACCATGCCTTTGGTGCTGTATCTAAAACATCATTGCCATACCCAAGGTCATCTAGATTTTCTGTTGTTGTTTTTTTTTTTCCCTAGGAGTTTTAGAGTTTTGCGTCTTACATTTAGGCCTAAGATCTATTTTGAGGTCATTTTTGTGAAGGTATAAGGTCTCTGTCTAGATTCATTTGCACATGGCCATCCAGTTGTTCCAGCACCAGTTGTTGAAAAGATCATCTTTGTCTCATTGCATTGCCTTTGCTTCCTTTGTCAACGATTGGTTGACTATGTTACATGGATCTGTTTCTGGGCTCTGTATTGATTCCATTGATCTATTTGCCAGGTTTTTTTTTTTTTTTTCTGATGCCACACCATCTTGATTTGTTGTCGTTGCTGTTGTTCAGTTGCCAAGTCGTGTCTGACTCTTTGGGACCCCATGGACGGCACCATATCAGGCCTCCCTGTCCTTCATCATCTCCCAGACTTTGCCCAAGTTCATGTCCATTGAGTTGGTGATGCCATCCAACCATCTCATCCTCTGTTACAGTCTTCTCGTTCTGCCTTCAGTCGTTCCCAGCATCAACAATTTTTTTCCCAGTGAGTTCGCTCTTCACATCAGGTGGCCAAAGTATTGGAGCTTCAGCTTCAGCATCAGTGCTTCCAATGAGTATTCAGGATTGGTTTCCTTTAAGACTGACTGGTTTGATCTCCTTGCTGTCCAAGAGACTCTCAAGAGTCTTTTCCAGCACCACGGCTCAAAAGCATCAATTCTTTGACACTGTCTTGATTACTATGGTGGTGGTAGTTTAGTCGCTCAGCCATGCCCGACTCTTGCGACCCCATGGACTGTAGCCTGCCATGCTCTTCTGTCCATGGGATTTTCCAGGCAAAGAATACTGGAGTGAGTTGCCATTTCCTTCTCCACTTGCTTATTGCAGGTTTACAGTAAGTCTTGAAGTCAAGTAGCATCCATCTTCCAAGTTTGTTCTTCTCCTTCAATATTGTATTGCCTATTCTGGGTCTTTTGCCTCCATATAAACTTGAGAATTGATTTGTCATCTTTTGAGTTTTCAAAGGTGCATGGAACTTAAAATGGAAAAATAATCCAAGGCATAGAGAAGTGCCTACTATAAGAAGTGCCTACTGCAAGGATTTTGCAGACAGTCTCTTATTGAATCTTTACAACAACCTATCAGGGAACTATTTTTACCATTGTTCATGTGAAGATGGAGACCCTAAATCTAAAGGGAGTTAATTAGCTAATAAATGGCAGAAATAGAATTTGAACGCTTGATACTATAACCAGCTGCCAAAAAATATACCCAACACATATTGTCACATGTAAATCAACCTACTTTTGAAGGAAATGTGTACACACTGCACTCATCAAGAGTCCATCTAGGTCCATTCAACCTAGCATTTCAAATCACTTTGACCTAAATACAATGGATTTGGTTTAACTGTATCTTTGAAAGGATACCCTGAGTTCCCTGCCTAGTCCTAAAAATGTCCACAGCAGCATTTAGAAAATAGTTAATAATCCTAGTTTAAGGAAAATGGGTACGATTTTCAATGAAAGGCTCAGAATGAAATCCGGGTCAGAATAATTCTCATTTTTCTCTTCTGAAGCTGATCTATAAGGCTGTGAATAGCTGCTTCTGTCACTGTCCCTCCTTTAGTCATTAGAATTCTTGATCTAATGCCTTTTTTTTAAAAAAAAAAGAGATGAGTGTATTTTTCTGTGCTTCATGTAACGTGCCAAAACAATCATGAGCCCTAGGACAAGCAGCTAGCCCAAGCGATGATACAGAAGCCGGCCTTTGAGTTGGACAGTTCCTCTTTTAAACTTCCTTTTCCACCAGCAGATTGGGAGGGGGTGGTGGGGTCACAGAAAGCCGCCTCATTCAGGTGAGGTTCACTGAGGCAGCCATCTCAACACGCTTTTCCAGCCCTAAGGACCAGGCCTTTGGGAGTCGAGTCCTGCTGCCCATCACCCGTTTTGAGAGAGAAAGGATGCCTGCTTCTAAACAGCGGTAGGAGAGGCTCCTCAGGTTCAGCTTTCCAGAAAACACACACAAACCGGGATACATATCTCTGAAGCTCTTTCGCATAAGAAAAATTCTCTTTTCCACCCCACCAGCATGGTGACAACCCCTAGTGAGTTCTTGCAGAGTGTGAGCTGGTCCTCAGACACAAAAGTTTCATCCGGATGGGTCCTCGCCCGCCGGGGAGTCAGGTGTGTTGATACCCACATCATGAATCAGATGTGGAGGCACCCGGCCAGGCCTTCCTTTGCCAGGCCAGGCAGCTGCTGCCCTGTGAGAGCCACACCAGGCAGTCTGGCCGGTCCGCCCCACTGGCCCGTGGCCCCTGCCCTTGGCTCCCTGGGCGCCCCAGGCTGGAGGCCAGCAGACGGTGCCCCGTGAGGGCGCGGCGTCCCGAGAGCTGACCTGGTGTCCCCAGCCAGCCCTGCTCCCGCTTCGTAAGTCTCCAGCCCCTGGAGAGCTGGGCCCTGCCTTCTGACCTGTCTGACCTCCGGTCCGGGCTGGTGCTCCGGAGCCAGGGCTGCCGGGGACTCTGCTGAGCTCACCGCCGGGGCGGGGGCGGGGGCGGGGGTGGGGGGTGATTAGTTACCGGGGTGAAGCTCCGTGAGGACACCGAGCTGCACAAACACTGCTTCTGGCTGTGCTGAGAGCACAAGACGTTGGAGGCTGGTCTTCCTGGGAGAGAGGGGCCTTAGTGTTTTCCCTTCTTTTCTTTTTTTTGGAGAAAGCCGAATCCTAACAGGCTCTGAAAGTCAAGTAGCTGCTCTCGGCTTCGGGCGAGGGGCGGGGCGAGAGGGGGAGGAGGTGTGCTTTTATGTACTGTATGCGTGATGATCTGCGTGCGCACCTGTGTGTGTGACTGGTGTGTGTGCGTGACTGGTGTGTGTGCGTGTGTGCGCAGCGGCGTGCACCCTCCCAGACCCGGGTGTGGGGCGGGCAGGGAGGGGCGGCGCCGCCCTAGGTGATCTGCGTCGTGGCCTTGGCCTTGAACTTTTGTTCCGGGAACCAACGCGGCCGCCCCCGCGCGGGGCGGGCTGCCAACGCTGCGCCGCCCACGCCGATCACTCAGGCCAACGTGAAAGGAATTAGCTTCCAACAGACAGGGAGTTTTCTTTTTTTTATTTAAACACTGCCTCCCCCTGCCCCGGCCCCGGCCCCGCCCCGCCTGGCGCACACACACAGCGCTGCTTCTCTTCGTTCCGATTTCTGCAGACCTTGGTCAACACTCGCCTCCCGCCCCGGAAAAGGATCCATCAGACCCGCTGGCCACTGGGTCCTCCTCCGCCACTGTCCGGGGGAGCGGGGTGGGGGGGATGGGGGGATGGGGAGGGATCGGGGTGGGGATCAGGGCTTGGGGGGGCTAACTGCTGTCCCTCCTGCGGATGCTGCAGAGCCCTGCGCCGGAATTCTCCTCTAGGAAACCTTGGCCTGGGGAGCTCTACCCAACCCAGAGCGCCCCCTCACTGCCCCCGCACCTCCTTTCTGCCTCACGGTCCACAAGGGCAAAGGATCCCTGTGGCTTCTTTTCAAAAAGTTAAGATATAACCATTATTGTGGGTGCGTGCTCAGTCCTGTCTGAGTCTTGGCAAACCCCAGTGCCTGTAGCCGGCCAGGCTCCTCTGTCCCTGGGAGTCTCCAGGCAAGAATACTGGAGTGGGTTGCCATGTCCTCCTCCAGGGGATCTTGCCAACCCAGGGATGGAACCCAGGTCTCTTGCACCTCCTGCATGGGCAGGCAGATTCTTCACCAGAGCACTGCCACCTGGAACCCAAGCTATAAGGCCCACGCTATAAAACTCACCATTTAGACCACTTGAAGGTGTCCAGTTCAGTAGTTTTGAATATATTCACGAAGTTGTGCATGAATTCAGAACATTTTCACGACCACCCCCACCAGAAAGAAATCCTGGACCCTTGGCTGTCACTCCGGGTCTCCGCCTCCACCCACAGGCCCTGGCAACTCCTTTCTCTCTCTCTGCGGGTTTGGCAAGCCTGGACATTTCACATCCAAGGAATCGCACAGTGTGTGGCCTTTTGTGACCGGCTTCTCTCTTTTGCCCGATTATTGTCCAGGCTCATCCATGTTCCGGCATGTGTGAGTGCTCCGTTCCTGCCCAGGGCCGGACAACATCCCGTGAAATGGTCAGGGTCCACGATATCTGTGTATTCTTAGCTGATGAGCTTGCTGTGGCCATGGCAGGGCTTCTGTTGTCCACTGTCGGAAGCTTCCAGTGGGCTGTGTGCAAGCTGCACACAGTCTGTTTACTGAGCGCATAAGCGAAGGATACCCGGGTTAGAGTATCTGAGGGATGATGGTCGACTCTGCCCAAGTGGGGAGATGCGTGGCCCCCCAGCACCTCTCCATCTCCCTGCCCACAGTTCATCCATCAAACCAAGGACTAGAGCCACCCAGCCTCTAACATCTGGCTCTAACCTTTTCTGACATTTTAGCAAAGCAGGGGACGTGTTACCTTTGGAAAAAGGTAGAGAAATGCAAGCCGCAGGCTGGCATGAGTACGTGCATCCACAACTGAAAATGCTTTTTAAATAATCATCTGGGTCAAGCCGCAGAAGGCATTTCTAACAGGCTTCCAAATGACAGAAAGTTGCCATGAATGACAGGGAAGGAACGATGGGTCAAATTAAAAAGATGAAAGATAACAGGAATAAGTAAAAGTGTGGCATTTAGTTCCCAAACTCAACAGAACGGCTCCTGGCTGGGGGAAAGAAGGCCAAATGGTGCACACGCACAAAAGGAGTTTAGTTGTTGTTTAGTCGCTAAGTCGTGTCCAGCTCCTTACAACTCTGTGGACTGTAGCTCACCAGGCTCCTCTGTCCATGGGATTTCCCAAACAAGAATACTGGAATGGGTTGCCATTTCTTTCTCCAAGGAAACTTCCCAATCC
Source organism: Bos javanicus (assembly GCF_032452875.1). Taxonomy (NCBI): domain Eukaryota; kingdom Metazoa; phylum Chordata; class Mammalia; order Artiodactyla; family Bovidae; genus Bos; species Bos javanicus. The sequence continues at coordinate 151,108,215 of NC_083868.1, read as the reverse complement.
AGGGATCAAACTTGATATTCTTGCTTGGTAGGCACATTCTTTACCCCTGAGCCCCCAGGGAAGCCCAGAAAATGGTTTTAGTTTACACTAAATATTAATAAATCTCATTAAGAGTGGTGCCAGGGCTAAGCTGCCAAAAAAGCCAATGTGATTTCAGGTTGTATTAGTAGAAGTATTGTGGCTGAAACAAGGGAGGTGCCCCTGGTGAGACCACTGCTGGTGCAAAGGCCACATCAGCAGAGGCAGGCCACCAAGAAGAGCAAGCCTGGAGGGGAAGGGTAGGACGGTGCAGATTTTTGGAACCCTGATGTATTAGGAAGTCCAGGGTTTTGGTCTGCAGAGGGAAGCCAGAAAGTACTTCACAAGCGTTGACGGCACGTCCCATGACAAAGACAGTTGGTTTCTGCCATGTGGACCTGGACATGGCTGGAGCCATTGCAGTACAGGACAAGGAAGAACTGTGTGGTGGTAAATTGTGTGGCCCGAAAGTGGAGAGACAGACCACCGGGGTGGGAGCATGGGGGTAGGAGCCCGCTTATCAGGGGCTGCGGCTGGGAACCAAGTCATGACCTGGAGAATGCTGTTCATTTATGGGATATAGAAGGAGGGACGGGAGGAAAGGGGAGAGGGTAGAAAAGAGGGGTAAGGGAGGAAAGGGGGGAGGGAAAGAAAGAGGAAGGGGAGGAATGGGCAGGGGAGAAAAGGGGGAAGGGAGGAAGGGGGGGAGGGGAGGAAAGGGGGAGGGGAGAAATGGGGGAGGGGAGGAATGTGGGAGGGGAGGAACAGGGCGGGGAGGAACGAGGGAGGGGAGGACAAGGGGATACGGAACCCCAGGAGTCCTCCCTGTCCCAGGGTGCTGCTGGCCCAAGAACAGCCTCCTGCCGGGACTCTGAGTTTAGACTATGCAAATGGATACTTCTTTTCAGTCCCTGAAACTCCCAGAGGTAAATTACCTGCTGAGGCAATGGTGGATTAATCTGAGGCAATCAGCTATCTGTAAGTCCACCCAAGCCCACGTTTGAATCAGATAGGGTGATTCATAGCAATCTGAAGTCGACTGTGAAAACTGGGCTCTTCCCAAAACACCAGCCAAGTGCCCTTGGTGACGCATCAGATGTCAGAGCTACGCTCTGCCTAGGGTTGGTGCAGCTGGTTGGCGAGGCTACCTTTGCACCCTAAGGACTGTGGGAGGAGGGGTGGGAGAGCCGTGGCCGCTTCCTGCTCCCAGGTCTGAAGACCATGCTATTTGGGCACAATTGGCCATTTCTCCACTCACACCGCACTGGGCTTTCTTTCCCAGGCAGAGTGCGGCTCGTGACTGGGATTGCCTTGCTTATACAGAAGCTGGCCTGTGGCATTCGTGAGGTCAGTGGTCATTTCTTACTGACCCCAATGGATTCGGCGTTCCCGAGGCCTGGGTCCAGCTCTGTAGGCGCAAGTGTCCTAAAGGGAGTGCCTTCTGATTCACAAGTCCTTAAGCACCAGAATCACAGGCGGCCAAGGTGAGCTGGTGACACTGTTAACCCTTTAGATCCCACAGTCCTCTCTGCCATGCTAACACGTGCTACGTTGCTCAGTCGTGTCCAACTCTTAGTGACACCATGGACTCTAGCCCGCCAGGCTCCTCTGTCCATGGGATTCTCCTGGCAAGAATACTGGAGTGGGTTGCCATGCCCTCCTCCAGGAGATCCTCCCAACCCAGGATCTCTTATGTCTCCTGCACTGGCAGGCAGGTTCTTTACCACTAGTGCCACCTGGGAAGCAAGGCCCAGGTGGGCTTTGGTGACAAGCCTGGCTGCTTTTCATAAGGAGGGAGGCTGGCTTTCGGGCAGCCACAGTCTCAGGACGCACCTAGAGGATTCCCTCTGGTCGGTTCTGCAGAGCTCAGGGCCACCTGGGCTCTCAGGGGAGCTCAGTCACTGGGAGACCAGAATCACGCATCCCAGTGTACTTAGCAGATGAGGACACCCTCAACTGGGGAAACCAAAGAACAGAGAGAGCGGAATCATGAGACAAGCGCTGAGTGACGCTAAAAGTGACTGCTAGCGGCACACATATCAGGAAGCCCAGGCTCTCCTGGGAGATTCCTGCTGTCGTTAAGACCAAGTGCAGGAGGAGATGTGTGCCCGAGACTGAGCTGGACACACTGCAGGTCCAGACGCCAGACGTTGGGGGCATGGCCGAGCTGGAGTGATTCAGCCCCATCACCTGTGAGGACACCTCAGGCCTGGAGCCGTTGTGCTCAGAATTGCAGTTCCGCTAGCTCTCAGCACAGGGATCCTGTTCTTAGCACTGAATTGGCTTTGGGATGTGTCCGGGAGCATCCCTGCTCTCAGTGGGCCTGAGTCTTGCATCTAGATCCCCTGCTCCACAGAGAGCTTCTTCTGGGGGTTCCTAGGACCCCACACCCCTGCAGGTGGATCTGGGAAGGAGAGAGATGCTCTCTGCAGTGTGAATGGTGGGAAGGGGAGAGATGCTCCCTGAGAGTGAACAGTGGGAAGGGCAGAGATGCTCTCCACAGTGTGAATGGTGGGAAAGGGGGAGAGTTGCTCCCTGAGAGTGAACAGTGGGAAGGGCAGAGATGCTCTCCACAGTGTGAATGGTGGGAAGGGCAGAGATGCTCTCCACAGTGTGAATGGTGGGAAGGGCAGAGATGCTCTCCGCAGTGTGAATGGTGGGAAGGGAACAGATGCTCCCTGAGAGTGAACAGTGGGAAGGGCAGAGATGCTCTCCGCGGTGTGAATGGTGGGAAGGGGACAGATGCTCTCTGCAGTGTGAACAGTGGGAAGGGCAGAGATGCTCTCCACAGTGTGAACAGTGCTGATGCAAATGCCACCACCCCACATGACCCATGTTCTCATATTCTCATGTAAATGGACATCAGCTGCAGAATTTAGGTGCAGGGAGTGAGGGGGGTCTTCTGACAGCCCTTCCCCTCTCTCCTCCAGATTCCTACTGCTGGGCCCTCATCCTCAACTTGCCTCAAGACAGCACCCACTGAAGGGAGAGCTAGCCAGCAGGTCCCAAAACCCAGGAGATGGCACCCAAACCTCTGCCCTCCAGTGTCCACGTGCTGCTCGTCCACCAAAGCCTTGTCTTTCCACCTCGACCTCTCCCAGGCTTTCCTCCTCCAGTGTCCAGGCTTTGCACCTGCTCCCACCCACCACATTCCTTATTCCCCGCAGCCTTTTCTTTCCAGCTGAGAAAGAGAAAAGCCCAGAATCTGGACTCAGGCCCACCCTGCCTCTCCTCCTGGGGACCCATGTGGTCTGTTACCAATAAGCCTGAAATGGTCAGGGCTAACATCCGCTTCCACTTCTTTCTTCCACTAGGTTATTTAAACCTCCCATGACCTCTTGCTTTTGGTAAAGAAGCAGTTCTCATTTGTGGGGAATTGACAAGGAGATCCCAGGTGGGAACTCAGGGTCACTGAGTTACACAGTAAATGCTCTAGCCACCAATCCGGATACTTGCCCTTTGTAGACTCAATGATCTGATTGCTATCTGTGTTCTGGTTCCTTTCCTGCTGAGCTGAACGGGGTTGCCTGGGGAACAATTCCCAGGTCCCGGTTTCGAGCAGGGAATCATTTCCCGCAGGAAATCTGGGCACTCCAGAAGCCAGCTGGGGTTGGGGGGGCGGTGGTGCAGCGCTGCTAGGCCCTGGCCAATCTCACCACGCCAACAGGGGCAGGGGGCTGGCCTGAGGGCGGGGTGGCAGCTGCAGAGGGCGCTGGCCTGAGGCCTCAGCCCGCCTTTGCTGACGTTGGAGCCTTGGAGCAGGGCTGCTGACGTGTACTGACTGGGCTGGCTGTTTACTGAACTGTTTTTTAATAGCTACACTTCCAGTAAGACCTGAGAACACGCCACAGCACCCTCATTTACGGCACTGAGCGTGTCACTCGGGCAGCATGTGGGCCAAGAAAGGGAGAGTCCAGGAAAGGTGAGGTTCACAGGCAGTCAGGAAAGTCACCTGACGTGAAGAGAGAGAGAGCCTGGGGTAGACCAGATGGCTGCATCGGCGCTGTCCGGGACTACCCCATGGGCTGTATTTTGGAAGGGCCAATTCAGGCAGGATTTCTTCTTGAAAAGGTCCAAATAGCCAAGGCACCTTATTCTGGGAATAGGAACTAGTCTCAGACTGGCTGGTTTCCAGAGTGACGTGGGCGAGTCATTTCTCCTCCTTTGAGCTGCAGTTTCCCTACCTGTTTTGATGAGGGTGTTCAGCCACTGATTCTCTTGGGGGGCAACAGCCAGCCCAGGGTTGGCATGGGGGCTCTGTCTTTCCGGCCATGGGGCTGTGGGAAAAGCCTTGTCTTGTGAAGACATAATCTTGTCATGAGTTAACACAGACGTTAGTGTCCCTGCTGCCTTTGGGTGCTGCTGTTCTGAGTGTTTGTGTGATAACGCACACAGAACACTTAGCAGAAAGGCAGGTGCCCAGCAAGCACTCAACACCCAGGAGCTCTTATCAGCATCAGCACCCGTTCTTGGAGGGTCTGAGTATTGGGAGCACTGTGCATTGGGCAGGGTGGGGATGGTGTTCTCAGATCCCATCCCACTGGAACATTCCACACCGCTGATCTAATTAAAAGGCACTGACTCTTTTCTTCCCTCTTGATAAAAGTTACAGAAACCTCCATTTCCATTGTACTCAGATTCCTAAAACACAGTCCTTTTTTAATTTAAAACGATTTCCCTAAGGCAAAAGTCAAGCTGTCCATTTGGAATGAAAGATGATGATGATGAAAGCAATAAAAAAATAATAATAACAATAAATTCGTCTTTACTTGGTATTATAGACTTGAATAGGCTTCCCTGGTGACTCAGGGGTAAGGAATCTGCCTGCCAATGCAGGAGGTGCAGGGTCAATCCCTGGGTCAGGAAGATCCCCTGGAGAAGGAATGGCAACTGACTCCAGTATTCTTGCCTGGGAAATCCCATGGACAGAGGAGCCTGGTAGGCTCCATGGGGTCACAAAGAGTCAGACACAATTTAGCAACTAAACCACCCCCACATAGACTTGAAAAGCACTTGAATCCTCCTGACAGCCCCGTAAATACGAGAAGGGAAAGTTATGTCCCATGAGTTGCAGATGCAGAAACTGATGTCCAGGGCGATTGTCCGAGGTAATGTGCATAATGAGGGCACGGGGGTGGGGGTGGGGGACTAGAAAGTATGTCCCCTGGCTCCAAATCTAGCTCTTTCTAAAGAAAACTCTATAGTAGTTGGCTTTTCCAAAACTGGGGGGAGGAAATTGCAAAGATGTGTATGATTTGTCTCCCCGTTTTTGCACATGGTTGGCTGTTTGAGAGGCTGTGGACACAGGCTCCAAATGTGCTGTCCGGGCATGTGTAAACGCCACTCTCTGCAGGCTCACTGGGGTGGCCCTATACAAGACCCTCCCACCGGCAGCCCCTCCTGTGGAGGTGTCCTGGGTTATATGTCAGCCTTTCCTACCTTTCTGGGCCACCTTGGGTAAGCCCTTGAGGAGACAAGAAATCCGTGTGGAAGCCAAGGAAGATTCTAGTCCGGTTCTCCTAGGGGGTGGGGAGATATGCAAGCTCAGCCAATGGAGGAGAGTGACTGGTTACTAAAAGCACTTATGGTGAGTGGAGGAGACGTTGAAAACAACACCAAAGGCCAGTTTTAACTGGAAATGACCCGGCCAAAAAGGACAGCGACAGAGACCCTGTGGCTCAGATACCGGGCCTTAAAGGCTTTGCCCAAGTGCCCGGCCACCCTCTCTGACAAGCCGACCGGACTCGACAGGACAGGAGGGAAGAGGCCCCAGGACAAGTCTCATCAGGCTGCAGGGGGCCACTTCCTGGACTTGCTGGCGTCCGAGACCGACGCCACCGCCTCCTCCTCGCTGACACGTAGGCAGCTTATCTCAGGTCTTGTTTTGGCTTAGAAATCCTTTAATCTCCCAGGATCGTTTTAATGGCACAGCCTCTATTTTTATTCTTGGATGGTGGAGAGAATCTGAGACTCAGCCGACTCCTCTGGACGTGTGGAGGCCTGTCCCCCAGAGCACTGAATTCCTTGCCGCTTGCAGCCAAGTGAAGCCCGGAGCCGGGATTCTGAAACGAACACGCTGACAGGAGGGGGCTTGCTCTCAACCACTGAGCGTGGGGCATCGTAGGCATTCGGCAAATATTTGCTGAAAACAAACCCTGAAGGGCTCTATTAATTCCAAGCCGTTTCCCGCCCTGTTGCACAGCCCTGGGGACACGTGGGGCGGCAGCCCACAGGTCGTTTTCTGAACTGATGAGTCCGGTGCCTGTAATTTTCCCAAAGCGAAATATCTGTGGATGTGGCTACGTGCCATGGAACCTTCCAGGCTTCTTGCTTTCCTTTCCATTATAAGGTTACTTTGCTTTACCTTCTTATATGTGGTCACTGTGTTTACCCTCCTGACTCTCTCGAAGGGGAGCCCCAGGGCATGTGGGTGCTGTCTTGAGCCTAGGCTTCCTTTTTGCCTTCTTCTTTTTAATATAGTTCATATATTTTAAATTTTGTTTTTAATTTTTAAAGTATGGTTGGTTTACAACGTTGAGTTAGTTTCAGGCGTATAGCCACATGATTCAGTTCTAGATATATGCATACGCATATATATATAGGCTTCCCAGATGGCTCAGGGGTAAAGAATCTGCCTGCCAAGGCAGGAGACACAGATTCAATTCCTGGGGCAGGAAGATCCCCTGGAGAAGGAAATGCCAACTCACTCCAGTATTCTTGCCCGGGAAATCCCACGGACAGCAGAGCCTGGTGGGCTACGGTCCATGGGGTCGCAGAAAGTCAGACATGACTTAGCGACTGAGCATGAGCACATATATATTACAAATATAGGGCTTCCCTGGTGGCTCAGTAAGGAAGCTGCTTGCCAATGCAGGAGACATAAGAGACATGGATTTGATCCCTGGGTTGGGAAGATTCCCTGGAGGAGGGCATGGCAACCCACTCCAGTATTCTTAACTGGAGAATCCCTGTGGACAGAGGAGCCTGGCGGGTTACAGTCCATGTGGTCTCAAAGAGTCGGACATGACCGAAGTGACTCAGCACGTACACAGGCACATGTGTAATATATATATTATTTTTTAGATTCTTTTCCCTTCTAGGTTATTGTAAACTATTGAGTACAGTTCCCTGTGTTGCACAGTAGGTCTTTGTTTATCTGTTTTATATATAGCAGTGTGTGTATGTTAATCCCAACCTCCTAATTTATCCTTCTTCCCCGCCCCTTTCCCCTTTGGGAACCGTAATTTTGTCTTCTAAGTCTGTGAGTCTATTCCTGCCTTGTAAATAAGTTCATTTTATATCACTATTTTAGATTCCACCTATAAGCGATATCATATGGTACGTGTCTTTTTCTGTCTGTTTGCCTTCTTCTCCGTGCTTATCAAAATCCATCCTGGGCCCTATAGGAATGGCATTTGGGTTGTTCTGGCTGCCGTGATCTGGGAGCTGCAGAATTACTGGACGCCAGCAGCATCGTGCTCTAGGGATGCTGTTTCATGTTAAGCCGTCAGCACCCTCCCAAGACTGTTGGAAGTGGGGAATGAGAACAACGGGTCCTGAGTGGGCCCTGGACATCTGAGGCCATGCATGGAGCCTCCTGAGCGAATGAGCAGACATGCTCCGGGAGCTTACTATAATCCCAGAGGTCCTGGGGAGAAGGTCAGATTCAGAAGCCCACCGGTTCCCCATCTGGCTCATGCAGTCACAAGGCCCTTGCGGAGGCCATGACCCACACAACCACCAGAGCTGCCCCTTCTGAAGGCAAAGGCTCAGCTCATAGCTAAGCTGAGGTAAGTATCTCTAACCTGCTTCTTATTCTAGGATGTGTGTCTCTGTTAGTTAGGATTTTCCCAAGAACAACAGGATATGATTGTTGTTACTTCACTCATATCTGACTCTCTGTGACCCCTATGGACTGTGGCCCATCAGGCTCCTCTATCCATGGGATTCTTCAGGCAAGAATACTGGAGTGGGTTGCCATTTACTTCTCCAAGGGATGTCCCTGACCCAGGGAGTGAACCCAGGTCTCCTGTTTGGCTGGTGAATTATTTACCACTGAGCCACCTGGGAATCCTATAGGATATGTATCTATCTGTATACACAAACAGACTTATTATAAGGAATTCACTCATGCAGTTATTTGGGCTGAGAAGTCCCCAGGTCGGCAGTCGGCAAGCTGGAGATCTTGGAAGAGCTGATGTTTCAGTCCAGCATACAGGCTAGAAAAGGCCAATGTCCTAACTCACGCACTCAGGCAGGAGGTTTTCTTTCTCTCTCTTTTTTTTAATTTTTAAAAATCAATTAATTAATTTATTTTTGGCTGTGCTGGGTCTTCCTTGTTGTGCTGGAGCACCTCGTTGCAGTGGCTTCTCTTGTTGCGGAGCACTGGCTCTGGGGCGCACAGGCTCAGGACTTGCAGTGGGCAGGCTTAGTTATCCCATGGCATGTGGAATCTTCCTGGACCAGAGATCAAACCTGTGTCTCCTGCATTAGCAGGCGGACTCTCAACCACTGGACCACCAGGGACGTTGTAGGCTTTCCCTTTTATTGGGCTTTTTGTTCTTTTCAGGGTTTCAGTTGATTGCACGAGGGCCACCCACACTAGGAAGGGCAATCTGTCATACTTGGTCAACTGATTGAAATCTCAAAATCTCAGCCAGAAACACCCAGAAAAATGTTTAACCAGATATCCGGGCAGCCCATGACCCAGTCGACACATAAAATTAACCATCCAAAATTCCAAACCATATTTCCCAGCCTCGGAGAGACTGAGTTGGTCGAAGATCTTGCCCAAACCAAGGATGGCGCTCTGTGGGCTGAGGGACGATCTGTGAAGGTCTGTAGGATAGTCGCCTAAAGCAGGGACAGCAGCAATAAGCAAGGATGGTTATGGCCTCTCTCCTAGAGATATAGACGGAATCAGTCAATTGGTTCCTAAAGGAGAAGCAAGGAGGCATCCAGAGAGAAGTGGAGACCCCTGGGCAGTAGCGGATTCAAGCTAATGGGGATGCTGTAGTGAAGACGCAGGAATGCCTAATGCCAGGGGGCCAGCAGGACAACATGGAACCCAGAGCTGCCTTCCACGCTGAACGACCACCCAGATCACCCTCTGTGGGGCCTGTAGTACATTAGATTCTGTCCACTCTCGTGTCCCTTATTACCAAATGGTTCCTGAACTAAATCACAGAACCCCAGTTCTTAAGGTGAACTGCATGAGTCTGCTCCTTACCATCAAATGAGGTGAAACTTTACCACACATGAGACTCTAATGCCAGTGACGTGAATTCACTTGACTCTTCAGATTGACTGGAGTCCAAGTAGAAGAAGAAACTCACAAGGACACTTTCTGCTCCATCTCCTTCCTCTCTTGGCTGGATGAGAGCTATATTAGAGTAAGAGAAGCAGTCTCCAGAAGACTGGAGACCTTGTCATTGTGTCGATGCCACCGTTCACAGATTTCGTTGGATAGAGAAATGTGGGGTCAGTTGTTTCCCCCTGTTTGCCATTATAGGCTTTCAGACACAGCTCACTAATCTCATCTTTGATGTTCAGCACAGTCCTTGTAAGTCTTCCCTAAGTGGAGGGTTGGGTAGGTGGAAGGAAAAGATGAGATAAATTCTTACCATGGCAACATTAGAGTCATTATATATGTTAGCTAGAGGAGCATAAAAAATGTACCCTGATTCAGTTGATAATATTGTTAAGCACGTGACCAGTAGGGTCCTAGTGCTTAGAAGATGTCAGTGACTAAAATAAAGATCCCTGACACGGGCACTTACGTTGTCACGGGGGAGCAGACATCAAACAATGAAACATAATAAGATAAAATAGTTAAGTATAATACAGTAAGGTAATAAATATAATAAAATGAGCAAATACAATAAAACTTATGGGATGTTGAAAGTGATAAGGGCACTGTAAACAAGGAAGTATAGAACATGAGAGGGGTGTGTAAAACTTGTTGGGAGGACAGAGGTCAGTCCTACTAAGAATATGATCTTTATGAAAAGACTTGCAAGCGGTGAAGGAGTTAGTCATTGGAGCATCTAGGGCAGAGTGTTCAGGCACATGGAACAGTCACTGCAAGAGTTCTAAGGCGGAAATGTCAGACATGTTCAAGGAGTAAGGAGAAGGTGGGACTTCCCCGGTGGTCCCATGGTAAAGGATCCACCTTGCAATGCTGGAGATGCAGGCTCAACCCTGCAACGAAGCCTGAGCACTGCAGGTACTGACAGTCTACAGCCCGTCTGTGCTCCGCAAGAGAAGCCCATGCCTCAGCTAGAGAAGGCCTGCATGGTGTAATGAAGAGCCCACACAGCCAACATTTCTAAAAAAGGGGAAAAAAAGAATAATGAGAAGTCCACTGTGGTTAGAAGTTGGCAAGAAGGGAGGATACACGAAGCTGGAGAAGAAGGAAGTGGAGTCAGATCACGTATGGTGTTGGGGATACAGAGAATGAAGGATGGGTCTGAGTCAAAAAAAAAAAAAAAACGGCAAATGGTACTGGATTCCTTTAATCCCTGATAGAATCAGTGACTCTCCTGGTGGGGGAGGGGAGCGGTGTAGCATAGCTCCTCCAACCCCCAGAACCTCTTTTTGCACAGCTCCCTTCTTTAGAAGAACACACTGTCTTAAGGAGGCATCAGTGCTGAAGGGCAGTGATGCATCTTGCCCCTTGCACATGTGAGGGGAGGGAGAGTGCTGAGGACCAACGATGTGGACACGTTGAAATTAACTAACCTTTATTCTTGTCTGCTATGGGCAAACTCTCTTCTAAGGCAACTCTCCATTTGTATCATCTATGTCCCAACAAAAGTATCCTGACCAAGAATATACTAATGTGGTACAATTTTTTAAAGACTCTGAAGGGGTGTATCTTAGTGAAACAAGTAAGGTTTCCAGTAGTTTTCCACGAGTTCATTTCGGATCACAGAACCAATGTAAACTTCATCACTTTCAGATGGAGCTAGATTCTGAGGGGCGGTGACTGTATGATGGGTGAATATCTTGGTTAATGTGGTTTTGTTCCTTGGGGTGCGAGATTTCTCTGTCCTTTTAAACCCCGTTGAAGACATTCTCTGTGGCTTTATCTGATGTTTCTAATAGTCTGTCTTGCACAGTGAATACGTTTTTGGATGTAAGTTTCTCCTTTTGAGTATTTGCTAGCTCAGATGCGTGGCAAGGTGGATTCTTCACCACTGGACCATCAGGAAGTCCCATCTTCTCCTTATTCCTTGAATGTGTCTGATGCTCCTGCCTTAGGACTTTTGCAATGGCTTCCCCATCTGCCTGAACCCTCTTCCCCAGACGCTCCAGTGACTAGCTACTGTACAGGTTCAGGAGGTATGGGGAGTTATATTTTTCTGAGACTCAGCCCCCCGCAGAGATGGTCCTCAGAGGTGCTTCCTGCTCCCCCTCAACTCCTGGCCTCACTGTGGCTTCATTATCCAGAGCTGGCTCTTGACTGCCTCATGTGGCAGAGGGACATTTTATCAGCAGAATTGTACTCTATCGTGATATTAACAAGTGCAGTGCCCTGGATGCTTGCATTCCCCCTAAACTGATGTGCTGGTGCTATAACCCCCAACATGGTGGTATAAGGAGGTGGGACCTTGGGGTGGTGACTAGGGTGAGATAAGTTTCTGAGGGTGGGGTCCCCATGATGGGGTTAGTGTCCTTGTAAGGAGAGGACATAGCACCAGAACTTAATCTCTCTTCCTGTGAGTGCATGGCACGAAGGCAGGAAGAGGACTCTCACCAAGAATGGAATCTCTTGGCACTTTCCCCTCACAGTCCCGCTTAGGTCGATGTAGGATTTGGGCAGTGGTGTATACCATAGTCCTGTTCTGTAAGCCTCTGCTGTTCTTCCTCGGCTATGTTCCACAGTGTTCCCAGCCTCCAGAACTGCAAGAAATACATGCCGTTTAAGCTTCTCAGTCCATGATGTTTTGTCACAGCACCCTGAGTTAAGATAGCAAGGATGAGTAGTCCCTACTATGCAAACTCACAAATGTTTACTGTTTCTATTTTTACACTTTCTGACCATTTTTTTAACATTTAAAGTATAATTGAAGCATAATAAAATGCACAGCTTTTACATGTTTAGTTCAAAGTATTTAGTCACTCAGTCGTGTCTGACTCTTTGTGACCCCATAGACTGTAGCCTGCCAGGTTCCTCTGTCCATGGGGATTCTCCAGGCAAGAATACTGGAGTGGGTAACCTTTCCCATCTCCAGGGGATCTTCCCAACCCAGGGATCAAACCCAGGTCTCCCTCATTACAGGCAGATTCTTTACCGCTGAGCCACCAGGGAAGCCCAAGAATATTGGAGTGGGTAGCCTATCCTTTCTCCAGGGGATCTTCCCAACCCAGGAATCAAATCAGGGTCTCCTGCATTGAAGGCTGCTTCTTTACCAGCTGAGCTACCAGGGAAGCCAATTCCCTGTTTGAGAAGTTTGGACTATTGTCCACCTCTATCAAAATGTAGAGCTCATCCATCAACCCAGAATGTCCCCCTTTGTTCCTTTCCAGTTAGCTATCGGCCTACTCTGATGACCTTGAAGGCAACCACTGTATAACTTCTGTCATCACAGACGAGCTTTGCCTGTTCTAGTGTTTCGATTAAATGGACTCTTCCAGGATGTGTTACTTGTGTTCATGACTCTGTCACTCAGCGTTTTTGAGATGCTTTCACGTAATTGCATCTATCCATGATTATGCCAAAGCCTTTGACTGTGTGGATCACAATAAACTGTGGAAAATTCTGAAAGAGATGGGAATATCAGACCACCTGATCTGCCTCTTGAGAAATTTGTATGCAGGTCAGGAACAACAGTTAGAACTGGACATGGAAAAACAGACTGGTTCCAATTAGGAAAAGGAGTACATCAAGGCTGTATATTGTCACCCTGTTTATTTAACTTATATGCAGAGTACATCATGAGAAACGCTGGACTGGAAGAAACACAAGCTGGAATCAAGATTGCTGGGAGAAATATCAATAACCTCAGATATGCAGATGACACCACCCTTATGGCAGAAAGTGAAGAGGAACTAAAAAGCCTCTTGGTGAAAGTGAAAGTGGAGAGTGAAAAAGTTGGCTTAAAGCTCAACATTCAGAAAACGAAGATCATGGCATCTGGTCCCATCACTTCATGGGAAATAGATGGGGAAACAGTGGACACAGTGTCAGACTTTATTTTTCTGGGCTGCAAAATCACTGCAGATGGTTACTGCAGCCATAAAATTAAAAGACACTTACTCCTTGGAAGGAAAGTTATGACCAACCTAGATAGCATATTCAAAAGCAGAGACATTACTTTGCCAACAAAGGTCCATCTAGTCAAGGCTATGGTTTTTCCAGTGGTCATGTATGGATGTGAGGGTTGGACTGTGAAGAAGGCTGAGGGTTGAAGAATTGATGCTTTTGAACTGTGGTGTTGGAGAAGACTCTTGAGAGTCCCTTGAACTGCAAGGAGATCTAACCAATCCACTCTGAAGGAGATCAGCCCTGGGATTTGTTTGGAAGGAATGATGCTAAAGCTGAAACTCCAGTACCACCTCATGCGAAGAGTTGACTCATTGGAAAAGATTCTGATGCTGGAAGGGATTGGGGGCAGGAGGAGAAGGGGATGGCAGAGGATGAGATGGCTGGATGGCATCACTGACCTGATGGACGTGAGTCTAAGTGAACTCTGGAGTTGGTGATGGACAGGGAGGCCTGGCGTGCTGTGATTCATGGGGTTGCAAAGAGTCGGACACGACTGAGCAACTGATCTGATCTGATTTGATCTGATGATTTTTATTGTTGAGTAGTATTCCACTGTATGAATATACCACAATTTTGTTTATCCCTCTTCCTGTTGATGGCATTTTTGTTTATTTTTTTGGTTATTGTAAATAAATCTTGCATGTGTCTTTCTGTAGACATGCTTTCATTTCTCTGGGGTAAGTACCTGGAAATGGAATTGCTGGGTCATAAGACAGATGACTGTTGAACTTTAAAAGAACTGCCAAAGAGATCGCTAACACAGTTGGACCATTTCACTCCCTCCTAGCAATGTAAGAGTGTTCCAGTTGCTCTTCATTGCAGCCAACATTTGGCATTGTGTGTCTTTTTCTTATTTTAGCTATTCCAGTGGGTGTGTAATGGCATCTAGCTGTAGTTTTAATTTTCATTTCTCTGCTGACTAATACTGCTGAGTAACTTTTCATATGCTTACTGACCTTTCATATATCTTCTTTTGTGAAATGTCTGCTCAAGTCTTTTGACGGTTTTTAAAATGGTTTTTTGGTGTTTCATGTTAATCTGTAGGAGTTCTGTTATTTACCTTTGTACCTGTCTTTCCCCCTGGTTACTCTCCAAATTCCTTGAGATATTTTACTACTTCTCAACTGCAGTGCTCACCACCATTCTTTGTCAATAGCAGGTACTTAATATTTATTGGATTGTGAGCAAGTGCTAGGCTCTGCCTGCTTAGTGGTATAACTTGTTGATTTTTTAAAAAAATTATTCAGTAAATTTTATATATTTAATTTTTTGATAGCATCTTTTACTTTTCAGCTTTTGAATTTGACGTTAATCTTGACCTTTGGCAAACATTCAGTATATTTATTTCCAAATGTGTCAAGCCAATCTGGCATATACTACTTGAATTTGGAAACTATAATAAACTTTATAGTTAATCTTTATAAGACTTAGGAATACTGAAGTATTCATGATAGGTGGTCTCTTCTAGAAGTTAAAATATTTATAGTTTTAAAAAATAGAAGATTATGACTATCATCTTATGTTTTTTCTCCTCTTCTGAAGTTTATGAGACACTTCTTAACCAAGAACTAGAGCCTAAGGGGCAGAGGAAAAAAGTAGAAATACTTTTATTCGAAGATAAAGATGGTGAGCATCAACAAAGAGAATATTTGAGGCTTTTAAACTCTCGTCTACCTGCCAGGTTTGTCAACCAGAGCATTATAAATGAATGTATTACTTTGAAAGAACACCTGCAGTGATGTCATTTCAAATTCCTAAATTAGTTTCTAGGCAGACTGGCCAGCTCGGGACAGCCAGAGAATTATTTCCACTCATCCATTTGAATTTCGTCTGACTCTTTGCTCTTGAGTATTACCCCATGTTTTAGAAAAGCTCTTCAGATTGATTCACAGGAGCATAATCTTGACTTCTGAAAATTATAAGTAGCCAACAAATTTATTATATTTCACTTGTTTGGTTTTAAACTTAAGTCAATTCAACAAGTCAAAAAATTTTGGACCAGCTCAAAAGTTATATTTGCTTGTTGCAGATAATACTGCATAAAAATATAGAGAAAGTGAAAATGATCTGAAAGTGTATCTTCATAAAATAATTATTAAAATTATAAATAATTTTAAAATAAAAATAATTATAGACTTATTTAAATCTCTTAAGTTTACTTGAAATCTTTTTAATTTTTCTTTTCCTGGGATTTATATCATTTCTAGCCCACAAAAAGGAATCATAGTGAATATACTCTTATGGATTCTAGGTTTTGTTTATTCAGTTTTGTTTTTTCTAGAATGTTTTCACACATCACTGCAGATATTTAAGGGCTGTGTTTGTCCATTTTTAACGTGCTTTTTCTCATTGTGTTTGGGCTGCGTCTCCATCAAGCTTTATTCTTTTCTTCATGCTGTTAATAAGAAATCTTTGCTCTCCATGAGCTATATTTTCAGCTTGCTTGATGTTCTTTGGTGTAGAACTTATTGACTGTTGCACATTTATTTTAAAATCTGGCTCTTTTGCTAAGCTTTCCTTTAAATTCCACACATTACAGAGTTGATTCCCTTAGATGTTTAGGTCGCCTAATCTTAAGGTTGTATATAGTAAACATTTTGTCTCTTCCTTTCCAACAGTTATAGTTCTTATTTCTCTTTCAGATCTTATTACATGAGTCAGATCTTAAGCAACATGAAGCACTAATGCTCGAAGCAGCCACGCCTGCCCTGCTTCTGATTTTAATAGGAATGCCTTCGGTGATTCACTATTTAGTAAGATGTTGGCCATGTGTTTGTATAATTATTATGGTATGAAAGAAGAATCTTTTAGTTCTAGTTCTCCCTGAGGATTTTTTTTTTAATTTGTGAATTTATTTTAGGTGTAATTTGATTCCCTTTAAGCCACTATTAAAAAGTGGGTGCTACTGACATCGTTGGTGTTTTTTTTCCTAATCTGAGCTATTTATTGAAATTGTATTGAGGTATGGTTGATTTACAGTATGTTCCATCCTCTGATTTCAATAATGACCATCTCAGGGACAACTTTATTCTCTTGGTACCTCATTCACAGGCTCACTCATTGTCCCCTCTCCTCCATTATTTTGAACAAATGCCATCGTAATTTTATCTATAGCTCTTTTAGCTTTTATCTCTAAAATACAAAGACTCTAAAAGCTAAAGAGAATATTACTGTTCACCTAAAACAGTAACAATAATTTCTTACTACCATCAAATATCTATTTATTCTTCACCTTTCCCCAATTATCTTCTACATGTTTATGATTTGAGTCCATACTTTACGATTGGTTAAGTTTCCTACATTTTTTTTTTGAATATATATTTCTCCCTCCAACACTGTTTGCCTTGAACTTTCTAACATATAATTTCTTATTTGCCTTTTCTTGATTATATTTGCTTGAAATTTAGTTATTTTTTTTCTCATTTCTATATTTGCTCCCTTCCCCCTGTTTTCTTGATTATATTTGTCTAGAGTTTATCTATTATATATATATGTTTTTAAGAATCAGATACATAACATTGCTATGTTTTAAGTGGATAACCAAGAACCTACTGTATAACCTGTGGGACGCTGCTCAATGCTATGTGGCAGCCTGGATGGGATAGGAGTTTGAGAGAGAGTGGATACATGTACAGGTGAAGCCCTTTGCTGTCCTCCTGAAACTATCACATTGTTAACTGGCTACACTTCAATGAAAAGTAAAAAGTTTAAATGGTGAAAAAAGCAAATCAAGTGCGTATTTCATTAATCAGCTCTGAGGCTGTAGTCTTTGGCTCCTGCAAACTGTATTTAGGTTATTGTCATTTTAGTCTCCTTAGAATTCTTCCTCATCTCTCCAGGCCTGTTTTCCTCATCTTATACTCCTGGCTCATCTTACATTTTTTCTTTTTAAAGAAAGAGAGGTTTATTATTTTTTAATTTTTTAAATTGCAATCAAACTGACGGTGTATAGAAGTACTTGACAGTAACACTGGCCACACTGCATGTGGGATCCTTGTTCCCCAACCGAGGATCGAACCCACGCCCCCTGCAATGGAAGGGCAGAGTCTCAACCAAACCACTAGACCATCAGGGAAGTCCTGCAGTGTTTATTTTTCATCAACCTTATTTCCATCATCTGTGGAAGAGCAGTGAAGACTGTTACGTGCTGACCCCTACCCACTTGATGCCTGGGCAGTGGGGCTGCAGCCCTGTCTCCAGGGGCAGGCTGGGCACGCCAACCTTCAGCAGCTGGACAGCCACTGAGGGTAACCAAGAGCCTTCAGACCATCCTGGGACCTTGAGTGAAGCCAGACAGCCCACGCCACTCCTCTGTTCCCATCTCTCTGTGATCTCTATACAAGGAGAGATTGGATCTGAATTCCCACTGATGCTCCAGGGAGGTGGTGCCACGTGCGTGCAGAACACCCCAGGCCAGGGCCCACCACATCGGATGCACAGAGCAGAGCACACCCTGGGCCGTTGGTCACACATTGTGCTCCTTCCTCGAGGTTCTCATACAGTTACTGTTCCCCCACCTTACCGGGCCCAAGAGTCTTGTGGAGCTGGTGACAAACTTGTCCCTCACACAGTATACTACCTACCACCTTTCTGTTTTTAATGCTCACTGTTCTTTCTCTTTCACCACAGTCAGTTCCTAGATTGTTATTTTCTGATCTTGTTTTGTGGAGGTATCACCATCTTGTATTCTACCAAGGATGAAAAACTATCTCCAAAATAACATTTATTTTTCCTTTAGTAAGTGATTTTCAGAAGTTTTTTTCATCCTCCTCTGAGTCTTCAGGATTGTTGCTTCTTTCAACTTTTTTGAATTTTGTATTCAAATTGGTAACATATCTATTTTTTCCTTTTAGAAATGAAGTACTCTTCCAAGAAGAGACAATTATCTAGACTTAAGTTTGGCCTACAGAAAAACGTATTCACTGTCCTTTTATTGTTAATGAGATTGCTGATTACACTGGTCAAGGCTCATAGTGGCAGATAACAGAAAAAATATATATATATATAAGTGTATATATATATACATATATGAAATGTTAGTCCTTCAGTTAGGTCCAACTGTTTTTGATTCCATGGACTGTAGCCTACCAGGCTCCTTTGTACACAGAATTCTCCAGGCAAGAATACTGAGTGAGTTGCCATTCCCTTCTCCAGGGGATCTTCCTGACCCAGGGATCGAACCTGGGCCTCCTGCATTGCAGACAGATTCTTTACTGTCTGAGCCAGCAGGGAGTTTTATACATACATATATATGTATGTATGTATATATATATGTATATATGTGTATGTATATATATATGTTGTTGTTGTGCTGTGCTTAGTCATGTCCAACTCTTTGCAACCCCATGGACTGTAGCCACCATATATATAATTATGATTGATTCATATTGTTGTACAGCAGAATTCAACACAACATTGTAAAGCAATCATCCTTCAATTAAAAAATTAAAGTTAGAAAAAAAGGAAAGTGGTTTCTCAGATGGTATTATGAAACTGACAGAATCTCATTGAGACCCAGGACATGAGATTTGATTGCTATACAACCGGAAGCAATGGGAACCAAGGGAAACGCCCAACAGTGTGTGGAGATTTTCTAGAGGAAACCTCAGTCAGTGCTCACTGCCTCAGTCTCATCACTCGCTGCTCAGTACCGAAGTTATTAGGAAGCAGACTTCAGAATCTCCGTCAGAGCTGCCCCAGGGGAGCCAGTGTGTCTGCTGCCTTGCTTGCAAAGACCTCCAGTCTCTCGGTGCTTGGCACTGCCTCGTATCAGTTGCATCCTTCTGGTGTCATGTAGGTATTGACTTGTAAGAAATTAAGTCACACACACCATCCTGGCTCTCCCTAAGTAAAGGTTTTGGTTTCCCAGCATCTGTTATTCTGGAAGACTCACTAAAAGTTGAACTTCCCTGGTGGCTTAGTCAGTAAGGAGTCTGCCTGCAATGCAGGAGACCCAGGTTAGATCTTTGGCTTGGGAAGACTCCCTGGAGAAGGAAATGGCAATCTGTTCCAATATTATTGCCTGGAAAATCCCATGGACAGAGGAGCCTGGCAGGGGGGGAGGTGGAGGGGCTACAGTCCATGAGATCGCAAGAGTCAGACATGACTTAGCAACTAAACTTATCTACCTCACTAAAAGGCAGTAGCAATGGCATCTGAGTGAGCCTGTAAAAAGTTTACTGCCCCAAAAGTTCAGTGATAGATGGAACATGTCTGTGCACAATCCCAGATCCAAGAGGTCTTCATCATTGGTGACTTTGCTACTTAAGTACTGGTCTTTACAATACAGTGATTTTCTGGAACTCTCTACCAAAGAAGGGTGTTTTTAAAAAGCAAACAGACAAACAAACCACAGTTCTTTCTCACACTAACTCTAAGGCTTCTTCTGCTTGAATCTGCTTGTTCTGAACTTTATTTTCTCAGATGAAATGTCTTACCAGCAATCTCTCCCCAAACCCTCCATGCCACAAACCTCTATATCCACTAGTCTTTGAGACTTTCAGTTTCTGAGTGGAAATATAAATATGTGGGGCTTAAAAGGAAAAACCAGTTCTGACAGTAACAGAGTAGTCGACCAGCTGCACCGTTCCTGGTTTGGTGCAGATGATGGATGCATCAGTGGGAAATAGAATGGGGACAAGGAGGGCCTTCAGCAAATCAACTGACTTGTTTGAAGACATTCAAACAAGTTACCTCTTAGCATGTTTTTAGAGGCAATGCCCTATGACTGTATGAAACTCAAAAGTCATTCATTTACATATTAGAAGAGTGCTTTTTCTTTCTTGACAAAAATGATTCAAGACTTTTCAAAAATGGATATCTACATGCAAAATAATAAAACTGAAACCCTATCTCACAACACACACAAAAATGAACTCAAAATGAACCATAGACTCGGATGTAAGAGCTAACACTACAAAACTTTTAAAAAGAAAACAGAGGAATAAATCTTTGTGACTTTGAATTGGCAGTAATTTTTAGCTACAATACCAAAAGCACAAATGACAAGGGAATACACATATAAATTGGGCTTCATCAAAATTAAAAAAAAAAAGCACAAAAGACACAGACTGAGAGAAGACATTTGTCAATCACATATCTGATAATACACATATCCAGGATACATACAGGACACTAGCAACTTAACAGAAAGACAAATAATCCAATTTAAAAATGAGCAAAGCATTTAAACAGACATTTCTGCAAAGAAAAGACCAAGAGATGATCAATATCATCAGTTAAGAGATGTGAATCTAAATGAAAATTTGATACATGTCACACCCAGATAACCACAATGGTGTGATCACTCACCTAGAGCCAGACATCCTGGAATGTGAAGTCAAGTGGGCCTTAGAAAGCATCACTACGAACAAAGCTAGTGGAGGTGATGGAATTCAGTTGAGCTATTCCAAATCCTGAAAGATGATGCCGTGAAAGTGCTGCACTCAATATGCCAGCAAATTTGGAAAACTCAGCAGTGGCCACAGGACTGGAAAAGGTAATTTTAATTCCAATCCCAAAGAAAGGCAATGCCAAAGAATGCTCAAACTACTGCACAATTGCACTCATCTCACACACTAGTAAAGTAATGCTCAAAATTCTAAAAGCCAGGCTTCAGCAATATGTGAACCGTGAACTTCCAGATGTTCAAGCTGGTTTTAGAAAAGGTAGAGGAACCAGAGATCAAATTGCCAACATCCGCTGAATCATGGAAAAAGCAAGAGAGTTCCAGAAAAACATCTATTTCTGCTTTATTGACTATGCCAAAGCCTTTGACTGTGTGGATCACAATCAGTTCAGTTCAGTCGCTCAATCGTGTCCTACTCTTTTCGACCCCATGCATTGCAGCACGCCAGGCCTCCCTGTCCATCACCAACTCCCAGAGTTCACTCAAACTCACCTCCATCGAATCGGTGATGCCATCCAGCCATCTCATCCTCTGTCATCCCCTTTTCCTCCTGCACCTAATCCCTCCCAGCATCAGAGTCTTTTCCAATGAGTCAACTCTTCACATGAGGTGGCCAAAGTACTAAAGTTTCAGCTTCTGCATCATTCCTTCCAAAGAACACCCAGGGCTGATCTCCTTTAGAATGGACTGGTTGGATCTCCTTGCAGTCCAAGGGAGTCTCAGGAGTCTTCTCCAACACCACAGTTCAAAAGCATCAATTCTTCGGTGCTCAGCTTTCTTCACAGTCCAACTCTCACATCCATACATGACCACTGGAAAAACAATAAACTGTGGAAAATTCTGAAAGAGATGGGAATACCAGACCACCTGACCTGCCTCCTGAGAAATCTGTGTGCAGATCAGGAAGCAACAGTTAAAACTGGACGTGGAACAACAGACTGGTTCCAATTAGGAAAAGGAGTACGTCAAGGCTGTATATTGTCACCCTGCTTATTTAACTTATATGCAGAGTACATCATGAGAAATGCTAGGCTGGATGAAGCACAAGCTGGAATCAAGTTTGCTGGGAGAAATATCAATAACCTCAGATACACAGATGACACCACACTTATGGCAGAAAGTGAAGAAGAACTAAAGAGCCTCTTGATATAAGTGAAAGAGGAGAGTGAAAAAGTTGGCTTAAGACTCAACATTCAGAAAACTAAGATCATGGCATCTGGTCCCATCACTTCATGGCAAATAGATGGGGAAACAATGGAAACAGTGACATACTTTAATTTGGGGGGCTCCAAAATCACTGTAGATGGTGACTGCAGCCATGAAATTAAAAGATGCTTGCTCCTTGAAAGAAAAGCTATGACCAACCTAGGAGCATATTAAAAAGCAGTGACATCACTTTGCCAACAAAAGTCTGTCTAGTCAAAGCTATGGTTTTTCCAACAATCATGTATGGATGTAAGAGCTGGACTACAAAGAAAGCTGCATGCCAAAGAACTGATGCTTTTGAACCATGTTGGAGAAGACTCTTGAGAGTTCCTTGGATTGCCAATCAATCCCAAAGGAAATCAGTCCTGAATATTCATTGGAAGGACTGATGCTGAAGCTGAAACTCCAATACTTTGGCCACCTGATGTGAAGAACTGATTCATTGGAAAAGAACCTGATGCTGGGAAAGACTGAAGGCAGGAGGAGAAGGGGACAACAAAGGATGAGATGTTTGGATGGCATCACCAACTCAATGCACATGAATTTGAGCAAGCTCCAAGTGTTGGTGGTGGACAGGGAATCCTGGTGTGCTGCAGTCCATGGGTTTGCAAAGAGTTGGACATAACTGAGTGACTGAACTGAACTGAACACCCAGTAGGAAGATTAAAATTTTTAAAAGACAAAATTTGGCAAGCATTTGGAGAAATTAGACCTCTCATTCATAGATGGTACTATTTTATTTTTTAAATAGTGAATTACATTTATTGATGGTCTTTTGTTTTTAATTAAAGTATGATTTAGTTGATAGTATTTTTTTTTTTTTTTGAGGCTCCTGCATCCTCTGAGGTGAGGAAGGAGCATTAGGCTTCATTTGAGAAGAATGGGCTACATCTGTAGACTCTAGTTGATAGTATTTTAAAATAGTGCAGTGGCAGTGACTTTGGAAAACAGTTTGGCAGTTTTCAAAAATTTAAACATAAAGTTACCATATGACCCAGCAATTCAAGGACCTATTTCATATTTAAAACATATATCTACACAAAAATCTATACACTAATACTTATATAATCATTATCTGTGCTAGTTAAGGAGTAGAAAAGCCCAAATATCCACCAACTGATGAATAGATAAGCAATTATTGATTGGAATATTACTGCTGCTGCTGCTGCTGCTAAGTCGCTTCAGTCGTGTCCGACTCTGTGAACCCCGTAGACGACAGCCCACCAGGCTCTGCTGTCACTGGGACTCTCCAGGCAAGAATACTGGAGTGGGTTGCCATTTCCTTCTCCAATGCGTGAAAGTGAAAAGTGAAAGTGAAGTCACTCAGTCGTGTCAAACTCTTTGAGACCCTATGGGCTGCAGCCTAACCAGGCTCCTCCACCCATGGGATTTGCCAGGCAAGAGTACTAGAGTGGGGTGCCATTGCCTTCTCCATGGAATATTACTCAGCAATAATAAAAAAGATATGAAGTACTGACACGTGATGAATATGGATGACTCGAAAACATTATGCTATGTGAAAGGAACTAGTCACAAAATACCAGATACTGTATGATCCTACTGGTACTAAATGTTCGTATTAGGCAAATTCGTTGAGACAGAGGGCAGATTAGTGGTCAGCAAAGGCTTGAAAGAGGGGAGAAACGAGAGACTGAGAGTGGGTACAGTGTTAATTTTGGGGATGGTGGAAATGTTTCAAAATAACAGTGTTGGTCACCCACATTTGTAAGTACAGTTGACCCTAGAATAAAACAGGTTTGAATTGTGTGAGTCTATTTATACATGGATTTTTTTCCCCAATGGTATAGAACTACATGATCCATGGTTGACTGAATCCACAGATGCCGAATGGCAGACACAGAGGGCTGACTATGAAGTTATGCATGTATTTTCAGATGCGGCTGGTCAACTCTCCTAACCATTGCATTGTTCAAGGGTCACCTGTATATGAAAAGCCACTGAGTCATACATTTTTTAAAAGGTGAATTTGGGGGTATGTGAATTATATCTCAACAAAATTATATTTAAAAAGTAATGTATGAGATTTGAATTTCAAGGTCATGGCATGAAGTACAGTCCTAGCTTCAGCTAGAGGAATTAACTAAAAAAGAAAATAAGAAATTGAAGTTCCAAATTAAAAAGTATTTGAAAGCAAGACAAAAGAGAGCAGAAGAAAGAAAATAATAAAGATAAAAGCAATAAGTAATCAGATAGAAATTTTAAAAACATAGCATACGTAATAAATTCAAATGTAGTTCACGGGAAAAAAAGACAACAAAGAACGCAGACAACTCTACTTAGGAAAAGAGGGAGAAGCACAACTATAATCACATAAATGACAAAGGAAATAATGAACAAAGCAGAGGAAGTTAAAATATAATGAGAACCATCTCTGGCCATGAGAGAAGACAAAGCTCTGATTTACCCTCTCACTGTAAACTATTTGAAAATTGGACAAAATTGATTAGACAACTGTTTTTGGACATTAGACAATACATAGCATAGATCTACAGTCCTTAGTGGGCTTCCCCCGTGGCGCTAGTGGTAAAGAACTTGCCAGCCAATGCAGGAGGTGCAAGAGAAGCGGGTTCCATCCCAGGGGTCAGGAAGATCCCCTGGAGAAGGGCATGGCAACCCACTCCAGTATTCTTGCCCAAAGAATCCCATGGTCAGAGGAGCCAGGCGGGCTACAGTCTGTAGGGTTGCACTCGACAGAAGAAGAGTCAGACTCACCTGAAGCGACTTCACATTCACATCCTCCCTACTCACAGAGAAACAAAAGAGATAAGCCTTTCGATTGCTCCAGCTTCCTAACTCCAGACATTTTTCTGACCGTAGGTGACAGAGGGGCAACCAAGACAGAGCCCAGTCACTTCATGACTTGAAGAGACAGAGATCAAAATTCAGGGAGATTGGGGCTAGACGAAGTTATAGGGCAGGTTCCCAAACAGGAAAGAGCTACTCAGAAAAAAAAAAAAAAGCTGCAGGAACGTGCATCGAGGTTCCTTGGATGTTTGCTAAGTCCTGGGTTGCTTCTGGATGCGGTGGATATAGGCAAAGACTGGCTAGGTGCTGTAAGCTGAAGGAAGTGTAATGTTAATTCTGCCCAGTCAGAGTGGAGAGTCCTCAGTTACAGCCTGGGGCATTCATTGAGGAACCCAGAGCAGTCACACCATACTGGCAGGGCTGAACTTTCTGTGGAGTCAAGTTATTCTGGCCCTTCCCTAGCAAACCAAGGCTCACAGGGATCAATCTGACCTTCAAGTAACTTTTCTCCTTCCAAAACAAAGTCCATCACTCTATACAGGAAAACAACAAAATCTAGACATTAAAACATAACATTTACAGTAGCCTGAAAAAATTACCAAAAAAATCCCTATGACTAGGAGAAATTCCTATCTTTAGAAGCAAAGCAGAAGTTACAGATGATGGAATTAGTAGATGAGGACATTAAATCAGGAATTACACGTAGATTTTAATATTTAAAGGAAAACATAATGAGGAGAGGCATGAGATACATTTAAAACGACTAAATGGAAATTTAGTTCCAGTCCATCCTAAAGGAAATCAGTCCTGAATATTCATTCGAAGGACTGATGTTGAAGCTGAAACTCCAATACTTTGGCCACCTGATGTGAAGAGCAGACTCATTGGAAAAGACCCTGATGCTGGGAAAGATTGAAGGCAGGAGGAGAAGGGGACGATAAAGGATGAGATGACTGGATGGCATCACCAACTCGATGGACATGAGTTTGAGCAAGCTCCGGGAGTTGGTGATGGACAGGGAGGCCTGGCCTGCTGCAGTCCATGGGGTCGCAAAGAGTTGGACACGACTGAGCGACTGAACTGAACTGAAATGGAAATTAAAGAGATGACGCTTACAATAAAGGAAATTTAAAAAGCATTAGCAGAAGGAATAATAGTACATTCTAATACTTCAGAAGAAAAGACCAACGAACTTGTGGATATAACAACAGAATTTACATAAAATGAAGCATAGAGCGAGAGAAAAACTGAGAAAAAATGAACTGAGATTCAATTATTCGTGGAAAATTTTCATGCCCCCTAACATAATGGTCAAATCACCATCTGCAGTGAATTGGGCTCCCGGGATTTGGGTGATTCTGGGAGCCCAATTCACTGCAGATGGTGATTGCAGCCATGAAATTAAAAGACGCTTACTACTTGGAAGGAAAGTTATGACCAACCTAGACATCATATTCAAAAGCAGAGACGTTACTTTGCCAACAAAGGTCTGTCTAGTCAAGGCTATGGTTTTTCCAGTGGTCATGTATGGATGTGAGAGTTGGACTCTATAAAGAAAGCTGAGCGCTGAAGAATTGATGCTTTTGAATTGTGGTGTTGGAGAAGACTTTTGAGAGTCCCGTGGACTGCAAGGAGATCCAACCAGTCCATCCTAAAGGAGATCAGTCCTGAATATTCATTGGAAGGACTGATGTTGAAGCTGAAACTCCAATACTTTGGCCACCTGATGTGAAGAGCTGACTCATTGGAAAAGACCCTGTTGCTGGGAAAGACTGGGGGCATGAGGAGAAAGGGACGACAGAGGATGAGATGGCTGGATGGCATCACGGACTCAATGGACATGGGTTTGGGTGGACTCTGGGAGTTGGTGATGGACAGGGAGGCCTGGTGTGCTGCGGTTCATGGGGTCACAAAGAGTCGGACATGACTGAACAACTGAACTGAACTGAACATGATGGTAGTTGAAATCTCTGAAAGAGAAGTAAGCAGAAAATTATTTGAAGAAATAATGCCTGCAAATTTGATGAAAATCGTATAGTCAGAGAAGCTCAATGAATCCAGAGTAGGATAAAAACACAAAGGCATACACAGGGGTGGATGGGGAGGGAGGTTGGGAGGGGGATTTGGGAGAGAGGGGACATACATACATTTGTGGCTGATTCATGCTGATGTATGGCAGAAACCAACACAATATTGTAAAGCAATTATCCTCCAATTAAAAAAAAAAGCACGTACACACACTACACCATAAAACATCCCAATAAAATAGCTGAAAACCAGTGATAGAAAAACTCTAAAAGTAGAGGGAAAAGATGGGCAAAAAGGAGCAAAGGTAAGAATGACTGCAGATTTCCTGCCAGAAACTGTGCAGGTCAGAAGACAAAGGAATGATGTATTAAAGGAAAAGAGATAAAGTGATGATAGATAAATAGATAGATGATAAATCTTGTCAACCTATAATTCTATATTCAGGAATTTGAAAACGGAAGTAAAATAAAATCTTTTTGAAAATGGAATTAAAATCTTTTTCAGACAAACATAAGCTGCAATAACTCACTTCCAGGATATCTGCTCTTCAATAAATTAAAGCCAAGTTCTTTGTATCAAAAGAATATGAAACTTGGAATCACATGAGAGCTTGGATCTAGATAAAGAAATGGAGAGTTAAAAAAATTGGAAAATATGTGGTTAATATATATTTTTTGCTTCATTTAAAAATTCTTTTAAAAGATAATCGAATATTTAAGAAAAATATAAAAATGTATTGTGTATTTAATATATGAAACATAAAATGTGACAATAACAAATAGAAGGGGGAAAACAGAAGTATAATGTTTTAATGATTGTATAATATACATGAAGTGGCATAATATTATTTCTATGTGGATTGTGATATATTAAAGCTGAATATTATAAACTTTAAGAGTAATCACTTTAAAAATAATAAAACATGAAAAGAATAGCTTATTGGCAATAATGCATGTAAATAGAATAGCAAAAAAATACACATAATCCAAAAGAAAGAAAGGAAAGAGAATAAAGAAATACAGAAGGGATGGGACAAACAGAAAATGCAACAAGATAATAAATTTAATTTCCACAATGTAATAGTCTACACTCCAAAGACAGAGCTTCTAAGATACAAAAAGAAAGACAAAACTGTGATCTTCAGAAAACCTACTTTAAATGTGATGACAAAGATAAGTACAAGTAAAAAAGTGGAAATAGATCACGAAAATAGTAAACAAGATAAATTGAGCAGCTTTATTATAGGTCTGTTGGTAAAGAATCTGCCTGCAATGCAGGAGACCTGGGTTCGTTTCCTGGGTCCAGAAGATCCCCTGGAGAAGGGATAGGCTACCCACTCTATTATTCTTGGGTTTTCCTTCTGGCTCAGCTGGTAAAAGAATCTGCCTGCAATGTGGGAGACCTGGGTTCCATCCCTGAGTTGGGAAGATGCCCTAGAGAAGGGAAAGGCTGCCCACCCCAGTATTCTGGCCTGGAGAATTCCATGAACTGTATAGTCCATGGGATCACAAAGAGTTGGACATGACTGAGCAACTTTCACTTCTCTTCACTTCATTAACATAAAAGAAAATAGATTTTAGAATTATGAACATGGATAAGGAAAAATATTTCATACTGATAGAGGTCAATTTACCACAAAAACATAACAATCTTAAATGTGTGTATATATACAGTAAATAAAGCAAAAACAAACAGGCCTGCTAGACTAGGCAAATCAACCATTTTAGTTGGAAATATTAGCATTCCTTTCTTAATAATTTATAGAACAAGTAAACGGAAACTCAGCGAGGATATTATTCATAACTTGACGTAACTGACAAAAAAAGGTCTCCCCACACCAGCAGAATAAAGCATTCTTTTTAAGTGCTAATGGAACATACAAGATAGACTATGTGCTGAGTCACAGAATAAGCCTCAACAAACTCTAAAAGGATTGAAATCATACAAAGTTTATGCTTTGCATAACAGCAGAATTTAATAAGAAATCAGCAACAGAAGAGTATCTGGAAAACCTTCAAATATTTGGAAATTAAACAGCATGCTTCTAAATAATCCATGGCCCAAAGGAGAAACCACAAGGGAGATTAAGAATATTTTGAGCTAAATAAGAATAAAAATGCAAGCAAAATTTGTGAGGTACAGTTTTTAAAAATGAGTTGAACTTCCACCTTAAAATTCTAGTAAAGAGAAAGTGCAAATTAAATTCAAAAACAGGAAAAAGGAAATAATGAACATAAAAGTGGAAATCAACAAAATGAAAAACAACAAAATATCAATATGAATGAAACCCACAGTTGCATCTTTGAAAACAAAATACACAATGAAATTGATATACCTTTAACTAGACTTATTCAGGAAAAAAGAAAGAAAATACAAATGACCACTTCAGGAATGAAATAGAAGCATCACTAGATACTAAAAGATTTAAAAGGATAATAGAAAATATGAGCAATATTACACCAATTACTTCAATAATGTAAATGAAATGATAAATTTTTTCACAGTATTACTTAGTGTATTAAAGAATATCCTTATTTTCAGGATATACAGGAAGAAATATGTGAAGCACAGCTCACTTTCAAACAGTTTGGGACAATTTTGACAATTGGTAGGCTGAGATTTTGACTCTAATTGGTGAGTGTATTTCTTTCCTTTTTTTTTTCCAGATTTTTTTGGTGTGGACCATTTATAAAGTCTTTATTGAATTTGTTACGACATTGCTTCTCTTTTTTTTATGTTTGGCTTTTTGGCTGTGAGGCATGTGGGAATTTAGCTCTATGACCAGGGATTGAACTGCCACCCCGCTCCAGCTCCCTGCTTTGGAAGCCAGTCTTAACCGCTGGGCCACCAGGGAAGTCCCACTGTGTTTCCTCCTTTATCTCTTCTGTATCCTTGAATGTGTTCATAATTCAAAGTTGGGAAAAATTGACCAGGCATAAATGCTTGTCAGCCAAGAGGCTCTCACTCCAAATTCTCGTTTTGAAATAAGATGATGGTGGGAAAGGCGGGGTCATGACCTTTTTGCCCAGAAGGCAGTGTTGTGACCTTCCCTCTGTGTCAGGGTGAAGCTTCTTGGTGGAGACGCTGGTGGGTTGTGGAACCTCCTATAAGACAAACACAGAGAAGAAGGACCTAGATTACTGGGTGACTAGTCTTCAGCCTTTCACCAGCAGCAAAAGCCAACAAAAATACCAAGTAGCTTAATCCAGGGGTCCAGCCACTAAACAACTTTTAAAATGCCCAGGGCAGTCCGCTTTGGGCCTTGCTCTGTAAACAGAGCCCTGACATACTTAATTCTTCCCAGAGGTTGGAAAAAGAGGCCTTGACTCACACAGACATGAAACTCAGCCTAATTAAATACTAATTACTCATAAGAGCTTTGTTTACCCAAACTTCCCGTAAACCAAGTTTGGTATGAAATGAGAGTAGGCAGAAAGAAGCATAATAGCTGCTAGGAAAATGACACAGATAGCTTTATTCAGTCCTGAAAGTCTTTTTTTTTTTTTTTTTTTAATGCAGAAATCATGTTGCTAATTGCACAAGAATAAGCAACACACTGAGTTGATAAACCCCACATGCAGGGACTGAGAACAGCTTCCCTTCATTCCTAAGGAACTGAGTGTTCTAAATGGGTAGAATTGCAAGTGAAAAACAGTTGACCATCTAAAGCCACTTTGGATGAGACAAGCAGAATTTCCCATATTTCTATATATCTCTTTGTGATGAGAGGCTCTGTCAAGGAGACAAACGATTTCGTGCTTATGATTTTAGTAAGATATAAGGAAAAGAGGCAATGGCACCCCACTCCAGCACACTTGCCTGGAAAATCCTATGGACGGAGGAGCCTGGTAGGCTGCATTCCATGGGGTCGCTAAGAGTTGGATACGACTGAGCGACTTCACTTTCACTTTTCACTTTCATGTATTGGAGAAGGAAATGACAACCCACTCAAGTGTTCTTGCCTGGAGAATCCCAGGGATGGGGGAGCCTGGTGGGCTGCTGTCTATGGGGTCGCACAGAGTCGGACACGACTTAAGTGACTTAGCAGCAGCATGAGTTTCCTTTTGGCCTTTGGTCCTGGCTGACGTCTGGGCACCCAGCCACCCTCTTTGAGTGGAGACCTGAGAGGGAGCCAGAGAGAGGAACAGCATCAAAACTGTCTTGCAGGATGGTGGGACTTCCCTCGTGGTCCAGCGGTTAAAATCCACCTGCCAATGCAGGGGCACAAGTTCGATCCCTGGTCCAGGGAGATCCCACATGCTGCGGGCCAACTAAGCCCATGTGCTGTGCTTAGTCACTCAGTCGGGTCCGACTCTCTGCGACCCCATGGACTGCAGCCCACCAGGCTCCTCTGTCTATGGGGATTCTCCAGGCAAGAATGCTGGAGTGGGTTGCCATGCCCTCCTCCAGGGGATCTTCCCAACCCAGGAATCGAATCCCAACCCAGTCTCCTGCATTGGAGATAGATTCTTTCCCAGCTGAGCTACCAGGGAAGCCCAACCAAGCCCATGCACCCTAACTACTGAAGCCCACTCACTCTTCCCTAGAGCCTCTGTTCTGTGATGAGAGAAGCCACCACAATGAGAAACCCTAGAACTGCAACAATTGATTCCTGGGACGGGAAGATCCCCTGGAGGAGGGATGGCTACCCACTCTAGTATTCTTGGGCTTCCCTGGTGGCTCAGACAGTAAAGAATCCACCTGCAATTCAGGAGACCTGGGTTTGATCCCGGAGTTGGGAAGATCCCTTGGAGAAGGGAAAGGCTACCCACTCCAGTAGCTCCTGTTCTCCAAAACTAGAGAAAGCCCATATGCAGCAACAAAGACCCAGAACCGCTCCCCCAAAATATTAGAAAAAAACGTTCTTGCAGGATGAAATCAATCTACTTACACAAGGGGTTAGTTGCTCAGTCGTGTCCAACTCTTTGCAACCCCACGAACTGTAGCCAGCCAGGCTCCTCTGTTCATGGGATTCTCTAGGCAAGA
Organism: Bos javanicus; assembly: GCF_032452875.1. NCBI lineage: Eukaryota > Metazoa > Chordata > Mammalia > Artiodactyla > Bovidae > Bos > Bos javanicus. Next base: position 151,076,533 of record NC_083868.1, on the reverse strand, counting down.
GTAGTGGAGTGAACTGCCATTCCATTCTCCAGAGGAACTTCCCAACCCAGGGAATGAACCCAGGTCTCCTGCACTCCTGCATGCAGATTCTTTACTGACTGAGCTACAGCAAAGTCCAAATTCACTTACCGCGTACTACTTATTTTTTTATGATCCATTTGTTCAAGAAATGGAGCGGCTCCATCATGAATGCCCTGTAGACACACCACTAGGTACAAGACAAAGACAGAATAAATTCTTGTTGTTAAGCAGCTTATATCCTGGTTGATATCATACAATCAAAGTTTTTAAATAGGAAAAGCTGTGAGGAAAGCTTTGGACCCAGAAAATCTGGGTTCTCATCTCAGCTTTGCAGCTAGCTTTTGGGGGGCCCTGATAACGAGTCCTTTGACACCCATCCCCCCCAACCCAGAACTAGAGGTCTCATACACTAGGTGTGAAAACTTCACCAGATTTCCAATTACAGTCCTTCCGGCCCAATCTTTGTAAGGGGATATCTGAGTACAGTCCAGTGGGGAAGGGCCCGGGTTTTGAGGTAAAGTATTTGGGTTGCTCAGTATTGAATCTCTGATCTTGTTCAACTCATTTAACTTCTCTCTAAGCCTCCGTTTTCTTGCTGCAAAATGAGATGATCACACTCGCTCAAATGAGACCCCACAAACAAAGCGGCCACTCCACTATTGACCTAGCTGTGGCTACCCGGGGGACTGTGAAAAAAGTTTTGCAGTGCAAAGACAATGATTGTTTTGCTTGTGGAGCAACCAGGAAAGTGGGCAATTTCCTCCAAATGCCCAGTCAGCCAAGGCCCAGCCTAAGAACGTTTGGCTCATAACAGAGAAGGAGCCCCACCCCCCTGCGGCCTTCTGATCATCCGTGGTGGGAAGAGCTGCAAAATTCCTTTCAGCTGAGAAAAAATTCCTGGTGGCACGAAGATTCATTATCCACATGGAGTTGATGTTCCTTTGAGGAAATGTGTCCATCTGAACAAGTCAGGGACATCTATCTTGTGGCCCATCCTGGCTCCAAGACACGCTGCAGGAGGAGCAGAGGGACTCGGGCTCTAGCTGCTGTGTGCAGGCGTGTGCAGGCATGCCCCTCGCAGTGAATGTGGTGGGGGGTGGCTCCCTGTGACCACCCGCGTCTATCCCTCAGGGACTTTGGGGTAGAAACTTCCAAGGCAAGGCTGGAGCAGTGGTCCATTATAATACCATCATTGCTTCCAATTTCCAGACCATGGTAGATAATTAACAACACAAGACTGGGATCCAGAGCCCGCAGAGAATCTGCACAAACCTCTAAGAGAAAGACAAACGAACCAATTACAAACTGCGTCAAAGTCCTGAGCAAGTGCTTTATCATAGAGCAGAGGTCCGCAAAGGAAGGCCCCACAGGCCAAATCCCGCCCCTCCCCAGCCTAGTTTATTAATAGCTTTATTGGAAGAAAGCCACCACCCCCCCCAACCCACTTCACTCCCACATGGTAAGTAAGGGCTGCTTTTCTCTCTAGCAGTGGAGCTGACATGGTTGGAGCAGAGACTATGTGGCCTGTAAACCAAAGATTTTACTCTCAGTGCCCCCTCCCCAAACTCCTTTTTTTTACTTTCTCTATTTTATTTTACTTTATTTTTTATTTATTTTTAAATTGAAAGGAAACTGCTTTAAAATGTTGTGTTGGTTTCTGCCATAAAACAAGGCAAGTCAGCTGTAATTATACAAATATCCCCTCCCCTCTTGACCTTCCCTCCTGTCCCCCTATCCTACCCCTCTGGATTATCACAGAGCACCAGACTGGGTTCCTTGTGTTACATGCAACTTCAAAGTGAAAGAGGAGAGTGAAAAAGTTGGCTTTAAGCTCAACATTCAGAAAACTAAGATCATGGCATCTGGTCCCATCACTTCGTGGCAAATAGATGGGGAAACAGTGGCAGACTTTATTTTTGGGGGCTCCAGAATCACTGCAGATAGTGACTGCAGCCATGAAATTAAAAGATGCTTGCTCCTTAGAAGAAAAGCTATGACCAACCTAGACAGCATATTAAAAAGCAGAGATATTACTTTGCCAACAAAGGTCTGTCCAGTCAAGGATATAGTTTTTCCAGTAGTCATGTATGGATATGAGAGTTGGACTATAAAGAAAGCTGAGTGCCGAAGAATTGATGCTTTTGAACTGTGGTGTTGGAAAAGACTCTTGAGAGCCCCTTGGCCTGCAAGGAGATCCAAACAGTCCATCCTAAAGGAGATTAGTCCTGAGTGTTCACTGGAAGGCCTGATGCTGAAGCTGAAACTCCAATACTTTGGCTACCTCACACGAAGAGCTGACTCATTGGAAAAGACCCTGACGCTGGGAAAGATTGGGGGCAGAAGGAGAAGGGGACGACAGAGGATGAGATGGTTGGATGGCATCACCGACTCAATGGACATGGGTTTGGGTAAATTCCAGGAGTTGGTGATGGACAGGGAGGCCTGGCATGCTGTGGTTCATGGGATCACGAAAGTCGGACATGACTGAGTGAACTGAACTGGATGTCTATCTTACGTATGATAATGTGTATATGTCGATGCCACTTTCTCCATCCATCCCACCTTCCCCTTCCCACACTGTGTCCACAGTTCTCTACATCTTCATCTCTGTTCCCTCTTTAAAAATGGGTTCATCAATACCATTTTTCTAGATTGCATGTGTATGCATTAGTATATGATATTTGTTTTTCTCTTTCTGGCTAACTTCACTCTGTATCACAGGCTCTGGGTTCATCTACCTAACTAAAAGTGAAAGTGAAGTCACTCAGTCGTGTCCAACTCTTTGTGACCCCATGGACTATACAGCCCAGCAGGCTCCTCTGTCCACGGAATTTTCCAGGCAAGGGTACTGGAGTGGGTTGCCACTTCCTTCTCCAGGACATCTTCCCAACCTAGGGATCCAACCCAGGTCTCCCTCATTGCAGGCAGATGCTTTACCATCTGAGCCACCCTACCTAACTAGCACTGACTCAAATTCATTCTTTTTTATGGCTGAGTAATATTCCATTGTGTATCTGCACCACATCTTCTTTATCCATTCATCTGCCCATGGTCATCTAGGTTGTTTCCATGTCCTGGCTATTGTAGATAGTGCTGCTAGGAACATATAAGCCCCTTTCAGAAAAATCTGCAGATCCTGTAATATAGGGGTCCCCAGTCTCTGGGATCGAATGCCTGATGATCTGAGGTGGAGCTGATGTGATGACAACAGAAATAAAGTGCACAATAAATGCATTGCACTTGAATCATCCCCAAACCACCAACCCTCACCCTAGTCCGGGGAAAATTATCTTCCACAAAACCGGTCCCTGGTGCCAAAAGGTTGGGGACAGCTGATCTGAGTCCAATAAGCACATGAAAAGGTGCCCAACATATTAGCCAAGAGGAACGTGTTAAGCCAAACCCACAGTAAGACACCCTTATGCACCCATTAGAATGGTGAAAGCCCCAGAGCCTGACCATTGTGACAATGATGGGGTAACTGGGGATCCTGGCTTTAGCACCCATGGCTGAAGTGCAGACTGGCACCATCTTGGAAACAGCTGTACTGCATCCAATACAGATAAACATGCGTGCCTCCATGACCAGTGATTCCTGGGGCTCAAGAGAGATGAAGCCTCAGGGCACCAAGAGACACTTGTGAGAATGCTCATGATATCTTTAGGCACCAGAGCCCCAAACATGAACCAGCCAAATGGTCATCCACTGTGGGCCCGAGGTGAATCAGTGTGGTATATTCCCGTAATGGGATGGATGGTGCACGCCAATAAAAAACTATCACAGAGGCAAGGGCGCATCACAGACACGGTGCGGATTCAAGAAGGCAGGTCCCAGGGTGTGTCCTGTGTGAACCCACCTGCAGGGGCTTTAGTAACATATAGGTTGGGGGCTCCATACAGCAGTCATCTCCAGGTTGGGGATGATTGAGGGGGGTTGGTTGTTGACCACGAGGGCCCGCTGGGACCTAGAATGTTCTGCATGTTGCTGGGGAAGGTATCACATGCTGGAGATGTATGTTGAAGGTCCCTAAATGGGACCCCAAAGATTCGAGCACCTGCAGTGGAAGTGTTGTATCTCAATAAAAAAGCAAAATAGAAAGAAAGAAAAAAGACCGGGAACCCTTCGGACTTGAACCTTACCACCAGCAGCAGACCGCTGCTGAGTGAGGTGAAACCATAATACCTTCTAAACTTGGCCCTGAAGAGGATTAACATTCCAGAATGTACTGAAGTCCTTCCTAGAAACTCATTTTTCTCCCCATCCCCTCTCACCAAAGCCCAGGACACTAACTATGGGCTCACCTGGCCCTGGCCTGATCCCTGATGTAGGCGTGTTTTAAGGTGACACCCGTTGGGTGTGTGTGTGTGTGTGTGTGTGAGTCCTACTGCGGAGACGGGGGACGTGGGCTGATGCCAGTTCTGCGCTGGTGGTGATGGAGACCCATCCTGTTCACTGGAAGGCGGAGATGCCTCCCCAGGGTCAGCTGGTCCCATTGGGGTCCCAGCGGTCTTCCTAGGTGAACCCAAGCCCCACCTTAAGGCGCAAACACTGGGGATCCCCGTCATACTTCGGCCAAGTAAAGCGTCCTTCCTGCATGGTGCACAGGAGGCGGGCAGACGCAGGATGCGTGAAGGAGGGAAAGCCAAGGCAGCTCCTTTGGGTCTCCAAGCAGGTGAACGTCTCCCGTTAGGGGCTGGGACTTGTGCTGCTCTCCGACAGTCCCCAGGAAAGGCTCGGAAATTTCCCCAGGTTTCATGGGTTGCGGAGGACAGAGGGGTGGACTCACCCCGGGGCCCGCCCGGGGACCTCCCCCATCACCGCACAGGCGGAGCACGTCGCAGCCGCTCAGGTAACGGGGCGCGAGGCTCGGCGGGTCCCTGAACGCCTATTCCTGGGGGTTTGACTTCGCGCCGCCTCCGCGCTCACCCTGCAGGAAACTCAGTGGGACAGACTGTGAGCCCCAGTCGACAAGGCACCCTCTGTGAAAACATGACCACATGATGGGGGTCGCAGGGGCGGCGGGCCTGCCTCTCTGCACCTTTCCTTCCCGCCATTCTTGCGACAGAGACGCCCCCCACCCCCAACCCCCAGGAGCCGGCACAGAAAACAGAATGGAATTTGTCTTCATGGAGCTTTTCCAGGATTACACGCAGGTGCGAACTGTGAACTCAAGGTCCCTGGCGGAATTCACGATGAATCGGTGTCAATCCCAGCACATTGCCTGGAAGGTTATTTTTGAAATATTTAAGGATGTATGTGTATGTTATTTTTCTGTTAAAAGTATGAGGTATGGCTATCAGACATACATACGTTTTTAATATTACCGCAGGTTCCGGCTAACTGAATCCCAGCTTCGAGTTTTTGCAAGCTGTATATTTTGAAGTATCCAGCCGCACTGTTTGGTTTACAGTGGGAGCTGCAGCAAACTGAAAGGCTGGAAAGGACAGAAATGTATTCTCCCCCAAGTTCAGAAGACGGGAAGTCTAACTCAAGGTGTCAAGCCAGGCTGGTTCCTTCTCAAGTCCTGAGCAAAGGTCTTTCCGGGCCTCTCTCCCAGCCCCTGGTGGCCGCACCCTCCCAAGCTCTGCTTCTGTCTTCACGTGGCTTCTTCCCCATGAGTCTGTCTGTTTGCCCCTCTTTAAGAACCTCAGTTACCCAGGATGGGGCGCCAGCCCTAACCCAGTGCCACTTCATCTTGACTGACATCTGCAAAGATCCCATTTCCAATAAGGTCTCCTGAGGTTCCAGGTGGACATGAATTTGGGGAGATGCTCTTCAACTTAGCAGGAGCCCCGAGTGTCCCTATCAATTTTGTCACACCCCACTCCAGTACTCTTGCCTGGAAAATCCCATGGATGGAGGAGCCTGGTGGGCTGCAGTCCATGGGGTTGCTAAGAGTCGGATATGACTGAGAGACTTCACTTTCACTTTTCACTTTCATGCATTGGAGAAGGAAATGGCAACCCACTCCAGTGTTCTTGCCTGAAGAATCCCAGGGACGGGGGCGCCTGGTGGGCTGCCGTCTATGGGGTCGCACAGAGTCAGACACGACTGAAGTGACTTAGCAGCAGCAGTAGCAGAGGACAGGCAGGAAAACCAGCCTGTGACCACGTCCTGAGGGAAGGGCATCTCAGGACATGGGCTCTGGAAGAAATGTCTGGTGAGCACAGGAGGGGAGGACACGGGCTGGTGAGAAGGTTGCCATGGTAACCGTCTCACGTCTACCATGGTCCCCCTAGTTCCCAGGGGTCCCCTTCCTCCATAGATTATCCACAGTCCACCCACCCTGCACACACCCACCTCTGTGGATGGCCAGCAACCTCTGCTCCTCCCTTGACAATCTGGGATCCTGGGACAGAGCCATGGAGAACCCAGAGATTTGAGTTTTCAGGGTTCCTTAATGAACTTGAATGAAGTTGAAGTTGGATGAACTTGAACTTGAATTCAGTTAATGAAGGAAATGCTGCATTTTAGTTTGAAGCCAGTGAACATTAAAAAAAATAAAAAACACAAAATTTTTAATGTTCACTGGCTTCCAACTGGGCTTCCCTTGTGGCTCAGCTGGTAAAGAATCCGCCTGCAATGCGGGAGACCTGGGTTTGAACCCTGGGCTGGGAAGATTCCCTGGAGAAGGGAAAGGCTACCCACTCCAGTATTCTGGCCTGGAGAATTCATAAAATGCAGCGTTTCCTTCATTAATTGAATGGAGGCCACACATTACAGCAGGATTAGCCGCACCTCTGATGGGGTCATCAAGCTAAATGACACATATTTCATCCCACATGGATGCGGTTGTGAAATCTTGAAATACTGCTTCGAAATTGTAATAGTTATGAGACCTGACACTGATCTTATTCTACAAAATGCCAAGAAAAAAGTGTAGATCGCTTTTCCACAACTATAATCCAGGGTACAACATTTGGTTTCATTTGTCATCCTCTGAATTTTGTATGCCTAAAACTAGGATTCTGAGAGGGGGGTCCCTGATCTCCACCAGCCTGTCCCCAGGAGTCACAGCACGTCCTAAGTGCCAGCACAGCACGGTGAGTTCAACAAGAGTTAAGAGACTCCCCACAACTACACTGTGAGGTAGGTATGAAGAAGCCTCCCATTTACAGATGAAAGTATTGAGTTCACCAAGTGGATAAGTTTCCCCAGGACCCAAAGCCAGTAAGTGGCAGAGTTGGGACTCAAATCCAGAAAGTCTGGTGGGGAGCATGCCTCAGCGCGTTGACTCAGAGGTGACGATCAAGCTCTGGTCCATTGAGGTGGCAGGTGTCAGACCCAAAGCTGATGCATCCTTGAGCTAGGTTCACAAGAAAGTGTGATTTTAATTTTTCCTTTTTTAATTAAATTTTTTCCTTTTCCTGTACATTTCCCCCTAGGTACTAGAATAACAAAATTGTCTTATACTTGCATTGTAGTCTTGGTGTTTGTGTTTATCTGTGTATGTGTGTGTACATGTGTGCATGGGATTGCCACCAATAAGAAACTTTCACGTCATAAAGTAGAAAAATGTCTAAACGGCAAGAAGTACACGTGTGCGTGCTCAGTCGCTTCAGCTGTGTCTCTTTTGTGACCCTGTGGACTGTGTAGTCTGCCAGTCTTCTCTGACCGTGGGATTCTTCAGTCCTGGAGTGGGTTGCCATTTCCTTCTCCAGGGGATCTTCCCAACCCAGGGATCAAACCCATATCTCCTGTGTCTCCTGCATTGCAGGTAGATGCTTTACTGCTGAACCACTGGGGCGAGCCTGGAAAGACAATAAAACCTACCGAAAATGATCGCAGAATGTCAACTCCTCTAAATTATTTAATGGATTTAGGCCATTTGATAAAAATCATGAAGTTTCAGGGATAGTGTATTCGTGTGTGTGTGTGTTTTTTTTTTTTTTTGCATTGTGTTTTAAAACCAATTCAGTTTCTTGGGGGCAAAATTTAGATTAACTGTATCCATTTCTAATAACCGTTCATAGCATACAGACATGGTCTTTATTATTTCAAACATCTCTATGTTAAACTTCAATGACGGCTTAAGGAATCATGACTTTTGATTTAAATTAAAATACATTATTTATACTACCTTATTCTATAATTTATACTAACTTATTCTAGAGGGTGCAAGACATACAAATAAGTTATTCCTCAGAAATGTATTAAATAAAACTTTATTCAGAAAAAAACCTTACAAATTATAATGCACCATCTATACGAATAAAAATCAATTATGTAACAGAAGCTAAAATAAAAAGATAAAACATCAAAATTACTTTAAAAAGGGAAAACACACGCTGATGTTGTGTCCTGGTCGTGAGTGTCCGGACCCGGCTGCGCTGAGCTGAGTCCCGCCTGCAGGTGACCGCGGGCCCGAGTCCTCACGGCTGGACCCTCCCCCTCGCCGGGGATGCCTCCTGACCCAGGGGTTCCCCTGACCCCTCCGGGCCCCTGTGGGCTGTGGGTGGAGCAGCAGGGGCATGAAGGCCCCTCGGGGAGAGCTGGGAGTTGAACTCGACCTGGGCCGGCAGCTGCCTGAGGCGGGCCTTCTCTCGGGTCAGCTCGCTGAGCGCTCTCTCCATCCCCAGGGCTGCCACCCAGCTTTCCTGAGCTCTTTCCTGGCAGAGACCCACCTCCTGGCGATGGTAGGCAGCGGTTCTCTCTAATTCTTTGCTCATGTCTCCAGCTATCTTCTTGGAGAGGTTGCGGATCTGACACACGGAGTTCAGCTCTCTACACACGTTGAGGAGTTTCTTCTTCGCTTCCAAGCAGCGCGCTTCTTTCTTGAACAGTCTTCTGTGAAGTTGCATCACGTAGCTGTCGTGTAAATCAGGCAGGCTTTGAAGTTTCCGCTTCTGCAGCTGGATCTCACTGTCGAGCTGTGAATTTTCACACCGCAGGGACGCTTCCTCAATGTGGAGACTTGTGATTCGTCCTGGAAGCTCTTCCCTCCTTTGCTGATCTTCCCTCGGGTATCTGGCGGTTGCTTGCTGTTCCTCTTCGGGACGTGGCAGGGACACACTGCAGTCAGCATCGTCAGGGACGCCCTTCAGGTCACCCTTTGCCCCCTGGACAGGGGGATGGCTGTTTTCTGCTTCCTTCTTTGGCTGGACGTCTGGGTTCCCTTCATCCCTGCAGTCTCCTAGGAGCTCAGGAAAGGGGAAGATGGTCAGCAGGTGTTTTACTATGAATCTTAGTCAGTTAACCCTGTCTTCCAGGACCCGCTCCTTGCGGGCCTTGGACGGCTCCGGGCCTCCTCCCTGCCCCTCCTTTTCCTGGACTCGCTGCTTTTCTCTCTCAATTTCTTGGTCAGATGGTTCTGGGCTTTCTGGAAAATCAACATTGTTGTTCAAATCACTCATGTCTTTCTTCTGAGGTCGTTCTCCACCATCCTCTGATGCTTTGAAGGCGTGTTTTCCGTCAGTAACTTGGGAGAGGGAAGAAGACTGACCGCTCCATGCCTTCTCCAGGAAGTCCGCCGTGTCCTGAAACGATGACCTGCTCAGGTTTGCGTTCACGGCCGACAAGCACAAGGTTTGTGACGTGGGAGAACCGGCCTCCACCCGAGGTGGCTTGAGGGCTTCGTCAGCCTGACCCCGTGGCCCAACATTCTCACTACATTTTCCGCAGACTTCCTCACGGGCAGAAGACCTTTTCCCTAGGGACTTCACACTTCTTAAATTGTGCCATCTCTTTACCATGAGAACCAGCACCACAGCACATACCAGGATCTCCCAGGGAAACTCAGGGAGACCTGAGTCATGTGTCCAGCTCTCAGAGACCACCAGCAGAGTGCCCCATAAATGCTCCAGCATCAGCTGGAAGGCGGATCCCAGGGCAGGCAGCAGGCCCTCCATGTCTGCGAGGGCTCCACTGCTCTATCTCTGATATCCAGTGTCCCGGGGACCTCAGCAGACCACTGAGAACCCTGCAAAGTGTTCCGTCTCCAAGGTAAACATGTGCCTGACAACCAGGGCTGTCAGTTAGGCTGGGGGAGGGGAGGCCAGCCAGGTTCTAGGAAACAGTTCTCCCTAAGTGCTCTGAAATAGTGATCTAATCCCCTACACAGGCCCTGGGGGAGGTGAAAACAGCTGATCTCAGCTTGGAGGTGGGCCCTATAGGCACAGCTGGCCCTACAGCGAACCTTGAGGGTCGGAGCACAAGAGCAAGTCAGTGCAAAGTGGTGAGACCCACCAAATAGGACCCACAGTCCTATCTGCATTGTGATGATGAATGACCTCTTCCAGACCTTATTTGGTGGAGTTTACCAGCAAATGATAAAATTGTTTCTGAAGGGCTTTACATGGAGATGAATCATGGCTGATACACAATATTTTTGTCCATTTTCTATTTACCCTTTTCCCCCCATTACTGTCTCTGTCCTTCCAGCCTGCCCAGGCCGTGGGTCCACCTTGAATCAGCCTAGCTGGCTCCCTGCCATGTAAACACACAGGTGCGTGCTAAGCCCTGGTCATATGTACACAGCACAGGAACAACTGGCAGGGGTCCAATGTGGCAGTCTCAGGCTGTTTTGCCATCTGAACACGAATTTGGCAAGCAGGAGGGGTCAGTTACTCATAGCACATGGACAGAGGCTATGCCATTTCCAGTTGCAAAGGTGTCAACACACCAGCTATGACCAAAAATGGTCTCTCCCCTAAAGTTAGATTTCAAGCATCATCACATGTTCTAACCTTGCCCAGGAATTGCAAAAGGGTTTACACAATAAGGGGTTTCCTCCTTCCCTGCTTGAGTCTCACTCTTCTGTCGCGTTCTTACAGAAAAGACATGTTAACATCTAGCCCAGGTTATGGGACTCTCTCATCCACTCAGAGGACTGAGCTGCTGCCAGCTGCTGTGTGTCCGAGGGCTCTGGTTGGAAGCTCCTGGGTCATTTATAATTCAAAGCCAAGGGCAGTCACAGAAGCCTGGGGGAGTCCTGGGTAGCAGTTTCAACGACATCAGCAAAACTCAGTCTGGTTATCTCGGCAAGGGAGAAGCATCAGGAGACAGAAGACCTGGGTTTGAGTCCCAGTTCTGCTCAGTGTCAGCTTTATCACTGAACTCTGAAACTATGATGCTTCTGGAAAGAGCGTGGCTGTCAGAAGCCATCTGTGTTTTGCAGAACTCCTGCTGGAAGGCTGTGGCCGTGACTTCCGTGGAACCTCCAGGCCATCGACTCCCCTCAGTCCTAAACCAACAGTGGATCATCCACCCACTCCCCACTTTACGGAGGGAAAACTGAGGCATGGAGTAAGTCATGCGGCCAGGATCACACACCAGTGCTCCAAAAGCTGGACAAGAGTGGTAACTAGAGGTTTAGCTCCTAAGCACAAAAAGCCTATGGCCAGCTTGCTCGATGTTTCCAAAGAGGTGATGAAACAGCCCACCCTGCCCCACCCTTGGGCCCTGCCCACCTCCTCTGGCCCCACAGCCACCAAGCTCCTGTCCCCACCCCCTGAGCACTCACCACATGGCCCCTCATACGAGGAGTAGCCAGGACTCAGGGAGTGGGGGCCCTAAGGGCAGCTCCTAGCTCTGCTTCTTCTCCACCTTGTGGAAAAGCTGGAATATGGACCACACACACCTCATCTCTTTATGACCTCAGATCTGACCATGTCAGGGGAAAGTATTGTTAAAAAGAAAAATCATGATAAAATAAACATTTTTAAAAAGGTTTGGGGTTTGAGTGGAACAAGGAAAAGAAGAATGCTGCTGATAGAAGGACTTTGAAAAGATCCAGTTCAGCCTGCGTGAACGAACTTCTTCCTTGTCATGGAGACATCAGACCGTTCTTTTTGCTTTAAATGGAATGTGCTTCATCTAAACTGGCTCTGGAAGGGTAAGATTGTAAGCGTGGACGCAGAGAGACAAAAGAAAAATGTTTCCTCCCTGTACACCCTCACTGCCCCAGTTCCAGCTCTTTTGTTCTGGGCGAGCTTCTCCACTTTCTAGAATAGTTCTCAAAGTGTGGTCCGCAGACAACACCCTCTCAGGGGGATCCTCAGGATCAAAATGATATTTATAATAACATTAAAACATTCATTTTTCTTTTTTTTTTTTTTTTACTGTGTTGACACTTGCACTGATGGTACTTAAAACCCTTGAAGCCTTAGCACTAAACCGTACTAGAGTGTTTCATCATGTACTTACAGGGAAAAAGCACCAGTTTCCTTTAAAAATGTTCTTGAATAAGCAGTAAAAATTAATTTTCTTAATAAGTAAAGATACATCTTTTTGGTTCCTGGTTAACCACATGGGAAATATACAGAAGATCTGGTGCTACTGAGGGAGTTTCGTTGTCCTGGGAAATGCAGTTGAGGCGTGCGCTTGAGTTGCAAGCTACACTGACCCCTTCATACACAACCAACAAACGAGGTTTATTCGGATTTGCGTGTTTGACAAGCATTTCCCCAAAGGAAAATTAAGTGAGCCTGTCAGCCAGTGCCAAAGGAACAACAGATTATTTGTTGCTGATGATAAAATTTGAGCTCTCAGGTGAAAAATCTGAAATTTTGAAAAAAAAATTTGTGTCTGCCACTGGGCGCTTGATAGCTTCTTAGGACTTTTCTGGTGAAATCGGTGGGGAGCGTAACTAATGTGATCATTTTACAGTGTATGTTGAAATGAGTCAACATTTTGAGGCAGTATTTTCCGATGACTAATGCATGTTACAAAATCACACTTGGGTAAAAAGATTCATTCAAGTGCAAGATGGACCCACGGAATTTCATGATTGACAAGTTTATTAACATAGCTTCATCTTCCAACTGCAATTCATGCTTAAGAAACTACCATGTGTCAGCTTAGGTGTAGAATATAACAATATCCAGTTATCTGAAACAACTGTAAAACATGCTCCCTGTTCCAGTTACAGATTTGTGTGAGGCAAGGCAGAAAGTGAAAAGGAACTAAAAAGTCTCTTGATGAAAGGGAAAGAGGAGAGTGAAAAAGTTGGCTTAAAGCTCAACATTCAGAAAACTAAGATCATGGCATCTGGTCCCATCATTTCATGGCAAATAGATGGGGAAACGGTGGAAACAGTGTCAGACTTTATTTTGAGGGGCTCCAAAATCACTGCAGATGGTGACTGCAGCCATGAAATTAAAAGACACTTACTCCTTGGAAGGAAAGTTATGACCAACCTAGATAGCATATTGAAAAGCAGAGATATTACTTTGCCAACAAAGGTCCGTCTAGTCAAGGCTATGGTTTTTCCAGTGGTCATGTATGGATGTGAGATTTGGACTGTGAAGAAGGCTGAGCACCACAGAATTGATGCTTTTGAACTGTGGTGTTGGAGAAGACTCTTGAGAGTCCCTTGGACTGCAAGGAGATCCAACCAGTCCATCCTAAAGGAGATCAGTCCTGGGTGTTCATTGGAGGGACTGATGCTGAAGCTGAAACTCCAATACTTTGGCCACTTCATGTGAAGAGTTGACTCATTGGAAAAGACTCTGATGCTGGGAGGGATTGGGGGCAGGAGAAGGGGACGACAGAGGATGAGATGGCTGGATGGCATCATCGACTAGATGGACATGAGTTTGAGTGAACTCTGGGAGTTGGTGATGGACAGGGAGGCCTGGCGTGTTGTGATTCATGGGGTCACAAAGAGTCGGACACGACTGAGCGACTGAACTGAACTTGGTTTCTTTAAAGTGTATCATAACAGATTGATGCAGAAGGGAGTATGTAAATTCAGCTCTTTTTCATTAAATCAGACATCAAAGAGATTTGAAAACACGTAAAACAATGCCATTGTTCCTTTTTTGGAAAGAGTTATTTCTCATAAAAATGTTAATATAGGTGTTATTTCAAAAATGTGGAGTCATATTTTAAATTTTTCTTTAATTTCTAATATATATATATATATATAGTTAATATTGATGATCAGTGATGTGCTGTTAAATGTATTTCAGTTCAGTTCAGTTCAGTCGCTCAGTCAGGAAAAGGGGTCGTCCATTGAGTCAGTGATGCCATCCTGCCATCTCATCCTCTGTCGTCCCCTTTTCCTCCTGCCCCCAATCCCTCCCAGCATCAGAGTCTTTTCCAATGAGTCAACTCTTCGCATGAGGTGGCCAAAGTATTGGAGTTTCAGCTTTAGCATCAGTCCTTCCAAAGAAATCCCAGGGCTGATCTCCTTCAGAATGGACTGGTTGGATCTCCTTGCAGTCCAGGGGACTCTCAGAATGTATTTAAGCTCCCTTAAAAGGGTTGGTGGGGAGCCCTGATTTGTAGCAAATGCTGATTTTGTTTTTGTTTAAATAAATGTGTATTTATTTTTAGCTTCACTGGGTGGGTCTTGGTTGCTGCACAGAGGCTTTCTCTAGTTGCAGCAGTCAGGGGTTACTCTCAAGTTGGAGTGCCTGGGCTTTGGTGATTGCAGCATGCAGGCTCAGTAGCTGTTGATACACTGGCTTAATTACCCTGAGGCATGTGGAATCTTCCTGGAACCAGGGATCAAACCCATGTCCGCGGCCTTGGGAGGTGGACTCTGATCCACTGCACCACAGAGGACATCCCAGATGCTAATTTTGGTGGTGCATAACTGCTTTCATCCCAACCAAGTTCCAGCTACCAATACCTCACTGATGCAGTGCTGGGGAGAGGCCCACACCCTCAGCTTGGGTTGGCCCATGGCAAGCCAGCTCCAGCACAGCTTGGACATGATCTATCTACGGTTCTGGAATCCTCACTAATTCTGGAGAGTGGAAAGGAGGTCCAAGAATGAGTTTGCACTCAGGCGTCCTAGGACCACCACCCTCATCTTGGTCACGTCAGAACTCCAGGGCAGTCGAGGCCTCAATTACAAGTCTTTGAGCTTCCAACCCTAAGGTTCTTCTTTCTTTAACTGGATTTTTAAAAACCTATTTTGGTTTTTGGTCATTCCACACAGCATGTGGGATGCTAGTTCCCTGCTGCTGCTAAGTCACGTCAGTCGTGTCCAACTCTGTGAGACCCCATAGATGGCAGCCCACTGGGCTCCCCTGTCCTGGGATTCTCCAGGCAAGAACACTGGAGTGGGTTACCATTTCCTTCTCCAGTGAATGAAAGTGAAAATGAAGTCACTCAGTCATGTCCAACTCTTTGCGACCCCATGGGCTGCAGCTTACCAGGCTCCTCCATCCATGGGATTTCCCAGGCAAGAGTACTGGGTGGGGTGCCATTGCCTTCTCCGTTAGTTCCCTGACTAGGGATCAAACCTGCACCCACTGCACTGCAAGCAGAGACTTAATCACTGGACCAGAAGGGATGTCGCCACCCTCGTGTTCTTAACAGAAATATCCTGAAGTCTCTTCTGTGATCTCTGCCAAAGCCCAGGTGAAGACAAGATACCCAAATCTTTCTAATCTCTCCTTGAAAAACCTTCTCTTTAAGGAACACTTTTTGGGAATTGCTTCAGGAAGGTTCACAGTTGGTTCCAGCTTGGTCCTGATTTGCTGGGGAAGAGGTGTGTAACGGAGAAGGCAATGGCACCCCACTCCAGTGCTCTTGCCTGGAAAATCCCATGGATGGAGGGGCCTGGTGGGCTGCAGTCCATGGGGTCACTAGGAGTCGGACACGCCTGAGCGATTTCACTTTATTTTTTCCCTTTCATGCATTGGAGAAGGAAATGGCAACCCACTCCAGTGTTCTTGCCTGGAGAATCCCAGGGATGGGGGCGCCTGGTGGGCTGCCGTCTATGGGGTCGCAGAGTCGGACACGACTGAAGCGACTTAGCAGCAGCAGCAGAGGTGTGTAAAGTCAGTTCAAAGGGGCTGTGACCTGGAGTGACAGCCACCGAGGGGCAGGCCCAGCACTCTGGATCTCCCGCCTCCATGCTGGGGGAGGGAGGCAGAGGGGTGAAGCATGAAGACTCTTACACGGAGGAATTGATGTAAACAGAATACTTTATTATTTGAGAAAGAAAAGGCCAGATTACAAAACTTTGATATATAAGTCCTGTTTATTATCATGCCAAAGGTTTACCATGGATTTGATTTTCCATGACTCTTGGCTCGAGCCATGTAAAATTGCCAATTCTGTAGATAAAAACAAATACTGGCAAATTCATGCGGTCAAAGCCCAAATAAAACGAGCGAGCGGATGGCCGATTTCTGTCAGCAGCAAGATGTTCCCAGCCGCATGTCTGTTGATGTTATAAACAGCTGTCCGGCAGATAAACAGGTCTTGCTTGAGAAAAACATCCTGTGCTTAGCGGTACTGCAAACGGTCTTGTGTGGGTATGAGACTCCGTGGTCCCCCTTCCGGCTCTCCCCTGCTCACCCTACCACCCAATTCCCCTGTCTCATCACACGGAGGACTCGTCTTCAGAGACATCACCACTCATCCCCCTCAGACGCTAGTGAAGACTGTCTGACTTGGAAACCAACTCGCTTGTTTACAAAAGCCAGGAACACAGGCTGAACCAGGGCTTCCTTCGAAAGGACTATGGAAGTCTCCATCACGATGAAGACGCCTTCTTCACATGAATGGCCCCAATGCCTTCTCTTTCCCATCTTGCTGACCCTCTTTCTGCCTCTGGGCATTCTGTGTGCAAGAAAATAAAAACGGTGGACACTCAACAGAAAGGAGCAGCTTGGTGTTGGGAAATCCTGAGACTCCACAGGTAAACAAGATGGGACAAAATCAGGCTCCACTCATGCCCAAGAGGTTTATTAATTAAGCCTCCCCTCCCCCTGCATCTTCAGCTCTGTATGGCTCATGGTGCTGCAGTAAAAATAAAACTTTCTAACAAATTACATTTTTTTCCAGTGAGTTACTTTTGCAGTAAAAATAGCTGCTACATAAATCCCTCCTGATCTCTGAAAAGGAGTCGCATATTTCCAAAAATAGTATTCCTATTTTAATCATACAGCTTAATTTGGGGTGTGGGGGTGGGGCTGGGGAAGGAAATGCCTGGTCAGGGGAGGTGAGTCGCTGGGGAAAACATAGTTGAACTAAAAAATAAAGTAAGTTTTGTATATAAACTTATTTCAAGGCATGCATAGAAATGGAAAACATATGCCATCTGTCAAGAAAAATACTGCTTTATAGCTTTTACATTACAATTAAAGGAGAAGCAGAGAGGCCAGGAGAGGCCCCCAGATAATAACATTAAGTTTCTTATAAAAATTCCCAAATGTACAAAGTCCTTGCCATAGATAACAACCTAGGCAAAACAAAACAAAACAGGAATGAACCTTCTTAGACCTTATTCCTGTAGGCATATTAAATGTAAATAATACACACTTTACAACTTCTCTTAATCTGCACCAGCAGATTAAATGTTTGCAAAAGGACGCCAGTGCTCTTGAAAACCAGCGAACACGGCAAAATGCCATCTGCATTCCTATTTTCACATACAGTTATATAATTATTTTAAATTACAATATACAGTTTCTGTTAAATAGGTCTGTTAGGGGACTCTGATAACAATTACAAGGTTACAGTCATATATACAAACTAACTTCAGAAACAGAATGTGTCTTTGCCCCCTCCTCCCCCTCAGAACCAAAGAGAGCTCTTGTGCGATTCCTGGCTGCAAAAAGGCAAAAGAAAAATCCAAGAAGTGTGCGTCTGTGACACGCTCGCTCCTTTGAGAAGACCCAACAGCCTGACCGATCCTGTCACCGTACAGCCTGCCCAGGGCTAGGCCGGGGGCCCCAAGCTTCTTCCTGGGCCGACAGAATGGAATAGCATCGTTAAGTGGCGGGTTCCCGGCAGCAGGCTTTCAGAAGCGAGAAACCGTGCTGCTTTCGGCGAAGAACTGCGGTGTCCGATGGAATAAGGCCACTGCTTCCAATAGGCGTGCCGGATGAGCCGGTCCGGCCTTTCAGGGTCCTGGGACGGGGCGCTTTGACAGCCCCGCCCCCAGCCCGGGCGGGCTCAGTCCTCCGTGTCCGGCTGGACGCCCAGGATGGCGTGCAGTTCCTCGGGCGTGAAGCCCAGCAAGTTCTGCAGGTCGCACACGAAGCGGTACACGTAGCGCTTCCCTGACGTCTTGTGGATGATATTCTTGTCGTAGTAATAGCGCAGACCCCGGCTGAGCTTCTCATAGTTCATCTTGGGCTTGTTTTTCCTCTTTCCCCACCGGCGGGCCACCTGTGGCGGGGATGGGAAAGAGTGCCATTTAAAACTCCTTAATTGAAAAAAAGCACACGTGCCTCCCTCGTCCTGGCAAAAACTATCGCAATACTGTAAAGGAAACTATCCTCCCATCAAAATAAATTAAAAAAAAGAAAGAAAAAGCACGCCTTCTCCATCACAATACTGTAAAGAAAACTATCCTCCCATCAAAATTAGTTAATTTTTAAAAAAAGAAAGAAAGAAAAAGCACCCCTTTTGCCCTGATGACAATTTGGATGCATGATTATTGGACCACCACAAAGGGACCGAAGAGATGCCGTCTGCTTTCCTGCTCTGCATCCCTGGGTATTTGTCTGGGGATGGAGGGACAGGCAGATGAGGGAGACGGGTCCCCCGACCCACAGCTTCGTCTGCTGAGGCTTCTCCCTCAGTAAAGCGTTCGGGAGCCAAGGGTTCAGAATCAAGGGGCTGGTCCTGAGACAAAGGAAATGCTATGTGCCCCCACCTCCTGGGCTCGCACTCCAAGACCACCGCGCCCACAGCTGCCGCAGTGGGACCGAGGTCCCGTGGACGTCTGCATTCCTCAGTGCCTCTGCCGCCCTGGGTTACTGGGGAGGTGACGCACCACACCCCACAGGTGCCAGAGACCAAGGGCGCCCCTTGTGCTATCCTTGACGGGCTGCTATGGGACCCGCGCTCAGCTTTCTCATCCAGATGGGCTGGCTCAGCTGAGGAGTGGGGCTCAGTATCTGCCCCCCACCCCCAGCAAGGGAAAGAGGCAAATTTCCTACGACGTGTTCCGACAGTCAGGCAAGAGCCTCAGTTTATAGCCTGCGCCTTTCGGCTCAATGACAGAGCAAGATGGGGAAGCCCAACAGTGCCACGCACACAATCCACACCAGCGTTCTTGCCTCAAGAACCCCACGGACAGAGGAGCCTGGTGGGCTACAGTGCACGGGGTTGCAGAGAGTCAGACACGACTGGGCCGCTGAGTACAGCATATTAAACTGCTTATCATCGCAGTAAGACTCTTAAAGGGCCAGAAATTGTCTCCTGCAGAAGTGCTCTCATTTGTATATACTTGGGACCCGTTTCTTGCATGCAAAGCCCATGTGATGGAATTAGGTTTGAGAACCTGGAGACTTGAGTCCCCGGGTCTGGACATACCTCGTCGGGGTCAGCGAGCTTAAACTCCCACCCGTCCCCCGTCCAGCTGATGAATGACTGGCAGGACTTGTCGGAGAGCAATTCTAGAAGAAACTGCCACAGCTGGATAGGCCCGCTTCCTGCAGGGGAGAAGGGGGTGGGTTAGACGTTTTTAAACACAGCAAGGCTTTTAGAGTCACCCTCCTGAAACAAGAACTGTGAGATCAAGTGGTATCAAGTGGGTATCAAGGTGAAGGTGTGGCGCTGGGTGCTGGTGACAGTCTTGGATGCTTTAATGGCAGGAGGCCAGACCCCAAGGTGAGGGCTTCTTCCCCCATGCCTCCTGCTCTTGGGAAAGAGATCACCGGGTCCTTGATCGCTGGGCTTGGTCTTTTGGAGAAAAGAAACAAAAAAAAACAAATTCTGGGCCACCATCTCCTTGGCATCAAAATCCTTCCCTCCATTTAATTGTTCCTTATGTCATAACTTTCAAGGTTTATTTCTAGAGACACCTCGTAGGACAGGGGTGGGGGCGTTAGAAGGGGCCTTTCAGCACAGAGCGAGGCATGTCATTCTTGGAACCCCACGCGTGGCTTTCCGACCAGATGACAGTGGCTAAATCGCTTGATCCAAGACTTGGTTGACTGAGTGGTCACTGGGGCACCTAGGGGAGTAGCCAGGGCCTTAGCATGTGTTGGGTGAGGTATAAGCTTTGCAAAGTGCTCTCCGTATATTCCCCAAGGCACAGTGACCGCATCATGGATACAGCTGTGACCTGAGTGACCACAGCTAGCGTCCTCCAAGCCTACTTCCCTGTCTGTGAAATGGGCTACTACCAGCCATGCTAGGCTGCCCTAGGGTCCCAGTACTGTCCTAGTCAACCACAGAGCTGGCAAGGCAACCGGTGATCACTAACGTTAAAATGAAAACCCACCCACACCGTGGCTGTTTCCCTTCTGATTAGGCCCTGACGCCCATGTGTGAAAATGACAGCTATTTTCACTCTCCAAGTAATTTTCATGGCTGTTTGTTTTACAGGACAGAAAAGAAATGGGATGCCTGCGTATTCTTATTTTAACCTATTGGATTTTTAAAAGCAGGTATTTTTTAAATCCCCAGTGGCTCCATATGGTCAAACTATGGGATTGGGGGCGGGGGGTGCATAAAAAAAGGAAAAAAAAAAAAGCACATTTAAGGACACAGAAAGCAATTAAAAAGAAAAAAACCTGGAAATATCTGGTTCTAAAAACAGCTTTAATATTTGTCCCCGCCTAGAATAGCTGTTACTCAAACCTTCAAAATAAGATGGATCTGAGAAGCAGAAGGTAAACAGTCCCTGGGTTATTGGAGGCCAGCTCTGTGCCCCTTCCCCCACCAGGCTACAGTCTCTGAAATTCCAGGCGTGGCTGAGTCAGAGTTTCAGCCTCCAGGGCCCGTGTCCCCCATTGTTCCCCTCTCCTTTTGGGGACCGGCCAGGACTGACCAGGTGAGGGAACAGCCTGGGGATTCCCACCCACTATGCTGAGCTCAGCGACCACGAACATCCCTGTCCATGTGGCCTCTTTCGGGTGCAGGGAGACAGCTCGCTCGGCTTAAGGATGACACCGCACGCGTAAAACCGGGAGCACCAACGCGAGGTCGTCCAGCGAGAAACGCCCTTGATAAACAAGGCGGGCGCACGCACCTGTGAAGCCGGCCAGCACGGCCGCGGGTATAACTGGTTTGCCCTGCTCCACTGGGTCACTCCGGTCCTGGATGTAGTCCTTGAAGGACATGGTCGGCTTGCTGAGGCCCAGGGACTGGCTGCAGTCGTCCTCGAAGCTCTCGAAGGAGGGCACCCGCTGCACGTCCAGCAGAGACGACTGGCTGTTCCAGGACTGCAGCAGCGACTCCGAGCTCTCGAAGCTGTCGCCGCCCGTCTCCGCCGAGTCGTGGTCCCTGGGTTTCCCTGGCAGAGACAAGCACGGGCTCTGACCCCTCTAGGACAACGCAAGGTCAGGCACGACCACTGGCCCCTCCAGGCGTTCGCCCCGCCGGTGCACAGCAACTCAGGTTTCTCATTGAGGCGCCTGTTTCTTATGAATAAACATGCCACTCAAGCGCCTCTTCCATAAAAGGCAAGAGGACAGAGACATTGTGTAGCTCCGAGCGGAGGGCTACACCGCACGGGAAAGGGGAGCCATGCGCATGGATCTCAGACACAATGTGAGCAAAAGCCCAACAGGAGAACACTTTGCATCCAGTTCAAGAACCGGAAAGACGGTGATGAGAAAAGTCAGGACAGTAGCATCTTCTGGGGGTAGGGAGAGTGCTACTGAGTGGGTGGGAGTATGAGAGAGCCTTGTGGGATGCTGGCACCCTCTCCATCTCAATCTGGGTGGTGGTCCCCAGGGGTATATATATATATATATATATATATATATATATAAAATCCAATCTGAGTTTTGTACACTGCATACTTGCGAGTGTGTTCAGTCGCTCAGTTATATCCGACTCTTTGCAACCCCATGGACCGTAGCCCTCCAGGCTCCTCTGTCCGTGGGATTCTCCAGGCAGGAATACTGGAGTGGGTTGCCATGCCCTCCTCCAGGGGATCTTCCCGCCCCAGGGATCAAACATATGTCTCATGTCTCCTGCACTGCAGGCGGGTTCTTTATCACTGTGACACCTGGGAATATGCATTTTCGTCTCCACAAAGACATCCCATCACCTGCCTACACCGCCTCCTCCAACAGCGCACTGGTTGGGTGGAGGACTCCTGCTACGGGAGCAGGAACTCTGCTGGTTCCCCAACACCCTCCCGGCCGGACCAGAGCCGGAGGCACGTGAGGAGCACGCACGCTCGCTGAGCATCGCTGCTGCGGCCGGGTCCCGGCAGTCCAGCCCTTGACCTCCTCCAGGGGCAGAGCACGGGCCGACTGATTAAGAAACTCAGTCATGGTCTGACCATGGCCCCGGGAAATCACACCCCCAGCCCCACCGAGAGTGGCGCTCAGGAGCCTGGGTCTCACCAGAGGCGCTGGAGAGCAGGTTCAGGCTGCCGGCCGGGAAGTCCTGCCCCACGGAGCAGTAGTTGACGCTGACGGTGCTGAGTCGGGCCTTGGGGAACATCTGGAAGTCCTGCTCTGGCCCGAGCGTGCTGGGCGCTGAGGACGCTGGACACAAGCCATCCAGGAGGCCACCTTTAGGGTAACTCTGCGTCTGCATGCCGTACGGCGCCTGCTCCACGCCAAAACCTGTAACACGGGACCGCGGGCTGTCAGGCGACATCAGCGTGATGACCAGAGACCCTACACGCCTCCAACCAGAGGGAACGCGAGCAGACCCTCCCGCTCCAGCCCTCCCTCTGCAAGATCTCAGTGGACACTCTGAGGCTTTGACAGGCAGCTTTTCCACCGAGTCCTCGTCTGTTCTAACTGTCCATCTTCTTAGTCCAGGGCCCTTTCCCGAAAGGCTTGCAGCCTCTGGACCCTTGGGGCAATGCTGCAGGTGGATATTCCTAATGCTTCCGCGGGAGCCTCAGGACGACAGGGTCACTGGCTCTTTCGCCTTCCGAGCAAACAGGTCCAGACCAACTAAGCGATCTGCCGTCCAGCCTGTGACCCATAAGTGAGCCTGTCCAGTCACCCTGCCCATGCCCGAGGGGACCACCGTAAGCTGCGCTCACCAGCGTCAACCACCAGAAACACCGACCCAAATTCTGTAACATCCCAGAGCAAATGGGGTACTGCTGTTCACATACCTCCTGTGCCTGCCACCTTTATCTATTATACTGATCTGACCCTGGTGATCAGCTCACTCCATTCTGCCCCCTTGCGTCATAAATTGCCTCAACCAGCGCTGGCCAATGCAAAGGTTAACACAAGCCACCATAATGCAATGTTAGATTTTCTAACAGCTCCACTGGAAAACTAAAAAGACACTGGCAAAACAAGTTTGAACATTTTACTTGACCCAAGAGATGGTAAAGAACCCGCCTGCCAATGCAGGAGATACAAGAGACGTGGGTTCAATCCCTGGGTTGGAAAGATCCCCTGGAGGAGGAAATGGCAACCCACTCCAGTATTCTTGCCTGGAGAATCCCACTGACAGAGGAGTTTGGTGAGCTACAGTCTATAGGGTCACAGAGAGTCAGATACAACTGATCAGAATGTATGCAAGAAATCCATTATCATTTCAACATGTAATCATAATGTTAAAAATTATTAAGGAGACATTTATATTAAGACTTTCAGATTGGTGGGCATGAGTTTTACCTCACTGCACATCTCAGTGTGGACCAGCAACACTTCAAGTGACCAGTGGCCTGGATTTGTGAGTTGTGACCGTTGTGTGGGACAGTGCAGGTCTAGACCCTGGCTTCGCACCCTTTGTGAATCTAACAGGAAGTCTTAGAACCAAGCTCTCAAGGGCAGAATTCATTACACTGACCTAACGAATTGCTATTAATCCAATGAGGAACTGAGTTGAGATGCGAATTTTCTTCATACTGATCTTCGTTCTTTTCTTGGTTTTCTGAAAAATTGACAGAGGAGACAGAAAATTACAAATTGAGAGGTTTTAAATGACGCAAGGAAAAAAAGTTCCTTTCTGAATTACTGTTCTACGGTTATTCCAGCATAAAGAAATGCATTTTAGTTGCATACTTAATCCGATGGTGTTCCGTGTCATTATGTTTTTTAAAAGTACTAGAGACAGCAACGTATTTTCCTAATAACTTGAAAAAGACTTCTAAAATTAGTGCTGCCATTGGCAAAGTTAAATTTTCTATTGTATAATTTGAGCGAACTAGATGATGTATTGAATTCATCCATGTAGTCCACAAAGGGTTAAATGCTTATGAAGTACCCTCTTCACCAGGGGCTGGGAACACAGCAAATTAGGGACCTGGACAGGTTCTCTGCCCTGGTGATGCTTCAGATCCATCACCTCAAACCCTAAGGTGTGTCCACGCATGGGAAGAGCTACAGAGAGGTCAAAACAGTGCCATGGGCTTCCAAGTGGGACCCATGTGTCCAGGAACTTTAAAAAGGAAAAGGTTGGCATTCTCTGTGTGAACTTACTTCTACAAACACACAACCACACACACACACTGAGAAATCGCAAAATGGGTCCAACATGCCAACAAACAGATTCAAACAGAAACTTGTCAGAGCAGACTTGTCCAGGTTCAGGGAAAATTTAAGGGTCTTTAGGTTTCCCTGGCCCTCAGAAGTCATAACTACAAAGAGCTGGTGGGGGGCCCTGAGATCTTTTTAAGATGCTGAGTCTGTAATAGGTGTTGAAACTCAGAGTTTAAAATCAATTGAATGAGAAATATTTCTCTGAACTCCACCAACAGGCTTATTTTCTTATATTTTTAACTTGAAGATTCCTATATCTTGCTTTTTAACTCAATGTGGTTTTTTTTTTTTCTTTTATCCAAAATGTGTATTGGGAAGGTTTCCCACTCATCTTGATACAGGGTACGTTGAGCACTGCTTCGGTCTGAATCGAAGGAGCAGCCTTCTGTAAGGCTGGTCCTCCTGTAAGGTTGCTCTTCCTCCTGAAGGCTGGCCAAGAACAGCACAGCAGTGAACACACATAACTACTGCCTGTGCACGGCTAAAGACAGGGTGATTCTGTAGCATCCTGGGCATTTCACACCCATGAAACAGGAACTGGGGCTCTGCACGAGGCACTTGCTCCTGCTTCCTCGTCTCTTCTGGAGAGGGATGAAGGAGATACTTTGCGAGAGGCATGAGCTCATGGGGAGGGCGTCACCGCCCGTAAGGCTCAATGTATTTTTAACACTAGTCTCAATGCTCTGTTTAGGTCTAAATCAACATTTTCTACATGAGAGTTCTTTTGCTTGAAGGCTAGTTTCTGTACAATATTTCAGTGTGTAAAATATACATCAATCACTTCTACATTTGTTTACAAACATAAAACAAAAAGTCTTTGTGGGATCCCATCTGGTCTTAGGGAAAATAACTATAAAATTCCCAGTTTATCAAAGGCATGCTTTGGTTGGGACCAACTGATTTCTCAAGGCTCTGTAAAGTGAGCCCCCAAACACGGGCATCCCAGTTGCCTTGACGTCAGAGCCACATGTATGCCTCCGACTCATAAGGTCTGGCGACACTGAACACCTTAGTGACTAAGGCTCCCACCTTGTGGCTAATGCTCCCCACACACGTACTTAAGTGGAATTGAAATCATTGAAGTCACCATGGAGCTGACTTGTGCAATGCCATTTTCAGTCTATCTGCCTTCCATCACTGAATTGCTGACCCTACAGTTAGCATGCACAGCTCCCCCGTCACTCTTTCCCACCACAATCACCCCGTTGCTCACAGGTACCTTTGATCATCTGCTCCAGATGCTCCCAGAGAATATCACCCACAAAGTCGGGCGCCAGCTCCAGAAAGCGCTCCTTGCCAAGGTTACACAACACCTGCCCTGTCATGCCAAACCTCTGCAGGTTCACATCCACCAGACTGAACTCGTTGGTGGCCCAGAGAAGCCACTGGCACACCTGCTGCTCAGTCCACAGCCATGGATCTAGCAGGGAGGGGAAGAAAAGCAAGGCGGTGAGGACAGACACACTCCTGATTTACCTGCAGAGCCCCGATGGGCACCAGGGCTCAAGGTGACGAGCCAGCAGATGCTGAGGTGCTAACAGCAGTGCTGGAAGAAGTGTTCAGAGGGGTGGCTCAGCTCAGCTTCATGAGATCTCTGCCCCTCTTTGCAAGACACCCTAGGCACATGCTTGAAATGACGCCATCTCAAGCTATGGCGGCCCGACTTCCCGGTCTAGCACAGCGCAGGGCAGAACACAGCTCCAAGAAGCAGCACTTACTCTTTGGGATCCCCAGCCGGCGTTGCTCCTTTTTGAAGCCACTGAAGGTGGCTTTTAAGGCTTGACTCATCACAGCTTTGCTGCATGGGGTCAGCAGAGGCAACTCGCAGTTGGCTGAGTCTGGAAAACAAACCCCATGGGGACGTTAAGAGTTTCAGCTGGCCACAGCACAGGGAGAACGGATAGGGGAGGAGGGAAGGAGTCTTAGCTCCTATGGAAGAACAATGAGGATCCTCAGTCTTCAGCATCATTCCCCAGAGGAGCGTAAATATTAATATAACCAAAATGGTTTCTGAATGAAACTGAGAAAATATATTATAATTTAATAAAACACGTATTATTTTAATCATTATGTAACTATACTTCTTACAATTTAATAACTACCCTTATTTGAAAAAAAAAATGTAAAGCAACACTCAAGTCAAATTTTTGCCAAACTTCAGAAAGCAGTGATCAACACCTAGGTAAGGTTTCTTTTGCAGGCCAGCCAGTCTTACATTTTTGACAACAGACGAAGTTGTGTGGTTTCTCACCAAAAGCCTTAAGGGGTTGTAAATGGCTAATCTGGAAGCGACTTCCATCCATTAAACTAAGCTGCAGGCAAAGGGACAGCAGATGTCGCAGGAACACATAGTACTTAGCACCTGTGACGTCAGTTTTTTTGAAAAACAACCTTCTCTGCATTCCCTCAGCAATTTCAAGAATGATGAATGGCTGTCACGTGACAGCACACTTACGCAAGCATATACGTTTTAATTAATTTTCTGGGCTGTATTTTTTAGCACTGACTTCATGTGACAAAGTCATCTCTGGAATGTCTCCCACTAATAACTCTATCGTAGTAATCACAGAGGCATCACCTGACGTGCTATTCCTTTCAAAAGAAAGAACACTGATAGGAAGAACTACAGGCACAAAGGCAGATGGTTAAAGATGAGCAGGAATACTTTGCTGCCCCAAAACTGGCGGTAGCGGGGGAAAAATCTAAGCTAAGGACGTGAACCTAGGATGAAAAGATGGGGTGCACTGTGAGGTCCACTGGTCTGCATCACAGAGGGGACTGGGAGATGGGGCCTGGGCTGGCTGCAGAGTTGGAGCAGCCTAAGGAGCCGCTCAGGGCCCCCTGCGGTTTGCCCCCAGCAGGGCACCTCCTCTCCCTGGGGTGTGTCTGGCAGGTAAGAACTTCCGAGTCACCAGCTGCATAAAAAAGAAATGTTTTCTCCCAGATCCCAGCCTCTGTCTGACTTTTCATACAAAGATTCAAGACATCAACGTGCATCCCTTACGAACGGTAATCTATGAACTGAGATCCTTAGCGACATCACGCTCAATTCATCAAGTCTGAGTAACCAATTACCATGAGAAATCGAATCCAAGCCGGTTGGCACTTCCTGGAGTGTTTGCTCTTCATTTAGGGAAGGGAAAACCGCAAGCAGGGACCCATCAAAGGTGTCAAAGGCGGCCTGGCGCTGCAAAGGCAAGAGGGAAAGAAAACGGAAACGTTGGCATTTACACTTAGTTAATGACCTGTTTTAAAAGTGGTCCATGGGCAGCCTCACCAAAACACCCGATTCAATTTGCCAGGTATAAAGCCACGCGTGGCATTGACCAGTTGGCACTCCGAGCAGACTTCTGAGAGGATGCAAGTGACCCAAAGGATCTCTTTACTCTGGATCACTTACAGGCACACCTTGGAGATGCTGCAGGCTTGGTTCCAGACCACCGAAATAAAGTAACCATCACAGTAACGTGAGTCACAGAAATTTCTTGGCTTCCCAATACATATACAAGTTACTCTTACAGTATTAAGTGTACAATAGCATGGTGTCTAAAAACTGTGCACATACTTTAATTAAAAAATACTTTATTGCTAAAAAATGCTAACCATCATCTGAGCCTTGGTAATCCTTTTGCTAGCAGAGGGTTTAAAACATGTCGAGGATTACCAATATGTGACACAGAGACACGAAGTGATCAAATGCTGTTGGAAAAATGGTGCCAATCAATGCTAGACTGCAGGGTTAGCACAAGCCTTCAATCTGTAAAAAAAAAACAACTCAGTATAGCAAAGTGCAGTCTATCAAGGTCTGCCTGTCATCAACCACAGAATCAGAATGACTGGGAATTTACTTTTAATGGCCTAATCAAGTTAAATGTATAAGTTAAGCAAACAAACCTAAAACCCAGAGAGTCTTAGAACAGTGCCTGGAGGGACTCGGAGACCACCTCAATCCAAACACCTGGCCCTTCTCAGCTAAATGGGTGAGACACGCAGGCCATGTGCATAAGGAAAATGCCTCTTACGATGTTGTACAGCAGAAACTAACACAACAATGTAACATTATCCCCTAATTAAAAAGAAAAAATCCTATGAGAAATCATAATGGAAAATAATATGTTTAAAATGTACATGTATATCTATGTATATATGTGTAAATATATATATATATATAAAAACCAAACCACTTTGCTGTATAACAGGAATTAACAACAATGTAAAGTAACTACGTGTGTATACAGGTAATAGTATCTGACTTTTTGCAACCCTATGGACTGTAGCCCTCCAGGCACCTCTGTCCATGGAATTTTCCAAGCAAGAATACTGGAGTGGGTTGCCATTTCCCCCTCCAAAGGATCTTCCAGACCCAGGGATCAAACCTGTGTCTCCTGCCTCTCATGCCTTGGCAGGCAAATTGTTTACCACCACACCGCCTAGGAAGCCCTACTATATTTATACTTCAATATATAAGAAAATAAATAAGGAGGGGAAAAAAAAACGATCCTTGGCAAAACAGCTTCAGCTCACTGCAGTTAAGATGAAAGGCAGGGAAAGAAAAATATCAAATGACAAAAATCAAACAAAATACATATAAGAACATTCTTTAAGATTTAATTTTGTAAAAATATAGTGTATTGAAAAGGTCACTCCGTTACTGCCTCCCATCATCTATGAAGGGGAAAGATTTCCAAAGCAAACAGATTTAAACTACCTACAATTCAGGGGAAGAGACACACACAGAAAGATAAGCCTGGAGCTCTGAGAATTTCAAATACAAATGGAAGAGCCTGTACTGTAAGAGTCATTTGTAAGTAACAGACAAAGGCCTGATTCATCATTGCCTAACTTGTGGAAGAAAAACGTGAAGAACGGCTATATTTTCCCAACATAAGCTGGAAATCCCATGTCATGTGCAATGCAGTGACCCATTTGTTGAGTCATCAATCAGAAAGCGTGTAACACATTTACAGATCCAATGGTTGGTGTGCTTTCTGTTTAGAAATGCAGAACAGTGAATGACATAAGAGGGTAGGCAGAAGTTGGAGCTTGGCCCAATGATGTTGGCACCCAGCCCCCCAAAAAACCCAACTGCCCAAGACGCACGGGGGCAGGGGGGTGGGGGGCGGGGAGAGGCCAATCATGCACGTGTGAAATACTCATCTCGAGTTATAAAACAGCTTATTAAATAGCTTATAAAATACCTTATAGCAATGCTAATTTTGGTGACATACCGGATAGATTTTTTAAATTCCTGGCGTGGAAGCTGGGCGTGCTGCAGTCCAAGGGGTTGCAAACAGTCGTACAGGACTAAGCAGCTGAACAACAAAGCGTGGCCCAGGTGACTAAGAAATGCCTTTCCTTTCCTGACTGCACTTCTGTTCTGTTTTTAAAACCAAGAAGCCAAAAGACAAGATAAATTCCCACGGCGTATTTCAAGACATCAGTTTCAGCAAGAACGATTTCTTCTCCAAGCCCAGAAATCACACAGGCCTAAGCTCTTCGAGTTTATAGGAGAAATTTTCTCTCTAGAGGTGTCATTTCAAACTTAATATTACTGTAATTTCTTGTATGGTTTCTGCCAGGCCACAGTGAAAACGTCTGACCAGACTGAACAACAACAAAAACCTCACTGGCTTGAAATCTGATCAGTTTCATGATACTCTGGAGAGACCTGTGTCGGTTTTTGCCTCCTGGGGTTTGATCAGACAAACAACCTCATAAACGATAGTAAAAAGCGGAACGTGCCAGAGACACAATATTATACAAAACACTACCAATCTAAAACCACTGCTTGTGAGACATCTTTACCACAGAACACTAAAAAAAAAAAAAAAAAAATCAAATCTCGCTGTCATATTTGGAGAAGGCAAATGGGAAATTATCAATTTGTGTTGCTAAAGAATGTTCCCAAAAGGGAGTGAGATAGAAGCTACATGAAATGTTTATTACAAGGGAGGAGGCTGTTTAATCTGTTTTTCTCTTTGTTTTTAAACAGCCGCAGTTGTCCCAGGAAGGACAGACTGCCTGAACCCCACAGGCACTGACCCTTCAGATGAGAGCAGGAGCAGCAGCCAATAACTGGGCCTGCCTGCCTCCTCTAAGCTCTTTCAGCTCTTTGCCATCACTTGAGGAAACTTCCTGGGTGGATAGAACAGATACCTCCTCCAGTTCTATTCTCTTGAGAATTTATGGAACATTCCACATTCCATTCTGAGGTAGGAGCCTCAGAAATCAACTACCAAGGTCTCACCATCTACAAATTGAATGGTTTCCTTCATATCTTGGAGGATAAATCAAACAAACACCAGGAAACCCATTTAACAGAGGAAAACACTGAGACCCAGAGATTAAGCAAACAGTCCAGAGTCACACAACCAGTCTCACAGCTAGAACCGGTCTCCTGGGACCCAATTGTTTTTTCACTCCAAGAAACTGAGCTTTCCAATTTTCTAAGTTTTTATTAAGACTCGTTCACTCACCTTGAGTGTCCCTCTGTAACTGCTGGCCACAGGAGCCACCTGGTCCATGTTCTTGATTCCAAAATCATTCATCTTTAACAAGACGAAAGAAAAATTAAGAGCTGAAAGAGGCAACAAACCAAGGCGATGGTTAAACCCGCATCCACACCTCAGTTCCAGTGCTCCAGCCCTAACAGGTCATTCAGAACCGAATGCCAGGAATTCTTCTCACAAAGGTGATGCTACTCAAGGAATTAAATAATAATGCCGCCTGCAGAATTCCCTTAGGATCTGAGGGGCTCAGATAAAGCTGCCTTCCGGCTGGCTGGGATAGCAAAGCTGGGGGCCTGGGTCCTTCCAGGACAGGAGTGCAGAAGACCTGTTTTTCATCGCCAATTTCAAGGTCAGGTCGGGGTGTAGGAGCTGTTGGGGGCTGTGGGTGGGTCGGCTGCCTGGCCGTGGACCACCTCCTGCATGCAAGGGGCAGCCAGCTCAACCTGGGAGCTCCAGGGCCAGCCGCCACCTCTGCTCCTGGGCAGATCCAAATCCTGGAAAGCCCACTGGAAGACCCGCCTCGGAGGCGCCCTCCCCCCCTCTCCAAGCTCAGGAAGCACAGAGAAAGGAAGAAGGGCAGCTTGAGATGAAACTCTCCTGCATTATCTCAGATTCTCCAGCGTTGAGCACACAAGCTCAAAATCCTGCATTTGCAGGCTGCTCAGCTGCGCGTTTCTTTAAGAGGAAGTAACTCCGACTGCGGGCCTGCCTTACTTGGATGGCCTGGGCTTTTGCCTTTGACCCGCGCTGACCCGTGTGGTAACCACGTGTGACTCCTGAGCACTTGGCCCTGGACTAGGGCGGACTCAGATGTGCTTGCCCTCGATTTCAAAGATTTCGCAGCAAAAAGTCAACTATCTCAGTATTGACTCTTTGTTTACTGCGTGTTTATGTAATATTCTGAATGTGTTAGGTTAACTGAAATTAATTTCATCTATTTCACTGTATTTAACTGCGGCCCTTGGAAAGCTTAAGAGCTACATGTATGACCTGCAACTGGACAGTTCCCTAAGTGACCTGTGATTTGCTGTAATCAACTGAAAACTTAACTGGGGCCCTAAAACGTTACTGTTTGCCAGGGTAAGTTAAATATTAGTTCGTGAGAAAAGTACTTAGATAATCCTGCCAGAGCATTAGATGAAAAAAAAAAAAAAAAAGCAACTGAACCTGATTTTCAAGTACCCTGGGAAAGCCCCCATGACAGTAACCCACCCTCCTGGCTTCAGAACCAGGAACAGGAGGTCTAGAATAGGAAACTTCATGGGTACCTCTCACTGCCCATTCTGAGGTCTCCACTGGGTGCTGCTACCTGTTTCAACCAAAACTTTGAGTAATTAAAATATTGTGCAATGGATAAGGCTGACTAGCAGAGGCAAACAGCATATTTTCCTGTAACTACTTAATTCGAGTTTGTCCTTTCTTGTTTTCTCTTTATGGTCAACACTATGGCTAAACCAGACCTCCTAAGGACTCAGCATACAGACACACACACACCCCCCTTGGCTAGAAAGGCAGTGTGGGAGGAGAGTCCCTGCCACAGGGGAGGCCAGAGGCAATGGTGTGTTTGTGGGGGCGGAGGGTGTGCATGCTCCGTAGTGTCAGAATCCACGACCCCATGCACTGGAGCCTGCCCGGCTCCTCTGTCCATGGAATTTTCCAGGCAAGAATCCTGGAGTGGGTTGCCATTTCCTACTCCAGGGGATCTTCCTGACCCAGGGATGGAACCCGTGTCTCCTGCACTGGCAGGCAGATGCTTTACCACCGAGCCACCTGGGGGGTGGGGGCAGTTGTTAAAAACCTCTGAGGGCAGGTCATCATCAGGGGGGCCGGTGCAGGCTGGAAAGGTTTGACAGTAAATAATGGGGGGTGGGGAGGGGGTGTTGTTCTGGATCAAAAAGGACTGCGTCTGCTCAGAACCCCCACTTGGTGAATCCTGTCATCCACAATCAATCAAAAATCAATATACACTATGGATGATCACTGCCATGGTAGGTTCCTACTTTCAAAGGGCTAAGCCTGAGCTGGGGGACCACGCCTTGTCACCTTACTCAACAGTCTGATATCCCAGAGAGGTAGATGTTATGCCATCTGACAGAGAGGCTACAGAGACACCCCCGTCCCAGGACTTTGCCCAGGATCACAGGGCTACTGCGGGATGGGGGGAGCCCTCAGGGGCACAGAGCAGACCAAAACCCCTTGGGGATATGGCCTGACCTGAGCTCCGCCTTGAGCCAGGATCCCCTGAATGGTGAGGCCTCGACCCTCCTCCCAGCAGTGGAGAGCAGAGATCACACACAGATACCACAAGCCTAGGCTCCTGCTGGCCGACTTTGCACAGATGCAAAATGCTCCTTAATGGAGAGCTTTATGCCACTGATCTGCATGAATGAAGCCCTGTCACCTGTTGATGACATCAGCAAGCCTCAAAACAGGAGACCAAAATGAAAGGATATCTTGGGTGTCAATTACCCATCTCCTTCTCCTGACTTGCAGACTTTACTCCACATTCTTGAGCTCCACGGAGATGGACCGAGAATAGATGTGGAAGGCCATGGAGCAACCTCGCCTGGTTTTTGTGTACAAATTCTGAGAGGAAAGGCAGTCTACCACTCCCATATAAAGAGCTCTAATTACCAGCTGCGGAATAGAATTCTTTTGTTGTTCGGCTTTTAATTTGTTTTGTAAAAACCATGTAGAATCAAAGTGCTCTACCAATCGTTTCTGGCAAACGCATAGCTAATCAAATTTAAGTTCCCCTGTTTTACTCAACAGGTTCACAGGTGGCTCAGTGGTAAAAAATCTGTTTGCCAACGCAGGAGACACAGATTCAATCCCTGGGTTGGGAAGATCCCCTGAAAAAGCAAATGGCAACCTACTCCAGTATTCTTGCCTGGAGAATCCCATGGACAGAGGAGCCTGGTGGGGTTCATGGGGTTGCAGAGAGTGAGACGTGACTTAGCGTTTAAACAACAGTTCTACTCAACAGGGCTTGTGAAGACAGCAGACAGGCCAAATCAGTCCACATAAATCAATTTCACATTCAGGTCTTTTTGCCATTGCCCTATTGATCGCTGCTCTTGAGCAACAACAGAAAAAAACGGGTAAATGGCAGACATGTTCAATTTTAAAACAAGTAGAACTTGCCCAACAACAGTACCCTTATGGGAACAAGTGATTGCTTCTAGGAGATTAGAGCACAGGTTTGCATTTAGGCAAATTGGAAAAGAAAAAAAAAAAAATCAACCCCTAAGCGCACTTTTGAAGATTGATTTTCTTTTTCCTTTGAAAGCTATCAATTTAGGGAGAGGAATGACTAATCCCAGAAATGAGTGTTAGACTATTTCCCTGCAGGACACACAGCACGCTAGTTTACTGTACTGTGATATTATTCAGAATTTTAATAAACCTTAACTTAGAGATTTATCTCCCTGATTGGTGGCGGTGTGGGATGGCAGACAGCGCGCAGGCGCTTCCACTGCACGGAACAAGATGAATCTGTTACCGGTAAATTAACATTAACTACCCCTATCTCCAAAGGGGGCTGCTCATTTCTTTATTCCCTAAATAAACTGCAGGTCAAATACTATTTTAGGATACCGTACAAGTGAATACAGGCCAATAAAAAAGTCTCGAGTGCTTGGAAAAAAAAAAAAAAGCCATATACGCACAAACGCTGTTACCCCTTCGTCCAAAATGCTGTAAGATCCCGAAATTAGAGGCAGCCTTGCGCACCCATAACCCCATTTCCGACATTGTCCCCACATTCACCTCCCAGCATCAAGGGGCCCGAATGCAGAGGTCCTGGGGAGCCCCGGGGGTCTCGGTAGAGCCGCCGGATCCTCCCCGCGCCCCCGTTGCCTGCCGCCCTGGCCGGGCCCCGGACGCGACAGCGCAGGTGACCCGGAGCGGGGGTGGGAGCCGCAGTTCCCCAGGTGTTTCAGGCGCCCCGGATCTTGCCGGGCCCGGCGCCCTCCGGTAAGTCACCGGCAAACCAGGGCGCGCCAGGGGCCCTCAGACACCTTCTCGCGCGTCCCCCAAGCCCCCAGGCGAAATCAGGTTCGCCGGGCGCCCACCGGCAGGAGCCACCCCCGCCTTCACGCCTGCGTTTCCTTTTAAAACAAAAGCAAGTGAAACGAGCCGGCGCGCCTTGCGCGCCCCAGCCGCCTCGGCGACCCCAGGCCCCGCGGCCCAAGTTCGGAGCCGGCTCCGCGCGTCACGGCCGGGCCCACCCCGAACCCTGCTCGCCGCCCACCCACCTACGCCCAAAGCCACTCGACACGGGGAATAAGAACCCCAAGCGGACTGATCCTGGACGCGCGACCCCAGAATCCCACGAATAGTCGCCACCCTGCCTGGTCCTCGGCTGCGCCCTGGGGATCTGGGGCGCCACCTGCGTCCCAACTCAGTTCCTGGGTTCCCCGGGAGAGAAGCGGGCGCCGCAGAGCGCTCCCCGCCCGCCGACCCCCGCCGGACCCCGGCCACCCCGCCCGGCCCGACCCCGCTCTTACCGCGCCGCTTCGGGCAGGGCCGCCCGGGGCTCGGGGCCCGGGCTTCCTCGGTGCGCGCCGGCGAGCGCGGGGGCGCGGGCGCGCGAGTGGGGCGCTCGGGGAAGCCGGGGGCGGCGGACGGGCTCGGGGCGCTCGGGGAGGCCGGGGCGGACCGGGGACGGCGGGCGGGCTCCGGGAGATCCGGGAGGCCTGGGCGGGCCGGGGACGGCGGGCCGGCTCGCGACGATCGGGGCGATCCGGGCTGTGGCTGCACCGCGCTCCGCGCCGCCGCCGGAGGAAGTAACCGGCCGGTGCCCTCCGTCGCGCGCTCTTCTGGAGCCGGGGTTTCGGGGGGGAGGAGGGAGGAGGGAGGAGGGAGTGGACTTCGGGACAAGGAGGAGGGGCGGAGGGGGAGGGGAGAGAGGAGGAGGGGCGGCGGAGGGGGCCAGGCGGGGAGCCTGCGCGCGGAGAGGAGGGGCAGAGGGGAGGGGAGGAGCACGGAGCCGGAGGCGGAGCCGGACCTGCCCGGTCGGACCTCGCCCGGCGCCTGCTGTCGCTCGGCGGCCGCTCGCCCAGGGCCGCTGCGGACCTGGGCCTCCGACGTCCGGCGCCCCGGGCCGTGTGAGTCCTGGGAGCTCAGGACGAATCTTTCTTTTCTTTCTTTCTTTCCCGGGTCCGCCGCTTTAACCCCCAAAGGTGTCCTGGCAGGACCGGAGTAGCTAGCTACCGCCCGTGCCACCGAGTGGCCGCGGGACTTGGTCCACCGG
Source organism: Bos javanicus (assembly GCF_032452875.1). Lineage (NCBI taxonomy): Eukaryota > Metazoa > Chordata > Mammalia > Artiodactyla > Bovidae > Bos > Bos javanicus. The sequence goes on along the minus strand of NC_083868.1, from coordinate 151,040,420 downwards.
GGCACTCATTGTGGCCCCATTCTTGGACATGCTTATGGACTTATGATTTCCGATCGTTTTTATTCCGAGCGTTCTGTCGTGAAAACACGCTGAGATGACAAAGGTACGAAGTAGACCCTCGGTCTGTCACGAAGTCCTCCTGCTCCGGAAAGCCGCCCCCCTCGCCCCAATCCTGCAGCCTCCACGTGAGTGGCGCCCCTAGAGTTGAGCGGTGCCTTGGTGATAACCAGCCTTGGCTGGGCTTCCCTGGGTTGTGCTAAGTGGCTTCAGTCGTGCAGACTCTTTGCGACCCCCTGGACTGTAGCCCGACAGGCTCCTCTGTCCATGGAATACTCCAGGCAAGAACACTGGAGTGCGTAGCCATTTCCTCCTCCAGGGGATCTTTGAACCCAGGGATTGAACCCACATCTCTTACATCTCTTGCGTTGGCAAGCGGGTTCTTCACCTCTAGCGCCTGGGCTAATCCTCCGTGATAATTCTCCAAGGCCTCATTGTCCTTGCTTTATATATGAGAGAATCGACCCTTAGGGCAAATAACTTGCCCAGTCAGAAGACATACAGATGGGAAATTCAGGGTTGAAACTCCAGTTTATCTGACTTCCAACTATGGTCAAAACTGTGACTGGTACCTCCTGTTTCCATTTTTAGCAGGAAGTACTTGAGTCTCTGGCTAGAAATGTGCACATTTCCTATTCAGATTCGGATCAGCTTCTCAATATTTTGGTGGAAGATTTAGTTTCCCAAAGGTGGGTGTAGAATAAAATAGCTCAGCTTAGGCAAGGCCAGGGACTGGAAGTTGGTGCATCTCAGAGACCACAGTGCTATGAAAGGAGAGGGAGAGGGGCCTCACTTCTCTGTTGCCAAGGTTCCCAGTTTCCATGGCAACCCTGAACCCAGGAGTTGTTCAGATAATTGAGATAGTATTGCACCTTAATGTTTTCAGGTACCTGAGGGTCTCCAGGACTCACCATAGCATAGGTCAGAGGCCGGGTCTATACAGCTCAAACCACCAGAAGCAGAAACAGTTGATCGTTCCAGCAGATTGAACCGATTCTAATGGCTTCTCTGTGTACATTCAGGCCTGGGTCAGAAATCACAGATAGATAGATCAGGAAGGAATTTCATAAGTGGGATACAGATCCATAGTAAGTTACCATGGAGACATGAAGAGTATGCTACCTTTTTTTTTTTTTTTTAACTGTACCAGAAAATACTGACTCATTCGGGCTGCGGTTTCAGCTAACAGAGGGACTTACCCTCTAGGCTACTGAAAGCATCTGAGAAACTCGGAAAAGACAGCCATTAGGTCAAGTTCAGTTGCCCGGAGTGGGGCTGCCTTGTCCTGTATACATGGGTATCAGTGCTAGGTGATCAGGGGCCCCCTGGGCCCCTGAGACCCAGTGATCTTTGGGAAGACATCTTTCTTCCTTGAAGAACTCAGAGAGGAGGGGCATCTCCAGCACATCTGAGCAGAAAGACATCAAAAGAAGGGTCACAGGATTTTGAAGACAGTCCGTTCATGACAACCAGCTTTCCCCGTGCTCTAACTGGTTAAACCTTGGGGGGATTCTCAGCTGTATAGAAGCAAGGGTGATTATGCCACCTATGTCATAAGGCTGTGATGGGAGCTCAACACAGAGCCAAATTTGCAAATTTGTCCATCACCTGGTAGAGAGAGGTTCAAAATGATATAGCTATTACATGTCTTTTTCCAAGCTCCCCTCTGGGAGCATTTTATGAAAAATCCTTTAAAATATATACATCAATATATGAAAAAAATCATTCCTACCCTCTCGGATATAAATGCAGGAAAACTTATAGAAAATAATCTAGCCAGGGGCACAAGTGCAGAGCTGGAAAAAATACAGCAGCTGAAAGAGAGAGGAAGCTCAGGGTACCCACAAGTTGGACTCTTGACTCCCACCCAGACTTCTGCCACTCCCTGCTCCTCTTCCCAGGAGCCCTGGGCTCAGCCAAGCAGCGCCCTTACCCTGGGTCCTACGCAGTAAGTAACCCCCTCTATGCTTGTCTGGGTCACTGGCTCATAATCAAATGGGGCCGTACCGGGGTTCCTAACATTTTTTACCTTCCTGTTATTTGTCGGTTTCCTAGTTACTCAGCAGAACTAAAACCCGGCATGGCTGCAGCCTGTGATTATTCATTGACTATTATGGCTTGATTCACAAGGAACATCGGGTTTTCCAGTGAATTAAACCCAATAAAAGTATGACCCTTGGGCTTCAAGATCAAAAGTCGAAGATGTTAGAAGGAAATGAAAAGTTGGGGCATGCATGGGCTGAAATGACCAGACACACCATGTCAAGCTGAGTGTAGGAGTAGCCTTAACTCTTCCCTTAAGAAAGAAGGAAGCTCATCGAAGAGAGGAAGAAAGAGGAATTATAGCAGAATGAAGGCATTATAAGTACTAAATTTCCAGAGAGTAAAATGCACATAGAGTTCTTTAGAATCCAGATGTAATTATTAAAAATGATTAGCTTACCTAGTCATCCTGTAAAAACTACCACAACAAAAATGGTTCCTTAGAAACATGTCTGTATTTACCTTGAAATATTAATCAATAGGCAGTATACAGTTTGAAGCAGTTTCCAGCTGCAACAGACGTCATATGGTCTGAGGTATATCATTTATTCATTCAGCAAACACAGTGTCAGCTGCCGAGAAGACAGATGAGTAAAGGCTTAGTCCCTGCTCTTGGAGAAGTAAAAATAAAGTCCACAGTTCTGCAAATATCATACACAAACGCGAGACTTTGGAAATCCTAGAAGGGGATAGGCAGTGGAGGAGAAAATGCACTTAGATTATAATTTAATTCATTCATTCACCTGGTGGATAAAGGTCTGTCTAGTCAAAGCTGTGTTTTTTCAGTAGTTATGTATGGATGTGAAAGTTGGATCATAAAGAAGGCTGAGCATCAAAGAACTGATGCTTTGAAATTGTGGTATTGAAGAAAACTCTTGAGAGTCCCTTGGACTGCAGGGAGATCCAGGTCCATCCTAAAGGAAATCAACCCTGAATATTCATTGGAAGGACTGATATTGACACTGAAGCTCCAACACTTTGGCCACTTGATATGAAGAGCCAACTCATTTTGAAAAGACCCTGATGCTGGGAAAGATTGAAGGCAGGAGGAAAAGGGGATGACAGAGGATTAGATGATTGGATGGCATCACTGACTCAATGGGCATGAGTCTGAGCAAACTCTGGGGGATTGTGAAGGACAGGGAGACCTGATGTGCTGTAGTCCAAGGGGTTGCAAAGAGTCAGACACGACTGAGTAACTGAAAAAAATTCATTCATATTCTACCGCCTATGTTTCCTTTACTGACCATTCACCTTGCAGTCACTGGGTCATGTCTGGCAGGAGTTATTCTACTGATACATGTTAGGGTCAAGGAACAGATGAGGACTTCCTGGTGTTCCAGTGGTTAAGAGTCCACCTGCCAATGAAGTGGACATGGGTTCCATCCCTGGTCTCTGAAGATTCCATATCCTGTGGAGCAACTAAGCCCATACGCCTCAACTACTGAGCATGCACTCTGCAACAGAAGCCACTGCACTGAAAAGTCCCTGAACCGAAACTAGGGTAGCCCCTGCTCGCTGCAACTAGAAAAAAGGAACAAATGAAATTAAATTTTAAAGCACCCCCATCTCCCTTCACCTCACACAGCAGATAGGCACACGATGTGGACACCTTGCAGTTGCCGTCTACTCATGCCCATCTGCTGTCAGAGGTTCCCAGAATCCAGGCCAACCTGGGGTGATCTAGCACCCTTGCAGTACCACTCGACCCCCCCAGGCTGGTTCCACACTACTCGAGAGCAGGTAGTTTGGTTCTATACTTCTCTTAAAGATTCCTCAAAACAACCAACATGTGACTATGGAAGGTCAAAAACTGCCCCTAATGTCCTGTGTTAATTTCATCTGCTTTTGGCAGCCTCATTCAGTTCAGCTCAGTTGCTCAGTCCTGTTCGACTCTTTGCAACCTCATGGACCACAGCAGACCAGGCCTCCCTGTCCATCGCCAACTCCTAGAGTTTACCCAAACACGTGTCCATCAAGTCAGTGATGCCATCCAACCATCTCATCCTCTGTCGTCCCCTTCTTCTGCCTGCAGTCTTTCCCAGCGTCAGGGTCTTTTGAAACGAGTCAGCTCTTCGAATCAGGTGGCCAAAGTATTGGAGTTTCAGCTTCAGCATCATTCTTTCCAATGAACACCCAGGACTGATCTCCTTTAGGATGGACTGGTTGGATCTCCTTGCAGTCCAAGGGACTCTCAAGAGTCTCCTCCAACACCACAGTTCAAAAGCATCAATTCTTTGGTGCTCAGCTTTCTTTATAGTCCAACTCTCACATCCATACATGACTACTGGAAAAACCATAGCCTTGACTAGATGGACCTTTGTTGGCAAAGTAACGTCTCTGCTGTTTAATACGTTGTCTAGGTGGGTCATAACTTTCCTTCCAAGGAGTAAGCGTCATTTAATTTCATGGCGGCAGTCACCATCTGCAGTGATTTTGGAGCCCAAAATTGGTCCCTTGTGATTGATCCCTGTGGGCATGAAGGCAGGGCAACCAGATGGAGCAAGCCCGTGATCTTATCCTTTGATGGGCCAGTCTCCCTGGGGTCCAGTCCCAGCTCAGCCTTTCATTAGCTGTCCAGCTGCGACCCTGGTAAGCTACAGAAACTGTCTGGGCCTCAGTTTCCTTTTCCATCATTTGCATAATAGCCATGCTTTTCTCCTAGGGCCGCTGGACGATTAAGTGAGTTCAAGTTTCTGAAACTCTTAGAACAATGCCTGGCACGTACAAGGTTGTGACAAATAAGCCAGAGCTCCCCTGACCCTGCAAGGGTTGATCCCACCATCCCCTTCAGCCACGTCTAATGACCACCCAGTTCTACACTCTAAGCAGGATCTTGACTCACAGCGAGGAATAAGATCAAGGCCAATGCCGTCCATAGGCGTACATGGTTTCACTGTAATTCTCTGGCCTTTGGTAGCAGGATATCAAGGAATAAACACTGAATTTTAAAGTTGGGGAAAAAAACGAGAGTTAATAAGTGAGACCAACTTCTGTTTTTATAAGGAATCTAAAGCCTACTGAGGATCAATTTCTTGCTGTTGGTCATAAGACTATTTCCTGGTGGACCTGGGGCCCCAGTCCAGGCCAGCTGCCCCCCATGCCTCCCTGACGCAGTCATATTTCCTTATAAGGCAGTGCTCTCAGAGTATATGAGCCGCCTTCAAAATCCACTGTGATATTAAGCTGCATGATGACAGGCTCTAGGCAAGTCTGAACAACAAAAATAGTAAGAGGGACCCGTTGTATTCTGAAGAATTGATAATCCCTAAATAAATGTGTCTGCAATATGAGTCAGATCTGAGGAGATACAGGATTTCAGAGGTGTGCATGTGTGTTCTGAATCACAAAATGATTCCCACAGTACACGCTGGACTGAATGATGCTTTGAGCACCAGCATGACTATTTATCTTGCAAACTGGACACCGAGCTGCTAGTCTTCACACAAACGAAGAGTTAGTCACTGCTGCGCCCGCCAGTCCAGCCAGTGATTAAGGAAGGCTAATTCACGTTGCCGCTCTTGGTGACAACGTAAAACCTGGATTAGCATTGTAAAGCCCAGGAATGTGACAGAAGCAACACGTGAATAATCATTAAAACCGGGTATTTATGTTATGTCCATTTGAAACTGCTCCCCTCAGGCTGGGACTCGAACCCAAAGCCCAGATTAGGATTTGAACCCCTTTCGTTGAGATCACACACCTGGTCCCAGGACTTAATGAGGCTCAGGTTCTTTTTACGTTCTTTATGTTCTTCAGGTTCTTTATGCACAGAAGGAATTCCGTGAAAGCCAAAGTGATAGGTAAGAAGTGAATTTATTGAGAGAGATACACATTCCATAGACGGAATTCAGTCCATCTAAAAGGCAAAAATAGCCCCCGGAGAAACACATTCCACAGACAGAGTGTGGGCCATCTCAGAAGGCCAGAGGCTCTGAGATATGGGGTGGTTAGTTTTATGGGCTGGGAAATTTCATAGGCTAATGAGCGGGAGGATTGTTCCAACTAGTTTGGAGGAAGAGTGGAGATTTCCAGGAATTGGGCCACGGCCCACTTTTTGGCCTTGTATGATCAGCCCTGGAACTGTTAGGGCACCTGTGGGTGTGTCATTTAGCTTATGGTAATGTATTATCTTCCCTGGTGGCTCAGATGGTAAAGAATCTCCTGTAATGCAGGAGAGTTGGGTTGGGAAGATTCCCCTGGAGAAGGAAATGGCAACCCACTCCAGTACTATTGCTTGGCAAATCCCATGGACAGAGGAGCCAGGTGGTCTACAGTCCATGGGGTCGCAAAGTGTCAGACACGACTTGGCGACTGAACAGCAGCAGTGTATTACAATGAGCGTATATAAGGCTCAGGGTCTGCTGGAAGTTGAACCTTCCGCTGTCTTGGACCTAGATGATTCTAACCAGTTTATGTCATATCCTCTACTGGGATGTCATTCTTTTAAAGGCTGTGCCCTGCCTCCCTCCCTCTTGTTTCACGTTCTTTTGAGATTTGGCTTTCCAATTGCTGCAAGACATTTTCCCTCGTTTCTTTATTTTTCTGAATTCCAGTGTCTATGTGTATTTCAGACCCATGGAGTTGCTAGTGTCTCTGGTTTATAGTCATTATGTAAATCACCTCTTCTCATTGCAGCTAATGCTGGCTTTACCTCTCAGTGCCAGACTTGTCACCTCGAACTTGCCTCTTTGTTTCTGGTTGAGGGTGAAGAGGAGACACCACACAACACTCTCAGCTGTCAAGAGGAAGAACCCCAGGACTCATCTTCTGGAAGGTTCTCACAGAACTCTACAGGGGGTGCCCCAGCTCTCTGAGCAAAGAAACAGTCCTGTATTTGCCCCCTTATTAAAACAAAGCAGAGATGACTCACAGGGACACACCCCTTCCCCACCTCCCACTTTGGAGAAGGAGTGGAGGTTTCCAGGAATTGGGCCACTGCCCACTTTTTGGCCTTTTATGATCAGGCTTGGAACTGTTAGGGCACCTGTGGGTGTGTCATTTGCATTTACACCTGGAAAAAGGGACAATGACGGGACCAGGTCCCAGTTGCCATCATGAAATTCTTTATACTTAAAAATTTTTACATTTTAAAAAAAATTACATTTTCATTTATTTTTTTGGTCATGCGCTGAGAACTGTGGGATCTTAGTTCTCCCACCAGGGATTGAACCCACGGTCTCATCTGTGAAAGTGCAAAATCCTAACCACTGGACTGCCAGGGAATTCACTTAATAATATATAAGAGGCTCTTTTCAATTTTGCAGCTGCTGCTGCTGTTAAGTTGCTTTAGTCATGTCCAACTCTGCTACCTCATAGACGGCAGCCCACCAGGCTCCCCCGTCCCTGGGATTCTCCAGGCAAGAACACTGGAGTGGGTTGCCATTTCCTTCTCCAATGCATGAAAGTGAAAAGTGAAAGTGAAGTCGCTCAGTCGTGTCTGACTCTTAGCAACCCCATGGACTGCAGCCTACCAAGTTCCTCTGTCCATGGGATTTCCCAGGCAAGAGTACTGGAGTGGGTTGCCATTCCCTTCTCCCTCCATTTTGCAGAAGGCTCTGCAAATTATGTAGTCAGTCCCTGGTGAGACATTTTTCCCATGACTTTCCCCACGTGCAGGGAGCCAGAGGGCACTTCTATCATACAGAACACACAGCAGACAGGTGGCCATCAGCCCCCTGCTCCCAAGGCAGCAGGTCAGAGCCTCTGTGTGAGTCTGACTTGGTCTTTCCAAGCTACATACTACACAAACTCACTTAAACACCTGTATTGTTATATAATCCACATACTGCAAAATTAACCCATGTAAAAGTCTAGAATGTGAAGTCAAGTGGGCCTTAGAAAGCATCACTATAAACAAAGCTAGTGGAGGTGATGGAATTCCAGTTGAGCTATTTCAAACCCTGAAAGATGATGCTGTGAAAGTGCTGCACTCAATATGCCAGCACATTTGGAAAACTCAGCAGTGGCCACAGGATTGGAAAAGGTTAGTTTTCATTCCAATCCCAAAGAAAGTCAATGCCAAATAATGCTCAAACTACCACACAATTGCACTAATCTCAGATCAGATCAGACCAGTCACTCAGTCGTGTCTGACTCTTTGCGACCCCATGAATCGCTGCACGCCAGGCCTCCCTGTCCATCACCAACTCCCAGAGTTCACTCAGACTCACATCCATTGAGTCAGTGATGCCATCCAGCCATCTCATCCTCTGTCCTCCCTTTCTCCTCTTGCCCCCAATCCCTCCCAGCATCAGAGTCTTTTCCAATGAGTCAACTCTTCGCACGAGGTGGCCAGAGTACTGGAGTTTCAGCTTTAGCATCATTCCTTCCAAAGAAATCCCAGAGCTGATCTCCTTCAGAATGGACTGGTTGGATCTCCTTGCAGTCCAAGGGACTCTCAAGAGTCTTTTCCAACACCACAGTGCAAAAGCATCAGTTCTTCGGCGTTCAGCCTTCTTCACAGTCCAACTCTCACATCCATGCGTGACCACTGGAAAAACCATAGCCTTGACTAGATGGACCTTTGTTGGCAAAGTAATGTCTCTGCTTTTGAATATGCTATCTAGGTTGGTCATAACTTTCCTTCCAAGGAGTAAGCGTCTTTTAATTTCATGGTGACAGTCACCATCTGCAGTGATTTTGGAGCCCAGAAAAATAAAGTCTGACACCGTTTCCACTGTTTCCCCATCTATTTCCCATCAAGTGATGGGACAGGATGCCATCCATGATCTTCGTTTTTTGAATGTTGAGCTTTAAGCCAACTTTTTCACTCTCCACTTTCACCTTCATCAAGAGGCTTTGTAGTTCCTCTTCACTTTCTGCCATAAGGGTGGTGTCATCTGCATATCTGAGGTTATTGATATTTCTCCCAGCAATCTTGATTCCAGCTTGTGTTTCTTCCAGTCCAGCATTTCTCATGATGTACTCTGCATATAAGTTAAATAAACAGGGTGACAATATACAGCCTTGACGTACTCCTTTTCCTATTTGGAACCAGTCTGTTGTTCCATGTCCAGTTCTAACTGTTGCTTCCTGACCTGCATACAGATTTCTCAAGAGGCAGATCAGATGGTCTGGTATTCCCATCTCTTTCAGAATTTTCCACAGTTTATTGTGATCCACACAGTCAAAGGCTTTGGCGTAGTCAATAAAGCAGAAATAGATGTTTTTCTGGAACTCTCTTCCTTTTTCCATGATTCAGCGGATGTTGGCAATTTGATCTCTGGTTCCTCTGCCTTTTCTAAAACACGCTAGTAAAGTAATGATCAAAATTCTCCAAGCCAGGCTTCAGCAATACGTGAACCATGAATTCCAGATGTTCAAGCTGGTTTTAGAAAAGGCAGAGGAACCAGAGATCAAATTGCCAACATCCGCTGAATCATGGAAAAAGGAAGAGAGTTCCAGAAAAACATCTATTTTTGCTTTATTGACTACGCCAAAGCCTTTGATTGTGTGGATCACAACAAACTGTGGAAAATTCTGAAAGAGATGGGAATACCAGACCACCTGACCTGCCTCTTGAGAAACCTATATGCAGGTCAGGAAGCAACAGTTAGAACTGGACATGGAACAACAGACTGGTTCCAAATAGGGAAAGGAGGACATCAAGGCTGCATATTGTCACCCTGTTTATTTAACTTCTATGCATAGTACATCATGAGAAACACTGGGCTGGAAGAAGCACAAGCTGGAATCAAGATTGCTGGGAGAAATATCAATAACCTCAGATATGCAGATGACACCACCCTATGGCAGAAAGTGAAGAGGAACTAAAAAGCCTCTTGATGAGAGTTAAAGAGGAGAGTGAAAAAGTTGGCTTAAAGCTCAACATTCAAAAAACGAAGATCATGGCATCTGGTCCCATCACTTCATGGCAAATAGATGGGGAAACAGTGCAAACAGTGTCACACTTTATTTTGAGGGGCTCCAAAATCACTGCAAATGGTGACTGCAGCCATGAAATTAAAAGACACTTATTCCTTGGAAGGAAAGTTATGACCAACCTAGATAGCATATTCAAAAGCAGAGACATTACTTTGCCAACAAAGGTCCATCTAGTCAAGGCTATGGTTTTTCCAGTGGTCATGTATGGATATGAGAGTTGGACTGTGAAGAAGGCTGAGGGCCGAAAAATTGATGCTTTTGAACTATGGTGTTGGAGAAGACTCTTGAGCGTCCCTTGAACTGCAAGGAGATCCAACCAGTCCACTCTGAAGGAGATCAGCCCTGGGATTTCTTTGGAAGGAATGATGCTAAAGCTGAAACTCCAGTACCACCTCATGCGAAGAGTTGACTCATTGGAAAATATTCTGATGCTGGAAGGGATTGGGGGCAGGAGGAGAAGGGGATGGCAGAGGATGAGATGGCTGGATGGCATCACTGACCTGATGGACATGAGTCTAAGTGAACTCTGGAGTTGGTGATGGACAGGAAGGCCTAGCGTGCTGCAAGTCATGGGGTCGCAAAGAGTCGGACACGACTGAGCGACTGAACTGAACTGAAAGTATATGGTTCAGTGGTTTTACAAATATTCACAAATATGTGCAGCTGTCACCCCAGTCACATTTAAGGCATTTTTATCACCTCAGAAAGAAGCTCTGTTTCCATTAGCCATCATCCCATCAGCCCTTCTCTCCCCTGCTAGCCCTGTGTAATCACTGATCTGCTTTCTGCCTGCCTATTCTATGCTTTTCCCATGAACAGAAGTGTACCATTTTTTGTTTTGTTGTTCAGTCGCTCAGTCACTCTTTGTGACCCCCGTGGACTGCAGCACACAAAGCTTCTCTGTCCTTAGCTATCTCCCAGAGTTTGCTCAAAACTCACGTCCATTGAATCTGTGATGCCATCCAACCATCTCACCCTCTGCGGTCCCCTTCTCCTCCTGCCCTCAATCTTTCCCAGCATCAGGGTCTTTACTAATGAGTCAGCTCTTCCCATCAGGTGGCCAAAGCATTGGAGCTTCAGCTTCAGCATCAGTGCTTCCAATGAATATTCAGGGTTGATTTCCTTTAGGATTGGCTAGTTTGATCTCCCTGCAGTCCAAGGGACTCTCAAGAGGCTTCCCCAACACCACAGTTTGAAAGCATCAATTCTTCAGCACTCAGCTTCTTTATGGTCCAACTCTCACATCCGTCCACGACAACTGGAAAGACCGTAACTTTGACTATACGAACCTTTGTCAGCAAAGTGATGATCTCTGCTTTTTAATACACTGTCTGGGTTTGTTGTAATAGCTTTTCTTCCAAGGAGCAAGCGTCTTTTGTGATTGGCTTCTCTCACTCAGCCTACTCTTCTCAAGGATCATCCAGGTTGTAACCTGTGTCAGCACTTCATTTTTCTTTATGACCCATATATATTTTATTATATCCAATTGTTTGGTTTCTGTTGGCAGCTATCTGTGAAACGTCTGGCCTGTGATTGAGGCTTATAGCATCTTTAACGCCGAGAGAGGGCTGACCAGTGATGCTCTTTTCCTGGACCAGCTTGGGCAGCAGAGGAAGACGCAAAGCCAGTTGGGTAGGAGGTGCCCTGGGCTGTGCCAGACGGTCCGTCACAGGGCTGCGTTCAGGCCTCCTTTGTTTTTCTCCCACGGTGGCTGTCACGGCAGAGGGCCACCTTAGGAACAGCTGGGTCTTCCTCACTGGGGAGAGGAGAGGAGATCAATGAAGCCCTTCCCTCTCTGAGCTTCAACACACTTGATAACGAGGGAGAAGAATATTTGAGGAAACTAGCTGCTTGTCTCTTGTTGCTTTATTTTCACTTTGGTGTTTGTATAGAAAAAAGAGTGAACTATTTCTCTGAAATAACCACCTGATCTGGTTTACTTAAAAAAAAAAATTGACATTTTGCTCATCCATTCACTCACTCATTCCTTCCTTCATTCGTTTCAGTTTTATTGAGGTACAATTGGCATAATTTGACATTTTATTTTGACAGGGAAGTAGGATTTGTTGGTAAGCGTGAGTGAGCAGGGGAAAGCACCAAGCTCTCATGAGTGCAGGCCCACCACTGGTCCGGGGGGCCATAATTAGGGGTGTATTTGATCCCTCGTATCTTCCCTGGTGGCTCAGATGGTAAAGCGTCTGCCTATACTGTGGGTAGACCCGGGTTCAGTCCCTGGGTTGGGAAGATCCCCTGCAGAAGGAAATGGCAACCCACTTCTGTACTCTTGCCTGGAAAACCCCATGGACGGAGGAGCCTGGCAGGCTACAGCCCATGAGGTCGCAGAGAGTCAGACACAGCTGAGCAACTTCACTTTTCACTTTGGCCCCTCAGCCATCCGGGATGAGCTGCTTTTCCGCCACCATGTTTCAGATTCATCCACGTTAAATTTAGCAAATCCCCGCTTCTTGGAGATGTGGACCTTCCGTCAGCCAGGGAACTTGAACTTGGCCTTGCGGAGGGCCTCAGTCGCATGCTCCTTGTTCTGCAGCTTGGTGTGGATGGACTTTATGACTTGGCCGGTGTGGGCCCTGGCCACTGTGCCCTGGGCCTTTCCAAAGGCATCGCAGATACCTATCTGCAGCCTGGATTGAGGGTGGCAGGCCAGTCATGAGTGTCCCCTGGAAAGGGCTGTTTCCAAGGTCCCTTAGGGCAACCCACACAGGCAACAGGCTGCATATACTACCTGACATTTGCAATCACTGCACACCAAGCCCCCATGGGGAATGGAGCATAGATGGCTTAATTGGCTGCAAATACAATTTGACATTTTAAAAATGATTTGTCAGTGTGACTTGCACATTTGAATACTTATTTCTAAAGGCTTTTAAACACTGTATTTGTTCTCAAAACAGCATCCAGAGGGATCCTGTTAAAACATCTGTCAGACCCTCTCTCCTCAGCTGAAGCCCTCCAGTGGCCCAGGGTGACTCAGAGGAAGAGCTTGAGGCCCTGCGATTTCCCCTCCCCACTCTGAGGCCTCCATCTCTCAGATGTCTCCTCTTGCCCCAGTCCTGCTGGTCCTCAGGGCACCAGCTGGCCTCCCCCAAACATCAGACAGGATCCTCCCTCTCCTGGGAAACCTCTTCCCACGTCTAAAATTTAATCCATTTTTCATCTAACACAGCCTGACTTTTTTTTTCCCTAAAGCCCTTGTCATTATGTAATTTTCCTTTGACATTTTCCTTTTTCACCCTGTTCACTCTCCCTGAATATTCATAGGAAGGACTGATACTGAAGCTGAAGCTCCAGTACTTTGGCCACCTGATGCAAAGAGCCAACTCATTGGAAAAGACGCTGATGCTGGGAAAGATTGAGGGTAGGAGGAGAAGGGGACAACAGAGGATGAAATGGTTGGATGGCATCACTGACTCGAAGGACATGAGTCTGAGTAAACTCTGGGAGCTGATGATGGACAGGGAGGCCTGGCGTGCTGCAGTCCATGGGGTCTCAGAGTTGGGCATGACTGAGTGATAGAACAACTCTTCTTCTCCCCTGCATGAATTCTATTTCAGCAGGGTGGGGTTGTATCCATTTCAGGCACTACTTTTCTGCAGAACAATTCCTAACATGGCACTCAATACATATTTGTTGGGTAAACGACACTCATGAATTCCAGGGAATTTTTGCCGCCTTTCTGAGGAACAAGTATAATGTTAGTTTGTACATATGGATGCAGCTGTTACAAGTTTTACCAATAAAAAGAGATAAATACATTATGTGAAGTCTTTCATTTTTTAAAATTTTATTTTATATTGGAGTTTAGTTGATTTACAGTGTTGAGTTAGTTTCAGGTGTAACAGCAAAGTGATTCGTTTATATTGATATTAATACATATACATGTGTCTGTTCTTTTTCAAATTTTTTTAGCATTTACATTATTGCAGATTATTGAGTAGAGTTCCCTGTGCTGTACAGTAGGCCGTTGTTGGCTATCTGTTGTAAATACGGTAGTGTGTAGGCGTTAATCCCAAACTTCTAATTTATCCTTCCCATGCCCCATCTTTCCTCTGTTGGTAAGCATAAGTTTCTTTTTGAAGTCTGCAAGTCTGTTTCTGTTATGTAAATAAGCTCACTTATATCATTTTTAAGATTTCACATAGGAAGTGAATGGTTTTCTTTCTTTGACTTCACTTAGTATGGTAATCTCTAGGTTCATCCATGTTGCCAAGATGGCATTATTTTATTCTTCTTTATGACTGAGTAGTATTCCATTGTATGTATATACTACTCTTCTTTAACCATTCCTATATTGATAGACATTTAGGCTGCTTCCTTGTCTTGGCTGTTGTAAATAGTGCTGCAATGAACATTAGGGTGCATGTATTTTTTGAATTTGAATTTTGTCCAGTATATGCCTGGGAGCAGGATTGTTGGGTTATATGTTAGCTTAGTTTTTAGTTGTTCAGTGGTCATTTATAGTATAGCGCTGAAACAATGAAAACCAGAACAGTGGCAGACCTTGTGTTTACATAGTACTTTATGATTTTCCTAGGCTTACTTTCTATGAAATTACTTATTTTGGATAGCAGTACTATTTCCAGTTTAAATGACTTGCTCCAAGTCACAGAAGTTGCCGACACCTTGATCTTGGACTTCTAGCCACCAGACCTGTCAGAGAATTAACGTCTACTTTTTCAAGCCACTGAGTTTGTGGTACAGAAGCCACAGGAAACTCTTGCAACCTTTTTTTCTGAGACAAGATACTGAAAGGAGAGAAAAAACCACCAGGGATGAAGTTAAGGGATGGGAAGCTTTCTAAGAAAGTGAAGGGCCTTAGTAGGAGTAAGAAAGTTTTGAGTACATTGAAAACAGGATAAAGAGTAAAAGAAGTTGAATTAGGCAGTGACTTGGATCTCTGACCTTCTCTACAAGAAAACGAGAAAAGGAGGTTTATGAAACTGCTTTCTTGAACACTCCAGCCAGTGGGGCCAATGTGTATTTAGGGTGATAACTACACGTTGAAATCTTAAGTACAGTCTCAGAGGTGAGGCACCATCTCCTATTTATGTGAAAAAAATCATTAAAATAAAAAGAATAAGAGCTTAGAATTCAGATCAATTACAAGTTGATAATGGTGTGAAGGGATCAATGGCCTGAAGATTAGAAGAAAACGAGAAGGTTGTCTTTAGTTCTCCTGTTCCTAGTTTCTCCTTGTTGGGGTCTCTGAGCCCCTCAGCTTTGGAATCCGATCCAGTCCCTGTTCCTGAGTCAGGAAGAGAACTGGTCTAGCCCCATAGACTTCTGGACAGGAGCTAAAGATACACCAAGAGGGAGCCCTGTGGTCTGGTGGAGATTGGCCAGGGTCACCGCTGGGTCCTGAGAAATCCTTGGTCCCTGTCCTTCTGTGCACCAGACTCTCCTTCTTCCTTTGCCTCTGGTCTCCAGGACAGAGCTTCTGCTATGAACTAAATCACAAGCTCAGGGAGAGCAGAACCCTTGTCCGTTTTGTTCATTGCTATGTCCCAGCACCTTTGACAACTTCTGATGTGTTCTAAGTGTTGATGAATATGCCTTCAGTGAATGAATGAATAAATCAGTGCATGAATCCATGACTGAATCTGGCTGAATTCAGGGCACCATTCCTGTCTCTCAGATCTTTATGACTCCCAAGCCTTCCTATCTTCCATTACTAACAACTTTGAGTCACCTATTACCTTGATAAGGAAGTCCTTGAACGAACAGTGACTAAGAGTCAGTCGGTATGTCACTAGGACTCTCCCTCTGGGTGACAATAACTTAGGGATGATTAACTCTTTTTATATAACTGCCCTGGAAGATCTAAGACATTGAGTGAAATATCCTACTGATGAACAAATAACATCTGTCA
The DNA here is from genome assembly GCF_032452875.1 of Bos javanicus. NCBI lineage: Eukaryota > Metazoa > Chordata > Mammalia > Artiodactyla > Bovidae > Bos > Bos javanicus. The sequence goes on along the minus strand of NC_083868.1, from coordinate 151,024,546 downwards.
CACTTGCCCTTTCTGCTTTTCCAGTAAGCTGGAATCAAGATTGCTGGGAGAAATACCAATAACCTCAGATATTCAGATGACCCCACCCTTATGGCAGAAAGTGAAAGAGAACTAACAAGCTTCTTGATGAAAGTGAAAGAGGAGAGTGAAAAGTTGGCTTAAAGCTCAACATTCAGAAAACTAAGATCATGGCATCCGGCCCCATCACTTCATGGCAAATAGATGGGGAAACAATGGAAACAATGGCAGACGTTATATTTTCACTTCAGTTCAGTTGCTCAGTCGTGTCCAACTCTTTGCAACCCCATGAATTGCAGCACGCCAGGCCTCCCTGTCCATCACCAACTCCCAGAGTTCACCCAGACTCACATCCATCGAGTCAGTGATGCCATACAGCCATTTCATCCTCTGTCGTCCCCTTCTCCTCCTGCCCCCAATCCCTCCCACCATCAGAGTCTTTTCCAATGAGTCAACTCTTCATATGAGGTGGCCAAAGTACTGGAGTTTCAGCTTTAGCATCATTCCTTCCAAAGAAATCCCAGGGCTGATGTCCTTCAGAATGGACTGGTTGGACCTCCTTGCAGTCCAAGGGACTCTCAAGAGTCTTCTCCAACACCACAGTGCAAAAGCATCAGTTCTTCGGTGCTCAGCCTTCTTCACAGTCCAACTCTCACATCCATACATGACCACAGGAAAAACAATAGCCTTGACTAGACAGACCTTTGTTGGCAAAGTAATGTCTCTGCTTTTGAATATGCTATCTAGGTTGGTCATAACTTTCCTTCCAAGGAATAAGTGTCTTTTAATTTCATGGCTGCAGTCACCATTTGCAGTGATTTTGGAGCCCCTCAAAATAAAGTCTGACACTGTTTCCACTGTTTCCCCATCTATTTCCCATGAAGTGATGAGACAGGATGCCATGGTCTTCGTTTTCTGAATGTTGAGCTTTAAGCCAACTTTTTCACTCTCCACTTTCACTTTCATCATGAGGCTTTTGAGTTCCTCTTCACTTTCTGCCATAAGGGTGGTGTCATCTACATATCTGAGGTTATTGATATTTCTCCCAGCAATCTTGATTCCAGCTTGTGTTTCTTCCAGTCCAGGATTTCTCATGATGTACTCTGCATATAAGTTAAATAAGCAGGGTGACAATATACAGCCTTGACGTACTCCTTTTCCTATTTGGAACCAGTCTGTTATTCCATGTCCAGTTCTAACTGTTGCTTCTTGACCCGCATACAGATTTATGAAGAGGCAGATCAGGTGGTCTGGTATTCCCATCTCTTTCAGAATTTTCCACAGTTTGTTGTGGTCCACACAATCAAAGGCTTTGGCGTAGTCAATAAAGCAGAAATAGATGTTTTTCTGGAACTCTCTTGCTTTTTCCATGATTCAGCGGATGTTAGCAATTTGATCTCTGGTTCCTCTGCCTTTTCTAAAACCGGCTTGAACATCTGGAAGTTCACGGTTCATGTATTGCTAAAGCCTGGCTTGGAGAATTTTGAGCATTACTTTACTAGCGTGTGAGATGAGTGCAATTGTGCGGTAGTTTGAGCATTCTTTGGCATTGCCTTTCTTTGGGATTGGAATGAAAACTGACCTTTTCCAGTCCTGTGGCCACAGCTGAGTTTTCCAAATTGGCTGGCATATTGAGTGCAGCACTTTCATAGCATCATCTTTCAGGATTTGAAATAGTTCAACTGGAATTCCATCACTTCCACTAGCTTTGTTCGTAGTGATGCTTTCTAAGGCCCACTTGACTTCACATTCCAGGATGTCTGGCTCTAGGTGAATGATCACACCATCGTGATTATCTAAGTTGTGAAGATCTTTTTTGTACAGTTCTTCTGTGTATTCTTGCCATCTCTTCTTAATATCTTCTGCTTCTGTTAGGTCCATACCATTTCTGTCCTTTATTGAGCCCGTGGGGGCTCCAAATCACAGCAGATGATGATTGCAGCCATGAAATTAAAAGATGCTTACTCTTGGCAGGAAAGTTATGACCAACCTAGACAGTATATTAAAAAGCAGAGACATTACTTTGCCAACAATGGTCCATTTAGTCAAGGCTATGGTTTTTTCAGTAGTCATGTATGGATGTGAGAGTTGGACTATAAAGAAAGCTTTCTAGCACCGAAGAACTAATGCTTTTGAACTGTGGTGTTGGAGAAAACTCTTAAGAGTCCCTTGAACTGCAAGGAGGTCCAACCAGTCCATCCTAAAGGAAATCAGTCCTGAATATTCATTGGAAGGCCTGATGTTGAAGCTGAAACTCCAATACTTTGGCCACCTGATGTGAAGAACTGACTCATTTGAAAAGACCCTGATGCTGGGAAAGATTGAAGGCAGGAGGAGAAGGGGACGACAGAGGATAAGATGGTTGGATGGCATCACTGACTCAATGGACATGAGTTTGGGTGGACTCTGGGAGTTGGCGATGGACAGGGAGGCCTGGAGTCCTACAGTCTGCAGGGTTGCAGAGTAGGACACTACTGAGCGACTGAACTGAACTGAGTAAGCCCATCAGTTCCCACCAATGTAACCTGCTTTTATGAAATTCTAGCAGTTCAGTGGCAAAGAATCCACCAGAGTTTGCTCAAAACTCATGTCCATTGAGCCAATGATCCCATCCAACCATCTCATCCTCTTGTCCCCTTCTCCTCCTGTCTTCAATCTTTCCCAGCATTAGGGTCTTTTCAAATGTGTCAGCTCTTCACATCAGGTTGAGGAAGTATTGGAGCTTCGGCTTCAGCATCAGTCCTTCCAATGAATATTCAGAACTGACTTTCTTTAAGATTGACTGGTTTGATCTCCTTGCTGTCGAAGGGACTCTCAAGAGTCTTCTCTAACACCACAGTTCAAAAGCATCAATTCATCAGAACTCAGCCCTGTTATGGTCCAACTCTCACATCCATACATGACTACTGCAAAAGCCATAGCTTTGACCATAAGAACCTTTGTCAGCAAAGTAATGTCTCTGCTATTCATTATGCTATCTAGGTTTGCCATAGCTTTCCTTCCAAGGAGCAAGCGTCTTTTAATTTCATGGCTGCAATCACCAACTGCAGTGATTTTGGAGCCCCCCAAAATAAAGTCTCTCAGTGTTTCCCCATCTATTTGCTGTGAAGTGATGGGACCGGATGCCATGATCTTAAGTTTTTTGAATGTTGAGTTTTAAGCCAGCTTTTTCACTCTCCTCTTTCACATAAGAGAACACTTAAATGTGTCAGAAACATGATACAACAAATACAGGAGTTAAAGTGAGATAGCAACATATTCTTCCCTGGCAAAACACTCAGGGAAGATGGTCCAAGGTGGGTTTGATGGCTCAGTGATGTTGGGACTTAGGCTCAATTGTCAATAAATCCGTCCCTGAGGTATGTCCCTCCCCCAGGCTATTTCCCTGCTGCTCAGGGATATTCCTAAACCTCTTCTATCTCTTGCTCTCTCCAAATCCATCTGGAACTGAAACTGGATTCTAGCTGTGAAATTTCCCTAACACTCAGTCTCTTCTTCTGATTCTTACTGATCTAACAGGGACGAGCACCATAGCATCAGCCAGATCATTTCCAATCAGGTGCCCTCCCTCTGACACCTTCCTCTCAGTCAGTACTACACCAGGCAGCCCAATGTGCTGTACTTCCTCACCTGTTGGTCTGGTTATGTTATTCCCCTGCTCTGCTCGCTCTCTCTCTCTCTCTCTTTTTTTTTAGTATAGTTGCTTTCCAATGTTGTTTTAGCTTCTTCTGTACAGCAAAGTGAATCAGTTGTACCTATACATATATCTTTTTTTTTTGCATTTCCTTCCCATTCAGGTCACCACAGAGCATTGAGTGGAGTCCCCTGAGCTCTACAGTCGGTTCTCATTAGTTATCTCTTTTATACACAGGGTATACATGCCAATCCGGATCTCCCAATCCCTCCCTCCCTCTGTCCCCACCTTGGTGGTGGTGGGTTAGTTGTTAAGTCGTGTCCAATTCTTGTAACCCCATGGACTGTAGCCTCCAAGGCTTCTCTGCCCATGGGATTTCCTAGGCAAGAATACTGGAGTGGGTTGCCCTTTCCTTCTCCAGGGGATCTTCCAGACCTAGGGATCGAACTCTCATCTTGAGCCCTCATCTCCTGCATTGCAAGCAGATTCTTTACCACTGAGTCACCAGCGTAGCTCCTACCCCCTTGAGAGCCAAACGTTTGTTTTCTATGTCTGTGTCTCTATTTCTGCTTTGCACATAAGTTAATCTATACCATTTCCCTAGATTCCATATAGTTGTGCTAATATATGATATGCACTGCTCTTGTTGCTGTTCCGTCACTAAGTCTGACTCTTTTTGACCCCATGGACTGCAGCACACTAGTCTTGCCTGTCTTTCACCACCTCCTGGAGTTTTCTCAGACTCATGTCTGTTGAGTTGGTGATGCCATCCAACTAGCTTATCCTCTGCCAGCCTCTTCTCCTTCTGCCCTCAGTCTTTCCCAGTCTTTTCCAATGAGTCAACTCTTCACATTAGGTGGCCAAAGTATTGGAGCACTGCTCTTAAAATGAAATCTAAACAGCTTGGCATGACTTTTGTTTGCACTGCCAGCCTCCTCTCCCACTAACCCTCCCACCTACCCCATGAGCCTCAAGGTCCAGCCAAGAGTAGGGAAAGACAGAGAGGAGTAAACTGAAATGCACTGAGGGCTTTCTGAATCATCGTTGCTATGGTCTGAGTGTCTGTGTAGCCCCCAGATTCATTCGCTGAAACCCAGTCCCCCATGAGATAGTATTTGGAGGTGGGCAACTTAGGAGGTAATTGAGTCATGAGAGCTCGGCTATTTTGCACACAGTCCTTATAGTAGCCTCACTGGATCTCTGAGCCGACTCCTGGATCTTAATTCCTGGGCTGTAATGGTCAGTATTGCCTGTTTCTCCCCAGAGACACTAAAGTTCCTTACGGTCCCGGAGAGTCCCCTTCCACTGAGCCTCCTTGGGTGAAGGGAGCACCAGGATCTTTTACAGGGGTCGCAGGCAGGCACTTGCAGGCTGGGGAGGCTGAGGTTGAAATGGGCTCCACCAGTTCTGTGGGTATCAGGATCCTGGCTGGCTGATTGCAAGATGATCCCTTCCTTCCCAAAGGTTTCCAGAAGAGGCAGCCAGGCCTGGTCTGTGGCTGTGCTCACTGAGTCATGGACTTATTAGGAACCGAAGCTGCAGGTGGTCCTTAGAGGGCACAAACGCCAGGGCTGGTGAATGGGGCCTGGCCAGTGTCGCTGCACTGAACTCGGAAGGCTCTCGGTAGATTTCAAGGCCTGGATCTGTTCATACCATGTGGATCCGAGCCTTCCTGCTGAGTTCTTCCAAAGGGCTCTGAGTTCTCTCCTGGGGACCCAAGCATCTTTCAGGGTCAATGGGACCCAGGGTCTCTGTGAATACCAACTCCAGGGGGCTGAGATACCTCTCGGCTCTACTGGGGAAGGAGCTGCTTTCCAGGGTCAGATTATAGAGCCCTGGGACAGAAGAAGTGATGAAAAGAAGTTCGGGCTTTGCCAATCACCATGGTGTCTTAAATAGGGCCTTTCACTTCCAATGCCAGAGTTTCTCCCATAAAACAGAGATAATGCCACCTGTCTCATCAACTACACATATCCTGGAAGGGTTATTCCCCCTGTCTCCTTTCCCTCCCCTCTTCCTCCCATCCAGAGCTGTCTGTCAGGTGCCTGCCATGTGCTAGCCCCAGTTTTAGGCAACTTGGGATACATTAATGAACAAAATTGACAGATATCTCAGCCCTCATGAAGTTTATGTAAGAGCAAGGAAATACACATGACAAATAAGAAGCATAACAAGGAAGTGAAGTGTTTAGTAATTAAAATGACCTTAAGTGCAGAACTTGCCTGATGGTCCACTGGTTAAGACTCTGGGCTTCCAGGGCAGGGGGCACAGGTTTGATCCCTGGTCAGAGAACTGAGATCCCACATGTGGGGCAGCCAAAAATATATAAATAAATAAAATGACCATAAGTGCATGATTGGTAAAGAGAAAAGAAAGGACTACAAGGCAAGGAAACCCGAATTATGAGTGACAAAGGACCATTAAGATCTAGTGCATTGGGTGTCAAATCTTCTTATCTCAGGATACCTCTACATTCTAAAATTTCTCATTTATGTGGATCCTATACATTTTTACCACATTAAAAATCAAAGCAGAAAAGTGTTGAAAATATTTATTTTAAAATGACAATAAACCTATTATATGGTCGTTTGAATAACAATTCTTAATAAAAGGTGACTCTATCTTCTAAAACAACAAAAAATTAGTATGAAACATGCAATTGTTTTACACTTTTGAGAATCTTCTCAATGTCTGGCTTAACGGAAGACAGTTGGACTTTCTCATCTGCTTCTGAATTCAAACCCTTACAATATCACGTGTCATGAAGCCTCTGAAAAGCTCTACTAGACATTTGTGAAAGATTGAGAGTGAAACAATTATTTATGTGAATTTTGACTTCACAGATGCCGGGGAAAAGGCTCAGGGACCCATAGCCACCCTGGAACACACTTTGAGAACCACCACTCAGGTGTATTCCAGTCTCATTTCAAATGAGAAAACAGGGTCCCAGTGTGAGTTTCTGAGGTCTCACAGCTGATCAGTAACTCTTACTGAGGACTGGATGCACAACTTCTTACCTTAGCCCAAGATTCTGTCCCCAGCAGAAGGTTTATTTGTTGCTTGATCATTTTGATGAAATGCAAAAGCCTAGGTACTTAATCACACTCAAAATGAAGGCACAACTTTTGAAATAAATAAGGTACCAATGCAATGGCCACCCACAGCGCAAGGTAAGCCATCCAGGCCCTCGGAGCACAGCTGTCACAGCTGTTTACTAGGCCATCCGTCTCACTGGGCTCCGGTTTGCACAATGTTCTTTTGTGCTTTCCGAAAAGCCTGTGTATTTTAGGTGTAGCCTTGTGTACAGTAAGAGGAGTCATTACATTAACAGTAATTATTCCCTTTGATGAATGGAACAGAGGTGGTTTAAGCCGAATCTTGATGGAAGGAGGAGAGGTAATGAGCTGCTCTGTGTCAGCTGGTCACACTTAGAAGAGCATCTTATGTCCTGGACAGGTGTATTTGACACACCTCGACTTCGGTCCCAGGAGGCCCCAAGTCGGCTTAATGGATCAGCCCCTCTCATTCAGGGACTGTGGGGACATAGCTGCTAATTGCCACCATTTGATTTCAATTCCTGGAAGGACAGGCCCTTGGAGGGAGTGTGGTCTGAACAAACAGTGCCCTCTCTGAGCTCCCCAGGTGTTGTAGGCATTAGTCATCTAGGTGTTATCAAGATGTAGAAAGTCCTGACTGCGTTGGGAGTGAGTCACTGGACTCCATCAAAGACCGATGACACAGAGACGAAACAGAAAAGTCCATATGGTGTCCTTCACTTGATGAGCCAGGGATTGTGCAAGCAAAGACTTCACCACCTGGAGGGGAAGGTGGTGTCCCCACAGCCCCCAACCCCTGTACCAGCTGATTGGGGTCCAGGGAATTGTTGGGCATCCCTAAGCTGGTGCACAAGACCTGTTATGTTCATCCACAGCCTCTCTGATCTCTCACGGTGGTCTGTCCCCATTTTAGACTGTAAAAATGTAAAATCAGCCACATGGGGACAAGGTACAGGGGCTTCTGGGGACAAGGGAAGGGGGCTCTGCAAGAGAAATAAATGAGTTGTTATTAGAATTAGGAAGAGTAGCTCCAGAGATTTGAAGTTTATTCTTTCAACAAACAGCTTCAACTAAAGGACCTTTATTTTAAGATTTGAGTTCCTTGTTTCTCTTTGGACATTTTTTGATATCATAAAATAATTTGGTTGATAAGGCTTTTATGGCCATCATAAATTTGAATTGTTAAATATTTTACCATGCTTACTGAGACTTTGGAGTAAGTTTAAGGTAACATTTAATGCACTGTATTCTACAAAATAACTCATTTTCACATTTCCCTTTTCAGATTTTCAACACTTTGCTTGTAAAAGATTAAACTGAAAAAACTAAATTTAGTCGCTCAGTCGTGTCTTTGTGACCCATTGGACTGTAGCCCGCCAGGCTCCTCTGTCCATGGGATTCTCCAGGCAAGAATACTAGAGTGGGTTGTCATTTCCTCCTCCAGGGGATCTTCCCAACCTGAATCTCTTGTGTCTCCTGTGATTGCAGGTGGATTCCTTACCCTACTGAGCCATCGGGGTAGCTTGCTTTTAAAGCTGTGCTATGATTAAGCATAGATGGAAAAAAAAAAAAAACCTGAGCCTGTAATTACTGTCTCGTGAGAGGGCTCAATATGAATGACAACTTAAAAAAAAAAAAAAGTCATTGCTATAAAATCTAGAGCAATGACCTAGCTGAAAGTTAGAATACATAACTAATTTTACACTATGTTTAATGCTAATGTTAAATATTGGTGGTTGAAAGAACTATTGACTTATTTCTATTGAAATGGCCTTTACATGGGCTTATGTCTCTGGACTTGTTTCTGGCTGCGATGGGTCTTCACTGTGGCTCTGGGCTTTCTCTAGTTGTGGCTTAAAGTCTTCTCTTGCTGTGGTTCATGGGCTCCAGAGCCCGTGGGTTCAACAGTCGTGACGTGTAGGCTTGGTTGCGCCGCTGCAAGTGGGATCTTAGCTCTCTGACCAGGAATTGAACCAGCACCCACTGCATTGGATGGCAGATTCTTAACCACTGGACAATCAGGGAAGCCCCCAAGAACTGGACATTCTCACAGGTGACATTCCCTCATCTGTATCACTTACAATTGGGGACAGTCACTCATCTAATACCCTGATGTCAGGCTTTCTGCACCGGGTCAGTATTGGGATATGTAATATGAGAAGCTTTGCTTTTGTTTTTGTCTGATCAAGTTAATGCCCATCTTCCGTGTATCCTAAGGGCTCAGACCACATACTGAATTTAGCATTTTCATAAGAGCATTCTAGATCTACCAAGTCAGATACACTATGTTTTTCCCAGTGGTATAATACGGTGAACGAGAACATGTAGGCTTCTTAATGATGCTTGTTCTGTTTCTCCTTACGTCAATTCACTCATTGGGTGTGTGCGTGCTAAATCACTTTAGTTGTTTCTGACTCTTTTCAACCTCATGGACTGTAGCCCATCAGGCTCCTCTGTCTGTGGGATTCTCTAGGCAAGAATATTGGAGTGAGTTGTCACTTCCTTCTCCACAGCAGGTAGTAGATGGTCAATAAGTATTTACTCTGGGGCTTCCCAGGTGGCCCTAAGCAGTAAAGAATCTGCCTGCCAATGCAAGAAAAGGAAGAGACGCGGGTTCAATATCTGGTTCAGGAAGATCTGGGTCAGCAATAAGTGGTAACCCACTCCTGTATTCTTGCCTGGAAAACTCCATGGACAGAGAAGCCTGGTGGGCTGCAGTCCACTAGGTCACAAAGAGGCGGAAAAGACTGAGCGACTGTGCTGATACATACAGACACATAAATACTTACTGAATGAATGTCAGGGACAGGTTGCAGTAGAAAAAATAATGTATTACAAAGTCAGTAAACCATAAAGTTTATAAGAAAATTCCCATCTTGATAAAAGTTTTTTTGTTTTTTTTTTAATGGTTGCTTAGTGGTGGACACGCAGGATGAACAGGAATTTCAGGAAAAACTTTGGGAAAGTTAGGCAGAGACTATAACCCGGCTGTGCTCCCAGGCATCTGGCTTGGCCCTCACAGGGGAAGATAACGTGAGTCCCCCTGGAACCTCCAAACCCCTCGCTGGGAGGGCCAAGCTGACCACTGATCTCTGCAGCTTTCGGAATTGTTGACATGACCAGGCCCCAAATGGAAATGCTCTGGCCCTGGGGGGACCTTGTCAGCACGTGGAAACAGATAAACCTGGTGGCCTTTACATGCACTGCTTGACCAGAAACACGGTGTCTCAAGGCGGCCACTCCCCAGCGCCAAGCCCGCACTGGGTTCTTCTACAATCAGGCCCTTGGCTTTTATCCGTTATTATGTACAAGCCTCCTGCCTTCTGCCCCATTTTGTCATTTTCCTAATGGAGACCGTCCGCTTCACAAAGGGTTAAGCAGATTTGCTCGTATCACCTAAGTTATCTTCTTTTCCTTTTTTTTTTTTAATTTCATAGGAGTGTAGCTGCTTTACGATGTTGTGTTGGTTTCTGCTGTACAGCAAAGTGAATCAGCCATAGGTATATACACATATCCCCTCTTTTTCTGGATTTCCTTCCCATTTAGGTCACTGCAGAGCATTGAGTAGAGTTTCCTGAGCTACACAGTAGGTTCTCATTAGTTACCTATTTTATACATAATATCAATAAGAGTATGAGCTTCCCTGTTGTCTCAGCTGTAAAGACTCTGCCTACCAATGTAGGAGACACCAGTTTGATTCCTGGGTGGTGATGATTCCCTGGAGAAGGGAATGGCAACCCACTCAGTATTCTTGCCTGGGAAATCCCATGGACAGAGGAGCCTGGTAGGCTACAGTCCACCAGGGGTCATAAAGAGTCAGACATGGCTGAAGCCACTGAGCATGAACATCAATACTGTATATATGTCAATCCCAATCTCCCAATTCCTCCCCCATCTTCCTCCAAAACTGTCTCTTTAATCATTTTTTAACATGTGCCTTTAGGGCCCATTGAAAGATGAAATAAGGCACACTAAATTTTTTTTTTTTTTTTTTTAGTTTCTTTAAGCAAAAATCTATTCAAATTGGGCAGGATCAAACTGGAAACGGTTAGCAGCCCTTCACCCACAGGCCCCAGAGAAGAAACATACGTACATAGACGGTACATGTGGAGGCAGAGATGGGGAATCATTGGTTGGTTGTAGAGAGAGTCAAAGTTGACTGTTTCTGATTGGTTGTCCTTAGCTTTAGATTTCAGAACCTTGAGGCATCTACGGGCTGAGGTTCTAGTTTACTTATGAAGTTGCCATTTCATGAAGGTATATCAGACTGATGGCTTCCTTGTTTAACTCATTAATTGAACAGGCTTAAAGTGCCACACAGAGAAGGCAATGGCACCCCACTCCAGTACTCTTGCCTGGAAATTCCCATGGATGAAGGAACCTGGTAGGCTGCAGTCCATAGGGTCGCTAAGAGTCGGATACAACTGAGCGACTTCACTTTGACTTTTCACTTTCATGCATTGGAGAAGGAAATGGCAACCCACTCCAGTGTTCTTGTCTGGAGAATCCCAGGGACGGGGAGCCTGGTAGGCTGCCGTCTATGGGGTTGCACAGAGTCGGACACGACTGAAGCGACTTAGCAGCAGCAGCAGCAGCAGCAGACTGTAGTTCAACTTGGTAGCAATCCAGTACCTCTTCCCATGATACAAAGCATGAGTTCTGTTTTGGGTATATCTTGAGAGGGAACCAGACAACATGGAATAGATTCTGCCCTGGATCAGATCTTAGTTCTGTCTTTTCCTAATGGTGTGAACTTAGGCTGGGTGCTGACCCTCCCTGGGTCTTAGCTATAGCATGGAGATCATAGCACCTATCTCAGTGGTGTTGTGCAGGTTGGTAGCCACCCTGACCATTGATATCTATCATCTATCCACCTACCTATCAATCACCAAGTCTATAGACCAGGCTACAGTGTTTTGGCACAGTCTGTGCAGGAAACACAAATGCTTTCATTGACGACACTGCATCTAAAAATGATGTGATTTGATGCTTTTCTCCCTCTGTCTCTTTTTAATTGAAGTATAGTTGGGAGTTCCTTGGTGGCTCAGATGGTAAGGAGTCTGCCTGCAATATGGGAGACTTGGGCTTGATCCCTGAGTCGGGAAGATTCCCTGGAGGAGGGCACGGCAACCCACTCAAGTATTCTTGCCTGGAAAATACCATGGACAGAGGAGCCTGGTGGGCTACAGTTCATGGGGGTTGCAAACAGTCGAACATGACTGAGTGACTAACACACACACACACACACACACACACACACACACACGAGTTGATTTACGATGTGTCAGTGTCAGGCGTCCAGCTCAGTGATTCAATGATAAATATATGAATACAAACATCTATTTTTTCAGATTCTTTGCACTTATAGGTTATTATAAAATATTAAGTATAGTTCCTTGTGCTATACGGTACATTCTTCTTGGTTATCTGTTTTACATCTAGAAGTGTGTATACATTAATCCCAAGCTCCTAATTTATCCCTACCCACTTCAACCTTCTCCTTTAGTAACTGTGTTTGTATTCTATGTCTATGAGCTTTTTTCGTTTTGTAAATAAATTCATTTGTCTATTTAAAAAAAAATATTCCACATACAAGCAATATCATATGCTGTTTGTGTTTCTCTTTCATGCCAAAAACTCAGCCTCTGTGCACTGGTGTCAAATAGAATCTCAGAGACAGAGTGTTAGGTGAAGTGGAGAAGAATAGCCTATTTGCTTTGCCAGACAAAGGGGAACACAACAGGCTTGCACACCTCTAAATCGTGCATCCTACCTGGGAGGATTTGGTGACCAGTTTTGCAGCAATGGTTCGAGGTTGTTGATAAGATTAGGGTGTGTGCAGATCCTGCACTCCTTAAAGTAAAGTCGCTCAGTTGTCAGACACAACTTTGCGACCCCATGGACTGTTGCCTAATAGGCTCTTCAGTCTATGGGATTTTTGAGGCAAGAATACTGGAGTGGGTTGCCATTTCCTTCTCCAGGGGATCTTCCTGACCCAGGTATTGAACCCGGGTCTCCCGCATTGTAGGCAGACACTTTACCGTCTGAGCTACCAGGGAAGCCCTGCACTCCTTAATCTGGCCTCAAATAATCCCTTGATGAGTTTCTCTAGTTCCTTTACTCTGGTTTCAGGTGCTCTTCTCTGGAACAAAGAATGCTACTTCTTTCATTTGTTGTGGGGTCTAGATATGTAAAGACCTCAAAGATATCATTATGTGTATCCCTTGGGGTAGAATCAGGACCTGCCCCAAGTCTACACTGTTGACTCTTGGTTGCTTCTCCCTTGTTTCTCCATACCCTCTCTTCCCTGATTAGGAACTGTTGAAATCTGCCCTTCAGAACTCAGGGAAGGTCATGGAGGCTGGAATCTGTTCCCTACAAACAAGGAATGGAAGACACAGGAAGGCTTCTGTGCCCAGGAGCCCCACAGGGTCCTGCTCGGTTTCATCTGTATGACCCACTTCACTGTGATAATCTCTAGGTCCATTCCTGTTGCTGCAAATGGCATTCTTTCATTCTTTTTTATGGTTGAGTAATATTCCATTGTATACATGTACCACATCTTTTTCCGTTCATGTGTTGATGGACATTTAGGTTGCTTCCATGTATTGTAAATAATGCTGCAATGACCATTGGGGTGCATGTATCTTTCCAAATTATGATTTTCTCCAGATATATGTCCAATGATGGTAGGACCATTCAGTAACCCTACTTTTAGTGTCTTAAGGAACTTCCATACTGTTCTCTGTAGTGGCTGCACCAATTTACAATTTTCACCAACAGCAGGAGGGCTCCTTTATCTCCACACAGTATCCAGCATTTATCATCTGTAGACTTTTTGATGTTGGTCTTTCTTGTTGAGGGAGGTGATACCTCATTGTGATTTATGTTTTTGTAGGATTTTATGCTTTTGTAGGACTGTTTCATTCTCTAATTTGAGAACTTATTAGATTGACAGAAATTTGAAAATCTAGTAGGACACAATAAAAATGGAAAACTGAGAAGAAACCATAAGGTATTATTTTCTGGTCTTTGTTCTGTCCTACACAGAAATGATTTTTTAAGTGTTTGGTTTAATTGTATTAGACAATGGTATGAATCAGCCTACTGTTTTCAATGAGAGATTACAGCCCCCAGGCTATGGGTAGCCAGTTGGGCACTCAGCCTGTTTCTTACTTATAAAAAGAAACTCTGAGCTTCCCTTTACTGTCCTGGGGAAGATTAATGAGACGACGTTTGCTCAGAGCCGGCTGGAGCGAATACTTTGAACAAAGCCTGTTTCATCTTTCTCGGAAGGCGTTCTTGAAGTTGTGTAAATAGAAACTATTTTGATTTAACCTGCTGCTTGGTTAGCAATGAGTGATGTTTCTGGCATGCGCAATGTAAACCACGAGGTGAAAATGAATTACAGTCCTGAAAGCCTTCCTCTCTGATAAGGACTTGATTGGGCCGATAACTTCCACAGAGAAATTCCTCCCTCTCTCTTTTTTTCTGGAGAACCAAATATGACTAATGCACACTCAAGTTAATATGCCAAATTAATCCTTTACCTTTAAAAGTTTTCTATCTACGATTTCAGACATGAAGTGGTAGACCAGAACCCTGCAGCCATTCAGTCAGTAAAGCTGGAGATCCTGGACAAGAGTTTTCCTTTCTAACTGGGACCCTTCCTTCAGGCCTCACTCTTAGTGTCACCTCAGAGGGAGGATCTTCCTGACCTCAGTGAGTGTGTGTGCTAAGTCACATACTTAGCAGAAGTCTGACTCTTCTACTACCACATGGACTGTAGCCCACTAGGCTCCTCTGCCCATGGGATTCTCCAGGCAAGAATACTGGTGTGAGTTGCCATGCCCTACTCCAGGGGATCTTCCTGACTCAGGGATCAAACCTTCATCTCTTATGTCTCCTGCATTGGCAGACAGGTTCTTTACTCCTGGTGCCAGCTGGGAAGCCCCCTGACCTCAGACAAGGTTACATTCCGAGCAAAGTGACCCAGGAAGGCTTCTGGCAGTGAGTGGTGAAAGAGATGCTCAGGGTAGCTACAACAGCAGAAAGGAAATGTCACAAATTTCAAGATCACCTTGCTCCATCCCCATTCTTCCCCTAACCAGTGTAAGTGCCACCAGCATGTTCTGAATATTAGTTCCTCTTCCTACAGGCAGATTCTTCATCCTGGCTTTTTCCCCAGATGCATGAGCAATGCCCATTGACAGGCCACCTCCCCGGGGAGGTCTGACTTTGGTTACACTGTGACATCTTTCTTCGAATTCCCATCATGTCAGATTTTGGGAACCAAGGAGGTGGATCTGAACCCCAGCACTTGGCCCAGCACTCCATTCCTGGCTTCAAATGATACCATCAACTGTTATGCAGAAACAATCATGATCCTGTTAACTTCACCCTTTATGAAGCTCTCACTTTTCTGTTGAGAATTAATGCAGATTTATACACAACGCAATGAAATTCATGTAGACTTAGCTGTTGTCTCCAAAGTACACAGTAAGAAGTTCAGAGGTGGGGACTGGGCTGGAGGTGGTGGGTCAAGGCAGTGAGGTGAGAAAATTCTCATTCTAGGAACATCTTTGTGGCCACTGTGTAGAGAACAGGTGAAGAGGGGACTCCTGTTCCCATGAGGCCAGGTTAGAAGAGGGCTGTGAGGTAAGGGGAGTGGAGATGCAAAGAGGCTTTGCTGAGTCCATGTTGAGAGCGAATTCTTAACTGTGGAAATCAGTGAGGAAAAAAAAGCCATCAAATGAGAAATAGCAGGCTACATTACATGTTAAAAAACAACAAAAGTGGTGATTAATATAACCAAAACAGCTAAACATGTGTGGAAATAAACAAAGACTGTCAAAGTGAGAAAAGCAAAGACTATTTCTAGTTGGCAAGGGAGTTGGCCCCTCTTGAGTCTCTTTGCCTGACCCAACAGGTATAGAAGGACCACAAATCTGAAACCATTCCCCTCAGACTGGGACTTGAACCCACGGTGCTTGGATTCAAACCCAGCCAAAACCCACAGTCTTCCAACTGAGATCACACACTTAGTATCAGGACTTAATGAAGCTTGGTTTCTAGATGTCTCATCAGAGAAAGAATTCAGTGAGAGGCAAAGTGATAGATAAGAAGTGGATTTATTTAGACAGAGACACACTCCACAGACAGAATGTGGGCCATCTCAGAAGGCAAGTGCAGCCTTGAAATATGGCGTGATTAGCTTTTACTGGCTGAATAACTTCACAGGCTAATGAATGGCTATGGTCTAGTCAAGGCTATGGCTTTTCCAGTAGTCCTGTATGGATGTGAGAGTTGGACTATAAAGAAAGCTGAGCTCTAAAGAATTGATGCTTTTGAACTGTGGTGTTGGAGAAGACTCTTGAGAGTCCCTTGGACTGCAAGGAGATCCAACCAGTCCATCCTAAAGGAGATCAGTCCTGGGTGTTCATTGGAAGGACTGATGCTGAAGCTGAAACAGCTCCAACACTTTGGCCACCTGATGGGAAGAACTGACTCATTTGAAAAGACCCTGATGCTGGAAAAGATTGCAGGCAGGAGGAGAAAGGGATGACAGGATGAAATGGTTGGATGGTATTGCCAACTCAATGGACATGAGCCTGAGTAAACTCTGGAAGTTGGTGATGGACAGGGAGGCCTGGCGTGCTGCAGTCCGTGGGGTCTCAAAGAGTTGGAGATGACTGAGCAACTGGATTGAACTGAACTGAACTGAATGAATGGGAGGATTACTCCAATTATATTGGGGAGGGGTCAGAGATTTCCAAGAGTTGGGCTTCTGCCCACTTTTTGGTCTTTGATGGTCAGCCTTGGAAGTGTCATGGTACTTGTGGGAGTGTCATTTAGCTTGCTGATGTTATGATGAGCATATATTGAGGCTCAAGTTCTAGTGAAAGTTGGACTCATCCTTCATCTTGGACCCATTTGGTTCTAATCAGTTTCTGTTGAGTCCTCTGGCTGTGCCATTCTTTTAAATGTTGTGCCCTGCTCCCTTCCTTCCTGTTTCAAAACCATGACTATATACATTTACCTTTTTGTCAAGCACACATGGAATATTTACCTCAATGTGCACATACTAGGCTAAAAACCTTAACCAATTTCAAATGATTGTTAAAGTGCAGACCACATTTTCTGACCACAGTAGAAATCAACAACAAAAAGGGAACTAGAAGCTAACCCATGTGATTGGAGTTGAAGAAACACAGTTATACATGATTTATAGATGCCCAGAGGTGATTCAGATGGAAAAAAAAATCTCCCTGCTATGCAGGAGACCTGGGTTCTATCCCTAGGTTGGGAAGATCTCCTGGAAAAGGAAATGGGAACCCAGTCCAGTATTTTTGCCTGGGACAGCCTATGGATGGAGGAGCCTGGTGGACTACAGTCCTTGGGGTCACAAATGGGATCATGACTGACTGACTAACAATCCTAAGATTAAAGATGGTGTTCTTATCTGCTATGGTTTTCACCACAAACTCAGTGGCTTAAACATCAAAAATTTATCCTTTCCTACACCCTTCCATTGGACAGTTAGTTTTATCAATATATATTCTCTTTTATTTATATACATAATCTTGTGTGTCAACTTGACTGGGCAAAGGAATGCCTAGATAGCTGATAAAACATTATTTCTGAGTGGGTCTGTGAGGGTGTTTCTGGAAGAGATTAACATTGATTCAGCAGAGTGATCGAGGTTCTCCCTCACCAATATGGGCAGGCATTATCCAATCCACTAAGGGCCCTGATGGAACCAACAGAGGGAGGGGAAATTCTCTCTATCTTTTTGAGCTGGCACATCCATCTCTCCTACCCTTGGACATCAGAACTTCTGGACTTCAGACCAAATTATACCACAGGCTTTTCTGTTTTGTCAACTTGCAGATGATATACTGTGGGACTTCTCAGCCCATATGAATTGGGAATATAGGAACTGTGTGAGTCAATTCCCATAATAGATCTCCTCTTATAACTTATAACTATATATCCTAATGGTTTTGCTTCTCCAGAAAACCCTGACTACTACACGCATTATTTTGCTTGAGGTACCCAGAGTTGATTTTGCTACTGGCAATCCTAGAACTTCAACTAACTTAGACTCTCACCTCTGCTTCACCACTTACTAGGCATATGACCCCACTGTTCAGTCGCTAAGTCTTGCCCGACTCTGCAACCCCATGAACTGCAGCACGCCAGACTTCCCTGTCCTTCACCATCTCCCAGAGTTTGCTCAGATTCATGTCCACTGAGTCAGTGATGCCATCGAACCATCTCATCCTCTGTTGTCCCCTTCTCCTCTTTCCCTCAATCTTTCCCACCATCACGGTCTTTTCCAAAGTCGACTCTTCGCATTAGGTGGCCAAAGTACTGGAGCTTCAGCTTCAACATCAGTCCTTCCAATGAATATTTAAGGTTGATAAGGAACTTAACTTTTCTGAGCTTTACGTTTCTCATAAAAAGTACAATAATAAAAACAAAATGTAAACATGTTAAGATTAAATTAGATAACACATATAAGTATATAGAAGATCCTTCCTTATGTCTTTAAAGGGAGCTGTAGTTCAATACAGCAGAGGAATAATTGTTATTATTTAGAATGAGCGCCATGATTCTAAGCTAGATTTCATATTGAATATCAACAAAAATAGCTGACTATATTTTCCTTCAGAACTGCCAGAAAGGAGAGACGAGAACTTCTCCTGGCATTAATTTGAAGAATTCACAACTTTTCTTCCTAGAAGCTCGTATAACCCTCTTGTTATGACCTAATTCTCAAGAAGAACAAAGCAGTTAGTTACTGCTCCTACTCAGTCAAAATCCTGAATATATTTGAGTACATGGGATAAAAGTCCTTATCTTCCTACGCTTGTTGCCATTTCTTTTTAAACTTCCCCATGGGCTTCAGCATAATGCTGCCATCTTTGTTAGCTGTTCTCTTTGTATCAGTTGTCATAACTATATTTGTTTGAACTTGATGGGAGGGGAATTCTGCTTCAGAATGTCACAGTTTATTAATAGTATGATTCCTGTTGCTAGAACTGCTTTCTATACAATTGGTGTTACTTTTCCTGTTCGTGTTGTTCCGGTGTTATTTCTAGCAGTTCCTTAGCTTTCTTAAACTAAAAAAAGAAACCCAAACAACAGCAATAATTTATTTTGTAACAATTCTGAAGGCCAGAAGTCCAACATCAAGGTGTTGGCAAGTTTGGTGTTTCCTGACAACTTTTCCCAGTATAATTATAAGTCAGCCATACCATAAGATTTGATTGACCTACTTAGAATTTCGGTTCTTCTAAACATTCATTAAACTTGCAAACTAAGTTAAGAAAGAAAAAGGACACCAGCCAGATTGAATTAAGGACCGCCCTATTGACCCTATTTTTTAAATTTATTTTCAATTGGAGGATAATCGCTTTACAGTGTTGTGTAATAGTTTCTGCTGTACAACACATGAGGATACATACATTGCCTCCCTCTTGAACCTCCTTCCCACCTGCCCGCATCCCACCCCCTAGGTCATGTTAGAGCATGAGCTAAATTCTCTGTGTCATAAGCGGCTTCCCACTAGCTCTCTGTTTTATTCGTGGTAGTATGTGCGTTTCAGCACCACTCTCTTTTCAGTTCATCCCATCCTCTCCTTTCCCCCATGTTCTCAAGTCTGTTTTCTATGTCTGAGATAACGACTCTCAGCTCAGCTCAGTTCAGTTCACTCCAGGCGCTCAGTCATGTCCGACTCTTTGCGACCCAATGCACTGCAGCACGCCAGACCTCCCTGTCCATCACCAACTCACGGAGTCCACCCAAACCCATGTCCATTGAGTCAATGATGCATCCAACCATCTCATCCTCTATCAGCCCCTTCTCCTCCTGCCCTCAATCTTTCCCAGAATCAGCGTCTTTTCAAAAAATAATGACCCTATTTTAACCCAATTACCTCTTTAGAGAATCTACCTCCAAAATGAGGTGCTAAAGGTTAGGGTTTCAACATATGAATTTGAAGGCACACAATTCAGCCCAGATAGTTAACCAGAAATTCCTTGCCATTTCTCCCAACCAGAGGCAGGGTCTGTGTCCCTTCCAGTGAATCTGGGATGTCTCTGGGGCTGCTTTGAGCCACAGAATATGGCTGAGGTGGTGCTGTGCCAGATCCCAGGTCTGAACCTTAAACCAGCAGCTTCCCCGGTCCTGCATCATTCTTTCTAGGACCCTGAGCCCACTTGAATTAGTCCAGACATCCCAAGAGTACTGTGTGATGCCACATGTGCACACACCAGCCAACAGTCTCATCCAAGCCTACCCATCCCTCTCAAGAGGCAAAACATGTGAGGGAGGCTGTCTTGGACCTTCCAGATAAGTCCATTTACTGCCCGAATATCACCAGTTACCTCAGTCAACACTTAGGGGAGCAAAAGAATCATCTAGCTGAAAGTTGCCCAAATTTATAACCCACAAACTCACAAGAGAAAATAAAATGATTGCTGTTTTAAGCTGCTCAACTTTTTATTTCAGTGCAGCACTAGATAACCAAATCAAAAGGTCACGGAAGAAATCATAATGAAAGTTAGAAAATATTTACAATT
Source organism: Bos javanicus (assembly GCF_032452875.1). NCBI lineage: Eukaryota > Metazoa > Chordata > Mammalia > Artiodactyla > Bovidae > Bos > Bos javanicus. Next base: position 151,004,252 of record NC_083868.1, on the reverse strand, counting down.
GAATGATGAGGAATAGACTAAAGATTAAAACATTGGGGATGCAGCTAAAGCAGAACTTAGAAACACAGTCACAGCTTTAGGTGCTCATATTTGCGGGGGGTGGGGGAAGGCTGAAAATGAATGAATTAAATATCTATCTTAATATACAAGAGAAAAAACAGCAAAATAAACTTAGGATCCCAGTTTACAGATTAAATCTTCAAAGAAATCAGTGGGACCCCTGACCCTGCAAAATTTTGTGTGCATGTGGGAGAGAGTCTACATATTTCAACATATTTGCAAATTTTCTCTGGCTGGTCACACAGATTTTTCGACTTTATTTCAGTTCAGTTCAGTTCAGTCGCTCAGTCGTGTCCGACTCTTTGCAACCCCATGAATTGCAGCTCGCCAGGCTTCCCTGTCTATCACCAACTCCTGGAGTTCACTCAGACTCATGTCCATCGAGTCAGTGATGCCATCCAGCCATCTCATCCTCTATTGTCCCTTTCTCCTCCTGCCCTCAATCACTCCCAGGGTCTTTTCCAATAAGTAAACTCTTTGCATGAGGTGGCCAAAGTACTGGAGTTTCAGCTTTAGCATCATTCCTTCCAAAGAAATCCCAGGGCTGATCTTCAGAATGGACTGGTTGGATCTTCTTGCAGTCCAAGGGACTCTCAAGAGTCTTCTTCAACACTACAGTTCAAAAGCATCAGTTCTTCGGCGCTCAGCCTTCTTCACAGTCCAACTCTCACATCCATACATGATCACTGGAAAAACCATAGCCTTGACTAGACGGACCTTTGTTGGCCAAGTAATGTCTCTGCTTTTGAATATGCTGTCTAGGTTGGTCATAACTTTTCTTCCAAGGAGTAAGCATCTTTTAATTTCATGGCTGCAGTCACCATCTGCAGTGATGTTGGAGCCCAGAAAAATAAAGTCTGACACTGTTTCCACTGTTTCCCCATCTATTTCCCATGAAGTGATGGGACCGGATGCCATGATCTTAGTTTTTTGAATGTTGAGCTTTAAGCCAACTTTTTCACTCTCCACTTTCACTTTCATCAAGAGGCTTTTTAGTTCCTCTTCACTTTCTGCCATAACGGTGGTGTCATCTGCATATCTGAGGTTATTGATATTTCTCCCGGCAATCTTGATTCCAGCTTGTGCTTCTTCCAGCCCAGCATTTCTCATGGTGTACTCTGCATATAAGTTAAATAAGCAGGGTGACAATATACAGCCTTGACATACTCCTTTTCCTATTTGGAACCAGTCTGTTGTTCCATGTCCAGTTCTAACTGTTGCTTCCTGACCTGCATACAAATTTAGTTGCCTTAATTGCTGCAGCCACTATGGCTGTGACTATGGGGGCTACTGTTGCTTTTTTTTATATTTGTCTGTGTGTTTGCACCATTATTCATGTCTCTTTTGCAGTAAGACTGTTAATCTAATCATTAAAGCTATGTAGGAAGCCCGTGGTGCTGCTCATTTTTCTCAAGTCTGTTCCCTAATATGGGTTCTTGAACCTGGCCCTTCTTGGCCACCACTATTACTCAAGTCCCTAAAGGACCCTAATGACATGTCCTGGCTACATTGTCCTTAAAACTCATCTAACCCTGGCTACCTGGCTTTGAGTACCACCTTGACATTGAGCATGCTCCAGGATCTGTTCCCCCATCCATATTTGCCCTGCTCCATTCAGGACACACCTGGGCACCTCAGATACTTGCCAGCCTTTCCTTCCAGTCCTGCCCTGCACATGACTCATGAGCTCCTCCCACGGTACTCTATCTCTTGTGTACTGATAAGAAAGAGTCTCAGGGGAGTGGAAGGGCAGGAGCCCTAGACTCAGTCTGATCCAAGTTTAAATTACGGCCTTACGTCTTACTGGTGTGTGATCTTGAGTATGTGATCATGCCTATTTCCAATTCTTTATATTGCTATTGTGAAGGTGAAAGGAATCATTCTTCAAACAGTTAAATAAAGAGTTACTGGTTATTAACCAGCAATTCCAATCCTAGGCATGGACCCAGAGGAATGAAAAGGTACATCTACACAGAGACATGAACATGAAGGTTTATAGCAAACGTTACTCATCATAGTCAAAAGATGAACACAACCCAAATGTTCATTAACAGATGATAAACTGTGATGTATGCACACAGTGGAATAACATGCAGTCATAAAAAAGAATGAAGTACTACAGCGTAGATGAACTTTGGAAATATTATGTTAAGTGAAAGAACCAGTCACAAAAGATCCCATATTGCATGATTTTATTTATTTGAAATGTCCAGAATAGGCAATTGTATAGAGGCAGAATATAGACTAGTGGTTGCTTAAGACTGGGGGGGACTGGAGGGATAATGAGGTGATAAATAATAGGAACCAAGTTTTGCTGAGGTGATGAAAATACAGTTGACCATTGAACAACATGGAGGTTAAGGGGGCTGACCCCCTGTGGACTTGAAAATTCAAGTGTAATTTATAGTTGGCCTTCTTTATATGATGTTATTCGTATCTATGGTTCCCTGTTACCCACATTTCTACATCCATGCATTAAACTGACCAAGGATCTGTGGCACTCTAGTATTTATGGTTGAAAAAAAACTTCTGGTATAATTGGATCTGCACAGTTCAAATCCCTGTTGTTTTTATTGTAAAAAAGAAGCCAGACACAAAAGGTCACATATTGTATGATTTTGTTCCTATGAAATGTCTAGAAGCGGTGAATGCAGAGAGAAAGAGAGCAATCAGTGGTTACTGGGTGGTGGGGGGAGAGGTGAAGGGGGAGTTATCATTTGATGGTATTTTTCTGGGGTGATGAAAAGACTTGAAACTAGAGACAGGTGGTGATAGCTCAACATTTAGTGAATGTATTCAATGCCACTGTGTCGTAGACTTTAAAATGGCTAATTTATGTTATGTGAATATCAAGTCACTTTTTTTTAAAGATGAAATGAATCAATGGCACATGATAAGTGGCGATGATCATTATTAATAATCCACAGTTATTATTACCAGTGTCCTTATTCTGTCAGCCATACTGTTATTCCTTTCTGCCCTATAACCAGCAGACTGGTTTTATGTTTTGTTTCACATTTATCTTTATTTTTTATTGAAGTGTAGTTGATTTTCAGGTGCACAGCAAAGTGATTCAGTTACATACACACACACATATATGTATGTATTTATATGTATATTCGTTTTCAGATTCGTTTCCATTATAGGTTATTATAAGGTATTGAATATAGTTCCCTGTGCTACACAGTAGGTCCTTTTTTATCTACCAGCAGACCAGTTTTAATGGTCTCCCTCCCGGAGGAGCCTGGTAGACTGCCGTCTATGGGGTTGCACAGAGTCGGACACGACTGATGTGACTTAGCAGAAGCAGTCCCTTTTGAAGAAATCACAATGCATTGTATCACATGTATTAAAATGCACCTATTTTGCATCTTAAACGTTTCTTGAATGTAAAATAACTTGAGAAGAATTCTTAAAAATAACATTGCTTTCAAAATGAGTTGGCTACAAGTAGCTAATCTATCGTGCATACTTAAGAATTCTGAATTCTGGAAAACTGAGAAAATCAACCTTACAAATTATTTTAAACGTAGTGGAATTTGTACCTACTTAAATATCCAACAATTGATGAATTGAGATAGATTACAGTTTGCAGTCATTCAGCAAAGACATTTTGATTTCCTAATTTCTTACCCAGGCTTTCAAACATTTTCATAGGCCCCTCTAAAAGTTATGGGCTAAATGTACAAGCTCCAGATGCCAAGTTCCCTTATGGCTTCTGTCCTATTCTTTGCAAATAATCCTGACAGAGTCCAAGTGGTGTTTTTGATGGGTAAGGCCAAGTGTGGATGTCTGCACAGTCTTGAAGGTTTGGCAGGCATCTCAACCTGGGAGGAAGCTTGACTATGAAATAAGGATTAAGGAACAATGGCTTAGGGTGAATATGAATGGCAAAATGAGGGTTTTAAAATAGGATACTCAAAAGAGCCTTGGAGAATAAATAATCATTGATACCATCTATTAAAGCGTTGAATAGGTTGATGTTTATTTAAATGGATTTTTCTGGGAAGCTCCGGATAAAGTTAGTAACTTACTTTCTGGGGTACAGTGGGATGGTATAGTCATGTTAGGGAGGGCAGAAAAACACTGAAGCCATATCCTTGCAGATAGGAACTGAGTGGGTGAGGATATTTCAGCTCCTGGGGACAATCTGAAGCCACGTCGTAGGGTGCTTTAAATAATATTTGAAATTTATTATTTTTTTAACTTTTTATTTTGTATTGGGGTATAGCCAGTTAACAATGTCATGACGGTTTCGGGTGGCCAACGAAGGGACTCAGCCATACACATGTACGCATTCTCCCTCACACTCCCCTCCCATCCAGGCTGCTGCATAGCACTGAACAGAGCTCCATATGTTATACAGCAGGCCCTGGTGGTTATCCATTTTAAATACAGCAGTGTGTCCATGTCCAGCCCGAACTCCCTAACTATCCCCTCCCCTTTGTCCTTCCCCCTGCCCCCCTCCTTGGCAACCATAAGCTCATTCTCTAAGTCTGCGAGTCTCTGAAAGAATTTAAATTTTATTTGAATGAAAACGACAGGGCCAGAACTTTTACTGGAGGGTCCGCATGGTGGCAGGCTGGGATGGAAACAAGATCAAAGGCCAAGTGACTGCCGAGGTGGATGGTGAAACATTTCAGGCAGGAAGGCATGAGAACTTCCTAGAGAATCTGTAGCCTTTACTATCTATGTGGTCACCACCGAAAAAACCCCAGGTTTCATTTGTGCGCAGGCCCTGTCCTCCACGTGGGTGTGCTTGGGGACCAGTACAGGCAAGGACCTGTTTTTGTGGTGCTTACAGAGACCTCCTGCAAGGTACATGTGTAGGATAATGATGTCACACCTTCCAAGCCCAAGATTCTGATTGTTTTCCAGCTTAAAGTCTCACCAGCCTCAAATTTAAAGTCCGTGTATCCATTTCCTGCAGCTAGTGTAAAAAAGTACCGCAAACTAAGTGGCTCAAAACAACACACATCTATTCTTTCACAGTTCCAGAGGTCAGAAGACCTAAAGTCAGGGCGTCTGCAGGGCTGCCTTCCTAGTAGAGGCTCCAGCAGAGAATCTATTTCTTGGCTTTTATTCAGCTTCTATAGGTCACCCACATTCCCTGACTAATGGTCCCTCCCCTGTCTTCAAAACACAGCATCATAGCAGAGCACCTTGAATTCTCTTTCTCTGACTTGTCTCTTGCTATGATATGTCCTTCTCTGAGTCAGAGATTCCCGCCTACCTCTTACAAAGACTTTTGTGATTGCATTTAGATTCCACCTGGTTAATCTAGCATAATCTCTGCATTTCAAGGTCTTTAACTTAATCACTTTTATAAGAGTCCCTTTTATAAGGTAACATTCATAATTTTGGGGATTAGGACTTGGACACCCTTGAAGACGTTACTTTGCTGACAAAGGTCCGTATAGTCAAAGCTATGGTTTTTCCAGTCATCATGTATGGATGTGAGAGTTGGACCATAAAGAAGACTGAGCACCAAAGAATTTATGCTTTTGAACTGTGGTGCGGGAGAAGACTCTTGAGAGTCCCTTGGACTGCAAGGAGATCAAACCAGTCAATTCAAAAGGAAATCAACCCTGAATATTCAGTGGAGGGACTGATGCTGAAGCTGAAGCTCCAGTATTTTAGCCGCGTGGTATGAGGAGCCAGCTTATTGGAAAAGACCCTAATGCTGGGAAATATTGAGAGCAGGAAGAGAAGGGGACGACAGAGGATGAGATGGTTGGATGGTATCACCAACTCAATGGACATGAATTTGAGCAAGCTCTGGGAGACGGTGAAGGACAGGGAACCCTGGCATGCTGCAGTCCATGGGGTCACAAAGAGTCAGACACAACTGATCAACTGAACTACAACAACCCTTGTGAGGGGCATTGTTCTACCAACCACACCTTCCAAGACCAGATCTCATTTTTTCTTTCCCTTGAGCCTCTTCTCTGCTCCCAGTGCAAGTTTCCACTCCAGCTGACCTGGGGTTCTCACAATCTCACCCCATGCTCATCCTGGCCTCCAAATTTTCTCGTAATGTCTTTACCCTTGTCTTGACTTTTCCATGTTCTCCCCATCTTTTCGGGCCTCTGGAAGCCCACCTCTTTGGGGAGGGAGATTGTAGCCCATCTTTTCTTCCTTGTCAGATTCCTCTCACTCATTGTTAACATAACGATGTTGTTGTTCAGTCACTAAGTTGTGTCTGACTTTTTATGACCCCATGGACTATAGCATGCCAGGCTTCCCTGTTCTCCACTCTATCCTGGAGTTTGTTAAAATTCATGTCCATTAAGTCAGTTATTTTATCTAACCATCTCATCCTCTGTTGTCCCCTTCTCCCACCTTCAGTCTTTCCCAACATCAGGCTCTTTTACAATGAGTCAGCTCTTCTCATCAGGTGGCCAAAGTATTGGAGCTTCAGCTTCAGCATCAGTCCTTCCAATGAATATTCAGAGTTGAAAGAGGAGAGTGAAAAAAATCTGCTTAAAACTTGACATTCAAGAAACTAAGATCATAGCATTGGGTCCCATCATTTCATGGCAAACAGAAGAGGACAAAGCAGAAGCAGTGCCAGGAGGCATAATAAGACCCTGCCAGCTCTTTTGTGTAACTGTCTTATCTCCTTGAGGGCAGAGACTGAGCTTCAATCATTGGCTTGTTGGATTCAATAAATTTCAGACCAACACATTATTCTACCTAGTGAGGAAAGAGCCACGAGGCATTTATGTGATGTCAGGAAGCAAAGAAATGAAGACATACAGTGTGGAAACTGAGCAGCAGGCTGCCCCTCATTGAACAGAATGAATGGGAACAAGGCATGGCCGCCAACAGGCTTGGGTCAGCTCTTAAGAAGAATCCCCTGGTCCCCGAGTTTTGAGTCACCGGATTACTAGGGTGGGCCGTGGACGCTCAGGCTTGGCTTCCTTTAGGAACAGGTTAACAGACTGGCCCTCAAGGGTGACCAGGGTGTAACTGTGCTTAGAATCAGGGAATGAACCGAATGACCCTTTTGTTCTAGGAATTTATGTGAATTGGGTCTGGAGTAAGCATCACCTCACTCTGTTCACTTTCTATTCTCTTCCTCTTCCCATCTGGGATCCTTTGGGACTGAGTTGAACCACACGCCTGATGAGGAAAAAAATCTGAAAAAGAAGTTACCTGTAAGCACACTGCTGGGCAGCATCTGTCTATGCTTCCTAGATTTAGATGCAAGCATCAGGATAATAAATGCTATCAATGAATGCTAGCTGCTGTAAGCATCTCCAAACCTCAGTGTCTTAACATCATAAAGATCTCTTTTCCCTCCTCCACAGTCAAATGCCACCTGGGAAGCCCTCCTGGGACCTGTCCTCCAAGTGGGAGCCCAGGGATCCAGTCTCCTTACATCCTCTGAAACCATCATCTTCACGCATGACCTCCAGGGTCATGATGGAAAAGGAGTGTGCATCAGAGACCACGCAGGGTGTGTAATGACCAAGCCCACAGGTAACTCTCAGACCTTCTGCCCACTTTCCACTGGCCAGAACCCAGTAGAATGGCCAACCTGACTTCAAGGGTGGCTGGGAAATGTGTCCTCCTGAGGACATGGACTCTGACCGTCTCGCCTTGTCCACTTGTACTACAGCACGTCTGCACAGACCAGACATCGCCTGTGGCCACATCTGAATGTTTGACTAATATGACAGTTCATCCCAATACTCACAGATGTCTGGGGACAAGGGGACCAAATCTTGTCCACTTGACCAGGCCACTGACTAGTGATGCTATCGTATCAACACAGCAAAGATGTTCCTGCAACTCCCGACAACCTGTCCAGCCTGTGCACACAACCTAGAGGTAATTTTCTATAAATACTAATGCCCGGTCAAAGACCCAAGTAGATGTATCCCTAAAGAAGACATACGGATAGCCAACAGACACACAAAAAGATGCTCAGAGAACTGCAAATCAAAAGTACCATGAGGTATCACCTCACTCTGGTCAGAATGGCCATCATTCAAAAGTTGACAAACAATAAATGCTGGAGAAGGTGTGGAGAAAAGGGAAGCCTCCTACACTGCTGGTGGGCATGCCAATTGGTGCAGTCTCTACGGAAAATAGAACTGAAAATAGAACTACCATATGATCCAATAATCCCACTCGGGCATATAGCTGAACAAGATTCACTGCAGCACAATTTAAAATAGCCAAGGTATGAAAGCAACCTAAATGTCCATTGACAGAGGAATGGATAAAGAAAATGTGGTACATATATACAATGGAGGGTTTCCCAGGTGCCACTAGCAGTAAAGAACCTGCATGCCAACGCAGAAGACATAAGAGACATGAGTTCAATCCCTGGATCAGGAAGATCCCCTGGAGAAGGACATGGCAACCCACTCCAGCATTCTTGCCTGGAGAATCCCACGGACAGAGAAATCTGGTAGGCTACAGTCCATAGAGTCACAAAGAGTCAGACATACATATCCTAAGTATATGTGAGTTAGGATGGATATACAATGAAAGTGAAAGTGAAGTCGCTCAGTCGTGTCTGACTCTTTGTGACCCCATGGACTGTAGAACCCCATGGGATTCTCCAGGCAAGAATACTGGAGTGGGTTGCCATTTCCTTCTCCAGGGGATCTTCCCGACCCAGGGATTGAACCCAGGTCTCCTGCATTGCAGGCAGATGCTTTAACCTCTGAGCCACCAGGGAAGCCCCTGGATATACAATGGAATATTATAAATATACAATGGAATATTATAAATACAATGGAATATTACTCAGCCATAAAAATAATAAAATAATGCCATTTGCAGCAATATGAATGGACCTAAAGATGATCATACTAAGTAAGGTAAGTCAGAGAAAGAAACACACCTCAGATCAACTGAGTCACATTTGGTCTTTTTATGGCTGAGTAATATTCCACTGTATATATGTACCACACTTCTTTATCCATTCATGGGAAGGAGGCTCAAGAAGGAAGATACATATATATATATATATACACACACATATATATCAGCCATGAGACATATATATATATGTATATATATATATATGTTGTAGTACAGCAGAAACCAACACAACTTTGTAAAAAAAATTATCCTCCAATTAAAAATAAATTAAAAAAACAAATGCTTGATATCACTTACATGTGAAATCTAAAATATGATACAAATAAACTTGTATACAAAACAAAAACAGTCTCACAGACATAGAAAGCAAACTTATGGTTACTAAAATGGAAGGAAGGGATGGATAACTTAGGAGTTTGGGAACTCCGGGAGTTGATGATGGACAGGGAGGCCTGGCGTGCTGCAATTCATGGGGTCGCAAACAGTCGGACACGACTGAGCGACGGAACTGAACTGATATATGAAATACATAACCAACAAGGACCTCCTGTATAAAACAGGGAACTATATTCAGTACCCTATAATAAGATGTAATGGAAAAGAATCTGAAAAAGAATATCCATACCTAGGAACTGGGACTTTGTTTTGTCTTTCTTTTCTTACAGTTTAACTAAGAACCAAGTTCCAGGTCATTTGGTTTCATGACAAAGGAAACAAAAGTCGGCCTTTTCAACCTTAAACCTCAGTCAGCCAGAGTGACCACACCTGTATGAGGTCAGCAAGGCTGCCAGGCCCTGAAGGCACCAACCGTCCCTCCCGTGTCCACTGGCTGGGCGGGGAGGGGCTTGCCAAAGATGACCTGCGGGCAGCTTTCCAGGCTGTTTCACCCCTAGCCCTCCCATCTCAGTCCTCACCCCCCTACAAAGCAGTCACAGCTTCCGTCAGTGGGGGAAGCTCCAAAGGCAACAATCTTTGCCACACGCTTCTGCAAGAAAGGGAACCTGCTTTGCAAAGTCCGATAGCATTTTTTTTTTTTTTACCATATAAAGGGTAGTATGGTCAAAATCCACACTTTTCCCTGTCTCTAATTCTTTCAGAGTTTTAAATGCTTTACTGCATTGCTTACATTCAGCGAGGAAACGAATGCATGTGAAAATGCTTCCAAGCACCATGCCTGACACGCAAAAAATGTGAATTGCTCTATTTATAAATGACCTTTTCTGCCTGGTTTTAGTTGTCTTCATAGTCTCACTGAGACTGTTCCCCTCCCCACTGAAACGGGAATTCCGGTATCAGTGTCCGGATCTTGGGTTCTTGCTGTGAGAGGAGAAGAGGCGGGTCTCTTCCCAGGAAGAACTGTGGTCCTATGGCCGCTCTGACTTCAGAATCCTGCTGGCAACCTACCTTCTTCCCCAAATTTCCAATGACTTATTCCCAACGCCTCCTGCCTAATGCTCCCTGAAATAACATTCTGAGGCAGTCTGCGTCCAGGAGGCCTCTGGAATGTTCTTCAAGTAAATGAACGAATACCATAAGAATGTGTAAGAACTTACCAGGACACGGGCTATTGGATGCTCGTCTTGACTGTATGCTGTTCACACGTCTGTTTCGGTGGCACAAGACAAAAGATTCTCTCTTCCATACCTTTGCTGAAATAGCCTGTTGAAGATTCACCTCCTGGGGGAAAATAGATGGAAGCCTAGATGCCTTTGAACTTAACCGTTTTATGTGTTTTCTTAACATTTTGGGCTGGGACATCTGTCTTTGCTTAAAAGCACATCTATTTATATCAGCAACCGTTTACATTGAGTCCCGGGAGGCTGATTCACACAGATGTTGTATTATGTGGGTTTTTAAATACAATTCACTTTGAAAAAATGTGGCATTCATTTCTACTCCACTCCTTCCCCCACTCAAGTTGAAGCCTAGAAATCTACAAACCTTAGATTTCTGGGTAGGCAGCATACACCATACGTCCTTTGGGCTTGCGTAACACGTGACTCAGGTTATTGCGTGATGGATGAACGGATGAATCAGTTTTGTAGGAGGAGGCCTGGAGGACAGTGCTTCTGGAGGAGCTGGCTTGCTTAGAAGACTGGAACGAGGTGACTCATTCAAACAGAGACCAGCGCGGAGGCTGGGAGCCGCACACCCAGTGATGTTTACATAGCCACTGCCCTGGCACGGAGCACGGGGCCTGGGTAGCTTGGAAGTGGGTGGGAAAGGCTGAGGCTGGTGTTTTAGAGGGCAGTGATGCCAACAAGGCAGAGGCTGATGGGGATCTGGAGGAGAGACCCAGGGTGAAACCACACTCCGCTCATCTGAAAGCTGTGCTCGGGCAGTGAGATTTCTTAGGCGTGGTGGATTCTTCTGGTCTCTTCTCCATAGGTCTGTGCTGGCTCCAGATGGTGGGGGTGGGGTGGGGGTCGGGGGTGGAGGGGTGCTTCCGGCTTTCAGGGGCCCCAGGAGGTCTGCATTGCCTTTAGGGGAACAGATCCACTAACAGAACCCTGTTGTGTTTGTCTATTTGATTGTCCTTCTTGCTGGCTTCTCTCTCTCTCCTTTTTCTTTTTAAAAATATTTATTTATTTGGCCACACTGGGTCTTCGTTGTGGCATGCAAACTCTTGGCTGCAGCCCGTGGGGGCTAGCTTCCTGACCGGGGGTCAAACTGGGCCCCCTCCTGCATTAGGAGCACAGAGTCTCAGCCACTGGGCTCCAGGGAAGCCCATCACTGCCTTCTCTTCATCTTTCCCAGATCCATCACACTCATCAGTGGCACACAGGAAATTTACTCCCATTCAACTCACATTTGCCTTGGATTTGTACCTGTAGAGAGTTCTTACTGATGGGATGGAATTTGTGAAGCCATTTCGTCCTTATTCTGTGAAGTGACATGTGTGAGCTTATATACACAATGGCTTCTTTTATTGAAGGATACTTTCTGCTGACTCAAGGCCGCTTAAAATGAACTTAGGATGATGAACATGATTTCGTAAAACCAGTGGAAGAAAAATGACAGCTGGGACATCTGGACATTGAAAATAAAACTTCAGGGACTTCCCTGGCAGTCCAGTGGTTAAGACTTTCCCTGCAAGGGCTTGGGTTTGATCCCTGGTCAGGGAACTAAGAACGTGCAAGCTGTGCAGGGCAGACTTTTAAAAAATGATGAAAATGAATATTTTGGGTTTTTTTTTATTAATACATTTTAAATTTTAATTGCAACACCAGCCTTCACCACAAATTGAACGATTCTAGCAGTTCCTCAGTCATGGTCTTTCACAGCAGGAAACCTGTTATTCCAGGCGAGGGTTGAAGTTTCACTTTGACTTGCATTGTTTTTTTATTTTTTTGTTTTTATTTTTTAAATTTTATTTTATTTTTAAACTTTACATAATTGTATTAGTTTTGCCAAATATCAAAATGAATCCGCCACAGGTATACATGTGTTCCCCATCCTGAACCCTCCTCCCTCCTCCCTCCCCATACCATCGCAGCACTGTTTATAATAGCCAGGACATGGAAGCAACCTAGATGTCCATCAGCAGATGAATGGATAAGAAAGCTGTGGTACATATACACAATGGAGTATTACTCAGCCATTAAAAAGAAAACATTTGAATCAGTTCTAATGAGGTGGATGAAACTGGAGCATATTATACAGAGTGAAGTAAGCCAGAAGGAAAAACACCAATACAGTATACTAACGCATATATATGGAATTTAGAAAGATGGTAACAATAACCCTGTGTACGAGACAGCAAAAGAGACACTGATGTATAGAACAGTCTTATGGACTCTATGGGAGAGGGAGAGGGTGGGAAGATTTGGGAGAATGGCATTGAAACATGTAAAATATCATGTATGAAATGAGATGCCAGTCCAGGTTCGATGCACGATACTGGACGCTTGGGGCTAGTGCACTGGGACGACCCAGAGGGATGACTTGCGTTGTTTTTGCACTTTGTTTTCTGATGGTTTCGCTGTTTGTCTGTTTACGAGACTGATGTAGACATCAGCCCAACTTTCTGTAGGCCTGGAGTTGGGTGTTGGGGGTGGGTTTGAGTGTCAGCTTCTTCTCTAAGTGGTGGGTCCATTAGAGAATATTTAAGAAGTATGGTTACTTTGGCTTTACTATGCAATATTGTCATAAGTTCAGAAGGAATATCCCGATAAATAGAACCCTCTTTGATACATATTAGTCTTTATTATGAGCAAGGCACTTTATTCCCATTAATTCACCTGAACCTCATAATGATTCAATAAGTTAACTGTGACTGTTCCGTTTTATAGATACAAAAATCAGAGGCTCAGAGAGGTTGAGTGACATGCCTGATGTCACACAGTAGATTCCGGAGGAGCGGAGATCCATAGTCAATTGTGCCTGATTTCAACACAGGTGGCCCCAGCCTCTCCACACCCTTCATCCAAGTCAACCGTGCTGGGTGGCCAAACATCTAAGGGTCAAATCCACCCACCCACAGTAACCAGCTGTCATTTTTCCAAATCTCTGACCTGGATTAAAAAGAACTCTCTCAATTCAATTGAAAGGTGCAACCAGTGGTGGAAGCTGGTTTAGGCTAAACCTGAAACAGGACATCATCTTAATCCTATGGGCCTCTGTTATGAGCCACTCCAATCCTCTCACTGTCTCAGAGCATCTGTCTGAAATTCGGAGCATCAGAAACATTCCCACAAGGAATAACAGTCCAAGGACAACAGAAACCCTGCCTGGCAGTGACTGTCTCTGTAGACCAGGTACACTTCGTTGCTGGATTTGAGCAAGTTGACATCCCAAGTGGCGTCAGTGGTAAAGAACCCGCCTTCCAATGCAGGAGACATAAGAGACGCAGGTTCAATTCCCCGAGTTAGGAAGATCCCCTGGAGGAGGGCATGGCAACCCACTCCAGTGTTTTTGCCTGGAGAATTCTATGGACAGAGGAGCCTAGTGGGCTACGGTCCATAGGGTTGCAAAGAGTCTGACACGACTAAAGCTACTTAGCTGAAGAAGGCACTGCAGGACCCTCATGGTTAGGACAGTTTTCTGGTGAACTTTCCAACAGTATTTTTAAAAATTTATTTATTTTTAATTGAAAGATAATTACTTTGCAATATTATGTTGGTTTCTGCCATATATCAACATGAATCAGCCAGAGGTATACCTATGTCCCCTCCCTCTTGAACCTCCCTCCCACCCCTCTAGGTTATCACAGAGCCCCAGTTTAAGTTCTTTGAGTCACACAGCAAATTTCCTGGCTCTCTATTTCACATATGGTAGTGTATATTCCCAACCCACTCCAGTGTTCTTGCTTAGAGAATCCTGTGGACGGAGGAGTCTGGTGGGCTGCTATCTATGGGGTCGCACAGAGTCGGACACGACTGAAGCGACTTAGCAGCAGCAGCAGCAGTGTATATTTCAACAGTATTTTACAGGGTCTTTGCTGTCAACCAGCGGAACAGGCAGTCAGCAGCCTGACACTGAAGATGATTTTTACTTGTTTTTACTGTGTTCCGTCTGGAATAGATTCTGGTGAAAATGTCAGATCCTCCGTAGATGCTAAATGTACAACGCTGACTCTGGCAGGTGGAGGGGAGCTGAGTCACCTCACCGGGTGTTTGTTTTGGTGGCCCCTGATTGGCTGCTGCGCCTGGGGCCCCGCCCACAGGGAGTGATGCTGCGTGAGGTGATGGTTCATAGCACGGAGATCAGGTCTCTAGGACAAATCGGATCTTTGCAGGTGAGCTCCCTAAGTAGGTGAACCTAAAGGCCAGCCGGAGGAGATCTTGTGCTGGCCAAATCACTGTTTCGTTCTTCAGTTTCCTCACTTCTAACATGTAAAAACAACAACACCACCACCACCAGGATCCTGGAAGTATTCTGAAATCAGATGAAATTTTGATGGATAAAGTTTGTGAGTGTGTTGTTAGCCGTAAAAAGCCGATTTCTAGGGAAGGGCTGATGAAGAGCGATTGCAGTTTGTACACAAAGTGAATTTTCTTTTTAATTTAAGATTGCTATGCTGTCACTTCAGTCGTGTCCGACTCTTGTGCGACCATAAGATGGCAGCCCACCAGGCTCCTCTGTCCCTGGGATTCTCCAGGCAAGAACACTGGAGTGGGCTGCCATTTCCTTCTCCAATGCATGAAAGTGAAAAGTGAAAGTGAAGTCGCTCAGTCGTGTCCGACTCTTAGCGACCCCATGGATTGCAGCCCAACAGGCTCCTCCATCCATGGGATTTTCCAAGCAAGAGTACTGGAGTGGGGTGCCATTGCCTTCTCCGAATTTAAGATTAATGCTTGTTTAATGACAATATCATATTGCCACGTTTGAAGACACTGTTTTGGAAGAAGACATCTGGGCATTCAAATCCAGAGAAAATCAAAACCAGAACATCCCAACATAGCGCTTCAAGGAAACAAAATTTCCATGAACTTGACACTGAGGACTGAACTTCTGAGGCTGATGTTAGACTGTATCCTAAATGACTCTCATAAACAACGCTCTCACCATCATAGTTACCAGAAAGGTCATTTATATGATACATTTAAGTTTGAGATACAACCACCATTCCACTGCCAACCCCCATGTAATGAACTAGATTCCAGTCCCTGTTAATCATTTGTGTAGGGTGTATATTTGGATGTGATGTATCTGCAATTAGGCTTAATTAAAACCACCCACTTCGGGCATGCTGAAAGACCAGCATTTAAAAATAGGAGCTGAATAATCAGGGTCGTTAATAGGAACTGATTATTTAGTTTATGAGAGCTTAAACGTAAATAGGGATCAGCAGCCTTCTCATTTCTGATGGAAGCAGAGGGCAGACCAAAGCTACTTGGGAGGGAATCCCTCGTGATACGCTCAGGGGTCTTTCTTGTCCTGCATTTTGCTCCACAGCGTCTTCATCAGGCTGTGGAAAGTCGAAACTGCACCCTGTGAAGTTAGAGGAAAATCCCTCTTCCTGGGGAGGAAGGAGGCCAACCAGGTGGGGGCTGGAGTCAGGTTCCTTGACCCTGGATGGAGCCCTCGAGCTGGGTCTGGGCTGCACTGCTCCAGGTGGCAGCCCTCACCCCTGCAGAGGTCTCGAGGAACGAATTCTCCGGAGTCTCTGGTACTGCGGTTCTGGCGTGGATGTCTCCAAGGCTGCTCTGAACCTATGGATGAAACTCCTAGCTCACCCACAGGCTATTACTCCCTGCCCTAAAGTAAACAGTTTATGTACGCGATGTTGCAGCTGTCTGAGACATGCACATTCTTTTGCCTCGCTGGTGGGCACCGGGAGCTTCAGGTGGCTTACTAAGACAATGGGGACTTGGAAAGTGGATATGAGGCAAGGAGATACTCAGCCTGTACCAGCACCCAGGGTGACCTCAGGAGTACAAAATCCACAGCTGAGCCTGGGTGGGGTGGGGGTGGAGTGGTGACACGTTCAACTCATGCAAGGCACCAGAGGCTCATACCAGTTGGCTGGTACCCAGGGGAAACGGGAAGATTTCTTTTTTTCCCCTTAATTTTGTGGGCTTTATTCACAGAAATCCAGAATAAGTGGTGTGTGTGTGTGTGTGTGTATGTGTATTGTTAAACAATCAACCACAGAAGAGGCCAAGTTTCTCTTCCTTCCTTTTACTATGGAAATAAGTTTAAACCTTGTTCTCCAGGCTTGGAGTGTAGTTTCAAACTATGAGTAAGTTTATTGTGAGAGACCCAGATCAGCTTCATGAGAATTGGCCCTTCCCTCCAGTGTCTGAAGTCATGTCTGGCTTGCCTAGAAGTTCTGTTCTGTGTTTTGGGTACCACTGTTTAACCTTACTTCATAGTTTTTCAAGGGAGTATATCTCATTCACAATTTTCATTCCAGCTTTTTTGGGAGGAGGGGGAGTTCGGTAGTTGAGATTGGTTTAGATTCATAAGAAAATTATATTGTTTTTGATGTGTTTTGAAATGAACATGTTTTTGATGTGTTTATGAATTTGGTTGAGTAGGATTTTGTATCCATTATAACACAAAAAGCAATCCCTTTAGAAAAACTGTAACACAGGGCATGTCAGTCCCATCAGTTCTGACATTTTAGGCTGGGTAATTTTTCATTGTTGGTGGCTGCCCTGTACTTTGTAGAGTACTGAACAGCACCCCTGGCCTCCACCCGTTAATGCCAGAAGCACTGTCCCCCACCCTCACCCCAGGGTGACAGTCAAAGCCGCTTCCCTCGTGGTTCAGTGGTAAAGAATCCACCTGCCAATGCAGGAGTCAGAGGTTCAATCCCTGGTAGGGGAAGATCCCACACGAGTCAGAGCAACTAAGCCTGTGCATCACAACTATTGAGCCTGAGCTCTAGAGCCCAGACACTGCAACGACTGAGCCCACGTGTCCGAGAGCCTGTATTCTACAACGGGCCACTGCAAGAGAGGCCACTGCAGTGAGGAGCTGGCGCAGCCAAACTAGAGAGTAGCCCCCACCCCCAGCCACAACTAGAGGAGAGCCAGTGCAGCAACAAAGACCCAGCACCGTCAAACTTAAATAAAAAATGTAAAGTCCTCAAAGGGACATTGCCACATGTCCCCTGGGGGCAGGGGGGCTAAATGCCCTAATTGAGGACCTACTATAATGTGATTTATCAGGGTGAGTGAAGTCACTCAGTCACGTCCAACTCTTTGCAGCCCATGGACTGTAGCCTCCCGGGTCCTCCGTCCATGATTTTCCAGGGATTTTCCAGGCAAGAGTACTGGAGTGGGCTGCCATTTCGTTCTCCAGGGGATTTATCAGGGTAGGGAAAATTCATTCAGCCCTTATCAATGTCTAAGCTATCTTGAACTTTGTTTTTCTGTGGTTCTCAAGGAATTACTGAATCTCAACATTGTTCATCTTCTTCAAGAAGATAAAGTCTTCTACTTTATTAAAGACTTTTTTGGGGCCCTGTATTTTTATGCTTTTGCAATGTACCCTCCAAATTTTTAAGATTTAGGGATGAAATTGTACATAAAGCATCCTTGCACTATGTAAGTTAGGTCTACCTTCTACTTGACCCGAGATTAAAAAAAATATATGTTTTCCCGTGGCTTCTCCACTCCTTTCTATATACTGACAAAATGTCTAACCATCCATAACTGTTGACTCTTTCAGGAGCGTCACTGGAGACCACTTTTTCCCAGCCACGGAAGAAAAATATCGCACATACTGTGGCGGGAAGCCTTAGGGTTAACACTGGCTGGTGAATCTTTTTCCACTTCTCCTCTTGACCGCCTTCAAATCTCTCTCCCCAGAATTTGTGATGTGCACACTCACAAGTTTCAGGTCACACCCACAGAAACTTGTGGCATATTTCCTCAAGGCCCATTGTAAATTTATAATCACCCAGATATCTTACAGAGTTCCCCCAACTCCGATTCACAGTTCCTTTCTAAGATAAATCTCTCTTTACTTGTGTGGGAAGATGAAGACAATCTAGCAACAAATGAAAAAGGAAGTTGTTAGACGCTGTGCTTTAAAAATAAAACAAAAGGAAACAGACAGTGTGACAGCATGTCCATATGGGCAAAGGAGATTCTTCCCCTAGGCAAACCCCACACATGTTATAAATGGTAGTTCCTGGGGAGGACAGGTTTAGGGGTGAAAATCGTGGCAAAGGCGCGTCTGTTTTGACTTTTTACATACTTGTATAATTTTCGTGTTTTGTGTCACCATGCACTGATTTTATAAGTGAAATCAGTGAAACACTTTCTCTTTCACTAGACAGGTGGCACTTTTGTGTTTTCACTTCTGGCCTTTCTTTGCTCAGTTATGACGTTATCTTTCAGTTGCTGTTTGAGCGTTCATACTCAGTCGCTCAGTCATGTCTGACTCTTTGAGACCCTCTGGCCTGTAGCCCACCAGGCTCCTCTGTCCATGGGATTTTCCAAGCAAGAATACTGGAGTAGGTTGCCATTTCCTCTTCCAGGAGATCTTCCTGACCTAAGGATCAAATCTGCGTCTCCTGCATTGCAGGCGAGTTCTTTACCGCTGAGCCCCCTGGGAGGCCCCGTTTGAGTAAGAACATCATTTGTCATCAGCCAAGGACACCAGTCAAGGATACTGTACAGTCCAGGATATCCTCAGTGAGCAGTTCCCCGGCCTTAGCTTATCCCGCCTGTGTAATGGCATGCTGGGGGTAGAATCTGCCATCATTTTCTAAATATGTGCCTTTGACACGGCAGCAGAGGTGTTGGGCTCAGCAGGTTTGGCAAGGC
Organism: Bos javanicus; assembly: GCF_032452875.1. Taxonomy (NCBI): domain Eukaryota; kingdom Metazoa; phylum Chordata; class Mammalia; order Artiodactyla; family Bovidae; genus Bos; species Bos javanicus. The sequence continues at coordinate 150,985,128 of NC_083868.1, read as the reverse complement.
CTCCCCGCCGCTTCCTTCCTGGCCCCCAGGACTCATGAGCTTCAGAGCTAAGATCTCCACAGTTAGAGACCCCTGCAGAGCACAGGTGGCAGAGGCAACTGACTAAAGCAAGCGCGGGTGTTTCTGCTGATGTTGAGTGAATGCACAAACACTCCCAGTCAACTGGGCCTGAAAGCAGTTACTATTCCTGCTGCTGCTGCTGCTAAGTCACTTCAGTTGTGTCCGACTCTGTGCGACCCCATAAACAGCAGCCTACCAGGCTCCCCCGTCCCTGGGATTCTCCAGGCAAGAACACTGGAGTGGGTTGCCATTTCCTTCTCCAATGCATGAAAGTGAAAAGTGAAAGTGAAGTCGCTCGGTCTTGTCCGACTCTTTTCCTAAGATCCGTCAAAATAAGCACAAGGAAAAAGGCTGGAGACGGAATGGCAGCTAAACCCTAGCTTTACCGTTGTGACTTGGATACCATACGTGTGTCCTGCAGTAACAAACTTCCACGGACTAGGAGGCTTAAACAACAGAAAGCTATTCTCAAAGTTTCGGAGGCCATTAGTGAGTCAGCAGGGCCATGAGTAGTGCAAGTGGTCAGTCGTGTCCGACTCTTTGCGACCCCATGGACTGTAGCCTATCAGGCTCCTCCATCCATGGGACTTTCCAGGCAAGAGTGCTGGAGTGGGGTGCCATTGCCTTCTCCAGGGATTGGGGGGGGGGTCCACTTTAATCCAGTATGATCACTCCTGAATTTAATTATAACTGTAAATCATCAAATCGGGTCATGGTCTAGGGCCAGGGTCCCCAACCTCTGGGATCCAATGCCTGATGATCTGAGGTAGAGCTGATGCAATAATAATAATAATAGAAATAAAATGCATGATAAATGTAACGCATTTGAATCATTCTAAAACCATCTCTCACCCCCACCCCACTGCTCCATGCAGTCTGTGGGAAAATTGTCTTCCACAGAATAGGTCCCTGGTGCCAAAAAGGTTGGGGAGGTCTTGGGGATGCCCTGATGTTCCAGGGCGTCAGGAGTTATGACTTGAACACATTCTGGGGGGACAAAATTCAACCCATAACAGAGTCCTCCACGGGCTTAATTTTTTGGACTGTGGTCATTACCACATCTTCCTGGTCAGACCTAGGTGTGGGGGCTGGGGAGGGTTCTGAGTCCCTTTGCAAGGGGCTTTCTGCTGGCATTTCCTTTCTACTGACATTTCCTTTCTGCTTTCTGCTGGTTTTCCTTTCTGCTGGCATTTCACAGCCCCCTTCCCAGTTACCTGCTCAGCTCCTGAGCCATCTTCTCCCACACCTTCCTATGTCCCGCAGAAGTGACGCTGAACCCATGACTCACCTGCCGTGCATTTGGGTTCCCACTCAGCCTCCTTGAGTTTCTCCAGAATATGAGGATGTTGGTCTAAAGAGTCTCCCACTTACTTTCCTGGATTTGTTACCAAGTGTGATTAATAGAAAAGCCTGTGATCCCTACCGATTATCTCTGGAAGCAGTTTGGCTATGAATTGCTCTAGAGAGGGCATTTCAACTGAAGGGTAACGAGAATCCGATACAACACCAGTCACATATGATTTCAATTACATGAAACGTTTCCCAACAGACAAATTTAGAGACCCAGCAAGGACATTAATGGTTGCATAACTCAGTCACTATATTAAAAAACATACTTTAAAAGGATGCATTTTAAGGATGCATTTTTTGGTAGGTGGATTATATCTCAATTAAAAAAAAAATCCTGGGGGAAACAGAGACTGTGCCTACTGTCAACATCTTCAGAGAGATGAGAAGATTTTCAGCTATGAATCAAGAAGAGTAAAAGTGAAACTTAAACATAGCCTGCCAGGCTTCTCTGTCTATGATATTCTCCAGGCAAGAGTACTGGAGTGGGTAGTCATTGCCTTCTCCAGGGGATCTTCCCAATCCAGGGATGGAACCCGAGTCTCCTGCATTGCAGGCAGATTCTTTTTTTTTTTTTATTATAAACAGGGATGGACACGAGCTAAAAGACTGGGATCCCCCACCCGCGTGGCGAACTCCGCTGCCGCTGTCTCCGCCCCACAGACACGTTGCAGGCAGATTCTTTACCATCTGTGATACTAAAAAAAAAAAAAAAAAAAAAAATGCTCACCCAACATTTAGAAAACAACAACATCCAAAGATGCTTTGGGGAAGTCACAACATAATGGCAGACATAGAAGACCCAGTGGATGGGTTCGAAAGTGTGGCTGAAAAGCTCTATCAGAAAGTAGAGCAAAATGACCAAGAATGAAGAAGGGGAGAAAATACAAGAAGGTGGAGGCCTGATCTAGGTGGTACAGTATCCAGAAAGAAGGAACTCTAGGAAGAAGGAACAAAGATGTTCAGAAGTCTTTAAAACACAAATTAAGAAACTTCTCCAGGAATGAAGGATGCCAGTCTGCAAGTTGAAAAGGCCCCCTGTGGTGGGTAAAATTAGACCCACACAAAGGCCTAGTGCTGTGAAATCTCAGAACAACCAAGGCAGAAGAAGATCCTGCAAGCTTCCAGAGTGAAGAAAAAGGCAGCCTGTAAATAATCGAGACGCAGAATGGCTGTGGCTTTCCCAGCAGCAACTCTGGAAATGAGAGATCGTAGAATGTTCTGGAGGAAAGGTGACTTTCAAGCTGAAATTCTATATCCACAGAAACTATCATTCAAGTGCAAAGGCAGAATAAAGTTACTTTCAGAAATTTGGGGCAGCAATTACAAGAAATAAGTTAGATATTCATTCTGCCACAATGATGGAGCTTAAAAATAGTCCTAAGGGAAAAGAGTCAGAGACAGTGGAGTAAGTAATAGTGGGGCTTACGGCAAACACAGTGCACCCCGAAGATGGCTGGCAAAAGAGGAGCCTGGAGCGGGTGCTGTGGTGTCTCCTTGAGACCCCTCTCCTTGGCCTGTGGATGGCTCTTTTCTCCCTGTGTCCGCCCATGGTCTACCCTCCGTGTGCATATGTGTTCCTAAGCTCTTCTTCTTATAAGGACACGAGTCATCTTGAGTCAGGACCCACCCTGATGGCCACATTTTAACTTTTTCACATCTTTAATATAAACCCTATCTCCAAATAAGGTCCCGTTCTAAGATACCAGGGCTTCCGTGGTGGCTCAGATGGTAAAGAATATGCCTGCCATGCAGGAGACCCAGGTTCGATCGCTGGGTCAGGAAGATCCCCCGGAGAAGGGAATGGCAACCACTCCAGTATTCTTGCCTGGGAAATTCCATGGACAGAGGAGTCTGGTGGGCTATAGTTCATGGGTCACAAAGATTTAGACATGACTGAGCAACTAGCACTGGAGAAGGCAACGGCACCCCACTCCAGTACTCTTGCCTGGAAAATCCCATGGACGGAGGAGCCTGGTGGGCTGCAGTCCATGGAGTCTCTAAGAGTCAGATACGACTAAGCGACTTCACTTTCACTTTTCACTTTCATGCATTGGAGAAGGAAATGGCAACCCACTCCAGTGTTCTTGCCTGGAGAATCCCAGGGACGGGGGAGCCTGGTGGGCTGCCGTCTGTGGGGTCGCACAGAGTCAGACACGACTGAAGCAACTTAGCAGCAGCAGCAGCAGAGCGACTAGCACACGCTGAGGTAGCAGGGGCTGGGGCTTCAGTGCATGAATTTGGGGAGATACCTTTTAGGCCATAGCAGCTGGACAGACACCTTTCAGACATACAGTTTCCCCACCTCTAACATATACAGAATAACAGGGCCAAGCTCCCAGAGGTACCAGGGAATCAGCTGGATAAAGTGTCCAAGAGGACATTGTTCAGAGTTTGAGCAACAAACACACCTCGATAGTTATTTCTGCAGGTGAAGGACCTGTGTTTTTGTGATGTTTAATCTTAGCAAAGACAAGTTGCTGGAACTGTTCCTCTCTTGTCATCAGAAACCACATTCGCAGGGCTTTATCTTAAAATGTTTTTCCATCACGTCATCTCATGGTTTGTTGCTTTGATCTGATAGAGACCCGTCACTGGGATGGGCAGTTTCTCTCTTGTCATTGGCTGGGGACTGAGCAGGTCCAGCGCAGGGTAAGAAGACGGAGTTTGTCCCTACAGGTCTCCTCATTACCCACCTAAGAGTCTTCAGCTCCAGAAACGTGGGCTCTTTCTTTGGTATAAGCAGAAGCACAAATGAAGGTTTGAGGCTTTTTTGCAGTTTGGAAATAAGGCTCTTATTTTTGTTTTTGCCAAACTTGGCATCTTACTGTGGATGGTGAAGGGGCCCCTTTCTTCTCAGAAGTGAGGCGTCTTTGCTGTCTGGCCTCCAGGGCCTCCCGTGGAACACGGTGTTTAACGATGAGTTATGGGAGTCAGAAGCTTTTGTGGGACTGTGTGGGTGGAAATCGCCTTCTAATGAGAATAGAGTCTGAGTTTGCTGGCATCACTGTGAGAGCTGTTTACATGCAAACCTGAAACCCAACCAAACTGACAGAGTGAAACCTTCCAGGCCCTAAAATGTCATTTTACAGCATCCAGCAAATACCAGATAAACACAAACAGCTGTGGGAAAGCCCCAGAGACTACCAGCCAGGCAGACGGAGGCTCCCAGACGGTATGTGTCATGTGTTGCAGGGAGAGTGATCCAGAAAATTGCAGAAGCTTCCAGAAATTGCTAGTGGGTCAGGTTAAATGAACGGAAAAGTCCTGAAAAGATTTTCTTTGGTTTAACAAAATTGTATCAGTCATGCCTAAGTGCTGTGTTAGGCCTCGTGAGCATTCAAACGTGAGGCAGATATTGTTACTGTTGTCAAGGGGTTGCCAATACGTGTGTGTGTGTGTGTGTGCGCACGCGTGCGTGCATGCGTGCCTGTGTGTAGCATCAAGGACAAAGCACCGTCAAGTTGGCCCTTCTGATCATAAAACAGGGCAAGATGGAATGTATAGTTGTGCTAAACATGGTACTTCCCACCCCTTCCTCCTGTCAGTCCTTACCGGGAAAGATTTACTTTGCCCTGTTTTATTTTTCTGCAGACCATATGAAACGTGGTGTTACCTTACACATTCATTTGTTTACCGTACTGCGTGTCTCCTTCCCTCCCCAGGCTGTTATTTCCACCAGGGCATGTACTTTCCTTTATTCCTACCACTTGGAACTACGCCCGGCATATTTAGGTGCCATAAATATGTGTTGAGTGAACAAATGCAAATCAGAAGGGCAAGCACAAGGTGAGAGGGAAGGACTGACTCCCCCTGAAGTCAGGGGACACACATTTCGAGAGTCCTACACCTACAAAAGTAGGGAAACTGAGGTTCCTAGTTCCACTAAATGGTGGAAAGCCTGGGCTAACAAATTGAAACTGTGCATCTTTATGTCACCCTATAACAGATGGACCGGTTATCATCCAAAGATTGTTTTCCAACTCTTTCTTGGGTGAGTGATACAAGCACACAAAAAAGTATGTTGTTGTTCATTCACTAGGTTGGGTCCAACTCATTGCAACCCATGGACTGCAGTACGCCAGGCTTCCTTGTCTTTCACTATCTCCCAGAGTCTGCTCCAAAGAAGAAATGAAACTAGTACCTAGTTTATGAGAAATAGTCCCACTAGCAATTGAGGAAATGGAAATTTAAGGAAAAAAAAAAACCCATTTTCAACCTATGAAATTCACAAGAAACACATAAAATGTCATGTGATTCCCCTGTACTACCAAGGATAGGGTAGACAAAATAGTCAAAGTTAGGTAAGTTAGCGTGGGTTGCTTTCTGATGGTGGAATTATCGGGAATTTTTCTCTTTGTTTAGCTTTTAAAAATTGTTTCATTTTATAGGTGTATGCACATACTCATGAACACGTACAGCTTATCACTGCCTTACAGGAATTCTGATTTGGGCTATGGCAGGGCTGAAGGTCTGCTCCCCACACGGGTGAACATGAATGCTTTACAGGAATTATGCTGTACAGGAATTGTGCTTTACAGGCACAAAAACATCAGAAACCTTCTTGACAACTTCAATCTCCTCCAAAGAAATGTGGTTAGGGGAAGGCAATGAAAGAATAAGACAGAAGATTTCTGTGGCTTGTGGAATCTGTCATTATTTTGTGGGAACTCTTGGAACTTGGGCTTCTTAAATGTGTTCATGTACTTGTCAGAACATTCATGAAGAGAGATGTTATCACACCATGAAGAAAGACACCACGAGGGTGCTTCCTGACAGTAACCCGGGCCTTAGGGAAAGCAGCGTGATGCCTGTAAAAGCAGATAAAATGGTTAAAGGAGATCAGATCATAAGAACAGAGCAGCGGAAGGCAGGCAGGGGGCAGGGAGGATGATGCACTGTGCTCACGTTTCTGGACATTTGGGAAAATCCATTTTCAGATTGGTCCCCAATTGGGAAGTAATTTTTTTTTTCTTTTAGCCAAAAAGGTGGAGTTGACCACCTCCCTCCTGTTATTGACCTGTGAGAGAGATGAGGCTCAGAAGTCATCAACTTAAGGACAAGCCCTTTCTCTTACTTGCTATTGAAAAGAACAGTTTTGTGAATGAAATTGATGAAGACTTCATATTTGGAGTGGATTGCAAACAATTAGATCAGCACAATCTAAAAAAAAAAATCTAGTAGTAAGTCAAGGTGCTAAACTAGAAATGTGAGCAATGGCATGCAGAGCAGAATGTGGAGGAAAGAGAGTAAAGCCAAAAAAGATAGAAATAGAGATCTCTATCACCTCGAAAAAAGCAGAATCTCACTTGGGCCAATTCTAGAACATTCTCATATTCTCACTAATGAAGAGTTCTTGTGGGTTCCTTAGAAAGCAGAGCCTGGCAGGGTCTGCTTCAACCCAACAGTACAGCTTCACAGTTTTTGTATGTACTTATCTTCAAGTTGATGAACAGGAAAATGGACATTGTCCTTACTTCATAACATGGATTCTATCATTGACACATTATTTTGCCACTAAAACAAGCATGCTTGCACACACACAGGGCTTCAGTTTAAGATAGGAATTTTTATATTTTAACAGTTGGCTAGGTAATTTGGGAAAGTCAGAAATTCTGGTGAAAATAATTTAAGAATTTTTCTTCCATTAACAGAGGAATGGATAAAGAAGATATGATACATAAACACAATGGAATATTACTCAGCCATGAAAAAGAATGAAATAATGCCATTTGCAGCAGCATGGAAGAACCTAGATATTGTTGCACCGAGTAAAGTAGGTCAGACAGAGAAGGACAAATACCATTTGTATTGCTTATGTGTGGAATCTTAAAAAATAGCACAAATGAACTTAACTACAAAACAGAAATAAGAGTCAGAGATGTAGAAAACAATCTTACGGTTGCTAGATGGGAGGAGGGATAAATTGGAAGACTAAGGTTGACATACACACACTGCTGCTGCTGCTGCTAAGTTGCTTCAGTCGTGTCCGACTCTGTGCGACCCCATAGAGGGCAGCCCACCAGGCTCCCCCGTCCCTGGGATCCTCCAGGCAAGAACACTGGAGTGGGTTGCCGTTTCCTTCTCCAATGGATGAAAGTGAAAAGTGAAAGTGAAGTCGCTCAGCCGTGTCTGACTCTTAGAGACCCCATGGACTGCAGCCCACCAGGCTTCTCCATCCATGGGATTTTTCAGGCAAGAGTACTGGAGTGGGGTGCCATTGCCTTCTCATACACATACTGCTATACATAAAAGTGACAACTGATAAGGACCAGCTGAATAGCAGAGGGAGCTCTACTCAGTGTTCTGTAATGATTCATGTGGAGAAGAATCTAAAAAGGAGAGGATATGTGTATATGTATAACTGATTCACTTTGCTGTATAGCAGAAAGTAACACAGCATTATAAATCAACTCTATTCCAATAAAAATTTCTTTAAAATTTCCTAATATAGATTTCTTGGAATTTCCTAATAAATAAAAGCACTAATACATCTGAAAAAAACCTTTTCTTGAGAGCATAAAAAAGCCAACAACTAAACAAAAACAAAAGCCAACAACCAAAAAAAAAAAAAAAAGTAAAGACTTAACCAGTTAGGATGCAAGGGAGGACAAAATTCGAAAATGGATAGTCTGGATCTTAAGCTGCTTTTTCTTCTGATTCCTGAAAAGGCAGCAGAAAGGTCAAGAGGCTGAGCTTTATGGGGATGAAACTATGAAAGCCAGGGTTTGTCAAGAAGGGAGAGGAAATATTAAAGATAAGAGCAGGAATGAATGAATCATAGATCTATGTAACAAGCACTTAATAGAGCTAATTAACAAAGCTAAATAAAGTCAATTTTCTTAGAAAGATTCACGAAACCGATAAATCTCTGGCAAGACAGATTAAGGTGAAAGAAAAGACAGAAGACACAAATAATCAGTACTGAGAATTAGAAGCAAGATAAAATTGTAATTTCTACGGTAAGTGGATATAATGGCTACCTTTGTTGCAAAACATTTAAAGCATTAAGATAATAATTGACAAACTCCTAGAAAAAATACAGCCTACCAAAGTAATGGACTTCCCTAGTAACTCAGATGGTAAAGCATCCATTTGCAATGCAGGAGACTAGGGTTTGATCCCTGGGTTGAGAAGATGCCCTGGAGAAAGAAAAGGCAACCCACTCCAGTATTCTTGCCTGAAGAGTTTCATGGACAAAGGAGCCTGACAGGCTACAGTCCATGGGGTCACAAAGACTCAGACATGACTGAGCAACTAATACACACACACCAAAGTAATATTTAAAGGAAAAATTAGAATAGTTCTACAACCATTAAGACAATCGAGTCCAGAATTTAACGCTGGCTATTTAACCCTTCTACAACTATTAAGACAATCAAATCCAGAATTTAACACTGACTATTTAACCCTACCCCACCCCCCACCAACCACAAACAGATAAATCCTTGGGATCAGAGGGAGCCTCACTAGCTAGAGAGCAAATCTAGCAAATATTTAAGGAAGGAATGTCACTAAAATTATACAAACTGTTCCACAGAATAGAAAAAGGAGCCGCTTCTCAACCATTCGTAAGAGCATATCTCTGATACAAAAACCTGACAAAGACATCACAGAAAGAAAAATTACAGGCCAGTCTTATGAATGCAATATAGATGCAAAAATCTGAAACCAAATCTTAACAGACGAAATCCAATAATATAGAAAAATAGCACACGATGACCAAGTTGAATTTAATCCCAAAATACAAGATGGGAAACATTTGGGGGAAAAAAATCATTTAAATTTACCATATTAACAGAATGCAGGAGGAAATAATAAGGTCTTCTCCATAGATGCAGGGAAAGCATTCTATAAAATTCAACATCCATGCATGAGAAAAAGTCCTAGCATATCAGGAATGGGTAGGAATTGGCTTGATTTGTCAATTGATATCTACAGGAAACCTATAAAGAAAGAGCATCCATTATGGTACAGTGTTGAAATCAGCAAAAAGGCAAGAACATTGTTACTTCTATTCTCTACTGCCCTGGAGAGCTTAGCCAGTGCAGTAAGACAGGAAAAAGAAATAAAAATAAGTGTGGTAAGGCAAGAAACAGAAACACAGATAAAAGGTTTGCAAAGGAATAAATAAAATGGTCAGTATTCCCAAATGATTTAATTATGTACATAGAGAACAAAAAATGAATTAGGATTCAGGTTAATTAGTCATATTAATAAGAAAGATTAGTGAGACTCTTTGTTATGAGGTGTATATACAAAACTCAAGTTACCCAATAGAAAAGGACAAGACCTGAAGATGCTTGACCAGGAAGGGTATTCAAATGACTGATAAATACAGGGAAAGATGCTCAACTTCATTAATAATAGAAAAAATGCAAATTAAAAACACAGAGAGATTCTACAACACATTCACCAGAGTAGCTAAAATTAAAGGGAGTGCCCACAATGAGGAGTGGTGATGTGGGGAGCAATGGAAACTCTCCCACACACTGCAGTGCTAATAACTGATGGAAGTAGCGTGGTGTGGGCTACTAAAGAGAATATGTGCATGCCTTCTTTCCTAGTAGTTGAACTTCTAGGTAGATACACAGAAGAAGAGCATGTCTGTGTTTACCAAGGGGCTCCCCCAATAGCTCAGTTGGTAAAGACTCCACCTGCAACGCAGAAGACCCAGGAGGTGGGGGTTCAAATCCCTAGGTTGGGAAGATCTTATGGAGGAAGAAACTGGTAGCCCACTCCAGTAGTCTTGCCTGAAAAATCCTATTGACAGAGGAGCCTGGAGGGTATTTACCAAGAGACTTAACAAGAATCTTCACAGCAGCATTACTCACAGCACCCCACTCCAGTGCTCTTGCCTGGCAAATCCCATGGACAGACGAGCCTGGTGGGCTGCAGTCCATGGGGTCACTAGGAGTCGGACACAACTGAGCGACTTCGCTTTCACTTTACACTTTCATGCATTGGAGAAGGAAATGGCAACCCACTCCAGTGTTCTTGCCTGGAGAATCCCAGGGACGGGGGAGCCTGGTGGGCTGCCATCTCTGGGGTCGCACAGAGTCAGACACAACTGAAGCAACTTAGCAGCAGCAGCAGCAACCTACCTATCTATCAACAATGGAATCGACTTATGAAAATGTTTTCATATAATAAACTGCTCTAAAGCAGTAAAAATAACTGAACTCTAGTCACATGAACATGAATGGCTCTCAAATATAATAATGAGCAAAAGAAGCCAGATACTCAAGAAAATCCATGGTAGAACTCCACTGACACAGAGCTTTTAAAAAACAGGCAGAAGTTAATGGTATTAAAGGAGCCCTGCTTAGGAGGTAAAATTATAGAAGAGCAAGAAAATGTTTAGCAAGAGTCAGGAAAGTGGTTTGCCTGGTGGCTCATAAGGTAAGGAATCTGCCTGCAATGTGGGAGACCCTGGTTCGATCCCTGGGTTGGGAAGATCCTCTGGAGAAGGGCATGGCGACCCACTCCAGTATTCTGGCCTGGAAAGTGCCACAGACAGAGGAGTCTGGGGGGCTGCAGTCCGTGGGATCACAAAGAGTCAGACATGACTGAGTGACTGACACACACAGGAAAGTGTAACTTTTGTCTTTGGAGGTGGGAAGGGAAAAGTACCAGGAGGATACACTGGGGTCCCGGGTGCTACCAACGTTCTTTTTCTTGATCCACAGCACTGCTACGCCTGTGTGTGTGTGTGTGTGTGTGTGTGTGTGAGAGAGAGAGAGACAGAACAATATTCACTGAGCTGCTCATTTCTCTCTTGCACACTTTTCTGTGTGTGAAGTATATGTAACATGAAAAGTCATAGCACAACCTCTCTACATTTGAAAAAATATAAAGTTATTTGGGTTTACTACTGATGGTGTTTAGATGCCCACAGTGAGGAAAATCAGATAATCTATACTAGGGTGCCTTGATGACTCTCGGTTCCACCTGTGTGTCTTAGCAGTTACCTAGCCAGGGTATGAAAGAGCACATTGGTCAGAATGGGGGAGAACACTAATCATGATGATTCTTACGTGTGCACAGCACTTCTGGGGGTATTAAATGAGAAAGGAAGGTCAGAGATAAAATTTTTTTCAACATGCTTTAAAATTTCACCCAGTCTAAAGAAAAAGCAGCACTACTGGGAAAATAGGATGACAGCCGAGGGGGCCTGTGAGTTGTTGCCAAGGCTAACACACAAAAGCCGTACATCACCTGAGTCATTGAACCCACACAATGGGAGCCCAGTATACAACCACTGTGGCATATGGCGAGTCTAGACTCAAAGTAAATCTACATGGGGTTTTCTTGCACATGGGGGGTCTACAGATCCCAGGAGAAAAAGTGCTCCTATTTCAGTCTTGGGGACGATAGATCAGGATGACGAAGCTGACAAAAATTGCAACCCGTGCAGTCCTCTGCCTCACAGGAGTCGTGGGCCAGGTGGTTCCTTACGATAAGCTTTCATAAGAATAAGCTATGTGTGCGGTGCTTTGTGGTCTACAAAAGTTGTCTGTGTACATCGGTTTCATTTTCTTTTAACTCTACAGAGTAGGGAGATCTGCTATCATTACTCCCATCTGCCACAAAAGGAAACCAAGACTTGGGGAAATCACGTGAGTTTGCTCAGGGTTCCATAGCGTGTAATAGGATCAAGTCTTCAGTGTTTCAATTTATCACTCACCCCCTTGCATCAGTGATTCTCTTAGGGATGGCCTCTGGAGTGACTCCTAGGAGTTCAGAAACCCATAAGGGTGATAAAATAATAACATACACATATGCCACCATTTTTTACATCTATGTATTCATTGTGTGTGATAAAAGACAAAATCTTTCAATGCTGTTGGTGAATTCACAGTGAGTTTTGTCATTAGAATCCTTCGCTAATCAAGTAGCTCTACAAACATTTATTGAGCATCTACTATGTGTCAGATGCTTTTCTAGAAACTGGGGATACAGAAGTGTATAAGAGAGAAAAATTTCCTGTTTCCTTGGAGTTTATTTTCTTGTCAGGAAAGAAAGACCATGCAAGAGTCAAGGGCCGGTATAGTTGAGAGAGTGTTAAGTGTTATGAAGAAAATAAAGCGGCTTAAGGGGAGAGTATGATTCTGGTAGAGGTGAGGATGGCCGCGGAGAATAACCCCCTCCAGAAAGCTGAGAATACTCCAAAGTACAAAGTACAAAGTGAAGTTGCTCAGTCATGTCTGACTGTTTGTGATCCCATAGACCATAGCCTACCAGGCTCCTCCGTCCATGGAATTTTCCAGGCAAGTGTACTGGAGTGGGTTGCCATTTTCTTCTCCAGGGGATCTTCCCAACCCAGGGATTGAACCCGGGTCTCCCACATTGCAGGCAGACGCTTTACCATCTGAGCTACCAGGGAATACCCCAGCCCTCCACGAATCCTGCCCCATCAGCAAAGGATGCAGGAAGATCATTTTATAAAGTCAACATCCATTCACGAGATGTTGGACCTCCACAAGTCCTGGCCGGCAGGAGGGAGGGAAACAATTTTGTTCAAAGAAAGTGATTTTTAAAAAAGTTACAGAAAACATTTTTTTCCCTCGAGGGAACGGGAACATTTTTATAGCCTGAAGAGATTGGGGACAAAGAGGGGGCGGTTTATGGCATAACATCACAATGCTTTTAAGTCATAGATGGCTCTCAAAAAGAATTAGCTTGGATGCTGTTAACAATAACTGATTTTAGGGACAAAATGTCATAGTTCTAAATTTAAGACTCTGCGTGTGGGTTTTTTTTTTTTTGTTGTTGTTGTTGTTTTTAAACCTACTTATAAAAACGTCAGCACTTAAAATATTTGACTTTTTTGCCCAAGAAACTCTCACTTGGCCATCATCATGATTATGTGTGCAACGCCCAACTCTGCAAGTTTCACGTGGCAGGCTAAAAGAGGAACTATCTTCCACCAAGATATCATTGAAGCAACAGATACATTTTCATTTTATTTAAGAACAATTAAGGACAGATCATCCTGGCTTTCAGCTAAAGATTTCTCCTGGCCAGAATTTTCTCCAATTACAAAATAAATAATGGATGTCTCATACTTCAGATTATTTCCACATTTGTTGTACAAGCTATAGCTTGCTCTCAAACGTAAAGCACATTCAGCTGTAAACTGGGAATGGAATGTTCTTAAGACTTGGAAACACTGTGTACTTTGCTTTCGTCTTTTTTTTTTTAAATACTATAGAGCTTGTCTAAACAAATTTAGCCCAGACTTTAACCAAACCTAGTTAGGACAGGAAATGATAAGGTAGGTACAACATTAAAAAGACTTGAGAAAGAGAGTCAAAGGGATGAGATGATATTACATTTAAAAATTAATTTTTATTGGAGTATAGTTGGTTTACAATGTTGTGTCAGTTTCTGCTGTACAGCAAAATGAATATTATACATATACATTTCTCCACTCTTTTTTTCTGCTTTATGGACTATGCCAAAGCCTTTGACTGTGTGGACCACAACAAACCTTCGAAAATTCTGAAAGAGATGGGAATACCAGACCACCTGACCTGCCTCTTGAGAAACCTGTATGCAGGTCAGGAAGCAACAGTTAGAACTGGACATGGAACAACAGACTGGTTCCAAATAGGAAAAGGAGTACGTCAAGGCTGCTGCTTATTTAACTTACATGCAGAGTACATCATGAGAAACGCTGGGCTGGAAGAAGCACAAGCTGGAATCAAGATTGCCAGGAGAAATATCAATAACCTCAGATATGCAGATGACACCACCCTTATGGCAGAAAGTGAAGAGGAACTAAAAAGGCCCTTGATGAAAGTGAAAGAGGAGACTGAAAAAGTTGGCTTAAAACTCAACATTCAGAAAACTAAGATCATGGCATCTGGTCCTATCATTTCATGGCAAATAGATGGGGAAACAGTGGAAACAGTGTCAGACTTTATTTTTTTGGGCTCCAAAATCACTGTAGATGGTGACTGCAGCTGTGAAATTAAAAGATGCTTGCTCCTTGGAAGAAAGGTTATGACCAACCTAGACAGCAAATTAAAAAGCAGACACATTATTTTGCCAACAAAGGTCAGTCTAGTCAAACCTATGGCTTTTCCAGTAGTCATGTATGGATGTGAGAGTTGGACTATAAAGAAAGCTGAGCGCTGAAGAATTGATACTTTTGAACAGTGGTATTGAAGGAAATTCTTGAGAGTCCCTTGGACTGCAAGGAGATCCAACCAGTCCATCCTAAAGGAAATCAGTCCTGAATATTCATTGGAAGGACTGATGCTGAAGCTGAAACTCCAATCCTTTGGCCACCTGATGTGAAGAACTGACTCACTTGAAAAGTCCCTGATGTTGGGAAAGATTGAAGGCAGGAGGGATGACAGAGGATAAAATTGTTGGATGGCATCATCGACTCAATGGACATGAGTTTTATTCAACTACAGAAGTTGGTGATAGACAAGGAGGCCTGGTGTGCTGCAGTCCAGGGAGTTGCAAAGAGTTGGACATGACTGAACTGAACCAAACTGAACTCTTTTTTGGATTCTTTTCCCCTGTGTAGGTCAGAGTACTGAGTAGAGTTCCCTGTGCTATACAGTAGGTTCTTATTGGAAAGTGAAAGTGAGTGAAATGAAAGTGAAAGTCACTCAGTCTTATCTGACTCCTTGCAAGGCCATGAACTATAGCCTACCAGGCTCCTCTGTCCATGGAATTCTCCAGGCCAGAACACTGGAGTAGGTAGCCATTCCCTTCTCCAGGGGATCTTCACAACCCAGGGATCAAACCCAGGCCTTCCACACTACAGGCGGATTCTTTACCATCTGAGCCATCAGGGAAGCCGCAGGAAGAATAATAGGTTCTTATTAGTGATCTATTTTGTACATAGTCATGTATATATGTTAATCCCAATCTCCCAACTTATCCCTCCCTTTCTTTGCCCCTGGCAACTGTCAGTGTGTTTTCTATATCATGACTCTGTTTCTGTTTTGTAAAGAAGTGCATTTATGTCGTATTTTGGGGGTTCCACATATAAGCAACATCAGGTGATACTTGTCTTTCTCTGTCTGACTGACGTCACTCAGCATGACTATCTCTCGGACCAGCCATGTTACTGCAAGACATTTCATTTTTTAGGAAAATCAACCTGGTTTTTCCCTCCAGAGTTTTTGGAAACTGTGCACTGCAGCAGAGGCAGAGATGGATAAAGTCAGCATCTCCGTTTCCTGAAGACGTGGTGTGAGCTGCCTTGCGTGGCTGTGGGCCCACCTCTCACCCACTTGCTGTCCACTCTCACCAGAGTGCCACTGCCAGTCTCGCTGCCCATCAGCTTTTTCAAAAACAAATTATTTTCTTTCCCCCAGAGGTAGAAGCAGCAGGATAGCTGTAGGGAGCAGAGTCCCCATGGCCCACCGCATGGTGAATTTTGGCATGGTCTCCCGTTTTGCCCCTGGGGCCAGGTTGTCACTGGGATCTCTGGGAAAGTGGCCCCTCATCGGGGAGGTGGAGGTTTGCCCAGGCCCATCTCGTGGGTCAGTGGTGTCCTGTCCTGGGAAATCAAGCCGATCTATCCTTTCTGTCTTACTGGGGTGACAGCAGGGACCCAGAGGCGATGGTCCTGGGAGTAAGGAGGGCCACTTGGTGGGAGGCGCTTCTCCCTGCTGGCACTGGCCGGGGGCGGGGAGGGCGCTTATCTGTGCAGCACAGGAGGAAGTCCCCCTGGGCTCTGTGGCGGCGGGGGGGGGGAACGATGTGGCCTCCTGACCCCCGGGAGAGGAAGGAGATCCCCAAGAGGCTGTTTGGAGTCCAGAGTCTCCGGATCACTTATACATGTGATGTCCTTTCCCCCTTCCTGTGACTTCACCAGTGGGTCCAGCCGGTGGAATATGTTGGAAAGCGCAAGCTCCTACCCTTCTCACCTTCCCTAAACAGCCCTCTGTGGCTTGATGGGGTCTGAAGTGGCTCGCAACGGGGCACCTTTCTCTCCCTGACATGAGAGGAAGCTGGAAATGCAAAGAACATGGCAACTTAATTCCTGCCAGTGATCAGTGTCCAATCTGGGAGCTTTCTCCCCAAGAGTCATTTTCAAAGATGCCTGACGGGATGGAGAGATGCCTTTCTGTTCATGCGCAGGGCAGGGCTCAGTGGGGAGTAGGGGATAGCAGGCACGGAGAGAACCTTGGGAGGTCAGGGGCAATGTTGGCTCCCACCTGCAACACACGGCCCTTCTCTACCCAGTCCTTGGGGACTGACTTTTGTTCTGAGATGTGGTCCAGGGAGGGATGCTATGGTATGAGACGCTCGTGTCTTGGCAGAGGGAGACTGACATGGTGTCTTTGACCTGCCGCTTCCACAAGGTGAAAACTCCCTTCCCTGGCTTGTGTCTCCATAGGTGTGCATTAGTGTCCAGACCTCCTTCAGGTCTTGCTGCTGCTGCTGCTGCTGCTAAGTCACTTCAGTCGTGTCTGACTCTGTGCGACCCTATGGACAGCAGCCCACTAGGCTCCTCTGTCCACAGGATTCTCTAGGCAAGAATATGGAAGGGGTTGCTATTTCCTTCTCCTTCAGGTCTTACAGTGGTTCTTTCCATGGTCGTGGGAGGGGTGTGAAGAGAAGGCATGAGAGGACATGACCGAGTAGAACTGAGTTTGGTTAACTGGCGGGGACTTGAAAAAGTGCAACAGAGCAAAGCAAGCCCCTAGTTCCAGGGTTCCCTCATCTGGTTCTTACCCAGCCAGGGATCCCCACTCACCCTGCAGTGAGTTCCTGTGCTTGTTAAGCTAGCAGATATGGAAGCTCACCATGTCCGGATTGCTCCTACAGGCAAGTGTTCGTGGACTCATTGCTTCGTTGGTGGCCTCATGGTTCCTCTGGGGGTTTGGGGGGTTGTCAGTCCTGTGTGATTCTGAGGGTCTTCCTTGGGGGTCCATCCAATGTTCTGTAAACAAGAGTCCCTGTTTTCTAACTCCCTGCCGTGTGACTCACCTACAGTAGTTCCTGACCTGAGCATCCAAGCACTCCATGTTCTCAGACGGCATCTAATGTGTTCTCCCCCATGATGGGCTGAATCAGTCCCTCCCCTGCCCCCCACCCCCGCCCACATGGTGAAGCTCTCACCTCCAGTCCAAGCGTGACTGTATTCGGAGGCAAGTTCTTTAAAGAGGTACATGAGGTTGTTACAGTGGATCTGATCCAGTCCTCATAAAAAGAAGATACGGAATGCACACACACACACACAGGAAAGACCATGTGAAGACAGAGGAAGAAGATACCATCTAAAAACCAATGCTGTGTATATGCTAGTCACTCAGTGTCTGACTCTTTGCAACCCTGTGAACTATAGCCTGTTGGGCTCCTCTCTCCATGGGATTCTCCAGGCAAGGATACTGGAGTGGGCTGCCATTCCTTTCTTCAGGGGATCTTTCCAACCCAGGGATTGAACCCAGGTCTCCTGCATTGCAGGCAGGTTTTATACCAGCTAAGCCACCACAGAAGCCCATAGAGCCTCAAAGAAACCAACTCTGATGACACCTCAGTCTGGGATTTCCAGCCTCCATAGCTGTGAGAAGATAAGTGTCTGCCGGGTGAGCCTCCCAGTCTGCGCTACCTGTTGAGACAGCCCCAGAGGACTAACACAGCCACCCTCACTTTGCCTCAACTCCACTGGCATCTTCGTGGCTCCACAGGCATAGAGACAAGCTCCTGCCTCAGGACCTTTGCACTGGCTCTTCTCTCTGCCTGGAATGCCCATCCCCCACACTCCTCACAGCTCACCTGCTTCAGGTCCCCACTCAGAGGCCACCCTCCCTGACCTCTCAAATGAAAGCGGGAAGCCCCCAACTCTCCCGATGCCTTCCCCACTAACTTCTTTCCTTAGCACTGAGCACCCCTGAGCACGGTCCCTCTTCTGCTTCTCCAGCTTGTCATCTGTCTCCCTAGGCCAAAGGAGGCTCCCTGAAGGCACGGTGCTAGTACGTGTATTTCTCATACAAACGAATGTGCTGCATGCTCTCCGAGTGCCACACAGTAACTCCATCCTCACAAACAGCCCCTGTGCTCAGTCGCTCAGTCGTGTCTGACTCTTTGCGACCCCATGGACTGTAGCCCGCCAGGCTCCTCTGTCCATGGGATTCTCCAGGCAAGAATACTGGAGTGGATTGCCATGCCCTCTTCCAGGGGATCTTCCCAACCCAGGGATCAAACCCAGGTCTCTGGCATTGAAGGTAGATTTTTTAGTGTCTGAGCCACCAGGGAAGCCAAACAGCCCCTAGAAGTAGGCTACTTGTCATCTCCAACTGAGAGCATAAAAGTTAAGTGACGCACCTGAGGTTGCATTCTGTGTTGGCAGGAGAATGGGGATTTGAACCCAGGCAGCCTGGCTCCAGTGTCTTGGCCTTGGACCAGAGGTTAACTGTCCTGTGCAGAAGTACAGCTGGGGCTGTGGTGTGTTTGGCAGGGGAGGAGGGGTGGTCCCAAGCAGGGAGCTGGAAATGCAAATCCAGGGCCTGGGTGTAGGGACCAGTTTGGGATAATCTATAAATGAGTGATGTTTGAAACCCAGGTCCAGGGTGAGACAAAACCGTGTCAAGTTCTCGAGTTGTCTTTTTTTTTTTTTTAAAGGAGGAGACCCCTGCCTACATCAAATCATACATTTTAAAATGTAGTCACATCTCAATTCGCATACACATGCATTTGGCTATAAAATAGTTTGAAAGATTTTTTAATACATTTATTTAAAAAAATGAGTTGTTTCATGCTTGGCTAAGATGTCTAGGCAGTCACTCTGTGTACTTAGGGAAGCTTTCAAGTCATAAAATCAAACCTACACTTAAAAAAAGACAAGGTACTTTTTGAACACCAAATTTAGTTATTTTTAAAGTCAATAAATGCTGTGTTGTGTGCACAGTTAATTAAGTGGATTGATTTTGAAAGAGGAGATGGAGTGGAGTCAGGGGTAGGGGATTGGAAGGGGGTACCACAACGGAGGGGACGTGGAAGGGAGAGCTTATGATACAGGAAGGATCCCTTCTGAAGATGGGCCCCAGTCCGAGCCACACTGATAAGTGGGAACAGGGATATGAAGAGTGTGGGAGGAGTACGCTTTCATATAGCGCCGTGGTCCATTTGGGAAGAAATGAACCACGTCACATGTATAGACATTTAACATATACAGCATTTGCACATTCCTTCAGGGCCAGAAAAAGCAATCACACACTTTACAAAGCGATCTTAATAATCAATGGGGAAGATTTCACTTGTCCTATGACCTTAGAACAATTTTATCAGCAATTAAGAGTTGTCTTAATATCAGCTATAAATACACAGGGAAACAAAAAAAATTGTGCAGCTAATGTTTATATCATACATTGTGATTTAAACATTAGAAGCATGGAGAATCAGCATGTTTTCTTTGCAAAGAACTCATTGGGAGTAGTTTGAATAACGCTTGTCTTCTTCTCATCACAGAGCTTACGATATTGAGTGAGCATCGTTCCTTTGCCTTGGAAAATTGCCATGCTCCACTCTAAGTTTGGATCAGCTTCCCACATTTTAGCTTTGGTGCTTTCGATGTTGTGAAATATCTATGAGTCCCTTCAATGACAAGATGTTTACTTCCTCTGGGACACTGTCATCCTTTATCCGCAACCACTGAGCTCATTCATGTCATTCAGCAGCTTTCACTTGGTTCCTCTGGCTGCATGTTAGAAGTTTCTGGAACAGCAGCAGTGTTGGCAGTCCACGATCAGCTCTTTCTTCTATAAAACTCCATGAACACTTGGTTCAAATTTAGCTTCAACATTATCAATTTTTTTCCCCTCTGATGTACTCTTTTGGGGCCAATTCCCTTTTTCAATTGTCCATTTTTGTAAAATGTCGTGTGAGCTTATCAGTGGGATACAAGGAAGCAACACAGCTTCACACTTTGCTGCCTGTGTGCGAGCTGAATCACAGATGTGCAGTGACCAGTCAACCACAGACTGAAAGAAGTGACAGGATTATTATTTGGGCAGTGATTTGGGCTTTCCGTTGGCTCAGACGGTAAAGATTCTGCCTGCAATGTGGGAGACCCACGTTTGATCCCTGGGTTGGGAACATCCCCTGGAGAAGGGAATGACAACCCACTTCTGCATTCTTGCCTGGAGAATTCCATGGACAGAGGAGCCTGGCAGGCTACAGTTCTTGGGATCACAAAGAGTCGGACACGACTGAGCAACTAACACATAATTGGGATGCTCCAAGGACCTAACATGTAAACTTCAGAAGGAAGCCTCATGTGTTTAGGGTATGGAGACTCCAGGGTCAAGATCAGGGTGTCTACCCATTTGTCGATATTTCCCTGTTCCCTGTGAGTGCTCTGTCATGTTCAACTTGAGGAGTGAAGGGCCAGCATGAAGGTTTGTACCTTATGCAATTACTCAGTTAATAGACCCTGGAAGCTGAAATTTGAACCGTGATGAGTGAAATTTGTGTGAGACCACAGGCTTTAATTTTCTAACACCAATGACTCTGCTTTCTGGAATGTGATTAACTGGGGTTCCCAGTGCTGTTTCCTTGCTCTGGAGATCACCTTTCTTTTCTGCTGAAGATGATCTAAGTTTCTATAGCACACTTCTGGAGTAAGGGGTTTGTGCCCAGGCTACTTGTCGGCTGTGTCCAAACACTCTATGCTCTACGTCCTCTGTGGGGATGGAATTAGTGACACCTGTGTGTGTGTGTGTGTGTGTGTGTGTGTGTGTGTGCACGCACACATGTGCTCAGTTGTGTCTGACTCTTTGCAAACCCATGGACTGTAGCCCATCGTGTTCCTCTGTCCATGGGATTTTCCAGGCAAGAATACTGGAGTGGGTTGCCATTTCCTCCTCCAGGGGATCCCCCTACCCAGGGATCAAACCTGGATCTTCTGCACCTCCTGCGTTCCACTGAGCCACTTGGGAAGCCCTTACTAACACCGATTTGCAAGGAGTCACAAAGAGTCAGACACAACCGAGCAACCGAACAACTCACAAGGCAATTTTGAGGGTTAAAAAAGGTAATGTGCATAAAACAATGGCAACAGAGCCTGGGTCATACTATGATCATACAATGACAACAGCCTGGGTCGTACTATGAGTGTGACTTATTATTTTTATTCTTTAAAATAGCTAATACGGGGTCATTTCCTTAGTTCAGAGGCAGTGCTCAGAAAACTACAGGTATCGCCTTCTCACATCCCAGTAATAGTACAGGAAGAAGGTTCCAGAATGCCCATTTTACAGATGAGGAGACTGAGGTTTTGAGAGATAATAACATTTCCATGGCCACATTGGACTCAAACTGTCCAACTCCAAAAGCAAAACTTATATTTCTTCAATCATCAAAACTTTGATGATATCTGGTTGATAACCTTTCTCATATACACAGGTAACATGCACATACATCAAGTTAGTGTAATAATCTAGCTTATTTTTCGGTCAGGTCATATCCATATATGTCCTTATATTGTTATCAGGGTCACAAGGACTCTTTGTATCCTAAAAAATAGATTTCTGCCTTCTGGCTTATTCTTCAAGATTTACATAAATTTAGGTCCTGGAACAGATCTACTCAGCCCAAAATTTGGGGCTCACCACCTAAAATGATGGAAATAACTTAGTTTTGTAGTAATTTCCGGGCAACTTCAGATTAAATTTCTTTCAATCTACATAGAGGTGTAAATATTTCTCCTGGGGAACAATTGGTTTTGGTTTTCTAATTTGATTTCGAAAAAAAGGAAGTGGAATCTCTGTGTTTTGCAGAGAGCAAGGCATTTCAGTGCATTTGGGAGATGTTCAGATATCCGTGTAGGTGTTTTTAATAAGTTAGTTCACCTAATTGTATTTCCTCTCTACTAAAGAAGAAGCATCCTACCCTAATGGGTTTAATCTTCCTAAATTATTTTCTGGTTTTAATTGTGCTCTTTCCCACAAGCACCTAATTTCATTATAAGATTGTAATGCTTTGCTGTGAAAAGCTTGCTTGCACATTAGGAATGCTGGGATTCAAATGTTTACGGGGGATAAAAATGCAAACTTATTCACTTTCTCAAGAGGGAGCAGCAAAGTACTTGAATGCCCACCTGCCCCAGTCCTTGGGGTCTTTGGGAGGTGCAGAATGGGAGGGGCCTGACTCACTCAGGGGCTGAGAAAGATGCCCAACCTGTCTCAAGACAAGCTGGGTTGTCACTGAAGACTCACAGTCCAAAGTCTAGGCTGATGGTCCACAGCCAGGAAGAGCTTCACTTCTAAACGCATTTGTAGATTTCCCTGGTGGTCCAGTGGCCCGGATTTCGCCTTCCAGTTCCGGGGTGGGGCGGGGGCATGTGGGTCCAACCCCTGGCTGTGGAGCCAGCATCCCACATGCTTCGCAGCCAAAAAGCCAAAACATAAAACAGAAGCAATATTGTAACAAACTCAATACAGACTTTTAAGCAAAAACAAAAATCCATTTGCTTTCACTGAAATAGCAAAGTGACTACTGACCTATAAGCCGGCCAGGGATTCAGAAAGTACATCCCACTGAAGAGTTCACGCCTGGAGTGAGAGTGAGCAGTTATCTCTGTAACATTTTTTGGAAAATGTTACACTCCATGCCAAATGAAGGACGAAGCAGAGGAGAAGCACATTTTTGCAGGTGGGAGAAAGCTGCATTTTTTGAGCGTGAAGTCTTCAGCTGCAGGCTTTTGGTTTGTGAGATGCTGAATTGGCCCTATATTTGCAAAATCTATGAGTCCCCTTCCCAGCTTTATCTTCCTCCAAGGACAGCAGGGTCCAGAGGGGTGTCCTGCCCCAACACCTCAATTGTGAACTTGAAAGAAACTGCCTAAGTTGCTCAAAGCTCATATGAGTTCTGGAGCCAGAGACAGGCTGGGGAGCAAAGCAGATACTTAAGAGGGTACCCGTGGCAGACAGCAGTGGCTGGCACTCTGGACAATGCCCACCACGGGGCAAGACGGAGAGGGCCACCCAGAGGAGACAGACACAAGGCCCCCTAATGATTCTGCCCTGGCGATTCCTAAGGGTCTTGAGCATCTGAAGCAGCAGTGTGGAGCCATGTACCCAGACACCAGATCTATTTTCTTGGTAAACTAGCTGCTATACTGGGAGAAGGGGAAGAAGGAAGGATTATTTATAAATGTGGGACGTCAACTCTGCTGCTTTAATTGGGAACTTAATGGCCTAACAGCCGAGCCAAGGACAAGGATTGACCCCCTGGCCTTTCCCTGGACCACAGAGCCTGTTAGAGACTAAGCGATTCCCTGCCCCCTTCCTGACTCTTATGTTGAAGTCCTGACCCTGATGTGACTGTATTCAGAGACGGGGCCTTGAAAGCTGCAATTAAGATGAAATGAGGTCACAGGGGACCGGTGTCCTTAAAGGAAGAAAAAAAGACAAGAGGGAGCTCTTGCTCTGCACCTTCAGAAGGAAGACTTTGTAAAGAATTTGCTGGGATCTTGATCTCAGACATCTGGTCTCTAGAACTGGGAGTGAATAAATGCCTGTTGGTTAAGTCACTCAGTTCAGTTCAGTTCAGTAGCTCAGTCGTGTCCAACTCTTCGTGATTCCATGGACTGTAGCATGCCAGGCCTCCCTGCCCATCACCAACTCCCGGAGTTTTCTCAAACTCATCTCCATTGAGTTGGTGACGCCATTCAACCATCTCATTCTCTGTTGTCCCCTTCTCTTCCTGCCTTCAATCTTTCCCAGCATCAGGATCTTTTCAATATGAGTCAGCTCTTTGCATCAGGTGGCCAAAGTATTGGAGTTTCAGCTTTAGCATCAGTCCTTCCAATGAACACTCAGGACTGATCTCCTTTAGGATGGACTGGTTGGAGCTCCTTGCAGTCCAAGGGGCTCTCAAGAGTCTTCTCCAACACCACAGTTCAAAAGCATCAATTCTTCAGTGCTCAGCTTTCTCCACAGTCCAACTCTCACATCCATACATGACTACTGGAAAAACCATAGCCTTGACTGGATGGACCTTTCTTGGTAAAGTAATGTCTCTGCTTTTTAATATGCTGTCTAGGTTGGTCATAACTTGCTTCCAAGGAGTACGCATCGTTTAATTTCATGGCTGCAATCACCAACTGCAGTGATTTTGGAGCCCCCAAAATAAAGTCAGCCACTGTTTCCCCATCTATTTGCCATAAAGTGATGGGACCAGATGCCATGATCTTAGTTTTTTGAATGTTGAGCTTTAAACCAACTTTTCCACTCTCCTCTTTCTCATCAAGAGGCTCTTTAGTTCTTCTTCAATTTCTGCCATAAGGGTGGTGTCATCTGCATATCTGAGGTTATTGATATTTCTCCCAGAAATCTTGATTCCAGCTTGTGCTTCATCCAGCCAGGCATTTTTCATGACTCCATATAAGTTAAATAATCAGGGTGACAATATATAGCCTTGACGTACTCCTTTTCCTATTTGAAACCAGTCTCTTGTTCCATGTCCAGTTCTAACTGTTGCTTCCTGACCTACTTACAGATTTCTCAAGAGGCAAGTCAGGTGGTCTGGTATTTCCATCTCTTTCAGAATTTTCCACATTTTAATGTGATCCACACCGTCAAAAGCTTTGGCATACTCAATAAAGCAGAAATGGATGTTTTTCTGGAGCTCTTGCTTTTTCAATGATCCAGTGGATGTTGGCAGTTTGATCTCTGGTTCCTCTGCCTTTTCTAAGCCACTCAGTCTATCGTATTTGGTTAAGGCAGCCAAGATACAGCTGGTGTTTAGGAACCAAAGGTCAATGGGGAAAGGCCCGGGTAGCTAAGACATGAGGGGAGGGGTGCCGGATGTGGCCACTGTGTCTAGTTGCTCAGTTTCTGTCCTCCTCTTTGTAACCCCCCTGGACATAGCCCGCCAGGCTCCTCTGTCCATGGGAGTCTCCAGCAAGCATGCTGGAGTGGGTTGCCATGCCCTCCTCCAGGGGATCTTCCTGACCCAGTGATCGAACACACGTCTCTTTTGTCTCCTGTATAGGTAGGCAGGTTATTTATCACTGTCCCACCTGGGACGCGTGGCTCCGGGGGCCCCTTGAGGATAGTCCTGGAGAGAGAGGAATGACTAGCAAGGGAGGAAGTCCAGGAACCATGTTAAGTGCCTCTTCCTTTGATTATAAAGGGAAGAAGAGCCGAAAACTCTGTAAGGAAATCCCAGGTAGATGAAAAATCATGGATTTCTGGCCATCATAGGGAAAGGGAAGTGGAGGAAACCAGCATCACAGTTTCAAAACGATTCATCTCTTTGTGCTTCTGATTCAAGATGAGCTGGTAAGGGTACCCCAGTGGGATGTTATGAATCTTAATCGAGCTGATCTCTGTAAAGAGCTTTTAAAAATGTGCGTTTCTACAAACTCATAGACACAGAGATCAAACTTGTGGTTGCCAGGGGTGGGCGAGGGAGGGACAGACTGGGGGTTTGGGTTTAGCAGATAGCAAACTGTTATATATAGAATGGATAGCTGAATCACTTTGCTGTATACCAGAAGCTAACACAGTTGTAAATCAACCGTACCTCATTGTTACATAGAAAGTGTGTTTATGAAATAAAATAAGATAAAACGGAATAAAATAGACAGGAGCTAGCATTTATTGAGCATTTACTAAGTGTGGGCACCATGCTAGGGATTTTAGACACTATGTCTCATTTAAGAGTCAGGAAACTAACATTTCAGAGTTCCTGGTACAAGCTGTGATGTATTTCAATTACATGCATGAAAAAGCACAGCTACAAGGTTGTAGTATTAGCTTTATTTGTTAGCTCCCCTGCTAAAGACTTTCCCCCCTAACAGCTCGAGGCAAAGGAGGTACATATTGCACAGATGTAAACACAAATCATATACATATTGATTCCACTGATAAAAGCCAATCAACACTTTTGGTTTCATAGAATTAAGAGAGATATACTGATATTGTCCATTTGGTTTTTCTAAGCAGCACAATCAGTCATCACATCTCAAATCAGAAATATCAAGAGGCTTTGTTTCAGTTCAGTTCAGTCGCTCAGTCATGTCTGACTCTTTGTGGACTCCCCATGGACTACAGCATGCCAGGCTTCCCTGTCCATCACCAACTCCTGGAGTTTACTCAAATTCATTTCCATTGAGTCGGTGATGCCATCCCACCATCTCATCCTCTGTCATCCCCTTCTCCTCCCGCCTTCAATCTTTCCCAGCATCAGGGTCTTTTCCAATGAGTCAGTTCTTTGGCATCAGATGGCCAAAGTATTGGAGTTTCAGCTTCAGCATCAGTCCTTCCAATGCATATTCGGGAACTGATTTCCTTTAGGATGGACTGGTTGGATCTCCTTGCTATCCAAGGGACTCTCAAGAATCTTCTCCAACACCACTGGGAATGCATATCTCAATTACCTCTCAACATCCTCTATGGCTGTGATTTAGGAACCCCAAGGGATGCCTTCCTGGAGATGCAAAGGTCTTGATGTCATGATTTTTGTGGTTTAGAGAAATGCAAAGCAAAACTATAATGAGGTACCAGCTCACAGTGGTCTGAATGGTCATAACTAAAAGGACTATAAGTAACAAATTAAGGGAATGGTGTGGAGAAAATGGAATCCTTCTACGCTGCTGGTGGGAATGTAATTGGTACAACCACTATGGAGCACAGTACGGAAGTTCTTTAAAAAACTAAAAATAGAGCTACCAAATGATCCAGCAATCCCACTCCTGGACAATTATGTGGAGAAAGCTAGAATTCAAAAAGGTATATGCACCCAGATACATGTATGTGTTTAGCTGATTCATCTTGCTGTACAGTAGAAACTAACACAATATCATAAAGCAACTATACTGCAAGAAAAATTAATTTTAAAAAAGATACATACACTCCGGTGTTCCTTGCTGTTGTTATCATTGTTGTTCAGTTGCCAAGTCATGTCTGACTCTTTACAACCCCATGGACTGCAGAACACCAGGCTTCCCTGTCTGTCACTATCTCCAGGAGTTTGCTCAAACTCATGTCCATTGAGTTCGTGATGCCAATGGTGCCCATGCTCACAGAAGCATGATTAACAATAGTTAAAGCAGGCTAAATGAAAACAATCTAAATGTCCACTGATGGATGGATGGATAAAAAAGGTGTGGTGCATGTACGCAATGGAATGCTACTCAACTGTTAAACAAAAAATGATGAAATTATGTCATTTGCAGCAACACAGATGAACCTAGGGATTATCATACTAAGTGACGTAAGTCAGAAAGAGAAAGGCAAATACCATATGACATCACTTATATGTGGACTCTAAAGAAAAAAAAAAAAAGAAATTACTTGCAAAATAGGAACAGACTCACAGACATGGAACACAAACATTGTTACCAAGGGTGAAAGAGGATGGAAGAGGGATAAATTAAGAGTTTTGGATTAGCAGATACAAACTATTATATACAAAATAGACTAACAAAAGGGCATAGCACAAGGAACTATATTCAATATCCTGTAATAAACCACAGTGGAAAAGAATATGAAAAAATATTTATATACACACATATGTACGTGTGTGTTTGCATATGCAAATCACTGAATCACTCTGCTGTACTCCAGAAACTAACAAAACTTGGTTTTGAAGATTTATTTATTTATTTATGGCTGTGCTGGGTCTTTCTTGCTTCGTGTGGGTCTTCCTCAGTTATGGGGAGCAGGGGCTACTCTCTAGGTGCAGTGCATGGGCCTCTCACTGCAGCGGTTTCGCTTGTGGCAGAGCCTGGGCTCTGGGTGCCTGGGCTTCGGGAGTTGTGGCACATGGGCTCAACAGTTGCAGCTCAAGGACTCCAGAGCACTTGCTCAGTAGTTGAGGACTTAGTAGTCCCACAGCATGTGGCATCTTCCTGGACCAGGAATCAAACCCATGTCCTCTGCATTGGCAGATGGATTCTTTACCACTGAGCCACCAGGGAAGCCCCACTAACACATTTAAAATCAATATAGTTCAATAAAAAAGAAAAGAAGGGCAGAAGAAAAAGAAATGCCAAAATCTTAACTGTGATGGGATTACAATTTTTTTCTCTTAATTTTATAATTCTAAAATAATTTTCAATGATGATACCTATGCATCATTGCATGTTTGCGTTGAGGAGAGAGAGAGAGAGGACATGTAACAGAAAGATAGTTGTTTTGACTGATGAAGATGATATTCTTAGTTGAAGTAAATTTTAAAACAATTTACTAAGAGAAAAAAAGCACAAGATACAAGAATGAATTCTGGGATCTTCCATAGCAGGTGAACAAACCTGGACAACATCATAGTTTTGCTATTTTTTCCCTAAAGCAGTGTTCTTAAGAACTTCCTAAGGGATCTGTTCTTTAGAACAATTGTCTCAAGACGTGTTCCGTGAAAAAAAAAAAAAAAGATTCCAGGATTAGATGACTTTAGGAAGTGATCATCTGTTGGCAAATCCTCTATTTATTTATTTAATATATATTTGTTGAGATCGTACTATGTTTGAGACATTGTCCAAGACACAGAATATTTAAGAAGACTCAGTCTTTGCCTTCCTGGTGCTTGTACTGTAGACAAAGAAGGAGAGAGGGTACCCAGGGGTAGGACCAATGTAGCTGCTATTGACACAGACAGACACCCATTCCTGAGGTGCTAGATCAAGGACTCTGACCCATTTTGTGGTCAAGAAGTCTACTTCATTTCTCTTCATCCCATCTTGCCAAACTCTTCTGCATAACATGGGCTGGCGTCTCTCTAAACATCCACAGTCCACACTTGGGGAAATTCTGCCCTTTAATAAACCTGACGATTCAGCTGAAGTTGACCTCCAACTTCTCTAAAACAATTACAAGGAAGCTCTTGTAATTGGACCGTTAGGGACCACAGTGGGTTTTTTTTGTTTTGTTTTTTCGTTTTTTTGCATAAGTGAGGTAGGGCAGCTCTCTTGGTTCCCCTTCCTTCCTCAAATGATTGGGATCCTGAACATTTATTGCAGAGGCCAAACCTCCTGTGCTACAATGAAAAATGAGACATAAAGAACAAGTTGCAGATGTGACTGAGATACAAACAATGTGAAATACATTCAATATGCTAGTGGGAGATACTGTAAGTGGCGCAGAAGGTACATCTTTGTCTAGGGAGAAGAAGATGGATACTGTGGTGGGGAGATGCTGGGAGCCTCGGAGTTTGCAGATGAAAGCTGCACTAGACTTGCTTGTATGTGGTTGATCTTTGCACTCAGAACAAAACCCACACTAGCCGTGCATTTTCCAAGGCCATGCAGGAACTGGCCCTTCCTGTCTCAGGATGTCATCTTGTGTTCATTTCTGCTAAGCTCCAGCTGCTTAGATTAGAAAGCACCTTTCTAATCTGGGACTTACAAACAAGGCTCTCTGTGGCCTTGGCCATGTACACTTACCCCTCAAGCTGGCTCCTTCACTCCTTCAGGTCTCCTCCTTAATGTCCCCTCCTGTAAGGTACACCCCTCACTTCCTCTAAGAGCACTCCCCTTTTCCTTCTCGGAACCAGGAGTATATGGAGCAATCTATGAGTCTGCATGCTCCCCTGTTTCCTATGAATTTCCTTCTTCAGAGAGTCACCTCATTGCGGGAACATTCTGTTTTGTCCCCACTGGACACTCAAGCTTCACAGGTCCAGCCACAGAAGATTAGGCTCTGAAATATTTGTTGGATAAATGAATGGCTCACTGGCTTTCATCTGGTTGCTGGAAGGATGGAAGGACTGGCAAATAATAGGTAGTATGAAATGTTTGGTCATGCATTCCCAATGTTGTTGTTCAGTCACTCAGTCATGTCCGACTCTTTGCAAACCATGGACTGCAGCATGCCAGGCTTCCTTGTCCTTCACCATCTACCATCACCATTTGAGCTTGCTCAAATCCAAGTCCATTGAGCCAGTGATGCCATCCAACCATCTTGTCCTCTGTCATATCCTTCTCCTCCTGCCTTCAATTTTCCCAGCATCAGGGTTTTTTCTGATGAATTGGCTCTTCCCATCAGGTGGCCAAAGTATTGGAATGTCAATTTCAGCATCAGTCCTTCCACTGAATAGTCAGGGTTGATTGCCTTGAGGATTGATGGGTTTGCTCTCCTTGCAGTCCAAGGGACTCTCAAGAATCTTCTCCAATATCACAGTTCAAAAGCATCAATTCTTCAGCACTCAGTTTTCTTTATGGTCCAACTCTCACATCCATACATGACTACTGGAAAAGCCATAGCTTGACTAGATGGACCTTCATCAGCAATATTCAGTTCAGTTCAGTCACTCCAACTTTTTGCAACCCCATGGACTGCAGCATGCCAGGCTTCCCTGTCCATCACCAACTCCTAGAGCTTGCTCAAACTCATGTCCATTGAGTCAGTGATACCATCCAACCATCTCATCCTCTGTCATCTCTTTCTCTTCCCACCTTCAATCTTTCCCAGCATCAGGGCCTTTTTAAATGGGTCAGTTCTTTGCACCAGGTAGCCAAAGTATTGGAGCTTCAGCTTCAGCATCAGTCCTCCCAATGAATATTCAGGGCTGATTTCCTTTAGGATGGACTGGTTGGATCTCCTTGCAGCCCAAGGTCTCTCAAGATTCTTCTCCAACATCACAGTTCAAAAGCATTAGTTCTTCAGTGGTCCAGTTCTCACATCCATATATGACTACTGAAAAAACCATAGCTTTGACTAGATGGACCTTTGTTGGCAAAGTAATGTCTTTGATTTTTAATATGCTGTCTAGGTTGGTCATAGCTTTTTTTTCAAGTTTTTTAATTTCATGGCTGTAGTCACCATCTGCAGTGATTTTGGAGCCCAAGAAAATCAAGTCTGTCACTGTTTCCATTGTTTCCCCATCTATTTGCCATGAAGTGATGGGAACAGATGCCACGATCTTTGTTTTTGAAATGTTGAATTTTAAGCCAGCTTTTTCATTCTATTCTTTCACTTTCATCAGGAGGTTCTTCAGTTCCTCTTTGGTTTCTGCCATAAGGGTGATGTTACCTGCATATCTGAGGTTATTAATATTTCTCTCAGCAATCTCGATTCCAGCTTGTGCTTCATCCAGCCAGGCATTTCGCATGACTCCATATAAGTTAAATAAGCAGGGTGACAATATACAGCCTTGATGTACTCCTTTGCCAATTTGGAATCAGTCTGTTGTTCCACATACAGTTCTAACTGTTGCTTCTTGACCTGCATACAGATTTCTCAGGAGGCAGGTTAGGTGGTCTAGTATTCCTATCTCTTTCAGATTTTCCACAGTTTGTTGTGATCCACACAGTCAAAAGCTTTGGCATAGTCAATAAAGCAGAAGTAGATGTTTTTCTGGAAATCTCTTGCTTTTTCTATGATCCAATGGATGTTGGCAATTTGATCTCTGGTTCCTCTGTCTTTTCTAAATCCAACTGGTACTTCTGGAAGGTCTCGGTTCACAGAATGTTTTAGCTGCGCTTGGAGAATTTTGAGCATTACTTTCCCAGCATGTGAGATGAGTGAAATTGTGCAATAATTTGAATATTCTTTGGCATTGCCTGTCTTTGGGATTGAAATGAAAACTGACCTTTTCCAGTCCTGTGGCCACTGGAGTTTTCAAAATTTGCTGGTATATTGAGCGCAGCACTTTCACAGCATCATCTTTTAGGATTTGAAATAGCTCAGCTGGAATTCCATCACCTCCACTAGCTTTGTAGTGATGTTTCCTAAGGCCCACTTGCCTTTGGACTCCAGGATGTCTGTCTCTAGATGAGTGATCACACCATAATGATTATCTGGGTCATTAAGATCTTTTTTGTATAGTTCTGTGTATTCTTGCCACCTCTTCTTAATGTCTTCTGCTTCTGTTAGGTCCATACCATTTCTGTCTTTTATCGAGCCCATCTTTGCATGAAAAGTTCCCTTGGTATCTCTAATTTTCTTGAAGACATCTCTGTCTTTCCCATTCTGTTGCTTTCTTCAGCAATATTAAGTTCTTTGATTTCTTGCCTGGGACTCTAAGGGGATACTGAAAAACCCCAAGAGAAGAGTCAGAGCTGGTGATGGCGGGTGGCTTCCAGTTCCATCCCTCAGGAGGGTAACTTCGGCTCAAGCGTGATCAAGAGAAGCCCTGAGTAGAGGCACCAAGAGTGTCCTTTAGAACTTGGTGGGGTGAGAAGGACAAAGGTCTTCCACAGAGCTCAGTAAACTCCATGGAGAAAGGCCGTTTCACTGCCTCCTGGCATTTCACCATTCTTTCTTAGAACCA
This sequence comes from Bos javanicus, assembly GCF_032452875.1. Taxonomy (NCBI): domain Eukaryota; kingdom Metazoa; phylum Chordata; class Mammalia; order Artiodactyla; family Bovidae; genus Bos; species Bos javanicus. The sequence goes on along the minus strand of NC_083868.1, from coordinate 150,952,530 downwards.
CAATGTGAGAACAAGGAGGAGCCTTGGAGGGACTCCGGTTCAATCTCTCTTTTATTTCAGGTACGGAATCAGAGGCTTGAGAGGTGAAGGGTCATCCTCCTTACCACCCGAGTTCAGGACCGTGAACTTCCTTGAACCCTGGAAATTCCAGGTCCCAGGGACGCACCAATCACTTTTTGCTTCCTGGGGTCTAGACACATCTCCTAAAGATTCTTTCTTAGACACAAATTGTGCTCAAACCTGTTGCAATATGGCAGTTTCAAAGGCCTATCTTAAAAAGAAAGAAAGACTTTTTCACACCTCAAGACAACCACTTTTGATCTGCCAAACAGGAATATTTTAGAATTTAGGGGCCATTTCCTGGGCAGATCTCCATGTGCATACTGCTTACAGAGAGATGAAAGTGTTCTACTTTCCTGTTTCCTGGTAAGACTGGGGGACAAAAGCCACCCCTTAGTTTAATTTTAAAGGCTAGAAGGAAGTCAGTTTTAAGGGTAAGAAAGCTTCTTTGATTAACGGTAATGGAATGAACTCCAATGGTTTCCTTTTAGAAATCATGATATTATGCAATTGTAGGATGGCCATTGTAATTTGATTAAACAAACAGTAAAACAAAAACAAAAAAAAAACAGGGAAAGCAGGAGGATGTGGTTTTATGCCAAGTTTGAGCCAATGAGGGTGTGTCCTGCTTTCAAGTCTTATGTGGTGTTTCAATTCTCCAAAGTTCACCACTTGGGTGATGCTGCTTGCTTGTTTTAGGGTTACTGCTGGCTCACTGATGAACAAATGAGCATCTGTCATCTTTCCCAGAATCTTTCATTAGTTCTCTTGCTTGTTTCCACCTCCCAGCACCATCCAAGCCCTTGTCCACCGTTTTCATCATTTACCAACATGCTGTCAAGGAGAAGTCTTTATGTTCGCTTCTTTGAAAGGAAGCTTTGTCCAGAGTTGACACTGCATAGTTCAGCATGTTCTTCGTGTTCTGTTTCTTGAGATCCAAACATCTGTAATCCTTAACCTCAAACTCCTGGACTGAGCAGGCATCTCAGAAGGATTGGCCAACTCTTTTAAATCTTAGAAATGTGACTGGCACAGTAGAAGACAGCCGATAAATATTTGTTGAGTGAAAACATTTGAATGTCAGTTAATGGGGTGAATGACCTTGGTCATTGTAATCTGTCACCTCCCATAATACTAGGATCTTGAATCATCAACTCTTTTTATAGATCAATGGAACAAAATAGAAAGCCCAGAGATAAACCCACGCACCTATGGACACCTTATCTTTGACAAAGGAAGCAAGAATATACAATGGAGAAAAGACAATCTCTTTAACAAGTGGTGCTGGGAAAACTGGTTAACCACTTGTAAAAGAATGAAACTAGAACACTTTCTAACACCATACACAAAAATAAACTCAAAATGGATTAAAGATCTAAACGTAAGACCAGAAACTATAAAACTCTTAGAGGAGAACATAGGCAAAATACTCTCCGACATACATCACAGCAGGATCCTCTATGACCCACCTCCCAGAATATTGGAAATAAAAGCAAAAATAAACAAATGGGACCTAATTAACCTTAAAAGCTTCTGCACAACAAAAGAAACTATAAGCAAGGTGAAAAGACAGCCTTCAGAATGGGAGAAAATAATAGCAAATGAAGCAACTGACAAACAACTAATCTCAAAAATATACAAGCAACTCCTGCAGCTCAGTTCCAGAAAAATAAATGACCCAATCAAAAAATGGGCCAAAGAACTAAATAGACATTTCTCCAAAGGAGACATACAGATGGCTAACAAACACATGAAAAGATGCTCAACATCACTCATTATCAGAAAAATGCAAATCAAAACCACAATGAGATACCATTTCACGCCAGTCAGAATGGCTGTGATCCAAAAGTCTACAAGCAATAAATCCTGGAGAGGGTGTGGAGAAAAGGGAACCCTCTTACACTGTTGGTGGGAATGCAAACTAGTACAGCCACTATGGAGAACAGTGTGGAGATTCCTTTAAAAACTGGAAATAGAACTGCCTTATGACCCAGCAATCCCACTGCTGGGCACACACACCAAGGAAACCAGAATTGAAAGAGACACGTCTACCCCAATGTTCATCACAGCACTGTTTATAATAGCCAGGACATGGAAGCAACTTAGATGTACATTAGCAGATGAATGGATAAGAAAGCTGTGGTACATATACACAATGGAGTATTACTCAGCCATTAAAAAGAATACATTTGAATCAGTTCTAATGAGGTGGATGAAACTGGAGCCTATTATACAGAGTGAAGTAAGCCAGAAAGAAAAACACCAATACAGTATACTAACGCATATATATGGAATTTAGAAAGATGGTAACAATAACCCTGTATACGAGACAGCAAAAGAGACACAGATGTATAGAACAGTCTTTTGGACTCTGTAGGAGAGGGAGAGGGTGGGATGATTTGGGAAAATGGCATTGTAACATGTATCGCCACTCCAGGTTCAATGCAGGATACAGGATGCTTGGGGCTGGTCCACTGGGATGACTCTGCTAGTAAAGTAACATGCATTTTTGAAAACCTTACAAAACATGATGTATTAGACACAGGATTACTGAGACGTGGTGGAAGTGAAGCCTTTCATCTCTGTGTTGGGAAACACGTCTTTCCTATGAGAAATAGTAGAAGAGTAAAATTCATTGAGCACCTTGTATGTTCTTGCCCCAGAACCTGTCTCAAATGCTTTACATGTATTAACTTGAACCTTGTAGCCACCTAAGAATGGTGGTTATTTCCATTTAGCAGATGAAAACACTGAGGCACTGTAAGTTTAAATCACTTGCCTATGCCGCTGCTGCTGCTGCTGCTAAGTGGCTTCAGTCGTGTGCCACTCTATGCGACTCCAGAGACGGCAGCCAACCAGGCTCCCCTGTCCCTGGGATTCTCCAGGCAAGAACACTGGAGTGGGTTGCCATTTCCTTCTCCAATGCATGAAAGTGAAAAGTGAAAGGGAAGTCGCTCAGTCGTGTCCGACTCTTCGAGACCCATGGACGGCAGCCTACCAGGCTCCTCCGTCCATGGAATTTTCCAGGCAAGAGTACTGGAGTGGAGTGCCATCGTCTTCTCCACACTTGCCTCTGGGCACCACTCTAATAATTTGCAGACATGGGATTCAAATCCAGGAAACCTACCTCCAGAAATTGCATTCCCAGCCACTTAATCTTTTATGTAGGGGTTTTATTCTGGATATTTAATCAAGAACTCTGTACTGCTGTTTCCCTTCCATTATTCTTTACCAGGAAGAAAAAAAAATAGGTCAAGGATATTTTGGTAAACTGATACTTTTTCTGCTTATAGGGGCCAAAGCTTAGACAAGCTTTCACATAATGAATTATTTAGGCATTTGGTTTTCTGAACTCTAATTTAGTACTGGATCAAAATATCAGTGGTTGCTTCCCACCCTATTTTAAATTGGGTTATGGTATAACTTTGAGAAAATGACTACATTGTTTTCAAATAAGCATTTCTCTTTTTTTACTGACCATGACCTTGTAATTCACAGAAGTGTACATCTCCTGTAAGGAATGTTTGCAGCTGGAAAAAACAGAGATTGGAGTGTCTTTCTTGTGCAGTCCTTATCCAATCAGCCACCCGGAAAACATTTAAACAACACATTTTCCATTTTTCTGTTTCCTCCAAATTGCGTGATGAATAGCTCATAACACAACATCTGCATACACTCTTGGGGGTTATACGAGAATTGTTTGGGGAGAGAAACCACACGCACAAATATATTCAAAGGGTGTTTCCTGGGGGAAAGGAGTCTGTTTTTCATTCTTAGCTTTTCATATAGTACTTGACTCCTCCCAGAACAGAGAGCCCTTGTGGGTTTGAAAGTAAAGTCACAGAGAATTTTCAAAAGACAAAATGAAACAGAAAACTAGGAAATGACACTGCAGAGGATCTTGTTCTCTTCTTTCACTGCAAAATCTTTCTTGAACTTGAGTGTTTCTGGGTGAGGTGTATGATACTCTACTCAATTTGTTTCATGATTCAGCCTCATAAAACGTGGTTCTTGCCCTGGAGGATCCTGGCTTTTTCTTCTGATTGCACCATTTTGAGCCACAGGGCTTTCTTTTTGTCCTTCCCTAAATTTTCAAGGAATGGAATGAAGTTCTTACAACTATGGCTCCAATTACAGATTATTCAGAATTTAGAAAGGAATCCAAATGAACATTTCTAGATAGTTTATTTTATTCTTAAAAAGGGCATATGCTTTGTTTATTGAAAAGACTAGAAAATTCTAGGACATTTCATTTTAGAAGTCTTCTCTTGAAAAAATGTGCAGACTTAAGCTAAATGTACAGTCCTAGCTTTTAGGAGCACTTCCTTCCTCAAATTGAACTTTTTTGCCTATGTGCGCCTTTTTTTTGTTTTGTTTGTTTGTTTAAATAGAGACAAGAATCACCCATATTTAAACAGCGATCTGAAGGACAGGTCTTGTTACCGTACTTACAAAAGGCAGTCGTAATTTTGCAAGGTAATAAGACACGGGGGAGGGGCGGGGGGTAAAACAATCACTTTGAATTCATTTGCGTGTGAAAGGAGAACTAACTAACTTGACAAGTCCTCCCATGACATCTGAAAAGGGGAAATGGGGGTTAATTCTGAAATGCTGAATCCCAGTAAGACTCTCTAAGATTTGGTTTCGGTTCGCACTTTTACCTGCACAGCCTGGTTTAGGATGCATACCGGGCCGAAGCTGCTGGGTGCTCCCAGAGACCATGCCAAGCGGCCCCTTCCTCGCACAGGAGGGCCTGGGGTTCCCTCCGCCGAGCGGCAGTGGTTTTCACACAATTCGTTTCTGTTCGCACAGCTACACCAGGTGCTGCGCGGGGTCCAGGCTACTCCGGCGCCTCCTCTTACCCAGTGGCCAGATCTCCCTTTGGGCTGCCCCACTCCTTTTGGGTCTTTTTCTTCGGCTTTATGCAGAGCCATGTCTTCTGGGCACACTTTCCAAACGCTTATCCCATTCACCCCAAAGCGATGTTTCCGACCTTCTCAAGTCCTCTCTGACGGTCCTGTTTGGATAGCGCTTTCAGGATCAGCGCTTCCAGGCCAATTGAGAAGCAGCGTTTGCCTCGAGCGTCACCACCTGGTAGAATCGGGAATGACCGCCGCTTGTTGCTGAGGATCAAAATGGAAAATGACTGAGGTGGCATTTCTAGTTTTTGTATTCTAAACATGGGAAAAAACCAAGATCATGGCACCTGGTCCCATCACTTCATGGCAAGTAGAAGGGGAAAATGTAGACGCAGTGACAGATTCACTGCTGACAATGGTTGCAGCCATGAAATTAGAAGACACTTGCTCCTTGGAAGGAAAGCTATGACAAACCCAGACAGCGTATGAAAAAGCAGACCCATCACTTTGCCTACAAAAGTTCGTGTAGTCAAAGCTATGGCTTTTCCAGGAGTTGCGTATGGATGTGAGAACTGCACCGTAAAGAAGGCTGAGCACCAAAGAATTTGCTTTCAGACTGTGGTGCTAGAGAAGACTTGATTGTCCCTGGGGCTGCAAGACTGTACCAGTCCATCCTAAAGGAAATCAACCCTGAGTATTCATTGGAATGACTGATGCTGAAGCTGAAGCTCCAATCCTTTGGCCACTTGATGTGAAGAGCCAACTCTTTGGAAAAAAAACTGATGCTGGGAAAAATTGAGGGCAGGAGGAGAAGGGGACTACAGAGGATGAGATGGTTGGATGGCCTCATCAATCCAATGGACATGAATTTGAGCAAGCTCCAGGAGATAGTGAAGGACAGGGAAGCCTGACAGGCTGCAGTCCATGGGGGTCACAAAAAGTTAGACACGACAGCAACTGAACAACAACAAATTTACAAGATATTAAGAGTGCAAGTTAAGAAATGATTTACTGGAGACTTCTCTGGTGATTCAGTGGTTAAAAGTACAGCCTTCCATTGCAGAGGGCACAGGGTTGATTGCTAATATCTAAGATCCTGCATGCTGCATGTCATGGCCAAAAAAAAGAAAGGAATGTTTTACTGATAGAAGTTTGTGACCAAAATGCATTTAAATATCTAAAAAGATGCATTAAACTTAGGGACGTTCTCAACATTAGTCCTAATTGGCATTGCCAGGCAACATAGTAGATATCCAGGCAGTTGGAGTAGGGACAGGCTTGCAGGAAATCTAGCCGGGCTCTCTCCCTGGGTGGGGGACCAGGACTGGATTAGACTCAGGGGGGAATTCTAAACCTGCCTCTGACAGTGTTATTACGAAACCTGGGTAAATCATTTCACATCCGTGAGCTTTATCCTTTGCTTAACAAATGTGTAAAGCGAATCAGCTAAGTGCTGGACACCAGATGGGGAAGTGTGTTGAGATAATAGGTGACAGGAGGTTGAGCTTATCATGAGGAGTTCACAGTCAAGGCTGACTTTTGAAAAATTGCATGAAATTTCAAAATAAAAGTATAAGCAAATGTAAAAGGGAAAGATCTAAAATACCTAAAAGAAGATGAATGCTAGAGGCCTCTTAAGCTCTTGAAGAGTCTGCCTCTGCTTGCAGAAGTTTAGTGCCTTCTAAGCAGATGATCCTTACCAACTGAAAAGAAATGAGAATGGAGAGAGCACTAATTTGAAAAGACACACGCACCTGAATATTCACAGCAGCACTGTTTTTAGCAGCCAAGATGTGGAAGCAGCCTAAGTGTCCACTGACAGATGAATGGATAAAGATGTGTGTAGACACCCACACACAGACACACACACACACACAGACACACACACACACAATGCAATATTACTCAGCCATAAAAAAAAGAATGCATGTGCGTAGTCACTTCAGCCAGGTCTGACTCTTTGCGACTGTGGTCCATCAGGCTCCTCTGTCCATGGGATTCTCCAGGCAAGACCATTGAAGTGGGTTGCTGTGCCCTCCTCCATAGGATCTTCCCCACCCAGGAATCAAATCTGTGTCTCTTATGTCTCCTGCATTGGCAGGCATGTTCTTTACCACTGGTGTCACTTGGGGAGCCCTAAAAAAAAAAGGATGACATAATCTAGTTTCAGCACCATGGATCGACCTAGACATGATCGTACTAAGTGAAGAAAGTCAGACAGAGAAAGACAAATACCACATGAGACCGCTTGTATGTGGAATCTAAAATGTGACACAAATGAGCAGACACAGACTCTCAGACATAGAAGGCAAACTTATGGTTACCAAAGGAGAAAGAGGGTGAAGAGAGATAAAGTAAGAGTTAGGGATAATCAAAGTGTTAATTGCTCACTCTTTGAGACCCCATGGACTGTAACCTACCACGCTCCTCTGTCCATGGGATTTCCTGGCAAGAATACTGGCGTGGGTAGCCATTCCCTTCTCCAGGAGTCTTCCCAACCCAGGGATTGAACCTGGGTTTCCTGCATTGCAGACAGATGTTTTACTATCTGAGCCATCAGGGCAGGCCAGGATACACACTGCTGTATCGTTTGTTGTTCAGTCGCTAAGTCGTGTCCAACTGTGTGCAATCCCACGGACTTCAGTGTGCCAGACTTCCCTGTCCTTCACCGTCTCCTGGAGCTTGCTCAAACTCATGTCCATTGAGCTGGGGACGATATCCAACCATCTCATTCTCTGTCACCCCCTTCTCTTCCTGCTTTCACTCTTTCTCAGCATCAGGGTAATTTCATGACTGCAGTCACCAACACTACTATATATAAAACAGGCAAACAACAAGGCCCTGCTGTATGCTACAGAGAACCACACTCCTCCTTATCCGGCAACAATCTGGAAAAGAATGTGAAAAAAATAATATACACACATATGATATAAATATGTATAAAACTGAATTACTTTGCTATATACTCGAAACTAACACAACATCAAAAATTAAACTATACTTCAATAAAAATAAAACAGTAACACACACAGAAAAGTGAGAACCTTGTATATTAGATCTGCATTATATCTGTCTTTGAATATATCTGTTTTTCCCAAAGTGGATGGAGAAAACAAAATTAAAGATCCAAAGGCTGAATTGCCTTTTTTCAAAGATTATTTTTGATATGTGTTTGGATAAAGAAACCAGAAACTCCAGTTTTAAAAGGAGAAGTGGGAACATTTTAATATGAAGCCCTGGCCTTGGAATGGGGATATAAATTCTTCTTCAAGTGACAGCTTTGACTGAACTCTGAAACCTGTATGATCCCACCGATGTGACCTAAAGCACTGTAGGTGACAGAAAGCTTGTCTTGTTTTAGGAGAAAGGCAAAAAACAAAGGCCTATGTTTTTCGTTTACCTATGACTTGCTGACAGCTGTCAAATTTATTATTATTTTTGTTCTAGATTCGAAAATAGAGGTTTCCCTTTGAACAGCTTGAGGCCAGGACATTTTATTGGTGTTGGATCTTGTCTGCAGTGAATAGCAAATTCCTCCTCGCATGGGTCATTTGGTGACTGTGTGGGTGAGGGAAATCATAATTCGACCATGATTTGGAAATGTTCTGGCATTTTCCAAGAGGTGCAGTTTCTGGAATCACTGAAGACACAGAGTGTTATTTGCTTTGCAAGAGAGTCTGTGGGTGGTCAAAAGTTGACAGATGGAGGGGTAACATCCCAGGCTGGGGAATCTCTGCTTGGTGGGTATCACCTGGTTCTTTGTCTATCTTCTATATTTGAGGAGATGCTGTTTGTTGTTCCTGAAATCCGCTGGAGAAGGAAATGACAACCCACTCCAGTATTCTTGCCTGGAGGATTCCATGGACGGAGGAGCCTGGCGGGCTACAGTCTATGCAGTTGCCGAGTCAGACACAACTGAGTAACTAACACTTTTTCTTCTGGGCAAGGCACCCAACTGAACTGGGCCCTCTTTCCTCATCTGTAAAATCTGAGTTTGGATGCATTGGGAGGGCAGCATGATTGAGCCAAGAAACCTCTAGCAAAGGGCGTTGGGATTTTATCTGCCCTGGTGGGAATGAATATTAGTCAGGCCTCTTGGGATCACCATTTGGAAGTATGCCTTGTTAGCCACATCCACGCTTTCTGACCCAGCAGTCTTGCCTCTAAGAATTGATCCTAAGGAAATAGTCCAGTGATGGAGACAGAGACTCATGGACACACTCATTTACTCCCTAAATTTTAAGACTAGCCTAATGTGTAAGAGTAAGGGCATTTCTAAATAAACTAAGGCAATTTGTTTAATGGAACACTGTGTAGACATTACACATTACATATTCAAAGCAAATGTTCATTGTATAATATTAGATTGAGAGATCGGGATTGATACATATATATTATTGACTCTATATAGAAAATAGATAACTAATGAGAACATACTTAATACACAGAGGACTCTACCTAGTGCTCTGTGACCTAAATGTGTGTGTGTGTGTGTGTGTGTGTGTACTAGTTACTCTAATACTGACTGTTTGTGACTCCATGGACTGTAGCCCACCAGAGTCCTCTGTCCATGGGATTCTCCAGGCAAGAATACTGGGGTGGGTTGGCATTTCCTTCTCCAGGGGTTCTCCTGACCCAGGGATCGAACCCGGGTCTGCTGCACTGCAGGTAAGTTCTTTACTGTCTGAGCCACCAGGGAAGCCCCAAGTAAACGGGAAGGAAGCCCCAAAGGGAGGGGTTTTATATATATGTATGGCTGATACATTTTGCTATATAGCAGAAACTAACACAGCATCGTAAAGCAACTATACTCCAGTAAAAAATTAATTTTAAAAAAGATTGTAAAAGGCAAAGCACAGTGTTGAATTGCATGATACTAATTTCGCATCAAATATTTGAGACATACATTGGCCTGCAAAAAGCCTGGGATAAAAACAACCACATGTGAACAGTGCTCTTCAGTGATCTAATAGTCTAATTTAACCCCTGGATTTCCAATTTTTCTTCAATATGTATCTTTTTATAATTGGAAAAAACCTAAAGTTCCAAACTCGAACCACATGGAGTTTGTGGTCTGATCACCTTTGCGACTAGTGTGATTGTGGACGTTTCTGAGACTCAGAGAAAGAGCTGCAAAGGGCTGTAGACCACAGACTTTGGAACCAGACTACTTGGGTTTGAATCCTGGCTGTTCTTCATCTTGTTTGCATGGCTGGTGATCCCCTTAGCCTCTCTGTGCCTCGGTTTCTTCAACTGTGAAGGGAGGATAGCCCTGGTACCTACCTGGAGAGAGTTATGGGTCAGCATAAATAAATCTCTGGCCCATCTCAAGCATTCAGTGAGAGCTAGCTATTAGCATTTCGTACATGCTCAGTGCTTGTCACTTCACTCGTGTCTGACTCTGCAACTCCATGGACTATAGCCTACCAGGCTCCTCTGTCCATGGGATTCTCCAGGCAAGAATACTGCAGTGGGTTGCCATGCCCTCCACCAGGGGATCTTCCCAACCCAGTGATCAAACTTGTGTCTTTTGTATCACAGGCAGATTCGTTACCCACTGAGTCACCTGAACACCCAGCTGTTATCATTAACATCTGCAAAATGGAAAAACTAATATTAATTCAATAACTGTTTACTGAGCACTTACTCTGTGCCTGGCACTGCCCTAGGTGCTGGGCACACCACCGTTCAGGAGTGATCAATGTTGGCGATGACTCTGCTCTCAAGGAGCTGTATTTTAGTGGAAGACAGCAACAAATAAACAGGGCAGTTAAAGTGTTAAGAGAAAGAGAAAGAATGGGAGAGGTGTGCTTGTCAGGGAGGCACTGGATAAAGTAACACTGGAGTAAAGACGTAAGTGACCATGGGGTGAACCAATCAGGTATGTGGAAGAAGAGCACTGAGGCAGTGAAGCGTCAGTGCAAAGGTCCTGAGTGTGCTTGGATTGTTTAAGGAGCAGTAAGGAAATAATGGGGAAACAGTGGAAACAGTGTCAGACTTTATTTTGGGGGCTCCAAAATCATGGCAGATGGTGATTGCAGCCATGAAATTAAAAGACGCTTACTCCTTTGAAGGAGGGTTATGACCAACCTAGATAGCATATTCAAAAGCAGAGACATTACTTTGCCAACAAAGGTCCGTCTAGTCAAGGCTATGGTTTTTCCAGTAGTCATGTATGGATGTGAGAGTTGGACTGTGAAGAAAGCTGAGCACCAAAGAACTGATGCTTTTGAACTGTGGTGTTGGAGAAGACTCTTGAGAGTCTCTTGAACTGCAAGGAGATCCAACCAGTCCATTCTAAAGGAGATCAGTCCTGGGTGTTCTTTGGAAGGAATGATGCTAAAGCTGAAACTCCAGTACTTTGGCCACCTCATGTGAAGAGTTGACTCACTGGAAAAGACTCTGATGCTGGGAGGGATTGGGGCCAGGAGGAGAAGGGGACGATGGAGGATGAGATGGCTGGATGGCGTCACCGACTTGATGGACGTGCGTTTGAGTGAACTCCGGGAGTTGGTGATGGACAGGGAGGCCTGGAGTGCTGCAATTCATGGGGATGCAAAGAGTCGGACACGACTGAGCGACTGAACTGAATGGAAGGAAATAATGGGCTTCCCAGGTGTCACTAGTGGTAAAGAATCCACCTGCCAATGCAGGAGACGTAAGAGATGTGGGTTCGATCCCAGGGTCAGGAGGATCCCCTGGAGGAGGGCATGACAACCCACTCCAGTATTCTTGCCTGGAAAATTCTATGGCCAGAGGAGCCTGTCAAGCTACAGTCCATAGGATCACAAAGAGTCAGACCCGCCCAAGCAACTTAGCACACACAAGCATGCAGATAATGAAGCTATGTAAGCAGACTCAGAGACAAAGATTCAAGTGCAAGTAAACTGCTTGGAAAGTGATCCCAGAAAGTATAGACAAGTGGAGAAGGGAGCGTGGGAAGGAAGGGACATGAATGAGGGAGCCATCCCTGGGGCCAGCTGCCCAGGACAACAGAGGGTGATGTCTCATCTGAGGCATGAGGAAACAGATGAGATTACTATTTAAATAAGCAGACTTTGAGTAAAGCATATTGCCCTACATAAAGTCGGTAGGATTCATCCAACTAGTTCCTTAATAGAAAAAAGACAGACTTCCTCCAGAGAAGAACCTTCAGACTCTAACTAAAACCCCAGTTCTTTTCTGGGTCTCAAACTTGCTAGTTTATCATGCAGATTTTGGACTTGCTAGCTTCCATAATAGTGTGAGCCAATTTCTCAAAATTAATCTACCTATTTATCTCTCTATCATCTGTCAAGAGATTTATTGGTTCTGTTCTTTTGGAAACTGATACAACATCTCTGAGTGTTGTTTTTCTTTTTTAACAATTTATTTTACTCTGGCTGCCAAAACTTTGCCTGTATGGCTATCTCAAAAATGTTCTGTGCATTATATATATTTGGTTCCAGACTACTCCATGTACCGAAAACACACACATAGTTCATTTTGAGATATTCATCTCTCAGTGTACTTACTGGTATTATAGGCATCTCAGGCTGAACTTGCACCCCTCCCTTAGGCTTTCTAAATGTCTTTTTGTCCAACTAAGAAAGTATATCAGACTTCACCTTAATTCTTACAAAATCTGCTTAATTTAGTCTTTACTCAGAGGTCACGTCTTACTGGAGGTGTCATGGGATTAACCATTGTTGCCAGGCTGTATGCTGATTTGAAAATGTTTTGCTACCCAGAAAGGATGGTAAATGAGAAACACTTATTTTCTAACTCAGCGAGTTCTGAATTCCTATGTTCCCTCCCAATTCTGCTTGTAGACTGGCCAGTTCTTTTCTGATCCCGTCTCTTCATTGAAGTAACTCATCATATGTTCTAAAAGTAACCAGCTCACATTTTTGGTGTTTTGCCTGCGGATCTCTTTGTCCAGGTTCACAAGTTCATCAGGTACATTGTCCACATTTTACTCTCACCATCAGTTCAGTTCAGTCACTCAGTCGTGTCCAACTCTTTGGCGACCCCATGGACTGCAGCATGCCAGGCTTCCCTGTCTATCACCAACTCCCAGAGCTTATTCAAACTCATGTCCATTGAGTCAGTGATGCCATCCAACCATCTCATCCTCTGTCATCCCCTTCTCCCGCCTTCAGTCTTTCCCAGCATCAGGGTCTTTTCAAATAAGTCAGTTCTTTGCATCAGGTGGCCAAAGTATTGGAGTTTCAGCTTCAACGTCAGTCCTTCCAATGAACACCCAGACTAATCTCCTTTAGGATGGACTGGTTGGATCTCCTTGCAGTCCAAGGGACTCTCAAGAGTCTTCTCCAACACCATAGTTCAAAAGCATCAATTCTTTTGTGCTCAGCTTTCTTTATAGTCCAACTTTCACATCCATACATGACTACTGGAAAAACCGTAGCTTTGACTAGATGACCTTTGTTGGCAAAGTAATGTCTCTGCTTTTTAATATGCTGTCTAGGTTGGTCATAGCTTTTCTTCCAAGGAGCAAGCATCTTTTAATTTCATGGCTGCAGTCACCATCCACACTGATTTTGGAACCCCTCAAAATAAAATCTGTCACTGTTTCCATTGTTTCCCCATCTATTTGCTATGAACTGATGGGGAGGTGATGGAATTCCAGTTGAGCTATTCCAAATCCTGAAAGATGATGCTGTGAAAGTGTTGCACTCAATATGCCAGCCAATTTGGAAAACTCAGCAGTGGCCACAGGACTGGAAAATGTCAGTTTTCATTCCAATCCCCAAAAAAGGCAATGCCAAAGAATGCTCAAAGTACCGCACAATTGCACTCATCTCACAGGCTAGTAAAGTAATGCTCAAAATTCTCCAAGCCAGGCTTCAGCAATATGTGAACCGTGAACTTCCAGATGTTCAAGCTGGTTTTAGAAAAGGCAGGGGAACCAGAGATCAAATTGCCAACATCCACTGGATCATAGAAAAAGCAAGAGAGTTCCAGAAAAATAACTATTTCTGCTTTATTGACTATGCCAAAGCCTTTAACTGTGTGGATCACAATAAACCGTGGAAAATTCTTCAAGAGATGGGAATACCAGACCACCTGATCTGCCCCTTGAGAAATTTGTATGCAGGTCAGGAAGCAACAGTTAGAACTGGACATGGAACAACAGACTGGTTCCAAATAGGAAAAGGAGTTCGTTAAGGCTGTATATTGTCACCCTGTTTATTTAACTTCTATGCAGAGTACATCATGAGAAACGCTGGAATGGAAGAAGCACAAGCTGGAATCAAGATTGCCGGGAGAAATATCAATCACCTCAGATATGCAGATGACACCACCCTTATGGCAGAAAGTGAAGAGGAACTCAAAAGCCTCATGATGAAAGTGAAAGCGGAGAGTGAAAAAGTTGGCTTAAAGCTCAACATTCAGAAAACGAAGATCATGGCATCTGGTCCCATCACCTCATGGGAAATAGATGGGGAAACAGTGGAAACAGTGTCAGACTTTATTTTTTGGGGCTGGCTCCAAAATCACTGCAGATGGTGACTGCAGCCATGAAATTAAAAGACGCTTACTCCTTGGAAGGAAAGTTATGACCAACCTAGATAGCATATTGAAAAGCAGAGACATTACTTTGCCAACAAAGGTCCGTCTAGTCAAAGCTATGGTTTTTCCAGTGCTCATGTATGGATGTGAGAGTTGGACTGTGAAGAAGGCTGAGTGCTGAAGAATTGATGCTTTTGAACTGTGGTGTTGGAGAAGACTCTTGAGAGTCCCTTGGACTTCAAGGAGATCCAACCAGTCCATTCTGAAGGAGATCAGCTCTGGGATTTCTTTGGAAGGAATGATGCTAAAGCTGAAACTCCAGTACTTTGGCCACCTCATGTGAAGAGTTGACTCATTGGAAAAGACTCTGATGGTGGGAGGGATTGGGGGCAGGAGGAGAAGGGGACGACAGAGGATGAGATGGCTGGATGGCATCACTGACTCAATGGACATGAGTCTGAGTGAACTCCGGGAGTTGGTGATGGACAGCGAGGCCTGGTGTGCTGTGATTCATGGGGTCGCAAAGAGTCGGACATGACTGAGTGACTGATCTGATCTGATGGGACAAAATGCCATGATCTTAGTTCTCTGAACGTTGAGTTTTAAGCCAACTTTTTCACTCTCCTCTTTCTTTCACTTTCATCAAGAGGCTCTTTAGTTCTTCTTCACTTTCTGCCATAAGGGTGGTGTCATCTGCATATCTGAGGTTATTGATATTTCTCCCAGCAATCTTGATTCCAGCTTGTGCTTCTTCCAGTCCAGCATTTTTCATGATGTACTCTGCATACAAGTTAAATAAGCAGGGTGACAATATATAGCCTTGAGGTACTCCTTTCCTTATTTGGAACCAGTCTGTTGTTCCGTGTCCAGTTCTAACTGTTGCTTCTTGACCTGTATGCAGATTTTTCAAGAGGCAGGTCAGGTGTTCTGATATTCCCATCTCTTTAAGAATTTTTCAGTTTGTTGTGATCCACACAATCAAAGGCATAGTCAATATCACAGAAGATGTTTTTCTGGAACTTTCTTGCTTTTTCAATGATACAATGGATGTTGGCAATTTGATCTGTGGTTCCTCTGCCTTTTCTAAAGCCAGCTTGAACATCTGGAAGTTCACGGTTCATGTACTGTTGAAGCCGGGCTTGGATAATTTTGAGCATTACTTTGCTAGCATGTGAGATGAGTGCAATTGTGCGGTAGTTTGAGCATTCTTTGGCATTGCCATTCTTTGGGATTGGAATGAAAACTGACCTTTTCCAGTCTTGTGGCCACTGCTGAGTTTTCTAAATTGGCTGGCATATTGAGTGCAGCACTTTTACAGCATCATCTTTTAGGATTTGAAATAGCTCAACTGAAATTCCATTGCCTCCACTAGCTTTGTTCATAGTGATTGCTTCCTAAGGCCCACTTGACTTTGCATTCCAAGATGTTCTAGGTGAGTGATCACACCATCCTGATTATCTGGGTCATGAAGATCTTTTTTGTATAGTTCTTCTGTGTATTGTTACCACCTCTTCTTAATATCTTCTGCTTCTGTTAGGTCCATACCACTTCTGTCCTTTATTGAGCCCATCTTTGCATGAAATGTTCCCTTGGTATCTCTAATTTTCTTGAAGAGATCTCTCATCTTTCCCATTCTATTGCTTTCCTCTATTTCTTTGCTTTGATCACTGATGAAGGCTTTCTTATCTCTCCTTGCTATTCTTTGGAACTCTGCATTAAATGGGTTTATCTTTCCTTTTCTCCTTTACATTTTATCATCTTTTCTTTTCTCAGCTGTTTGTAAGGCCTCCTCAGACAACCATTTTGCCTTTTTGCATTTCTTTTTCTTAGGGATGGTCTTGATCACTGCCTCCTGTACAATGTCACGAACCTCTGTCCATAGTTCTTTGGGTACTCTGTCTATCAGATATAGTCCCTTAAATCTATTTCTCACTTCCACTGTATAATCATAAGGGATTTTATTTAGATCATACATGAATGGTCTAGTGGTTTTCCCTACTTCCTTCAACTTAAGTCTGAATTTGGCAATGAGGAGTTCATGATCTGAGCCTCAGTCAGCTCCTGGTCTTGTTTATGCTGACTGTATACAGCTTCTCCATCTTTGGCTGCAAAGAATATAATCAGTCTGATTTCTGTATTGACCATCTGGATTATCACAATTTCAGCCCCTATAACTGTCTCCTCCCCATTTTCTCAGCTCCTTTAAGTTTCTCAACATCCTGCCATTCATCTCCCAAACCAATCAACATACCTTGGGTTTCATTAGAACAGCACTCCAATCCTGGTAGCAATTTTAATTCTGGTTCTGTGTGGCCAGTGATGCTGTGTAAGACATAACCACAACATCTCCCTAGCTTTCAACAATAAGCATTTATTTAACTCATTCATCTTGGAGTCCACCGGGGGTCAGTTATTCTAGACTGGGCTTGGCCAGGCAGGTTTGACAATTTTATCCAGATTTACTCACAGGTGGTGCTAGAAGTAAAGAACCCACCTGCCAATGCAGGAGATGTAAGAGATGTTTGATCCCTGAGTCTGAAAGATTCCCAAAAGCATCTCCTGGAGCAGGAAATGGCAACCTGCTCCAGTATTCTTGCCTGAAAAATTCCTTGGACAGAGGAGCCTGGGGGGTTGTGGTCAATGGGGCCGCCAAGAGTTGGACATGACTGAGCGACGGAGCTCAGTCACACATCTGGGAGTCATCCTGTGATGAGCTGACCTGTGTCTGGTCCATCTGGGGGTGATTCAGTTCTGCTCCACGTGTCTCTCGTCCTCCCCCTCTGCCAACAGTCCAGCCTAGCAGTCTAGTCTCCTGCCAGTGGTGGGAGTAAAGGAGGGTGAATTGAAATACCTAAAATCTCTTAAGGCTGAGGCTCCCGATTGTACTCATTTCTCCTGATTCCAATGACAAAAGGCATATGAAAAACTTAAAGCCAAGGGATAGGAAATATTCTCCACCCTTTAGGAGAAAGATGGAGAGTGAATACTTCTGATCAATAATCTGACCTTCCCACTCTCCTATCCTTCCAGCGATGCTGTGTTTCTATATAATGTTTCACCAGAACCTCCAAGTTGAATGAAACGGAGTACATCTGAGTGAGAGTGAACCAGGGGAAAAAAATGTGTGTGATACTTGAAAGGCAGTGAAGCAGTGGCCCCTCCTCTTTGAGGTCTTTGGAGCGTCTGGATGGTGGTGGGTAGACACAGAGTCTGGGGGGTTTTGGTTATTTTCTCCCTTCTCTGCTCCCCACTGCTCTGAATCCTGACTCGGAACTTTCTCAGGCTACAGATCCTCAGAGGTGATAGCCACCTTCTCTTCAGATCTACCTCTGTGTTCTCATATGAGCAGCTTGCAGTGATTGACCTTCAAGTTGATGGGCTGAAAGTGATGGGCTGGGGGTCTCCAGCACTGAGCCTCTCCCGGTCCTTCTGTACATCTGCTTCCTCAGTTTCTCCCACAGTGGTGGAAGTTCTAATTCTTGCAATTCCTCTATCCTGTGACACTCACCATGACCTTTCTCCTCGGCCTGAGCGCCACGCAGCTGAAACAGCCCCCAAGTTGTCCCCAACCCTACGCTCCCATCATCCCCATGACTCAGCCTTGGACCCCGAGTCCTTGTTCTGCCTCTTAACTGCCCAAAAGCTCAATGCCTAAGTCTGAAATGCTCCCTCCTTGCCTGAAGCGATCCTTCCCAGCATCCCTTTATCTTTTTAAATTAAATTAAGGAATATTTATTGAAGTATAGTGGATTTACAATGTTGTATTCATTTCAGGTGTACAGCAAAGTGATTCAGTTATGTGTGTGTATATATATATGCTGCTGCTGCTGCTGCTAAGTCACTTCAGTCGTGTCCGACTCTGTGCGACCCCAGAGACAGCAGCCCACCAGGCTCCCCTGTCCCTGGGATTCTCCAGGCAAGAACATGGGAGTGGGTTGCCATTTCCTTCTCCAATGCATGAAAGTGAAAAGTGAAAGTGAAGTCACTCAGTTGTGTCCAACTCCTAGCAACCCCATGGACTGCAGCCTACCAGGCTCCTCCGTCCATAGGATTTTCCAGGCAAGAGTACTGGAGTGGGGTGCCATTGCCTTCTCCATGTATATATATGTGTGTGTGTGTGTCAGATTCTTTCCACTTATACGTTATTGTAAAATATTGAGTACATTCCCCTGAGCTATACAGTGGGTTCTTGTTAGTTACGTCTTTTACATATGGCCAAAGTACTGGAGCCTCAGCTTCAGCATCAGTCCTTCCAGTGAATATTCAGGGTTGATTTCCTTTAGGGATTGACTGGTATATGTCCATATATGTCTCCAGTATATGTCCATCCCAAACTGATAATTTATCCCTGTCCCCCTGCCCCAAGTCCCTTTAAATAGGCTCCTGCTGTCTACTCCCCATCATTTACCTAACCAAGGTAATACCCAGATCGTGCTGCTGCTGCTGCTAAGTTGAGTCAGTCATGTCCAACTCTATTCGACCCTGTAGACCGCAGCCCAACAGACTCCCCTGTCTCTGGGATTCTCCAGGCAAGAATACTGGAGTGGGTTGCCATTTCCTTCTCCAATGCAGGAAAGTGAAAAGTGAAAGTGAAGTCACTCAGTCGTGTCCGACTCTTCGAGACCCCATGGACTGCAACCCACCAGGCTCCTCCATCCTTGGGATTTTCCAGGCAAGAGTACTGGAGTGGGGTGGCATTGCCTTCTCCCTTCCTTCTCCTGGTGGGTTTCAAAGTGTTACCAGGTCACTTCCTCGTTTTACATCGCTATCTTTCAGCAGGACCTCTGGGTACAGTGACAACCTGGTGCAGTGACAGTGTGAGTTTCAGGCTCTGTGAGTCACGAAGAAGCTACTCGGGCACCAGCCAGGACCTTGCAGAGTCCCCTCAGGACAAGCGGGTCTCGGTGGTTCCTCAGATACTGGGTTGGAGCTGAATTAAACCCACTCTCTTGCTTCTTTGCCTAAATAAATTTTGCTTTTCCTTTGAATAGCAGGGAAATTCCCTTGTGACCTCCTTCATCACCAAGGTGGGGGATTATATAATCCAGACACTTTAAAAACAAATCAACGTATTAGAACTAATATAAACAGAGCTTTTCGAAGTAGCCACCTTGTAAGCTTACATGCTTACTCATAGGAAGTCTTTCAGCCAGTCTCAATACCTTTTTGTAGGCCTAGTTCAGATTCTATGAATAATACCGTTAATAATAAGAAGTAGCAACTGATTGCACCTAAAGATAAGCTCAATCTTTTGAAGCAACCAGAAGTTGGTTAGTGATCTACTTGATGAATAAAGGGAGTTGTCAAGGTAAGTGCAATTATTATATAAAAAATTAACAAAAAGGTGGTGGTTCAGTGGTTAAAACTCCATACTTCCAGTGTGGGAGGCATGGGTTCGACCCCTGGTTGGAAAACTAAGATCCCACATGCTGTAAGCACAGCAAAAAAAAAAAAAAAAAAAAAAGGTGGTTCTGAAAAGCCACAGCAAAGAGATTCTTGACGTCAAAGAGGTTAACCCTGGTAAAAAGTCACAGTCTTCCAAAGAGACGTCTTTAAAGACAGATGATTGAATTTAGAGGTTACATCTTGGTATTTGAAATCATCTGGGTTTTCTCAAGCCTAACACCTCTAATGTCTTTTTATTAGTGGCTCTTGTTAATTAAATATTATTGGGAATTCTTATATATAAAACTAATACTCCTTTCACTTCTGAGCTAACACACTGCTCCTGACAGATACTATTTCCTTTCCTAGCAGAGTTTAAACAAGGCTGATATATCCTGGAGGGAATTAAAGGATATTAGCCCACAATATCCTAAACAAATTAGCACACACTGAACTGAAAATGGATGGTTTTGCCTCTTCCAACTTCAGAAGTGACTTGCATCTTTGTTGGCCAATCTCTCCAGCAGGCAGATTTTCTGTGTTTTTTTGGAGATGAGCTCAATCAGTGCATCACTGGGAGCCCCATCATGGAAACAGAAGTTAGAAACTGCCTTTGCAGGCACAGAATGGATCAATACTGGTGATTTTATATGGTTAACCTAGTATTTCCACTAGTTTCCTGCCAGTGATCCCCAGGCAAACCCAGATGGAACACAGTGCGTGGGGGAGACCAACCTGAAGGGCTGAGCGGGAAAAGGGGGCTGAGGCAGGAAACTTGGAGGCAGGAAACTTGGAAGAAATGTCCAGAGCGTCCAGGACAGATGAAGACCATCTAGGCTTCGACAAGAAGAGCTTCCCCTGTGACAGGACTACAGTCTCGTCAAAGCACTGCTGCCGGTAGATTTCATCTCTTATCCATTTCATCTCTTGTCCATCTGTCCGAAAAGCCATTTCTCTAAGTCCTGGTGGCTGCAGGCACTGGAATAGCAGGTCCCTTGGGACCACATGACTCTGGGGAGCAGAGAACTATGTGGACATAGCAGTAGGAGTAGATCTTTTGTTATCCTCACAAACAGCCTGCAGAGGTTTGACATCTTAAGTGTAATTTTACATATTTCTTATGTCTCACCTGTATGATCGAGGGGCTGTTTACAGAGTGTGATTTGAGGAGGTCCTATGGCTTGAATTGTGTCCACCGATTCAACCCATAGTGAAGCTCTAACCTCCACCCCACCCCCTACCTGTGAGATTTACCTGATTCAGCAACAGGGTCTTGGCAGGTGTCTTCACATTAAGATGAGGCTGTACTGGGTTGGGATGGGTACTAGTCCAATAACTGGTGTTCCTAAAAGAAGAAGAAAATTTAGACACAGAGAGACACAGACACCCAGGAGACTCCATGTGAAGACAGAGGCCCAGATATGAGTGATCTGTCTGCAAACTAAGACCATCGAGGACTGCTGGCAGGCTGCCAGGAGCTGGAAGAGGTAGGAAGGACCCTCCCCTGGATTCTTCAGAGAGCGCCCAGCCCCACCAATACCTGATGTTGGACTTCTGACCTCCAGAACTGGGAGGGACCACACCTCTGTTGTTTTAAGCCGGTAATCTGTAGTCATTTGCTATGGTGGCCCTGGAGGGGTGGGGGCTCATCCAGGGGGTATGCAACCGAGGTGGCTGTCTGAGAGAATTGATATGTGGGTAGTTCTGGGCTTGCCTTTCCGTTTCCACATTCATCCCTCTGCTCCTCTCCTCTGGGGTCACCCATGTCTGAAACAAGTGCTACCAACAGAGCTTTCCATTCCAGAGTGCAGATGGCAGGCTCATTAGAAGTTTCCCGTGGTCAGGAAAACTCCACAGGGAAAAAATACTTCAACCTTACACCCCAAAGAACTGAAAATTCGTGGACACACATGTTCATAGCACCATTATTCCCAGTAGTCAAAAGGTGGAAACAACCTAGACGTTCGTCAGTGAATGAATGTGGTATATCTACACAATGTAATATTACCTAGCCATAAAAAGGAATGGAATATGGACGCAAGCTCCTACATGAATGAATCTCGTAAACTTACTAAACGAGAGAATCCAGACACTAAAGGACACATGCTGTATGATCCCTTTTTTTAATGTAATATCCAGAAAAGGAATAAAACACACAGAGGTGATTGCTCACATCTGGAGGCAAGGGAAATGGAGGAGAAACTGATTAATGTGTAAAGGGCTTTATTTTGGAGCAGTTATTGTTGTTTAGTCACTAAGTCACGTCTTACTCTTTGGGACCCCATGGACTGCAGCATGCCAGGCTTCCCTGTCCTTAACCATCTCCCGGAGTTTACTCAAACCCATGTCCATTGAGTCGGTGATGCCATCCAACCATCTCATGCTCTGTCACCCGCTTCTCCTCCTGCCCTCAACCTTTCCCAGCATCTGGGTCTTTTCCAATGAGTCGGCTCTTCACATCAGGTGGCCAAAGTATTGGAGCTTCAGCTTCAGCATCAGTCCTTCCAATGAATATTCAGTGTTGATTTCCTTTAGGATTCACTGGTTTGATCCCCTTGCTGTCCAGGGGACTCTCAAGAGTCTTCTCCAGTCCACAGTTTGAAAGTGTCAATTCTTCAACACTCAGCCTTCTTCATAGTCCAACTCTCACATCTGTACATGACTACTGGAAAAACCACAGCTTCGACTGTACCTTTGTAACTGGAGTGTTTTGGTATGAGATGGTGTCTGTACAACACTGTGGAGGTACTGAATGCCCCTGAATAGTTCCCTTTGAAATATGCTGTGTGAATTTTATCTGAATAAATTAAAAAGAAAAGAAAAAAAGATCCACAGGGTATTTTAAAGAAAGTCAAGAAAAGGAATGTTTCCTTTCCTTTTTCTTTTTCTCTTATTTTTTGCTCCTGGCTGGATTTTGAACAAGAAGAGGAAAGAGTCCTTCTTTTGCTCCTCTCCTCCTTCCTCCCTTCATTTCTTCCTTCCTGCCTTTTGTAAACTTCCTCCCTTGTGTGTGCATATGCTGTGCACAGTCATGAGCACAGCTCTGCAACCTCATGCACGGTGGCCCGCCAGGCTCCTCTGTCCATGGGATTCCCCAGGCAAGAATACTGGAGTGGGTTTCCATTTCCTCCTCCAGGGCATCTTCCCGATTCAGGCATCGAACCCACATCTTCTGCATCTCCAGCGTTGGCAGGCGGATTCTTTACCACGGAGCCGCCAAACTTCCTCTCTTACCTGTATGTTATTTGTTGGCAGCGGTGTTAGACAGACATTAGGAAGCAGGTTGTTCAGACTCTGGTTTGATCCTTAAACCTTTAAGGGTTTATGGTATATGTGCCTTCTGGGAGTAGGAAAATACACCTCAATCCCCTTTCCTTCCTTTTGGAATGTGTCTCTGTTACTTTATGACAGAATGTTCTAACTGGGCTGGGCTGATTTTATGCTCCTTTCAACACTGTGCAAAAAATGTGAAGAATGGATGGGAACTGAGCCCCACCTGGTCTGAATTATTGGCTGTCCTCTTTTCTTCTGAAAGCTGCTGTTGGACATCTTTACAGAAAGCAACACCTAGGTGTTTCTGTGTATCTCTGTCTCCTACGTGTATCTCTCGAGAGCCATCGGGCTAAGTAAAGGAAAACCCACTCCAAATTAGCCAAGACTGGATGGAGTAGAAGCCGGTTGGTCTCAGTCAGCATTCCTTAAGGGGGCTCTTCTGCTTGTGGACTGAGACATTTCTTGCTGAAGCATCATCTCAAGTATGTTCTCAGCCAGTTAATACAGGTGAAAGAGAAAGTGTCCATCACTCAGTCATGTCCGGCTCTTTGCGACCCTATGGACTGAGCCGGTAGCCCACCAGGCTCCTTTGTCCATGGGATTCTCCAGGCAAAATACTGGAGCAGACAGCCATTTGCTTCTCCAGGGGATTTTCCTGACCCAGGGATTGAGCTCAGTTCTCCTGCATTGCAGGCAGATTCTTTACTATCTGAGCCACCAGGGAAGCCCAAATACAGGTAGGCACCCCCAATTATTGTGGCAAGCAAAATCCACCTCCTACATGCACACTTATCCCCAAAAGTTGTTTGTCACAGATGTTGGGTGTCCCTGGATGTCATCTATGACACAGATGGCTCCTGAGTGTGAACACGTGAGACTTTCTGCCTGCAGGCTTGTTGCCGGATGATCACAGAGCACACTCAGATGTGTAGAAGAGCCAGAAACTCTGGAGTGTTCACCCTACTCATCGTGGGACTTCCGCTCAAAGACGAAGCAGTGAGTGCTGGAAAGGCCAATAACAAATGTCAACTACACTATCTTTTCTTTCTTCTCTCACTCCCTTCCCAAGCCTGCTGCATGTGGGTCAATGCAAGTATAACACAGGATGGCTGAGCAGGTCTTAGGCAATGCTCAGTGAATGCATTTATTTCACAGATTGCAAAACTGCGTGCTCAGGTGCTTCAGTCACGTCCGACTCTTTGTGACCCCATGGACTGTAGCTAGCCAGGCTCCTCTGTCCGTGGGATTTTCCAGGCAAGAATACTGAGTGGGTTGCCATTTCTTCCTCCAGGGGGTCTTCCTGTCCCAGGGATCAAATCCAAGTCTCCTGTGTCTCCTGCACTGCAGATGGATTCTTTACCTGCTGAGCCACTGGGGAAGCCCCAACAAAAGCCAGGAATTGCTGTTGGCTATACACCAGCGTTGTCAGTCTTTCTGAGAATATCTGTCTCCTGATTCTAGACCCTGGGTCCTGTCCACCACAGTCTGACCTCTCCCAGACTGCAGACTTTTGTAGCTTAGGTCAATTTTGTATTAAAATAGATACAATTAGGATGATAGTGGTAGTTATGTCTCTTAGTAATTCATGTTTGTTTGTGTTTATTTGTTTGCTTTTATCCCTACCCCCAGTTCACTTTTGTGGTAGGGTGCACACACAGGTAGCATGGTGTAGAAGCAAATTGAAACGTGCATTCAGCAGACCACACGGAAGATAGTCAGTGTGCCTTGTAATACTGATGTGATGGCTCATTGCACATGACACTCAAGAAATGTGGTGGTGACGATTAATAACAAGTGACATTAACAAGGAACATGTCTTACAACTTCAAAATCTGCAGCCCATTAGATATCCATGTGGGGATGGAGAACCTCCTTTGGAACCCTTAGATGATCAGATTTTTTCCCAAGAATTAACCCCAGGAAATAGAGATCCATTCCCTCCTTGCATCATCTATAATATGCATGACAAATTCACAAAGCAAAGTTTTGAGAGAAAAGTTACTCCTCTCTATGAAAGATGCCACTTAGAGTTAGAGCAGCTGTAAATCAGTTCAGTGTTCCTTGGGCTCAGTTCTGCATGGACTTCTCTCCCATCCCGAGTGTTCTCTGGAGTCTCTGCTATTTGGTTATCTCCTTTAAGTCACTTAGTGCAGGTGGAGATGGCTCAGTGGCAAGGAACCCGCCTGCAGTGCAGCAGACCCGGGTTTGATCCCTGGGTTGGGAAGATCCCCTGGAGAAGGAAATGGCAACCCTCTCGAGTATTCTTGCCTGGGAAATCCCCTGGACAGAGGAGCCTGGCGAGCTACAGTCCATGGGGTCACACAGAGTCGACACTGAGCAACTAACTTTCACCCACTCATTGTGTCTCAGTCTTAATTTTAGGTGAGACTTTCAGCCAACTGTTTTTCTTGAACTGCTTTCTTTGAAACAAAAATGAAAATAGAAAGCAAAAGCGGAAAGGTCTTTCCATTCAGCATCTTTGAAATAACCCACAGAATCCTGGGGGTGGGGGTGAGAGAGTGTGAAACCGTGGGTACGCACACTTTTGGCTGGCTGTGTGAACGCACACGGAACATTGACCAG
This sequence comes from Bos javanicus, assembly GCF_032452875.1. Taxonomy (NCBI): domain Eukaryota; kingdom Metazoa; phylum Chordata; class Mammalia; order Artiodactyla; family Bovidae; genus Bos; species Bos javanicus. The sequence goes on along the minus strand of NC_083868.1, from coordinate 150,926,857 downwards.
TGACGGCTGGAAGTCAGTTCCCCCCCTCTGCTTTCCAAATGACAAACACCACCGTCGGCAGAGAGAGATTGCACTCGGAGCCGGCAGAGTGGAGGTGTGCAGAGATCGGCCCATCGGACTTGGTCTGGACCTGGGGTGTTGACGTGGTGGGGAAGGCAGGTGACCAAGTGGAAAATACGTAATTTTGATCCTATTTCCCTTCTGTTTTATTATCTTCAGGTTGGTTGAACATAAAACACATAAATGCAGCAGAGTATTTTCTCTCTCTCTTTTTTGTTTTTTGTATTTACTTCTAGGCCAGTTGCAGCCCAACATAGGAAGAGAGAGTATGAACAAACTGCATTGTTTAATGTAACAGAACAATTACGATTGGAAGGAGAGGTGTGGGAACCTAGAAATCTTTAGGCCTTGGAGGGCTTTTTTGTTTTGTTTTGTTTTTATTTTTGTCCTTTGCTGCGTCTTTGTGGCTACATGGACTTTTCTCCAGTTGTGGTGAGTAGGGGCTACTCTTTAGCTGTGGTGCATAAGCTTCTCACTGTGCTGGCTTCTCATGTTGGGGAGCATTGGCTCAGTAGCTGTGGTGCACGGGCTTAGTCGCCCTGTGGCATGTGGGACTACCCTGATCAGGGATCAAACCCTTGTCTCCTGCATTGGCAGGCGGATTCTTTACCTCTGAGCTACCAGGGAAGCCCCAGGCCTTAGGGTTTGAATCTTTAAAATGAAAAAGTTGATCAGGGCTGTCTCTCAGCTCCAGCATTTTAGAATTCGTTGGCATAGGTTCCTGTGTTACCACTGTCAGAATCTTCTGCCTCAGGTGATGCTGAATTGGTGGCTCGGTGGGAAAGAGCCTGCCTGCCAGTGCCGGAGGCACAAGAGGCTTGGGTTTGATCCCTGGGTTGGGAAGATCCCCTGAAGGAGGAAAAGGCAACCTGTTCCAGTACTCTTGCCTGGAGAATCCCGTGGACAGAAGGAGCCTGATGGGCTGTAGTTCATGGGGCTGCAAAGAGTGGAACATGACTGAGCGTCTAACCACATATGACCAACAAATACCCTCAAGGTAGCTCATTGGGAGGTGATGGAAAGGACCAGTTGTCTAGAAGGAGTGGACCCTCCCACCTGTGTCCAATTGTCATACAGCATTTGACACCTGTTTTTATTTGTCAGTGTGGCCACCACTGAGAAATGAAGTCATTGGCAGATTTGAAATATAGAGACCTTATCGTGCTTAACCTTCTTTCACATCTGTAATTCCTAAGACTGAAGAGGAAGTGAGGGGAAGAAAAACACTTGGAAATGGCCGTGTTTTCATGAAGCAAGCTTTGTTGAGTTCCCTTAAAGATAGTGTATATTTTGTTTGGTTTTTATGCAGTTAAAATGTTCAGGGAAGCAAGAAAGGACCATTTAAGAAACGCCTGTCAAAATTCCATGGTATACTGGAGGAACCATTCAGAAAGCAAAAGTGGTCCTTCTAGATGAATCAAAATTACAGGGACAGGGGAGGGAGCCCTGGGTCTGTATTTTGAGACTTCTTTAAGAAGCCATGACGTGTGCATGCCTGTGTACACACAAACACACACACACATACACAAACTCACATACACAGGAACAAGGCAGGGTGTGGCACATCAAAGATACAAATTGTTTCTCCTGGTAAAAGATAAAGAGCCAGCAGTGGGTTAAGGGTGATTTCACAGCTCTCCACTGATGAGCTGCTGGGCTCTCAGCGATGAACCCACAGGCCCCGGGGGGCTTTGTCTGCATCTCTGCAGGCTTGTCTGTGAGACAGATGAGGGGAGTCTCCCGGGCTGAAGAAAGGAGCGCCTAATACAAGGAAACAGGGCTGAAAACTGTGATAGTTAGCCAGTATCTAGGAGTTTGTACTCATTTTGAGAAAGATTGGGACCCAGGGCCTGGACCATTTGCTGTAGTGCTTGAAAGTTAAGGTGGTAGTCACTCAGTTGTGTCTAACTCTGTAGCCCACCAGACTTCTCTGTCCATGAAATTTTCCAGGTAAGAATACTGGAGTGGGTAGCCTTTCCTTTTTCCAGGGGGTCTTCCCTGGAAAGCAACAAAATACAAAGAAACTATGAGGGACTAAAAAAACCTTCCGTGCATGAGTGATTGAAAATTATGAACAACAAGATAGAAAAAGCCCCGCCCCCCCAATATATGTATCCTGTCACTTCTTAAGAACCAAGAGCGAAAACAGGGTGTCTGAAGCAAAAGCAGGGTACTGTGCATGCCCCCTGCCCTCAACACCACCAAAGGGGTGGGCAAACCACCTAAATCACCCCTCCAGTCCAACCTGTGGACACACCCCCACCCTCACCCCTTACAAGGAACACGCTGTCCCTAGCCTGCCAACACCGGTGAGTAGGCAAGGGACCCTGTTACTTGCTTCTGCTCCCTGCTGTTGTAACAGGGTTCCTAATAAAGCCTTGCCTGAACCTCTATGAATTTCTATAAATTCAGTCAGTCAGTCAGTTCAGTCACTCAGTCATGTCCGACTCTTTGTGACCCCATGAATCGCAGCATGCCAGGCCTCCCTGTCCATCACCATCTCCTGGAGTTCACGCAAACTCAAGTCCATCGAGTCAGTGATGCCATCCAGCCACCTCATCCTCTGTCGTCCCCTTCTCCTCCTGCCCTCAATCCCTCCCAGCATCAGAGTCTTTTCCAATGAGTCAGCTCTTCACATAAATTGGGAAAGGCCAAAAACCTTGCTTGGTAACAATTCTACTACTTGCTGTAAAATAATTTGGAAGAAGAGATTTCAATAAGGAGGATTCTGGATAGCATGGTTGTGTATATTTGCAGCAGGTGCTGCCAGCAGCTCACCCCAAATCCATGTTTCCCCCTTTCTTTCTTACTAATAAAACCTTCATATGGCTTGGAAACCCAACCACTAGCTAGGGAAAACCCAACCACAGGCTTCTTTTCTGTTGAAGGAGCCATGGGTGTGACAGCATGGAGAAGTAGCTGATGGCCTTAGGATGGGCAACCCCTTGTGATTCAGAAGCAATCAGTTTTTTGCCTTTCACCTGGTTACCCTTTTTTCTTTTTCCTGTTTGATGAAGATCATGTGAATTGTGAGTGAAGCCACGTTTTTGTAAGAAGCACATTTCATTGAAGAAATATGGCAAATGTGTTTAGATGTCATGGGCTGAAAAAGGAACAGTGGCTTCCAATGAGGCAAAGAGTCATATGGAGATTGCCTTGAAAATGCATACATTGGTTTGTGATCTAGCTGCCTGTCACGTGGTTAACCTATGTAGCACAGGCTAAGGGGATTATCAACAATTTTATTTATTTAGTGGTAGTAAATACTTCTAAGAACTACTGGGAAGGCTGGCTGATGTTTCACAATCAGAAAGAAGCTTATAGTGGTTGTGTACAAAAGACAAGACTATGACTATTGGCTAACCCAACATTCATTTTCAAACTCCTTCTACTTTTGCCCATCTCTATTACAGAAGCTCAAAAAACAGATCATTTTCTCCCAGCCTCTTGAGTGTCATAATTGAATGACACAGAAGCATGGATCTTCATGGGAAGGTTTTTGGGAAGGAACAGGTATGGCTGCCTTGTCCTTCTCCCTTTGATTCTGTCTTGAATGAAGATGTGATGTTGGATCTGGGGCAGCCATCTTGCCACCACAAGTATGAGGCCACGAGATTGGCAGACATGCTGTCATTGACACTACTGAGCTTCCGAACCAAAAATGACAGCCAATTTCTGCAAAACTCTAAAGAAAACCTCTATTTGTTTCCATTATTGTAAGTCAGATTTTTCTCTTACTTGCATCTCTGAGTATTCCTGATGAATACTATGTGAAAAATAAGAAACACAAATGGCCGATAGAATATGAAAAAATTCAGCCTCAGTAGTAATTAAATAAGTTAAATTTGACCAAGATTTTGAAGTAATGATCACATTTAGTGGTTGGGAGGCTGCTGCAAGGTGTGTTCTCAGCCCCTACAGGTTGCATTACCAGCAGGTATGAATTTTCGCAGAAGATGTGTATGAATTTATGAAGGGCCTTCAAAGATTTTCTATCTTTTGACCAAATAATTTCACTTTTGAGAACTTATCCAAAGGATATAAAATAAGAACCCAGATTTGCATGTCTTATGATCCACATTTTGTAAGGAAAAAAAAATATCTTCATAGATGTAAACTGTTGCCAAAATGCTAGGAATTATATCTGGTTTTCAGTGGCTTTCCCCTCCAGTGTTTAGGGAAGGAACATGTATTCATTTGGAATTAGGAATATACAACAGAAGTCATTTAAAAGAATAATACCACCGAGTGCTCAAGTCTCTGTCCTCAGAATCCCCTGTTTGTGTGGAAATAAGAGTGAACCACCTTCACAGGTCTTTGATCACAAGTCTTTCTTTTCATTTATTTTAAAATTTGTTACCGAGATAATGAAGTTACTAAACAGAATCATAATATATAAAAAAAACTCTAGATATGATCGCACATATTCATATACTCACTTGAACTTGAAGATGGATCTGGGAGTTAGAAAAGGATGTTATTATTCTCATTTTACTTTTTGGAAAAGGAAAAAAAAAAGGGACCAAGTATTTTTATGAAGGTTAGTCTGCCTGTGAGAGGCAGACCCAGGACCTGACCTGAGTGGCCTGATTATAACCTTGAGTTCCATCTTTAGAAAATGTGTTTTTTAAAACTGGAATATAATTGCTTTACAATGTTGTGTTAGTGTCTGCTGTATAAGAATATGAATTATTTATGTATATATGTATATCTGATATGTGTATACATATGTGTATACGTATACACTGGGCTGGAAGAAGCACAAGCTGGAATCAAGATTGCCGGGAGAAATATCAATCACCTGAGATATGCAGATGACACCACCCTTATGGCAGAAAGTGAAGAGGAACTCAAAAGCCACTTGATGAAAGTGAAAGTGGACAGTGAAAAAGTTGGCTTAAAGCTCAACATTCAGAAAACAAAGATCATGGCATCTGGTCCCATCACTTCATGGGAAATAGATGGGGAAACAGTGGAAACAGTGTCAGACTTTATTTTTCTGGGCTCCAAAATCACTACAGATGGTGACTGTAGCCATGAAATTAAAAGACGCTTACTCCTTGGAAGGAAAGTTACGACTAACCTAGATAGAATATTGAAAAGCAGAGACATTACTTTGCCAACAAAGGTCCATCTAGTCAAGGCTATGGTTTTTCCAGTGGTCATGTATGGATGTGAGAGTTGGACTGTAAAGAAAGCTGAGTGCCGAAGAATTGATGCTTTTGAACTGTGGTGTTGGAGAAGACTCTTGAGAGTCCCTTGGACTGCAAGGAGATCCAACCAGTCCATTCTGAAGGAGATCAGCCCTGGGATTTCTTTGGAAGGAATGATGCTAAAGCTGAAACTTCAGTACTTTGGCCACCTCATGCGAAGAGTTGACTCATTGGAAAAGACTCTGATGCTGGGAGGGATTGGGGGCAGGAGGAGAAGGGGACGACAGAGGATGAGATGGCTGGATGGCATCACTGACTCGATGGACGTGAGTCTGAGTGAACTCTGGGAGTTGGTGATGGACAGGGAGGCCTGGTGTGCTGCGATTCATGGGGTCGCGAAGAGTCGGACATGACTGAGCGACTGAACTGAACTGAACTGAACTGATACGTATATCCCCTCCCTCTTGAGATTTCCACCCACCCACCCCATCCCACCCTCTAGGTCATCACAGAGCACTGAGCTGAGCTCCCTGTGCTAGATAGCAGCTTCCCACTAACTACCTGTTTACACACGGTAGTGTTCAGCTCAGTCAGTTCAGCCGCTCAGTTCAGTTCAGTCGCTTAGTCGTGGCTGACTCTGTGACCCCATGGACTGTAGCAGGCCAGGCCTCCCTGTGCATCACCAACTCCTGGAGTTTACTCAAACTCATGTCCATTGAGTCAGTGATGCTATCCGACCATCTCATCCTCTGTCATCCCCTTCTCCTCCTGCCTTCAACCTTTGTCAGCATCAGGGTCTTTTCCAATGAGACAGTTCTTTGCATCCAGTGGCCAAAGTATTAGAGCTTGAGCTTCAGCATCAGTCCTTCCAATGAACACTCAGGACCCATCTCCTTTAGGATGGACTGGTTGGATCACCTTGCAGTCCAAGGGACTCTCAAGAGTCTTCTCCAACACCGCAGTTCAAAAGCATCAATTCTTCAGCACTCAGCTTTCTTCACAGTCCAACTCTCACATCCATACATGACCACAGGAAAAACCATAGCCTTGACTAGACGGACCTTTGTTGGCAAAGTAACGTCTCTACTTTTTAGTGCACTGTCTAGGTTGGTCGTAGCTTCTCTTCCAAGGAGCGAGCGTCCTTTAATCTCATGGCCGCATCACCGTCCACTATGCACGGTGGTGTGTATATCTCAGTGCTACTCTCCCGCCTGTCCCAGCCTCTCCTTCCCTGACTGTGTCCCCAAGTCCATTCCCTCCGTGTTGAGCTCCATTTTGACGACAGGATTTCTATCCTGCATGGGTGAAGCATACACCAAGTGAGAGTCATAACTGAAGTTCCGTGTAATTGCAAAAGAGACCGAGGAGAGACACTTGGTTTCTATCCAGACAGGAAAAGGGTGAGGGAGGCAGCTGCGAGCTGCATAGATTATACACACTCAGAATGCTTATTTACACAAACCCCTCCACCCACGTCTATAACATAACCAATATGCAAAACGAACATCTATTTTTGAGCTAAATACCAAATCAATCATTGTTAAAAGAGAATAAACTACAAGTATGTTAAATTATTTAGGCCTCCATCAGAGGCTTTGGAAGAGTGTGGGAACTGAAATTATGTGTATGTACTACAGAAGACCTGTAGACACGCGTTTGTGTAAATGACGGACACAATTAATTCAAGTGGCCGTATTTGCATTAATTTCCATTCTCTCCATGTACCTGGTGTGCTACAACTAAACTTTTCATTCTGGAAATTAAATTTTCCTTTACAAATAGGTGTGACTGAAAAGACTGTGGGTTAGAATATTCTTTTCTTGACCCCCAGAATTCTATTTTTTTTATTCTTGATTTTTATTGGAGTACGACTGATTTACAATATTGTGTTAGTTTCTGCTGTATAGCAAAGTGAATCGGTGACAATTAATACATATAGATATACCCACTCTCTTTTAGTAGAATATTCTTAAATCATGTCATGGGTAAGACAAAGGTGCTTAAACAGCAAGGGACAATATAATACTATCTTACTCTATTCCGTGCCGTGTGGTGACCTAAATGACAAGAAAATCCAAAAAAGAGGGGATATTTGTATATATATAACTGATCCGCTTTGCTGTACAGCAGAAACACAACCCTGTGTTTCTACACACCAATAAAAATTTTTTAAAAATTGAGATTTCTACCAAAAAAAATTTGAGATTCTACCCATAATACTATCTAATTTGTCGTTGTTTTTGGCTGCATGGCGCATCCTGTGGGATGCTAGTTCCCTAAGCAAGGATTGAACCTGTGCCCCTAGCGAAAGCTAGGAGTCTCGACCGCTAGACTGCCAGGGAAGTCCCAATGTTATCTGACTTTTAAGAGAGATGACCATACATGCCAAAGTGTGAAGCAGCAGTGATGAAGTCTTTGCTGGTCATGAGCAATAGTTAGCAGGGTTATTTAGAACTGAACCATACCTGAAGGAAAGCCACAAATTCCTTCTAAAAGTAACCGGGCACTACAGACGTATCCTCTGTGTGTCACGTTTGCATGCTCCAGCCTCCCTGCCCCCCTTCCTGCACGAGCCTGGGCTCCTGGACCCCACACTTGCCCTAATCAACTAGGTGGCTCTTCTCTCTCAGCAAATGCCAACGCAGAGCACATTCAGAGACATTAGAAGCAGGTGAGGATATATTACATTTCGTTATGGACTGCTGCCTGACTTTCGTTCAGCTCACTCAGATTTATTTTATACTCTGGACACTTGAGTTAGTGCTTATTTTTAAGTTGTCAAGGGATACCTCCAGAAATGAAAAAAAAACACGGCCTCTCTATTTACATAGACCTTTTCGTTCTCTGTTCACTTTGAGTTCCTTTCCCCCTGTTTCTAATTTATGACTTTTTAAGTATCCTTTAAGTAGCAGATGTTTAAACACTTTTTAATCGGGGAAACTGCAAAGTGTAATTGCTGGGTTTGGCAGATGGCCGTCTGGGAGCCCCTGGCCAGCTGATAAATGTGTTCTGGATGCAGCGCCATCTCCCCGCAGAAGCAGGGAGACCGTATCACAGCCTCCAGGCATCTTTCTACAGGGTTGGGAGGAGTTCTTCAATTAATCAGTCGAACTGGCTGAACTTGAAGGGATGTGTTAGGGAAACCTCAGCTCCCTGTGTCATAGGGGGATAAGGTGGAGGCGGTGACGTGCTCCCTGAGTTAAAGTAAAGACCCTCTGCTTTCTAGGGGCAGGGCACTCAGCTGCTCAGTGTTGTCTGACTTTTGGGGACCCCATGGACTGTAGCCCACCAGGCTCCTCTGTCCACGGGAATCTCCAAGCAAGAATACTGGAGTTGTTGTCATGCCCTTCTCCAGGGGATCTTCCCAACTTAGGGATCGAATCCACATCTCTTGCTTTGCAGGTGGATTCTTTACCACTGGGCCACCTGGGGGTGGCGGGGGGCAGGGGAACTAAAAGCTAAACAGGGTGTTTGTCTGTTGGGCTGATCGAAAAAGCAAAGATGGAATCAATTAAGGCGCCAAACCATGTGTCCAGTGAATTGTCATGTGCGTTTCTGGTTAGCTGCTCTCCCTCTGTGAGTCTGCACAGGGCAGGCCAGGGAAGCAGCGTGGAGGAAGATAAATACTGATTCCCTGCCCTTGTCATTGCTCTGTTCCCTGCAGAGTCTAAGCAGAGAGTGGACATTTCACAGTGAACACATGCGGGCGTTCTTCTTTCAGAACGATAATCCAAGGGGAAACGTCATGACTGGGTCTCAGGGACTCACTCGCATTTGATGTTTTTCTGCTCTCTGCCGTGGTCCCTAAATGTGTATGCTGGTACCTACACCTCTGTCCCTGGACAGATGTACAGCAGCATGCCTGGATGTGGTCCAGCAGGACCCCCTTCCAGAAGGTTCCTCCGAGCAGACTGTAGGATCCACTGTGCCTCCATCATGACCCACACCTGGTCCACGGGAAACGGCCACCAGTGGGCGTGACCTCATGCCCCCTGTGTCCCCTTCCCTTCTCCCTGCACTGTGGCTGCCACAAACCCACAGCCCGCAGCCTCTCATCCCTGGGTTCTCTGCACAGATGTCAGACATCAGTCCATCAGGCCTCCCAGAGTCCAGGGCACACAGAGTGCCGTCTCCAGTCCACCTTGCCAAAGCTGGTCCCCCGATCTGAAACAGACAAAGGCACACATACCGCCCTAATGGGGGTGTCACATAGTTTTCTCCAAGGAAATCCTTTTCACAAACCGTCTGTCTCCCAAGCCTGACCTCTTTATAACCTTGATGTGGATGAGTTCTCAAATTAGTTCTTGACTATTTATAATATTTACATTGAGGCTGATTCCACCATTGACTTGTAATCTGGAATCTACTACTCCAGGTTGCCTTGGGGAAAACAGTGTTCCATGTAATAATATCCCGTATAATATCTGTATGGGCAATACTTTGGCAGTGCACTGACCACAGAGTAAAGGGTGGAGTCTGGGCCCCACGGCAGCTCCTCAGGGGAGAAAGGGTATCAGGGTTCTAGAATGACGACCACAGTCATTAGATTCCATGACTCACTCTAATGGCTGAGATTTCAGCCTGGCCAAGCTGCCTTCCAGTCATCTAATAATTTGTCTTCTTGAGTGTATCTGCCTGAGTTGGGGAGAGGGGAGAGGCTCTACTCAACCACTTGACGGTGATGTTTCTCCTTGCAATTATTAATGCATAAATATCATGCCATGCTTTCACTCAACAAACCTCTAGAAAGAGCTGGAAACCTATGTGCCGCAGCTTGGTAAGGGCCACATTCCCACCAAGAGGCTCCTTTCACCTTGCAGCCCCGGCCACACAGCATCCGGCTTTGCAAACTTGTTGTAACATGCTCCCTCCATTTTCTTGGGATGTCTTTCCTTCTCCTCTACCCCAAGCAGTCCCCGCTCATCAACAGTCTTCTGGTCTCTGTCACTAGGTCATCAGTGACTCAGTGCCACAAAAGGCACCTTGTTAGACTCAACTGTTCTAGGACTGCCCAGAGCTCAGACCGGGGCTTAGTTTGGACCGAGGCTTAGTTTAGGTTGGTGCTTATCAACATGTGCTGAGAGGAATCGGGTTGGAGACTTCCCTGGTGGTCAAGAATCCACCTGCAAGTCCAGGGGATGCAAGTTTGATTCCTGGTCTGGGAAGATTTCACATGTCGCAGGGCAGCTACGGCCAGGCACCACAACTGCAGCCGCACACGTGCCTAGAGCCCTTGCCCCGCAGCAAGAGCAGCCACCGCACTGAGAAGCCTGCTTGCCATCACTAGAGAAAGCCTGCATGCAGTGGCAAAGACCCAGTGCAGCCAAAGATAAAGGTAAATGAAGTTAAACAAACAAAAAGAATCACGTTGGATGTTTCCAGCAGTTCTGACCATAAGAAATATCCTTGGAAGGGCAGAATACATAATTTGACTTTATCTGGTTTTAATTTATAAGCTAGACAGTGATTAAAAATCAGAGACATCACTTTGCTGACAAAGGCACATAGAATCAAAGCTATGGTTTTTCCAGTAGTCATGTACTGATGAGAGAGTTGGGCCATAAAGAAGACTGTGCCTGCACACTCTGTCACATCCGACTCTTTGTGACCCCATAGTCTGCAAGTCTGCATAGTCTACAGGCTCCTCTGTCCCTGGGATTCTCCAGCCAAGAATTCTGAAGATTCTTGGGACCTTCTCCAGGGATCTTTCTGACCCAGGGATCGAACCTGGGTCCCCTGCATTGCAGGCAGATTCTTTACCGTCAGAGCCACCAGGAAAGGCCCAAGGACAAAATCCTCAGGTTAAGCCAGAACTGGCCTATGCTGTCTCAGAATTCTGCCTCTTGGTGGTTCTAATCAGTGTTTTCCAAAGAAGGCTAAGCATCGAAGAATTGATGCTTTTGAACTGTGGTGCTGGAGAAGACTCTTGAGCGTCCCTTGAACAGCAAGAAGATCAAACCAGTAAATCCACAAAGAAATCAACCCTGAATATTCATTGGAAGAACTGATGCTGAAACTGACGCTCCAATCCTTTGGCCACCTGATACAAAGAGCTGACTCTTCGGAAAAGACCCTGATTCTGGGAAAGATTGAGGGCAAGAGAAGGGGATGACAGAGCATGAGATGGGAGGCATCACTGACACAATGGACATGAGTTTGACCAGACTCCAGGAGATAGTGAAGGACTGGGAAGCCTGGCATGCTGCAGTCCATGGGGTCGCAAAGAGTCGGACATGACTGAGATACTGAACAGCAACAGATGTGTTGGGTCAGGCAAGACCTGAACACCTTCCATGAATTTGCAGTTCCCCTTTTCCAAGAAATCTAGGCAGTGGGTACTCTCATTGGGACCTACTGCACAGATGCAGGTCTGGCGATGTTAGGATCTTTCTCAAGGTCATACAGATCAAGAGTGGTGGAGCTGAAATTTAAACTGAAAGTCCTACTCCTGAGCCCACCCTACAGTACAGATCACCATATTGTGTTTCAATGGCTTTGCAGCCTGAGGTCAGAACAAACCCTGTTCTTGCTACTCGCCAGCTCTGTTATTTGGGACCAAGAACTTGATATATTTGAGACTCTGTTTCCAAACTGAAAATGAGCACAAGGCTCAGTTGACTGTGAAGGTGAAATGAGAGAGAAGCATCAGCTGCTGGAAGAGGCTCTATCCCACCTTCTCCCCTCTGTCCCACCACACACACGATGGTGTCTCGTTCACACTGGTCAAAGATAAGGCGAGATGCACTGGGATGGTGTTGGAGGTGAGGTCCCCGGTTGAGGGTGCATCACCATGACACGAGGCTGCATCTTCCAGAAAAGGAACATCATCTGAAGAGCCCCTCGTGTGTGTAGCTGGGAGCTGGGAGTCTAGGGCAGATGAATGCCTGACCTTGGTAGGCGCGCCTGGGGACAGTGGTGAGGCTCCCCGCGGGGGCTCCCCATGGTCTTCCACACCCACTCCATCACGTTCATCTTTCAATTGCATTCCCTCTTTTTCACTGACTGCTGTACTTTTCCCCCTTAAAAATAGCATTTTATTGATTATTCTTCTTTAAAAAGGGATGTAGGCTCTCGAGGGAACTTTTTGAAAGTAGAAGTAAGCAAAAATGAAAGCCTTAACGTCACATACAGGTTCGCCTTGCATTTACCAGGACTGCTTTCCCCCAGCCAGCCTCCTCGCCTCTAGCCTTACTCTCCTTGAACGAATGCCTTCTCTGCGCTGAAGCCGCCGGTCCTTTTAAAACACAAGTTTCTACCATAGAGCATAGGGAACTGTATTGAATATCCTGTGACAAATCACAGTGGAAAAGGATATAAAAAAGAATGTATGTATTCAATTCACGTGTATAACTGAGTCACTTTGCTGTATGGCAGTAATTAACATCTCAAATCAACTATACTCCAATAAAAATTTTAAATAAGTGAATAAATGCAAAGCCGATCCCATCACTCTCCCACCAAAAGCCACGCATTGTGCCCCTGTGCCCTGCCTCCAGGCCTTGACCTTAGACCCACAGGTCTCTGAATTTCTGTCTCTGACCTTTGCACTCTGCTCATTTTGCCTGGAAAACCGCCCTTTGCACTCTTGCCCCCCACCTGTATGTAAGCCTCACGATCCTACAGGTCTCAGAGTGCACACCAGCTTCATGATTCCCACTGGTTGATATCAGGGAGTTCTGCTCTGCACCCCAAGTCCCAGAACCCTCTCCCCTCAATATAACACAGTTCATGCACGCTCTGCATAATGCCCTCAATGTCACTGTGCACAGTGTCTCTGGGCTGAGTTTTTTTTTTTTTATTAATTTTTTAATCAGAGGAAAATTGCTTTACAGTGTTGTGTTGGTTTCTGCCTTAAGAGGGGATCCTGGCAGCTCTTAGAGCAAGACTCAGACTCAGGGCTTCTCCTGACTTTGACCTCTAAGTGCTGAAATGCCTGGAATCCCATCTGAGGCCTCGTTTCTTCCCCATCAACACTCTTGACCCAGGTAATATCATCCTTTTTTATAGCTTTAATGACATTGGCGTGACCAACGATTGTGGTTTGTTTGGGACTGAGGGGTTTCACGGAATGTGGGAGTTTAAGCGCTGAAAACCAGCGAAGTCCAAGACAAACTGGGATGAGCTGATCGCCCTAAGTCCCACCCAGTGCTGGAAACTCCACAGATTCATATCTGCAGCCCCAGTCTCTCCCCTGAGCTCCAGACATGAGGATTCTGATTCTAATTCCACCCTGACGTGTCACCGGATTCTCCAAGCTGAGGTGGCCCAGTCAAGGCTCCCTGTGGTCTAGACTCAGCCCCAGGTCCCGTCACCCCTCACCCCACACCCACCCTGACTCACTGGACTCCATCCACCCTCAAACACTCTGGTCACTTCCCACCCCAGGACCTTTGCACCTGCTGTTTTTCCTGCAGGGGACGCCCTCCCCTCCTCGTCTCTGCTACCCGCTGTTCCTCTCTCCAGTTTCTCCCTAACACTTACTCCCTCCTGGAGCCCTTTCCAGATCGAGAGAAGCCCCTTATCATTTCCTGCATCGTGTCACCTGGCTTATGTCTCTGCTGACACCACAGCCAGAAAGCACCTTACTCACAGCAATGCTCCTGTTTGCTGCCGTTCTCCCACCCTCCTGCCTGCTCCCACTCAAACGTAAACCCTCGAAGGTGGGGATTGTGTCCTGTTTATCTACAACAGTGCAGGGTACGAAATGGGCTCAAGACTTTTGATGAATGAAAGAATTAATCAATAGATTAGAATAAGAATGTGCTGGAGTTGGCGATGGACAGGGAGGCCTGGTGTGCTGCAGTCCATGGGGTTGCAAAGAGTCGGACACAACTGAGCGACTGAACTGACCTGAACTGAACTGGAGAGGCAAAACAGAATGATTTTCCTAAAATAGGTTCAACATCAGAGGGTATTATTCACAGACAAACTGTTATCACTTTTCCATCATTTTACCGAACTGTGTGTCCTGTCTCCCCATGTTTTGATAGGGCAGTTGATGGAGCATGTTAAATCATTTCAGTCATGTCTGATTCTTTGCAACTCTGTGGACTGTAGCCTGCCAGGCTCCTCTGTCCGTGGGATTCTCCAGGCAAGAATCCTGGAGTGGGTTGTCATTTCCTCCTCCAGGGGAATCTTCCCGACCCAGGGATCAAACCCACGTGTCTTACGTCTCCTGCATTGGCAAGCAGGGTCTTTACCACTAGTGCCTCCTGGGAAGCTTGGAACACAGCACTTCCTACCGAGTGTTGATGCAGAGAGCAATTTGAAAGAAAAATCTGTCATTAGCCCTGGAAGATATCATTTAACTTTTTACTGGATGACTTGATTCATTGATTTTTTTTTTCAAGACAATTTTTGTGTTCATAGCAAAACTGAGGGGGAAGTACAGGAAGTTCCCATAGGCCTCCTGCTTCCACATACGGTCAACATTCCCCTCCTCCGCTCTGGGGAGGGGGCGTTTGTCATAATTGATAAACCTGCATTGACACGTCATCATCACTTTTCCATAGTTTACATCAGGCTCACTCTTGGTGCTTCACACCCCATGGGTTTGCACAAATGTGCGAAGACAAGGGTCCATCATTAGGGTGTCACACAGAGTGATTTCATCGCCCACCCAAAGTTCCCTGAGCTCTGCCTCACCTCCCCCTGCATACCCAGCAACACGGATTTTTTTTACTGCCTCTGTATGTTTGCCTTTGGAGAAAGTTGTGTAGATGGGGTCATACAGTCTGTACTGTTTTCCAACTGGCTTCCTTCACTTAGCAATATGCATTTAGGGTTCTTCTACATCTCCTCACAGCTTGATAACTCATTCCCTTTTAGCAGTGATTGCTGTACCATGGTCTGGATGTACCTATCTGCTCATCTACAAAGTTTTCAATTCTCACCAGCAATGAATGGGAGTTCCTGCTGCCCCACATCATTGCCAGCACTTCATATTGTCAGTGTTCCAGATTCTGGCCATTCTAATAGGTGTTGTAGGTTCTTTACCTTTTAAAATAAGAAAAGCATGAAAAGCAAAGAACAGAACATTTTCTATAATGTCTCCAGACATGGATATCATTGTTAAAGTTCACCAGTTGTTCTTCAGGACTTTTTTTTTTCCGCTAATACAGGCAGCCCTCATTTTATTGTGCTTTGCAGATACTGTGTTTTTTGTCTTTGTTTTTACAGAAGTGAAGGTTTGTGGCAACCCTGCCTCGAGCAAGTCTGTTGGCATCATTTTGTAAATGATTGCTCACTTTGCATCTCTGTGTCCCATTTCCTGACAATACTTCAAACATTTTCATCATTATATCTGCTACAGAGATCTGTGATGCTCACACTGTAGTTGTTTGGGGACCACACAAACCATGCCCACATAAGACACATAATCAGTAAATGAGCTGAATCAGCAAATGTTCTGTGTGTTCTGACTGCTTCACAGACCGGCTGTTCCCAATCTCTCTCCCTCTCCCTGGGCGCCTCTATTTCCTGAGATACAACAAAATTGAAATTAAGTCACTTAATAACCCTACAATGGCCTGTAAGTGTTCGAGTGAAAGAGTCAATGAGTGCAGTAAACTTCACTGTGTTTTATTTTAGATAATTGGCACGGCCACCCCAACCTTCCCCACCGCCGCTCTGATCAGTCTGCAGCCACCATAAACAAGGCAAGAACCTCCACCATGAAAGATGATAATTCCTGAAGGCTCAGATGACAGGTAGCATGCAGTATTTTTAAGTTAAGGTGTGTATGTGCATTGTTTTTTTAGACATAATGCCTTGTACACATAATAGGCTTTAGGACAGTGTAAGCGTAACTTTTATATGCGCTGGGAAACCAGGTCTGCCCTATTGAGCTGATCTGGAACCAAACCTCTAATATCTTTGTAGTTATCTCCAGATATATTCTGACTTTTTTTTTTTACACAACTGATGTAATAATGCTTTTTTTTTGGTAGTCATTTAAATTTTTCCTTGATAATACGCCATGACAATATTTATACATCACTTTTAATAGCTGCATGAGATTCCATTATATACACATCTTCAATTTATGTAACCGATTCCCTATTATTGGAAAATGAGATTGCTTCCAAATTTTTACTATTACAAACAAAACTGAGGCAAACATGCCAGTAAATATATCTCTGCCTAGATTTCTTTTTGTTGTTAATCCCTCTGAATAAATTCCTTGAAGTGAAATTAGGGAGCTACAAAGTTTTAAATTTTTTGATATTTGTAACCAAATGGGTCTATGGAACAATTAAATAAGGTCATATCTCCCAGCCTAAGAGAGTATGCTCAAACTTCCACAGTATTAATTTGGTAAGTTTCTTTTTTTTAATCTTTGCCAATTTGAATTACACTTTAAAGTGAAAAGTGAAGTTGCTCAGTCATGTCCAACTCTTTTCGACCCCATGGACTGTAGCCCACCAGGCTCCTCCATCCACGGGATTCTCCAGGCAAGAATACTGGAGTGGGTTGCCATTTCCTTCTCCAGGAGATCTTCCAGACCCAGGGATTAAACCTGAGTCTTCTGCATTTCAGGCAGACTCTTTACCGTCTGAGCCACCAGGGAAGTCCAATTTTTGCCATGTTGAGGATGGGAAACATGGCTTTTGGCATTACCTTCTGGAAGACAGAGCAGGATTTTTTTTTTCTCTAGACTTTCCTAGGGGTCAAGAAGGAGTAAGCAGCATGCTGGGTGCAGGGGGTGTGTGGGATGGGGCGGGTCTGAGGGGCCGCCAGTGCTGAAGGTGGCCACCTGAAAGAGGGCAGGACCACTGCTTTCAGGGCAGAGAGGGCATCCCAGAGAAAGGCTTCTTTCATCCCAGTTTTTAGCATCATCCATCACACCTTGCATAGCACTTGCAGTGGATATCCTGCTCTTGTGGCTAAGCCTTTGGGGCAGAATAGTTTCTCTGAATACTTGAGGACTTACCACAGGCACGAGGATCTCAAGGTCAGACTAGATGGAGATCCACAGGGCCCAGTTCAGCCAGAGCTTTGCAAAAGAGATCGGTTCGTGTATTGTCAACATCTCCAGCTTCAGAAGGTGGACCAGGACTTCCCACTGGTGCTTTCCGTAGATGGTGTGCCAGGTGGGCTGAGGCTGACAGTGGTGGGGGGGCAACCCGGGGGAGGGTGGCAAACCGCTGAGCCTCCTCTAGGATGAGGACCCAGAGAAGAGGGCTCTCTACCTGCAGGCAACAGTGAACACCAACCTCCTCTATCATTACTCAATGCTTTGGTCACCAAGCAGCTTGCCAGAGGCGCCCTGTGGTTAAATCTAAAAGCTGTGCCTTGTAACTGTGCTGACTGCCATTCTGCAAGGTCCCAGGGTTCTTGAGGCTCCGGTGTGGTCCTCTGTAGGACACCCTGTGTGCGTGCATGCTAAGTCTCTTCAGTCACATCTAACTCTTTGCGACCCAATTGACTCCAGCCTGCCAGGCTCCTCTATCCATGGGATTTTCCAGCCAAGATTACTGGAGGGGGTTGCCATGCTCTCCTCCAGGGGATCTTCCCAACCCAAGGATCGAACCCATGTCTGTTATGTTTCCTGTGTAAGCAGGCGGGTGCTTTACCACTAGAGCCACCTGGGAAGCCCATCGGACACCCAATGCCTTTGCAAAGGGGACCAGTGTCTGTTATGTTCTAGTCTTTAAAAAAAAAGGAAAGAAAGGAGAACAATTCTGCAGTTCTGTAAATGTTTTTCTTTGGAATTTTCACAAGATTCCAATGTTTTGTCTAATTTGAACTGTCTGTTGTTCTTCTTGGTTTGAAGTTTTGGGAGGTGCATGGAAATGCAGTTCCATGGACTCTCTCAAAACTGGACTTTCCAAATGTTTAATGCTTAACTTGGCCAAATGGCTTGCACACCCAGAATCTATTTCCAGAGCTGTGGAGGGATTCGTCCCTCCTTCCCTGTTTGTCTGGGCGTGGACACCTGGCGAGTGGTGGTGGGTGGTATTCACCCCAAGAGCAAACTTTCTGAATGAGCTGGTCACCAGTACAGCCCAGAGGAGCATTTGGGTCCCTTTATTTTTTATTGTTGATCCTCACTGATTCCTAAAATCACACGTGATGGGTATTTGGTGCTCTGAACAGAAGCAGGGGGGCCAGCAACCTTTCTGGAAAGGCGTTTTTATGCAGGTGTGCTGAATGAATGTCCAGGTAAGCAATAGCACGTTTGATCTGGAGATGTCAAAGCTCTGCTTTTACTTAGATCTTCTTGTACCAAGAGAGTGCTGAACTATGTGTATTTTTTGTACCAGGCAGAGTGCAGAAAGAGTTTCCCTTCGTGCTCATTGACAACGGTTCAGTGTAAATGAATTCTAATCTTCCTGGATTTTAGACACGTCATCTCCTCAGAAGGAAGTGGGGAATGGTTAGAGGGGGCAGCGTTCTCCACAGTCAATTTTCCAGATGATTAATACTTTCATTCAGTTATTTATTCTCCAAATATTTATTTAACACCATTCACGTGCAGGGCCTGGGCTTATTGTTAAGGAAAAGATGAAAAGGGCGAAGTCAAATGGAAATGCCAAGGCAGGAAGATGGACTCTTTTGAAGACTAAAAAGACGTCT
This sequence comes from Bos javanicus, assembly GCF_032452875.1. Taxonomy (NCBI): domain Eukaryota; kingdom Metazoa; phylum Chordata; class Mammalia; order Artiodactyla; family Bovidae; genus Bos; species Bos javanicus. The sequence continues at coordinate 150,908,066 of NC_083868.1, read as the reverse complement.
TCATGGAGGAGGTGTCTCAAGTGTTTTTATTGAAGTATAGTTGGTTTATAATGTTGTGTAAGTTTCAGGTGTACAGCAAAGTGAGTCAGATACTGAATCTAGCTCCCTGTGCTATATATAGGTGGTCCTTGCTGTTTATCTATTTTATATACAGTAGTGTGTAACTGTTAAGCCCAAACGCCTAATTTATTCCTCCCTTCCGCTTTACCCTTTGGGGATTGTAAGTTTGTTTTCTATATCTGTGAGTCTATTTCTGTTTCGTAAATAAGTTTATTTGTATCACTTTTTAAAGATTCCCACACATAAGTGGCATCACATGATATTTGTCTTTCTGTCTCTGAATTGCCTCAGTGAATGTGATCATCTCTAGGTCCATCCATGTCGCTGCAAAACGGCCTGACTTTGGAATGGTGTCTTGAAGGAGGCCTCGAAGCACAGCAGTACTTGATATAAGACTGAGGAATGCTTACTGCATAAGCGTCACTCGGCTTTTAAAATATTTTCTTCAGTCCAACTTTTGTTTGTTCTTAACTGAAGTATAGTTGATGTGGGAATTCCCAAGTGGTGCAGTGGTAAAGAATTCTCCTCCAATGCGAGAGACCTGGGCTCATGCAAGTCTGATCCTTGGATCTGGAAGATCCCCTGGAGCAGGAAATGGCAACCCACTCCAGTATGCTTGCCTGGGAAATCCCACAGACAGAGGAGCCTGGAGGGCTACTGTCCATGGGGTTCTCAAAGAGTTGGACACGACTGAATCACTCAACAGCAGCAATGAATAGTTGATGTACTTTCCTCAGTGATTTTTTTTTCAATGTATTCTTTTCAAAAATAATTTTTATTTACATATTTATTTTCATTTTTGGCTGTGCTGGGTCTTTGTTGCTGCACAGGCTATTCTCCAGTTGGTGCAAGGGCTTTCTCCTTGCAGTGGCCTCTCTTGCTGCCGAGCTCTAGGCGAGTAGGCTTCAGTAGTTCTGGCTCCTCCAGGCTCCGCTGCTCCACAGCATGTGGGATCCTTCTGGACCAGGGATCGAATCCTGGTCTCCTGCACTGGCAGGCAGATTCTTTGCCACTGAGTCACCAGGGAAAACCTCCCTGTATTCTTGACACCATGGCTAGAGTTAACAAACTTGATCACACCATCCTGTATTTTTTTTTTTTTTTGGCCATGTGGTGTCTTCCTCAGCCAGGGTCTGAACCAGTGTCCCCTGAAGGGGAACTGTGGAGTCCCAACCACTGGACCACCAGGGAAGTCCCCTCTCATTCCGCTTTTTGAAAAGGTTATTCCTCAAGAGAATGTTTTCAATGTGTGCTCTTGGTGTTCTCCTTAGTGGAGAAAAGTGGATGGCACGAGAAAACACAGGGCACTTCCCATGACCCTAATCAGACGGCCAGGAAGCGCTAAAGCGTGTGTCCATTCCAGTAGTGCTGTGAGTATCCACTCTTTGCTTTTATCCAACACCAACTGTTATTCTGTCTCTCTCTAAAGGTAATTAATAGATATTTTTAGATAGCCTATATACTGTTTTAATTTTTCTCTTGAAATGTTTCTTCGCTTTGAGTTTTTAAAGGAAGAATATTTAGCAATGACAGTAACAGAAGTAGTAGATCTTTATAAAGTTTGTGCAATGACTAGGTATAGCTGCACTTTAAAGGGGAGTTTTAAAATTTTCTAGGTACCTTGGGGCTTCCCTCTCAGCTTAGTGGTAAAGAATCCACCCGCAAATGGAGGAGACACGGGTTTGATCTCTGGGTCAGGAAGATCCCCTGGAGAAGGAAATGGCAACCCACTCCAGTATTCTTGCCTGGAGAATCCTACAATCCATGGGGTCACTGAGAGTTGGACATGACTGAGCAACAACAAAAGGAGATATCATCTCTCCTCTAGTAAGGGTCACAGAGATAAGTAGTGGGGTCAGGCAATTCGAGGTATAATGGGAAGCCTCTGGGGGTTCTGATAGAAGGAGGAACTTGATTCTATTTACATCTTAAGAGCAGTGCGGAGGCCGAGATCAGAGGCTCTTCCAGTGGTTCAGGAAGGGCTCAGATTCAGGATGTATTGTAAAGCTGAGGGTAGCAGGATTCGCTGGTGGAGTGTGTTACCAACCAGGGTTCTTGGCCTGCTGAATCAATAGAATTGACTACAGGCCAGACAAGCACTCGAGCCAGGGCTTCGTTGGGGTCCCTGCTGCAGCAGTGTGCAGAGAGAACAAACAACAGATCCCCTGGCTGGCTTGTTCCCCAGCAGGGGGCCAGCTTGTTTCTTATGGGAGGCAGTGAGGGTAGGAGTGTGTCCAAGAGTCGGGCCAGAGGGGTGGCTTAGGTGTTTTGCCCATCCCTTAGTTGGTGTTGTGTGCAAGGGGCAAGTACCTGCTTTTGCTCTAGGCTCTTAAAGCTCAACATTCAGAAAACTAAGATCATGGCATCTGGTGCCATCACTTCATGGCAAATAGATGGGGAAACAGTGGAAACAGTGGCAGACTTTATTATTTTGGGTTTCATAATCACTGCAGATGGTGACTGCAGCCATGAAATTAAAAGACACTCCTTGGAAGAAAAGTTATGACCAATCTAGACAATATATTCAAAAGCAGAGACATTACTTTGCCAACAAAGGTCTGTCTCTTCAAGGCTATGGTTTTTCCAGTTGTCATGTATGGATGTGAAAGTTGGACTATAAAGAAAGTTGAGTGCCAAAGAATTGGTGCATTTCAACTGTGGTGTTGGAGAAGACTCTTGAGAGTCCCTTGGACTGCAAGGAGCTCCAACCAGTCCATCCTAAAGGAGATCAGTCCTGGGTGTTCATTGGAAGGACTGATGTTGAAGCTGAAACTCCAATCCTTTGGCCACCTGATGCAAAGAGCTGACTCCGTTTGAAAAGACTCTGATGCTGGGAGAGATTGAGGGCAGGAGGAGAAGGGGACAACAGAGGATGAGATGGTTGGATGGCATCACCAACTCAATGGACATGAGTTTGAGTAAACTCTGGGAGTTGGTGATGGACAGGGAGGCCTGGCATGCTGTGGTCCAAGGGGTCACAAAGAGTTGGACATGACTGAGCGACTGAACTGAACTGAACAGTTTGGGTGGATTTTTTTTTTTAATCCCTTATAGTTACTTCATATTCTGTTGCTCCAGGAGAGGTGTGTCCATGTGCAAGCATTGCAAACATGGGGGCAAAGGGTCCCGGGTTCCAGCCTGTCTTGATTGGATCTGGAACATGAGAGGAAGAAAGGAAACAGGGACAGAGTCTAGGTCTCTGCACTGAGCAACAGGTCACAGGTGTCGTCCGGGGCTGTGAGGAGGATCCAGGGGTCATGGCAGACACGTGGGAGGAGTTGGTCAGTAGCACAACAGTTTGGGCTGTTGAGTGGGAAATGCTTTTCTTAGATTGGGGTTCCTGGAAGCAAGGCCTGAGCTGGGGATTCTTGGGCAAGTGATTTATGGAGGAGGAGCTCTCCAGACAAAGTGGTGGAGGATAAGGCAGGAGAACCAGCTGGGCAAAGATGTAGTTGCAGCCGGACTCTCTTCTCAGCCTGATCCCACAGTGGGACTCTGGGCTGTGAAAGGCACCATGGAGTTGTCTCTCTTGGATACAAGGAGGCTGGGCTTCAGTGACAGCCAGTCATTGGCTAGGCTCCCCATTTACCCTTCCTAGGGTATTATCTTCCCAACATTTCTGGGTGAGAAGTTTGTTTTTTTTTTTTTTTAATCATCTTGAGCATCTTTGATCAGCCAAGGCAAGGCTCTAGAAAGGCTGCAGCTGAGTGCTGGTAGCAGCCAGCAGGCCCTGGGGGAGGGACACACTGGCCTGATGAAGGTCTAGGAGCCCACCTAGCAAGGCCACCCAGGAGAAGTGCAGAGGGAACAGCTGGGGATGCACAATTATGGACTGGCGGAGTGTATTGTGATGATTAAAGCCATGAGACCAGCCGAGGTCAAGTCAGGAGGAAATGTGGATAAAAGATGAGAAGAGCCTCAAGATCTGAGGCCTTGGGGCACCTCAACTTTAGGGCTTGGAAGAGGAGACAGAGGAGGAAGAAGCTAGTGAGATAAGAGGACAGCCTGAGTAGCAGGGTTCTCAGAACACACTGGAAAGAGGGTGGCTGAGTAAGAGGAGAAGGACTGCATGGAGATTGCTGAATGAGAACAGTCAGATCGGTGATGGGAACCAAAGCCGGGTCAGAGTGGACTCCCCAGAGAACGCTTCTGAAATAGCAGAGCAGGTTGCAGGAACTGGAAATGGTTTGCCCTCGCTGGAATGAAGCGTGCAAGGGGGCAGCGGTGAAAGACAGTGTTGGTATGCAGGCAGAGGGGAAGGGGCTAGCTCATCCAAGTCTTGTGGGTGCCATGTCAAAAAAAGCTGGGATTTTAGGCTGTGGGAAGAAAGCACTGAAGGACTTTAAGGTGAGAACAAATGTGGTGGGATTTGTATCTTCTTCTGGAAACATTTCATGCCCTTGTTTGTGCCCTAGACTGTACACCCTTTGTAAGTCTACGGGCAATCTTCACAAGGGTGTGTCTCTGTAACCGTAGTTCCGTTGTGTTTTCCTGCAGTTCCAAAGAGGTTCCGCCTTTCAAAGTCTCCAGCCAGTTCGGATGCCCACTTTCAATTTCTTTCAATTTTTTAATTTTTTTTTTTTTTGAGCTAACGATGCTAGAAAATGATGCATCAATGAGAAAAATTGGGAAATTATTAAAAATATACCCCCATGAGCTTTAAAATTTTCATCAGCATGTTCTTCCTGATGAACCTAAGGAGATTTTTCTTTGCAAAATAGGTTAAGCATTGTTGTCAGATAGCCCTAGGAGTTTGACGTGTACAGTTTTACCCAGATTTGGGCTCGCTGAGTTCAAAACAAGAACCATAATTTCCTGGAAACATCTGGCTCTCTAACCACCATCTGGCATCATCTTGGTAACTCTTAACTATTATTTTGTGCCATTTTATCAAACTTTATTTATTTTACATTATTCATTCATCTTGGAAATGAGTCCTTAATGCTTATCAGAAAACCCTTATTTCTAGTCTCCTTCCTTGTAAAAACAGTACAGCTAACTCTTCCTTTTGTTCTAAGAAAGCAAAAAATGTGTGGTACTTAAGCTTTCAGGCCATAAAGACAGGGTAGAGAAGGGTTTTCTTTGGTATATATGTATTGCCTGAGGGAGCATTAGACTTTTTTGTTAACCAAATCTTATTGACTTTCTGACTGCTGGTGGGAATATAAATTTGTGCAACTGCTTTGGCAAGTTACTTGGCAGGACCTATTAATACTAAATCTGATAATCCACAGACCCTATAAGCTAGCAATTTCATTCCTAGGTGTGTGCCAAACAGGAATGCCTACGTATGTTCGCAAATAGACGAATACAAGAATATTCATGGTAGTACAACTCATAATAGCCCCAAACAGGAGCCTGTCCAAATGCCCTTTAGTTGTAGAATGGATGCGCTGGTGTATTCATGCCACGAAATATTACACAGCAATAAGGATGAGTGAAATACAAGCAGTACAATCTTTGCCACAATATCACTGAGTCTGTCGAGCATGGTGTTGGATAAGGTCTATACTGTAAGAGTCTATCTATCTTGTTGTTGCTGTTCAGTCACTAAGCCGTGTCCAGCTCTTTGAGACACGATAGACTGCAGAACGCTCAGCTTCCCTGTCCTTCACTATCTCTTCGAACTTGTTCAAATTCATGTCCATTGAGTCAGTAATGCCATCCAAGCATCTTATCTTCTGTCACCCACAAAGTTCAAGAATAGGCAAAATGCATCTATGGAGTTAGAAGCTGTGTTCGTGATTACCTTCGGAGAGAGTTAGTGGCTAGAACCTTTGAACATTGATCAGCTTGTCTCCCACATGATGTCTTCCCAGACTTCTCAGACATCACTTGTTGCCATCTTTTTCTTGGCTCTCGGCAGACCAGGTCCACTCCTCATGGCCTGTCTCCTTGCATCCTTGCTCTGTCCCCATCCTTTCCTCTTGGCTCCAGGGATTCTGTCAGTGCACCTCCTGCCTAAGAGGGAAAACTCCTGGAGGACCAGAGTCATTGCTCCTTCATCTGTGTGGGCATTGGCCCCACAGCCAAAGTCTTGATGGACGCTTGGCAAATGGTTTTTTTGGTGGGATTCCCTGGTGGATTGTTGAATGGTATTCCCTGAATGGCAGTGCTGTGGATCACACTATTGAATGATCTATTGAACGATCACACATCATAGCTCTTAAGGACATCTTTCTAAAACAGAATCTATGCAACCTGAATACCTTTACTTTGATGAGTTCTACCCATAAACATGGCAGTTGAGTTTAAGGATTGGTTTTCTAGTATTTAAAAAAATTTGTCTCACTTTATTACCTGGAGACCTTCCCACTGTGGAGAACTGTGATTGCTGCTCAGACACTCAGAGTCACCCCTTGATTGCAGTCAGAGGTATAGGATTTGAATGAAGATTTGTGCTCTTGACTACTGTACCTACAGGGGAGGAAAGTCGTGTCAGATCCTTTTTCTTTTTAACCATCAAACTCTCAATTACTTGTGACAAAAGTGACGTGTTCTCAGCTGCCACCCTAATTAGACCATCTCACATTTTCTCATTTCCCATTTTGAGCTTCATTTTCCTTCTAGAATCTAGTTTTTTGGAACATTAGCTTTTATAAACTCACTATATGCTGCATATTCAGCATATTAATCCCATTGTTATCAAGCTTTCTGAAGACTGAATGAGACTGAATCATTTTCTGATTTAGATAAGATTTTCTTTCTTCCCCCTATAGTGCTACATCATTTGACAGACTTCCTTTTGAATGTCAAGGGTGCAGAGTTCACATTTGGCATGATTATGCTTCATCCAGGAGAAAGAATTTCCCAGATGGTTTAGAAGGCTGAAGGGCAATATTTGGAGACTAGGAAAACCTCCCAGCATAAAATTGATTGGAAATGCCTACTCAGTCCTTTTTTTTTTTTGAACCCACATACATTTTTTTTTTTTTTTGTAACTTTCACCTTTGTTCCCTTCTGGGTTTTCTGAAGCTTCTCTTCATGGGGTCTAAATCCCTTTCTCTTGGGAGCAAGTTTTAGCACTTTTTAGTACTAGGGGGACAGTATTTCTAAGACAGTTTGAATATTAGATAGAACCATGAAACTGCCATGTTTTGGTAGGTCAAAAATCATCAAACATTAGCAATTTCAGGTGGCTTAATCTCAATATCTGTTCTTGCTATTGTATCCATTCATCAAATAATTGTTCACCACGTATCACACATGTGTCCGACACAGTGCTAGACTGGGAAGATACAACAAGGAATGAGTCCTTGCCTTCTGAGACCCTGCTGGGGAGCAGCCGTACAGACAGGTGATAACAGCAGAGGCACCATGGTGGGCCGCTGAGGCCGTGCGGGGGCAATCCTGAGAGAAAGCAGTGCCCTGCAGAATAAGCGGAAGTTGGCCAACTGAAGGAGGAACAGGAATTGTAAGAATAGCACTTCCGTTCTGGAATGTTCCTAGGGCTGGGGTGGTTTACGGGAAATAGAACATACTGGGCTACGGTGGAGAGAGTGGAATAGGGCTTCTGGGGAGTCCTGAGGCCATGAAGATGGGTAGGGGCGTGTAAACTTTGATATGGCTTTGGAAAGCATTCCAGGAGTAACAGAGAAGAGAGTTTTAAACTGAAGCACGGTTTATGCCTGGCTTCCCTGGTGGCTCAGATGGTAAAGAATCTGCCTGTGATGCAGGAGATTCAGGTTCGATCCCTGAGTCAGGAAGATCCCCCGGAGAAGGAAATGGCAACCCACTCCAGTATTCTTGCCTGGAGAATCCCATGGCAGAGGAGCCTGGAGGGCTACAGTCCCTGGGGCAGCGAAGAGTCAGAGATGACTGAGCGACTAGCACTTTCACAGCGTATGCCCTTCTACATCCAGATTGAGGGCTAGAAGGAGGGATAACAGTAGTCCCAGGGAGGGCCACTGGGGTGGAGCCCTGCGCACATGTTTCCTTTGTTGTGTTGTCTGTTCTTGGCGGGGGCGGGGGAGGGGGGTGGGTCCCATTATTGAATTTTTGTGTGAAGGCAGAAGAAAAGGAACTCTGATCATGTTCAGGAGAGAGTTCAGGAAGGGGAGTTCTAGGGTAGTTGTGGGGGAAAAAGGCAGAAGAAATGGCCTTAGAGCTGCAAGTGACCCAGTCCACCGCCTGGGGAGAGAGCCATCCAGAGCGGGCAGGAGGGAGGACCTCAACGGACAGCAGGGTTTCTTGGAGTAGCTGTGTAGGGCAGCAGTGGGGCAGCTTGTCTAGCCACCAGCCGAGGCAGATGGCAGATGTTCTGAGCGTGGCAAGGATGGCAAGCCGTTTCCTCGAGCTTGGAAGCCACACAAAAATACCAAGACCCATGCCAGCATCCCCAAGGCAAAGTCCCTCTTAATTATATAAGGGAGCCACAGAAATACACAGAAACGCGAAGGGGAGAGAGTTACCTGTGGGTGTAGCAGAACATCTTATACTTAAAAATTGTCCCGACCCTTCTCTGAAGAGGGGAGGGATAGGACACAGAGGGACCTGCTTAAACACTTAGCCTGACTGTTGCTTTCACTTATAATTTAATATTAAAATTCAAGTCTCTAAACACATAAATTTATCTGATCCTGCACAGTGCTTTGGCTCCCTCCCCGAGCCCCCTGTTATTTTTCCAAGCTGGTCTAAATTTTCCAGGTTGTTGGAAACGCTGGTTATCCTGTGGCCTTCAAGAACATCTTACATTAAAGCCAGTCACACTGAGTTATGGTTTTTCCATCAACTAAACCTTTTCACCAAATTGCCCACGGCTGAAACTATTTTCTGATAGATAAATATTTTCAAAGTTCCACTGTCAAACCCAGTTTAAAAATGTCAAGTTTGTAATAAGTGTACCCACTGGTGTCTCTTCTTTCTTATGGTACTTTTTTTTTCTTTTTTTTTTCAGAACAACAAATCTGGGGGAAAAAATGTAGAGATCCACATATTAAAATGATATTAGTGAAGAAAGAAACAATGACTTCTTTGTGATAATTTATAGTTATTCAGAGGAGAAATAGCTTCATACCCTTATATTTAAAATCACGCCTACTCTTGTGCTCAGACTCAGCTCTGACATGAATGTTATGACTTATTATGAACAACACAGGGCAGTAAGAGATACTGTTGAAACTCTGCAGGAAAGAGGAGTGTAGTCTAAAAAAATTTGAGGACATCACTTGCAAAAATTGGAAGATATTCATCCTGTTCAGCAAAGGTTAAAGAAGGGATAAAGACAGACTTTCTATCAGAAACTGCAAGCCAGATTATTTCAGGACTGGCATAAAGCTGAGCACACATGAAAAGCAGTGTATTCTCGATGTGGGATGTGTCACACGACATTTTCTTATTTCTTTGTGGGTTTATTTGTCTGTCCCCTGCCCCAGGGAGGTATCTCCCTGAGGGGCCGCTGCTTGCTCACTGCTATAATCCAGCACCTGGGATGTAGAAACTTCAGTGAACAGGCATTAAAGACACAAATAACACGTGAATGAACGGAGAATCACAGAGGTCCAGGAAAGTGCTTTTTTATGTGACTGTTCGGGATGAAGCAGTTGCATCTCTCAACACCCTACCCTCTCCTGTTCTTGTGTTAAAGCTCCAGTTCCCAATGTGGCAGTGTTTGGGGCGCTGAAGAAGGTTGTTGTTGTGTTGTTCAGCTGCCAAGTTGTGTCCAACTCTTGGCCGTCCCATGGACTGCAGCACGCCAGGCCTCCTCGTCCCTCTCCATCTCCCAGAGTTTGCCCAAGTTCATGGCCTTCGAGTCGGCGATGCCATCCAACCATCTCATCCTCTGTTGCCCTCTTTTCCCTCTGCCTTCAATCTTTCCCAGCATCAGAGAAAGTAATTAAGATTCAGTTCAGTTCAGTTCATTTCAGTCACTCAGTTGTGTCCGACTCTTTGCGACCCCATGAACTGCAGCACACCAGGCCTCCCTGTCCATCACCAACTCCTGGAGCTTACTCAAACTCATGTCCATTGATTAGGTGATTCCATCCAACCATCTCATCCTCTGTCATCCCCTTTTCCTCCTGCCCTCAATCTTTCCCAGCATCAAGGTCTTTTCAAATTAGCCAGCTCTTCGCATCAGGTGGCCAAAGGATTGGAGTTTCAGCTTCAACATCAGTCCTTCCAATGAACACTCAGGACTGATCTCCTTTAGGATGGACTGGTTGGATCTCCTTGCAGTCCAAGGGACTCTCAAGAGTCTTCTCCAACACCACAGCTCAAAAGCATCAGTTCTTCCACGCTCAGCTTTCTTTATAGTCCAACTCTCACATCCATACATGACAACTGGAAAAACCATAGCCTTGACTAGACAGACCTTTGTTAATTAAAGTTAAATGAGGTCAAAGGGTGGGCCCTGATGCCATAGGATTAATGTCCTTATAAGAAGAGATGCTGGAGAGCTCACTGCCTGTCTCTCTGCAAGGAAAGGCTGCAAGAAGATGCAGTAAGAAGGCTGCCGTGTGTGAGGAGGAAAAGAGCCCTCAACGGGAGCCCAGGCCTGCTGGAGTCTTGATCTAGACTCTGCGCTCTCTGGACCTGTGAGACAACACACTTCCACTGTGTAAGCCTCCCTGGCTATGGTGTTCTGCAGCCCAAGCAGACTGCACACATCCTAGACTTCAGGTGGAATGTGGACTCTAGAACTGGCTCTCCTTGGCCTCCATCAGCTGGCTGGCTTGCCCCTGGTGAGAACTTCTCAGTTCATTTTATACATGAATGATGAGAAGTTCTCTCTTATTGGCAAAGCTGATGTTCCAGGCAGAAGAGGGCTGTGGTCTCAGGGCTGGAGGAGAAGGACCGTTGTCCTTCCCTTCGATGAAGTCACGCTTAGGGCCAGAAAACTTCCAGGTAACTTGGGAAAACGAAAATATCCTTTTAGTCCTTGGAATCAAAACAAAACTGTTTCGCACAGCCCTCTTGGCAGGTGGGGGTGGGGTGCTGCACTCCAAGTTCACATGCTGAGCAGTTTAATATTCTGACAACAGCAACAATGAAGATCGTTCACATTCTTAAAATTAAAGAAGTCAGAGGTGAGGATGGGTCTGCCTTGTGAAAATGACGAGAATAGCGATTATATTCTCAGAATGAAAATATCGCCTCATGAATTTGTGTTTGTTTTGCCAGTCCGTACAGTTTGTTTTTTGACAAGTCCCTCTTGGCCTGTTTCTCCGATGGAAGGGCTCTGTGACCCACTCTGACCTGCCTGGGCCCGGGTTGCTGATGGCGGAGACGGCCTCAGGGGCCCAGAGGACAGGAAGGTGTCAGAGTCCCACAGGTCACATCAGCTTCCTGCAGCTCCTTGGTTTTGCTCCTGTCTCTGTGGTCTGGCTCCTCGTGGTGGCCTCCCATTGCGGAGCTCTGCAAAAACTCAGTGATTCAAAGCCAGCTCAGCTTATGTCCCAGCGTGGCAAAGGGGCAGAGCAGGGACGGGCAGCCCTAAGGTGTTTGCATGATGCTGGGCACCCTGGACACAGGGAGAACAAAGGAGCATTTCATGGTCGCGTGCAGGGGACCTGGGCTGCTCTTGAACCCATGACCTAGTGGAGAAAGTTGCTATCCAATTAAAAAGTCATCCAGGGAACTCGAGAGAACAAGCAGATGAAGTGTGAAGCTGCCAGCAAGTCATTCTGAGGTTTGCCTGGGACTTGTGGCCCAGAGAGGCCCCGAGGGAGCTGCAAACACCTGCCCTGGGGAGTTGCCAAACTTGGTTCCCACGCAAGGACAGTTGCATCTGCTACAACCTGCTGACCTGGGCGCTCCAAGCAAGTTCTCTAGCCCACAGCCCTTGCCCTCAAAGATTTTGCAATCTGAGATGGAGCTGAAATGATGACCTGAAACGGACACCCCAGGTCTGAGCAGAGTCAAGCAGTGTCTGCTGCCCACTGGACTTAGTACATGGGGAAAATATCCCATGGATAGGTCCTCATTTTTCAAATATGAAGAGCATATGAGTGTGATGAAAACCCAGTTAACACCATGATTCAAGATGAACGAGACAGAGCAAATGTTAGCATCCAAACCAAAGTTTCTAATGCTATTTGAAAATTCCTTGTCATGGGACACATCCCAGATACAATCTCCTTAACAAGGGTTTCATGAGGCCTTATACTTCCTCTGAAAGGCAGTTGCCCTCTCATGCGTATTTACCAGAGGTGCACTTGCTGATGAGTTAATTACTATGAGGATGAAAAATAAGATCCCCAGTCTCTGTGTTTATAGCCTGCAAATCCGAGCCACTATTCCACACTGGAGAGATTTCCATAACTGTTCTCCTTCAAGCAGAGGACTGGATTTGCCTTCAGCACAAAGTAGAAGGGAACCTGTAGTTCAGGAAATGGTTCTCGAAGTAAAGAGGTAACATCACACTATGTGTTTTCAATCCCAGTTTCAGCAACATGGGCTTCCCTGGTGGCTCAGATGGTAAAGCATCTGCCTGTAATGTGGGAGACCCAGGTTTGATCCCTGGATCAGGAAGATCCCCTGGAGAAGGAAATGGCAACCCACTCCAGTATTCTTGCCTGAAAAGTTCCATGGACATAAGACCCAGGTAGGCTATGCCATGGGGTCTCAAAGAGCCAGACACAACTGAACGACTTCACTTACACTTTCAGCAACTTTTCCCTGGTATCTCAGTGGTAAAGAACCCACCTGTCAATGCAGGAGATGCAGGCTTGATCCCTGGGTCTAGAAGATTCCCTGGAGAAGGAAGTGGAAACCCAATCCAGTATTCGTTCTGGAGAATCTCATGGACAGAGAAGCCTGGTGGGCTACAGTCCATGGGTTGAAAGAGTCGGACATGACTTAGCAACTGAGCGCATCTCCTCTGGCAACATTCAGGAAAGGCTCATCGGCTACTGCCTAGAGCTCTACTAAGCCAGCAAATCAGAGACACGGCTCTGAGCCTCAAACAGCTAAAGAGAGATGCCGCCAGGGCTGCTGCTGGAAAGGCACCGAAGGAGGTCGGGGGACAGGAGGCTGTTTAATAGGAGGTGTTGTCGTCTTCCTATCCTGGCTCCTAGGAGAGCTGTTCTTAGCTCCTCTCAAAGCAAAAAACGACCCTGTCTACGACCGGTGGCTTCAACTCTCACCACCACCCCTTAGCCAGAGCAAGGAAAAGTCCTGATCCTACAGGAGATGATGAAGGGAAGCCAAGACCTGGAGGCTGTCTTCTCTTACAGTGCAATTGAAGCAACACTTTTCTGGAAATCAGTTGGAGAAGATGCAGGGCTGTGTTTGGACAAGTAGGTCAGTACGGACCAAACACTGGAGAAGACTCTTCAGAGTCCCTTGGACTACAAGGAGATCCAACCAGTCCATCCTAAAGGAAATCAGTGCGAATATTCATTGGAAGGACTGATGCTGAAGCTGAAGTTCCAATACTTTGACCACCTGATACAAAGAACTGCCTCATTGGAAAAGGCTCTGATGCTGGGCAAGGTTGAAGGCGGGAGGAGAAGGGGACGACAGAGGATGAGATAGTTGGATGGCATCACCAACTCTATGGATATGAGTTTGAGTAAGCTCTGGGAGTTGGTGATGGACAGGGAGGCCTGGTGTGCTGCAGTCCGTGGGGTCGCAAAGAGTCGGACATGACTGAGCAACTGAACTGACTGACTGATGTATATACAGATAAAAAGTTGTAGAACAGAGAAAAACATTTATCTTGTTGGAGTTTATAAGAATATCCTTACCTAAATGGACAGCTGCAAGAACAAAGGATTCTGATGTCAAGAAGTTTGCAACCACCAAACACAGACCTCCCTCACCTTGCCTTTAAAAATACTTAACTGAAACCCTTTGGGGAGTTTGGCATTTTGGGGAGCATGAGCCACCCCCTCTCATTGCATGGACCTGCAATAAGCCCCGCTCTCCTCCAAACCCCGACGTTTCGGTATCACTTGGCCTCACTGTGCACTGGGCACACAAACTTGCCTTTGGAAACAGGAGGAGCACCTGGTCTCTGATTATTGGTGTTTGCAGCGTGCAGGTCAGGGAGCAGCACCTCTTCCAGAATTCAGTGTTGGCTTTCCTCTCTCTGCATCTATGTGGGGGATAAACGTGGTAGCAGAGAGCCTTGAGGGATTAGATGGATATTTAATGTCTGAGAAATCCTAGTATGTGTTGAAATCACAACATAACAGAGACATTCAATTCTTACTTGGACTTTTTATCTGTAACGAACTGAATTGTGGTCCCTCTCCTTCCCACCTCGAATTTATACGGTGAAGTCCTGACCCCAGTACCCCAGAATCTGACCTTTTTAGGAGACAGAGCCTTTGCAGAGGAAACTGAGTTTGCTGTTGTTCAGTCACTAGGTCATGTCTGACTCTGCGACCCCATGGACTGCAGCCTGCCAGGCTCATACTTTGAGTCAAAGACTTTAGTGTAGTCAATGAGGCAGAAGTAGATGTTTTCCTGGAACTCCCTTGCTTTCTCCATGATCCAATGAGTGTTGGCAAGTTGATCTCTGGTTCTTTTGCCTCTTCAAAACCTCGATTGTACATCTGGAAGTTTTTGGTTCATGTGGTGTTGAATCCTTGCTTAAAAGGATTTTGAGCCTAACCTTAGCAGCATGTGAAATGAGCACAGTTGTATGGTAGTTTGAGCATTCTTTGGTATTGCCTTTCTTTGGGACTGGAATGAAAACTGACCTTTTCCAGTCCTGCGGCCACTGCTAAGTTTTCCGAATTTGCTGGAATATTTAATACAGCATATTAATAGCATTATCTTTCAGGATTTGAAATAGCTCAGGTGGAATTCCATTACCTCCTCTAGCTTTGTAGTGATGCTTCCTAAGGCCCTTTTGACATCACACTCTAGAATGTCCAGCTCTAGGTGAGTGACCATACCATGGTGATTATCTGGGTCATTAAGACCTTTCTTGCATAGTTCCTCTGTGTATTCTTGCCTCCTCTTCTTAGTATCTTCTGCTTCTGTTGGGTCCTTACCTTTTCTGCCCTTTATTGTGCCCATCTTTGCATGAAACGTTCTCTTGGTATCTCTAATTTTCTTGAAGAGATCTCTAGTCTTTCCCATTCTATTGTTTCCCTCTATTTCTTTGCATTGTTCATTGAAGAAGGCCTTCTTATCTCTCCTTGCTATTCTCTGGAACTCTGCATTCAGCTGGGTGTATCTTTCCTTTTCTCCTTTGCCTGTTGTTTCTCTTCTTCCCTCAGTTATTTGAAGGCAAAGATAATCACTTTGCCTTCTTGGATTTATTTTCCCTTGAGATGGTTTTGGTCACTATCTCCTGTACAATGTTACAATCCTCTGTCCATAGTTCTTCAGGCACTCTGTCTACCAGATCTCATCCCTTCAATCTTTTCATCACTTCCACTGTATATAAGGGATTTGATATAGGTCATACCTGAATGACCTAATGGTTTTCCACACTTTGTTCAATTTAAGCCTGAGTTTTATAATAAGGAATTCTTGATCTGAGCCACAGTCATCTCCAGGTGTTGTTTTTGCTGACTATATAGAGCTTCTCTATCTTTGGCTGCAAAGAACATAATCAATCTGATTTTGGTGTTGACCATCTGGTGATGTGCACATGTAGAGTCATCTCTTGTGTTGTTGGAAGAGGATGTTTGCTGTGAGCAGTGTGTTCTCTTGGCAAAACTCTGCTAGCCTTTGCCCTGCTTCATTTTGTATTTCAAGGCCAAACTTGCCTGTTACTCAAGGTATCTCTTGACTGCCTACTTTTGCATTCCAGTCCCCTATGATGAAAAAGACACCTTTTTTTTTTTTTTTGGTGTCAGTTCTAGAAGGTCTTATAGATCTTCATAGAACTGGTCAACTTTAGCTTCTTCAGCATCAGTGATTGGACACAGACTTGGATTACTATGATGTTGAATGGTTTGCCTTAGAAACGAACCAAGATCATTCTGTTGCTTTTGAGGTTGCACTCAAGCACTGTATTTGGAACTCTTTTGTTGACTATGATGGCTACTCCATTTCTTCTAAGGGATTCTTGCCCACAGTAGTAGATATAGTGAATTAAATTTGCCCATTCTCATCCATCTTAGTTCATCAATTTCTAATATGTTGGTATTTAATCTTAACCTTAATCCTGCTTGACCACGTCCAATTTACCTTGACTCATGCGCCTAACATTCCAGGTTCCTATGCAATACTGTTCTTTGTAGCATCAGACTTTACTTTTACCACCCGACACATCCATATCCGAGTGCCATTTCCACCTTAGCCCACCCTCTTCATTCTTTCTGGAGTTGTTAGTATTAATAACTGTTCTCTGCTCTTCCCCAGTAGCATACTGGACACCTTCTGACCTGGGTGGCTCATCTTCTGGTGTCGTATCCTTTTGCCTTTTCATACCGTCCATGGGGTTCTCCCGGCAAGAATACTGGAGGGGGTTGCCATTTCCTCCTCCAGTGGACCACGTTTCATCAGAACTCTGCACTATGACCCATCTGTCTTGGGTAGTCCTGCATGGCATGGCTCATAGCTTCACTGAGTTAATGCAAGCCCCTTCGCCACTACAAGGCTGTGACCCATGAAGGGGAAAATTATTAAGATAGAATGAGATGATTCAGATGGGTCCTGATCCAGTAGGACTGGTTTCCCTCTCAGAAGAGAGATTTGGGCACAGGCGCATGCAGAGGGGAGATGGTATGAAGACACGGAGAGATGACACCTCTACAAGCTCACACCTTGACCTTGGGCTTCTGACCTCTTCAACTGTGAGAAAATAAGTTTCTGCTGTTTTACACTTCCCCCGCCCCCCATCTGTGACCTGTGGTATTTGCTATGGCAGCCCTAGCTAACGAATACACCAGCTCATTCTTTGTTAGAGTGAAATGCTCCTTTTATTATGCAAGCATCTCTTCATGAATCATCTCACGCTTCTTGTCTAATTATTCACAGATTTTGTATAAATGATGATGCATATTTGAAGTGAAGGAAATAGCACTGATAAAGGACAGATTTTCTAAAGTCATCTCAACTGGTGGCTGGAGTATTTTGAGTAATTTACTGCACTATAGACACTATGAAAGTTGGGCAGCTGTTTTGCTTTAAACATTAGTTGCTTCCATAGGGAGTGGAAAACTACTCCAAGAAGTGATTCTAAAATGCTGTTTCTTGTTTTTTGGCCAAATTCTCCAAAAGAAGTTACGAAAAAGATTGTCTTTATCTGGGGAATTTTTTGAACCGCTGCCTCCTTGCTGGCTCAGTTCTGCCCATTTATGTCTCCACCTCCACCTTATCCTATTGGGTACTCGTTAAACAAATAACATACACGCCCAGGGTTGGATTTATGATTTTTATGCCGATAGTCAAAAATAGCACAACTGTGGGCAGAGGAGCGACCACGGGAAGTGATTCACTTCCTCTGGTCAGCTTCTCTGACACCTACCAAGACCAGAGAAGTACGAATAATGCAAGAATTCATGTTGGAGAGTCATGGCCCCATCTCTTGATTTCTATTTCTGCCAGTGACTAACCCAGTGTAGGATGCGTTTCTACTTGCCACCTGGGCTGTGTGTCTTTGAAGTCTTGGATCACGCTTCACGTCCACTCCATGAACCTGATTCTTCCCTCTAACCCGTCTGTTGTGCAGTTGATAGAAATGGACTTTAACTGCAGCAGAGACACTTGGCCCTTTGCTCTTGGGGAGACAGTGGGGGCTCCTGTTGCTGGTGTGGGTTCCCATTGGTGGCCCTCAGTCTGCTTCAGTCCAGCTTCAGCAGGTATTTCACAATGGTCCAAACCACTTTACCTGGTATTGGTCGTAGACTGAATTTGTTTCTCTTAGATGATGGTATGACTGGACGAGTATAATCATGACCATCTTGAGCCTTGTCTGGTGTTTATAGATTGTGTTTTCTCCAACATGGTCTTGTTAGTGTGAACCAGTTATGGAAGGTCATTGGTGATTTGATATCTGGGTGATGGACGAGGGTTCAAAGACCTTCACTGGATTTGATATCTGGGTAATGAAATGGGGTTCAAAGAGCCATGGGCTGATGGTGGCTTTATCCAGGGCATTAAAAGTATGTAAGCTGTAGATGAACTCTTATAGGATGCGTCTGGGCCCTTGGAAGCCTTCAGTTCCCCTTCTTTATTCTTATTCTCAGTAGAGGATGTCATACACTGTTGTTCTGCTAAATCATTAAGTCTCGAGTGAAGAATAGTTTTGTTCTTAATTTTTTAATTGAAGGATAACTACAATACAGTGTTGGTTTCCGTCATACATCAATGTGGATCAGCTGTAGGTAGGCATACATCCCCTGCGTCTTGAGCCTCCCTCCCACCTCCCACCCCATCCCACTCCTCTAGGTTGTCACAGAGTCCCAGTTTGAGTTCCCTGAGCCTGTTGTAGCAAATTCCCCCTGGCTATCTATTTTACGTCTGTTAGTGTATGTGTTTCCATGCCACTCTCTCCATTTGTCTCACCTTCTCCTTCCTACCCTCCGCCCGTGTTCATAAGTCTGTTCTCTATATCTGGGTCTCTGTTGCTGCCTTGCAAATAAGTTCATCAAAACCGTCTTTCTAGATTCCACATATAAGCATTAATAAACAACATTCGTTTTTCTCTTTCTGACTGAAGAATAGTTTTTTGAAAGATGTAAATATAGATTTTAAAAAATCACCTGATGAACATTTTGAAAAAGATGGTTTAAAAATAGACAAGCAGTCAAATCATAATAGTTTTTTTTTTAAAAATCCATCCAGGGTAATTAAGGGGAAAAACCTCTTAAATCACTGAAGGTGTTTTGGGAAAATAATTTTTAAAAGTTAAAATATTACAAGCATTGTTTTTAATCCAATATACAAAAATGATGTTTTCATCCCACATTCTGGTTACTACAGAGTTTAGGGGAGGAAGATAAAATGGAAAAAAGGAAGAGACTTGGAGGGGGTGGTGGTGGGAGGGATACAGAATGGAAGAAGTGTGGAATGCAGAGAACATAGAGACAAGCTGGGGGACTGCTCCATGACAAGGCGGCAGCACCCATAGGCAAGTCAGAGAAGCATAGCATAAGGAGTGCGGTGGAACCAAAAGTCCAGGAGCTTTCTGAAAGGCTTGTAAATTGTTCTTCTTGCAGGCTGGTCCCTGGCCCTGCAAGAAAGCAAAGAGGAATTAAAGACCTTCTTGATGAAGGTGAAAAAGGAGAGTGAAAAAAACCTGGGCTTAAAACTCAACATTCAAAAAATGAATTTCATGGCATCCAGTCCCATCACTTCACTTCTCACTCCATGAGAGCTGGACGGTAAAAAAGGCTGAGTACCAAAGAATGGATGCTTTTGAACTCTGGTGCTGGAAAAGACTCTTGAGAATCCCTTGGGCAGCAAGGAGATCAAACCAGACCATCCTAAAGGAAATCAACCCTGAATATTCACTGGAAGGACTGATGCTGAAGCTGAAGCTCCAATACTTTGGCCACCTAACTTGAAGAGCTAACTCATTGGGAAAGACCCTGATTCTGGGAAAGATTGAAGGCGGGAGGAGGAGGGGACGACAGAGGATGAGATGGTTGGATGGCATCACCGACTCAATGGACATGAGTTTGAGCAAACTCCAGGAGATGGTGAAGGACAGGGGGGCCTGGTGAACTGCAGTCCATGGGGTCACAAAGAGTCAGACAGGACTGAGCAATTGAACAACAACCATGGGCCCATAGGCCTTCCCTGGCTCCATTCTTTGCCTGTGAGTGCCGTTTAAAATGCAGAGAAGGCAATGGCACCCCACTCCAGTACTCTTGCCTCTAAAATCCCATGGACGGAGGAGCCTGGTAGGCTGCAGTCCATGGGGTCGTGAAGAGTTGGACACGACTGAGTGACTTCACTTTCACTTTTCACTTTCATGCATTGGAGAAGGATATGGCAACCCACTCCAGTGTTCTTGCCTGGAGAATCCCAGGGACGGCGGAGCCTGGTGAGCTGCCGTCTCTGGGGTTGCACAGTGTTGGCCACGACTGAAGCGACTTAGCAGCAGCAGGAGCAGCAGCAGCCACTTAAAATGCAGATTGGCTGGTCACCTGATGTTTGGAAGTTTTCCATGGCTCTATCCACGAGCAAGCCATTTGAAACTGGCATTTGCAATGGATGGTTTCAAACATCACAGTGGGTCCAGTGGGTCAGAGCAATAACCTTCAAGGTTTGGAAGAAGAGGGACAGAAAGACAGCTGGCCCTCCGGTGTGTAGGTACCCCAAGGCAGTGTGAAATGAAAATATCTCTGCCGTATCAACACACAAGAAATGTTATAGCCTTCAGTGATTTCTGGCCTCCAAATATGAAGGAGGGCTCCCCAAACTGGGATCCAGCAGATGCTACCACCCCCTAGGGTGATTGCTGAGGAGCTGGGTTGGCAAGAAGCAGTCATCTGCCACTCCTTAGAGATGAGCAAGGAAACAGGATTGGCCCCAGATAGCTGAGGTGCATATGAAAGGAACAAATTCAGTGAGCCCAGAGGCTTGCATCTTCCCCTACAAAGAACACGAAATTCCTCAACTTGCTATCTGATCTTTGATGTTGAGACTGCCTGCTCCCTGTGTTGGAGAAGGCGATGGCACCCCACTCCAGTACTCTTGCCTGGAAAATCCCATGGACGGAGGAGCCTGGTGGGCTGCAGTCCATGGGGTCGCTAAGAGTAGGACGAGACTGAGCGACTTCACTTTCACTTTTCACTTTCATGCATTGGAGAAGGAAATGGCAACCCACTCCAGTGTTCTTGCCTGGAGAATCCCAGGGACGGGGGAGCCTGGTGGGCTGCTGTCTATGGGGTCGCACAGAGTCGGACATGACTGAAGTGACTTGGCAGCAGCTCCCTGTGTTGCAAACTTGTATAGAGCCTGACTTCCCCTTCTGTCTCCCTTGGAGCAGTTTTCTCTAGCTACTGAGATGCTGTCTCCAGGGCTTGGAGTCCTAAACACTCTCCTCAAATAAAATAAGTCTCTCCTGTCAGGCTATGACTATAGTCTTTAGCTGACAGCAGCATGCTAGAGGTTCTTAAGCTGTACGAACCCCCAGACACAATTTCCCCAACGGTAAGGGTTCAGGTACTGAATGTTTTCCTGGGAGAGGGGGCTTTCTCTTCCGCAAAGGCTCACTGTGTCAGATTTTGCCCAGCGAGCATGGGGCTGCCCAGCAATGAGACAAGGTTCCTTCCAGCAGGAAGAGAAGAAGGGAATAATCCCAAAGCAGATTCACTGCCATCCCATCATTGCTTCCAACTCTAGCAGCCTCTGATTCTCACAGAACGATCAAGTCACAATAATTAAAAAAAAAAAAAATCCACCAAGGGCCGTTAGAGAAAAAATTCTTAAATCACCGAAGATGTTTTGGGAAAGTGATTTTTAAAAGTTGAGAAACCACAAGCGTTGTTTTTAAATCCAATATACAAAAATCAGTGCTTTCATCCCACATTCTGGTTTGTGAAGAGACTTAAAAATAATTCACAACCTAAAAGCTGGGTTATGTTTGACAACACAAAAGTTAGTTACGTCTTATTCCATGCGAATTTTTAGGACGTCAAGCCCAGGAGGCAGCATTTCAAGTAACCCTGAGAGATCTGCTTCTTCAAGGAGGCGAGGGGAAAACCTGGGTCAGATAGAAGTTTGACCACAAAAGGCAAGTAGTCGGAACATCGAAAGATGATTGTTAATCAAAGAAAATCTGATACCCCAAGTTAGGGAATTTAGTGTCTTTCCACGCAAGGGAAGATGCAAGAGTCTGGGCCCGCTAAAGCGTTCCTTCCACACACATCTCAGCTATCGGGGGCCAGCATCTTGGGTTTTCCACATCCTGAGCGCCCTTGGGGCTCACCTGGGGAGTGGCCTCAGTCTGATGGATGCTAAATGCTAAACTGCAGGGATTCCTCTCCTTCCTGAGTCCTCTAGGTCTTGGGACCTCACACTGAAGGGCTGCAATCGCTGATAAACTGTGACATCCCTGTTTACCTGTTTACCGACGGGCAGGAAATATTCCATTTCTCAGTCTCAGTTCAGTTCAGTTCAGTCGCTCAGTCGTGTCTGACTCTTTGCAACCCCATGAATCACAGCACGCCAGGCCTCCCTGTCCATCACCAATTCCCGGAGTTCACCCAGACCCACGTCCGTCAAGTCAGCGATGCCATCCAACCATCTCATCCTCTGTCGTCCCCTTCTCCTCCTGCCCCCAATCCCTCCCAGCATCAGAGTCTTTTCCAATGAGTCAACTCTTCGCATGAGGTGGCCAAAGTACTGGAGTTTCAGCTTCAGCATCATTTCCTCCAAAGAAATCCCAGGGCTGATCTCCTTCAGAATGGACAGTCTCAGTAGCTATCATCAAAATTTTTTTAAATTATAAAATTCAGACATGTAAAGAAAACTACCAATTCAGAAGTTGTGTAAAAAATAGAGGAAAATACCACCTTTAATCTCATTCCTGGATGATAATCATAGTCCAACGTTTGGGATATATCCATTCATCTACCCATGTTAAAAAAAAATGCATAGTTAAACATGTGAAAAATACCACCATAAATATAGATGATGTCTTTTGTGTGCAACTCATTAATCTTTTATTTGCCATCTCACAGAAAATAGTGGATACCTTGTCATGTCAGTACTTAACATCGATTTCATTCTTTTTTTTTTTTTTGATTTGGAATTATGGCCCCTCAGGTGGCTCAGACGATAAAGAATCTGCCTGCAATGCAGGAGACACGGGTTTGATCCCTGGGTAGGGAAGATCCCTGGAGAAGGAAATGGCAACCCGCTCCAGTATTCTTGCCTGGAGAATCCCATGGCCAGAGGAGCCTGGTGGATTCTGAGCCACAGAGTCGCAAACAGTCGGACACGACTGAAGCAACTAAGCACGCATGCATGCACGCCACTGGAATTAAAATAGCACAAGAAAAACCCTGATTGGTCCTAGAAGTTCAGCCTTGTTCAGATTTGCTGGGCCACTGGGTTATTTCTGGTTAAGCCCACCAGCTTCCCCCTGGCCAGCTTGGACTTTTCAGCAGACGTCCGAAAGTGCAGCCCTGGGGTGGTCTCTCAAGCTGCCGGGGCTCGTGTTCTCCCAGGCACCACGTCAACTCAGCTGAGCTGACAGTCTGTTTCCATGATGCTCTTGCCCCTCCTGCCCAAGGCCCTGAGTGATCCCATCTCTGACACTCTTGGACGTGAAAATCTGCTTGTGGGAAAGGCCTGGAATGTCGCCTCACTCTCGCCATGTCTGCCTGTAAGTGACAACCGTGGAAACCCAAGTTCTGGCTCTTGGACAGCACACGTCTGGATGGATCACAGGGAGTGAATTTTCCATCATCATCACAAAAGCTGTTCTTGGGAAACTTCTACTGCTGTCCTGGGGTTTTACTTCTTAACACCTCTGATTTTCAGAACCCCTAGGAGGAGGGTATGACTATCTCCATTTTATGGAAAAGGAGAATCAAGTGCAGAGAGCTGAAGGAACTGGCCCCACGTTGCACAGCTTCATGGTAGGGGCAGAATTCTGTTTGCGGGTCTCCGTGTACCCTTCACAGTGCACCCTGCCAACCTAGTGAAGGGGACATTGCCCTCTGTGTGGCCTTAAGGCAGCTGTCTGGCTACATCCAAGCTTGCCAGTGGTCACTTAGAAAGTGGAGCCCCCAGCTGGGGCAGGAGGCTGGAGGCCTGTGTTCAAGGGGTCATGACCTCCAAACCCATCCTGGATGCCCTCGCTAGCACACTGGACCTCTGGTCTTGAAATAGAAACATTGACCCATTGATGCCTTAAACACTTGGGCCCTGAGTTTGGCATCTAAGCCAGGGTTTTGGTGTCAGAATCTTCTGATAACCTGGATTGTCTATTGAAGGTCTCACTACCAGTGTCTTTCACTGTAAACGATTTCAAACTTTCTTTAAACGTCAAAGTGAAGTCGCTCAGTCACATCCGACTTTTTGCGACCCCATGGACTGTAGCCCACCAGGCTCTTCTGTCCATGGGATTTTCCAGGCAACAGTACTGGCATGGGTTGCCATTTCCTTCTCCAGGGGATCTTCCTGACCCAGTGACTGAACCCGGGTCTCCTGCATTGCGGGCACATTTTACTGTCTGAACCATCAGGGAAGCCCTGCTGTACAGGGGTGTAGGAAAATTGGATAGAATTCAGAAAAGAGCAGAAGTAATGACTCTAAGGATGGAAAGCAGGGCTCCTTGGACAAGGGATTAAGGAAATTATTTGTCTCCTGGAGGGAAGTGGAGGGGTGATTATCAGTCTTAGGGTCCTGGTTGGCTTCTGACCACTGATTGGCAGTTCCTAACTCCACAGAAAAACAGCCTCCAAGCCCTCCTAGGGGGCCCTCTGGCCAGACGTGGCTAGCACTCACTGGTGCAGGCTCCTGGCACTCTTCAGAGCCCTCTGGGTTCTCGGAATTGCTTTGTGAGGGAGGTCGAGGATGGTCTCAGCTCTGCCACTTATTCTCTTTCCAGACATGACTGAATCCCATGAACTTTCTGTGCCTCCCGTTCCGTACCAGCAACATGTTAATTGTGTCTATTTGGTGATTAGCTGCATTCATCTATGCAGATATTCAGAACAGTGGTGGTCACATTACAAAGATCATGCAAGTGTTGAAATCAGAAACAGAGAACCGGGGGAACTCAGAGCCTCGTACAAGGCTTGGTCTAGATTTATAATGAAGTTCCATACGTAGGAACCTTCGAGTTGCTAACTTTGGCAGATGCAAACGTACCCCTGAGTGCCACTGCACTGTACTCTGTACTTTTTCAAGGTACCGTACTGTAAGATTAAAATGCTTTATTGTTTATGTTTGTTTGTTTTTAATGTATTATTTGTGTTGTATGAGGGCCTCCCAGGTGGCCCTGGTGGTAAAGAACCCTCTGTCAATGCAGGAGGCATAAGAGAAGCGGGTTTGATCCCTGGGTGGGGAAGATCCCCTGGAGGAGGGCATAGCAACCCACTCCAGTGTTCTTGCCTGGAAAATTCTATGGACAGAGGAGCTTGGTGGGCTCTGGTCCAGGGGTCCACAGAGTCAGGGACTAGAGTAACTTAGCACGCATGCTCGTGTTGTTTGAGAAGCATTGTGAACCTATTACAGTACTCTGCCATAGAACTGATTCTGTTAGTTGAACACCTAGGCTAACCGTGTTGGGCTTACGAACAAACAGGACTTAGAGACTCACTTTTGGAATGAAACTCAGTGTGTTGGGGACTTACTGTAATTTTTTAAATTAATCACTTTGCTACTTATTAGTGGTTAGTGGAGTATGATTTGTATAGACAAAAATGAAGCTTGCACGGCTGGATGAATTTTGACCCATTCAGCACTTGTGTGGGTATCAGCCCCACCCCGTGTGTTTCTGGAGACGGCACCCTGTGTGGTCAATGAAAGGTCCTCCCCACTGTGCTCGACAGTCCTTACTGAAGGGCGCACAGACTCTAAGGGTAGAAGGGGCTCCTCATCTTCCATGTTCTGGTGTTGCTGCCATCACTATCGCCCCTGGGTCCTGGCTGGATGGCAGAGTCAGCACCGAATCAGAGTCAGGCAGGTGTCTCTAGACTGTCCTCCTTCTGGTCCAGACTCGCCAACTCCGTCAGCAGCCTCCTTCTTGGTAAGCCACCTGCTCCCCAAAGTCCCCGGGGAGCCTTCTGCACCATGACTCAGCCCCGGAGCCCAGAGCCCCTGGCACCTGGACCACTGCTGGGGAGGCTCCGCCCTTGCTGGCTCCCTGTCTTTCTCCAAATCTGCCACATGTGATGCCCTCCTAAAATATCTCCCTGCCACCCTCCCTGCCTTCCTTCCTTCAGCATCTGTGCAACAGTCCCTTGACCCAAGGCCCTCCCGGATCCCTGACCCCGTGTGGCTTTGCTACCCCTCACCCGACTCACCCAGCATCTCCACACGAGTTTATCACTCTGCAGTCTGTCTTCCCTCTGCCCACTGTGGAAGGCATGCTCTGCAAGAGCCAAGACTTATTTTCTTCTTTGCTGGTTACCAACGGGGAAAGGGGGGGGCAATAAATTAGGAATTTGGGATGGACAGATACATACTACTCTACGCAAAATAACCAACAAGGACCTGCTGTGGATCGCTCTGCTGCTCAGTCACTTGGTCGCATCGGACGCTTTGAGACCCCACGGGCTGCAGGCCTCCAGGCTCCTCTGTCCATGGGATTCTCCAGGCAAGAATACGAGAGTGGGTGGCCATTTCCTCCTCCAGGGGATCTTCCAGACTCAGGGACTGAACTTGCATCTCCTGCATCGCAGGCAGATTCTTTTGTGCTGAGCCACTGGGGACGCCCTCAGGGAACTGTATTCAATATTGTGTAATTGCCTATGGCGGAAAGGAAGTATATGTGTATGGATAATGGAATCACTTTGCTGTACACCTGAAAGACTGTAAACCAGCTAGACTTCCGGTAGGAAAAACAAAGAAAGCCATCCAAACCTGAAAGTGAGGGTGTCCCCTTGGGCCTCAAGGTGAGGCTGTGACTCTCTGTTGTCCCCTCCCGGGGGAGTAAAAATCCTTGGCTATTACTCCAAGGATTTTTAGAAGCGCTCTCCTAAGGCTTGATGAGTAGCTTGATGTTGGTGAACTTGGGTGAGAAAAAAAAATAGTCTCCATTTCTGCAATGGCCTCACTGATATTTAGCATTTTGTTGACTTACGCATGAAGTGAACTCTCCCCATGATTAGTAGCGGGACTTTTGATTTTGTCAATTCGCACACTTTCATGGCACATTATCATTGTTGCAGATGTCTTGGGGTCTGTTTTTGACTCAACATGACATTGATATTATAAGTGTATGAGGTGCCAACAGGTCATTTTATTTAATGAATTAATAAAGAAACATGTAGACTGCAAATTTATTTTGTGATATTTTGTTGAAGCTGAAGCTCCAATACTTTGGCCACCTGATGCAAAGAGCCGACTCATTTGAAAAGACCCTGATGCTGCGAGATGGAAGGCAGGAGGAGAAGGGGATGACAGAGGATGAGATGGTTGGATGGCATCACCGACTCAATGGACATGAATTTTCGTAAACTCTGGGAGTTGGTGATGGACAGGGAGGCCTGGCGTGCTGCAATCCATGGAGTCACAAAGAGTCGGACACGACTGAGTGACTGAACTGAACTGGACTGATATCAATATCATTGATTTGCTTTGCGATCCTATATATTCTATTTGGTGAATTTAGAAAAGATTTTCCGAGAAGCAGTCTCCATGGGTTCATCAGAGAGCCCAGGTGATCCATGGCATTCAGAACAAGAGGCTCTTATCTATGAGGTTGAGGGTACCACTGAGGAAGAAGATGGAACCTTGGTGTGGTGAGCAGAAATCCTCCTACAGACCAGGAGCCCCAGCTCCTCCTTCTCAACCTTGTTCCAGGTAGGGCCCAGGACCTGGGCCAAGGATGACCTTGGTTTTGACATGAGGGAGGTAAACCGTCTCCATATCCAGGTCCCTCTGTCAGCTCTCCCATCCCTTCTCTCTAATTCTGCTTCCTTTTCAGCCCCAACTTTTCCCACTAAAGACCATGAAAGTCCTTTTATCCTCCCAGGAGTTGCTGCTGTCATAGAGGGAGACACGTGACCTTGATCTTCCCTGGTTGTCAAGGTGGGGACACCTGCGTGGAAGAGGCTGTGAAGCCAGGTGCCTCTCCTGGGCCCCCAAGTTCCCTAGTCTAGACAGAGCCTTCCTATTTTGGACAAACCCTTAAGTTCATAAAGACAGAAGATCCAGTCTTCCTATCAGGTTCCAACAGAACATCGAACAAAAGAGTTTCAATGTGCAGAGCAAAGATTTGCAGAGAGGATGCTGGTGGTGGGCAGGAGAAAATTGCAGAAAGAGTGAAGACAAGGTACAGATGTAGGCAGATCATGTGTCCTGTTATTCTCCTGAAATCCCGTGTTCTGTTCAGTTTCCTTTGGGAAGGCTGGAGAACGTGAAGGAGACTATAGTGAGTGGCAGTCACTCAGTCGTGTCCGACTCTTTGCGACCCTATGGACCATAGCCTGCCAGGCTCCTCTGTCCATGGAATTCTCCAGGCAAGTATAGTGGAGTGGGGTGCCATTTCCTATAGGAATTACTTTATCTTGGTCTTAACCATAAAGGCCACTGTCAGAACTTGGGCAAGTCATTACAATGTTCCTATTTTACAAACCAGTCATTTCTCTCTCTCTGTCTGCCTCTCTCTTTTCCTCTGTGTCTCCACCTCTGTCCCTCCGTCTCTCTGTGTCTCTGACTGCCTTTCTTTCACACACACACACGCATGCACGCACGCACGCACCATTAGTTAAGGATAGAGTGGACATCCCTCCCCACCCTTTTTCATTTCTCTGCATCAAGAGATTCCATGGCAGCAAGGCCTGCACGCAGCACCCTCTGCAGATTCAGCTCCTGGCTGCAGCCCCATCTCCTTTCTCAGGTCCCAGGAATATTATGTGACCAAGTGTTAATATCTGAAAAATGCTTTGAAGTTTTGGGAAAATACACTATATTAAAGGCTTCTTAAAAAAAAAAAAAAAATCCTTCTCCTGCCTAAAATGTAGAACGAGGCCAAGCCAGAAAGCTGTGATTGAGGGAGCAGGCCAAGCTGATGATTTAGAAGTTATCATTGTAACAACACATCAACTTAAACCATAAATTAGATCTTAAAATAAGCCTTCAGACCTCAGAGTCTTCATCTTACTCTTGGGCAAGGCTTTATGATAGAAATGTGTCTGATTTCATCATCACACATATAACCTACTTTCCCGTCTAGATATGCTTCATAGAATGCGACCATTTGTCAAATTTAGAACACACTATAAACATTTTTTCCTTTTTGGAGATCTGACATGGATCCTGATGTCCCTGAAAAAAAAAAATCACGTTGCAAAATGCAAGGAGTATGATATCCCGCATCCAGAATATATACTACTGGTTCAGCCACCCTAGCCCAAAGCTCCATCTGAGCATCTATTTTTCCAAGCAGTTGAGAGGAGTGATGTGTACATTTTTCACGTGTAATTAGGCAGTGTAAGGCGATCCCCACCGCCGAAGGGCTGCTGCTGCCCTCGCTGGGTGAATGGCTTCCAGATTTCACCCCCATCTCTTCTGTCTAGACTCTACGTTGCTACTTTTTTTTTTTTTCCCTCCTCGCTTAAAACAGACTCCAATATAAAATGCCCAAAACAGAAGTTTTGTCCCTCTTTCTCATAAAGATGTGGGACACAGCTCTCTCTGCCAGACAAGCAGGGGCCCCAGACTTTCATAAGACACGTGTCGTCTGAAGCTGGCATTAAAGATTGTCCAGGCGTTTCAGCGGGTCAGGCAGACGGATTTTTTTTTTTTTTTTTATAAATATGGTTTTCATTAAAAAAGCGAGTATTTCTAGAGAGGTGTGGTTCAGTTCAGAGGCGAGGCAGGGAAGGCTGCCTCCTGCGTTTTCCAACAACGCTGTTATTGATGCCGCTTTTGAAATGTACATTGTCTTCTAAAATGGCTTTGGGGAGAGAAAAAATTATCTCATTCTATTACCAGGGGCATAGCTTGTTGAGTGTGCTGATAATTCAGGTTAGAAGCTAGTCACTTAATAAAAGAAAATGGTGAAATTCTTATGACACTAATGTCGTTTATTAATTGTAGGAATTTTTATATATCCTGTCCTTGCAGGGAGGTGGGTAAGAAGTCAAGTTTTAAAAACTTAGATTAAAAAAACAAACACTATTACTACTGAGTTTATTTAATAAGATGAGATGCTAGGAAGATGAAACAGGTAGTTGAAGGTCCACGTGATTTGACTAACAAGGGCTGGGGTAGATTCAGGTTTCGGTTATTTAAAGCCACTTTGTTGGTTGTCTTGTTACTCAGCTACTAAGTCTTGTCTGACTCTTTGCGACCCCATGGACTGCAGCATGCCAGGCTTCCCTATCCTCCACTCTCTCCTGGAATTTGCTCAAACTCATGTCCGTTGAGTCAGTGATGCTGTCTAACTATGTCATCCTCTACCACCCTCTTCTCCTCCTGCACTCAATCTTTCCCAGCATCAGGGTCTTTTCCAATGACTCAACTCTTCACATCAGGTGGCCAAAGTATTGGAGCTTCAGCTTCAGCTGCCTTGTTTAATTTCATCCAAAACTTCTACAGTTTCTATGGAAATGAAGCTCATAGCCTGTTTGTTTACCAGGTTGCTTCCATATGTGATTAATAAAGATAATAATATAGAAATTTAATTTTTAAAGAAAAAGAAGAATAAAATAGTGCTGTTTACTGGATATCAAAAACCGAATAATATTTCCTCAGAAAGCTGAAAATGGGTTTCAATTTTCACTGAAACAAAGCAAAGCAGAAGTGGGTGAATACTCGGTACAAAAATAAGCTTCAAATAAGCAAACGCTAAGAAAATTCAAATACAAATTCAAATATATATTTTATTTTTCTGCCTCCCTCTCTAATAGCCCATTTCAAAATATAGCCTACAAGGTGGTACACATGGTCCTGTTAACTAGAGGTTTAAAACCTGAGAACCCAGTTGCAGATCTATTTATCATCTCTTTAGGGGTCACGGTTAGCCTTTTACTAAAAATATCCAAAAATCATCCTTATAGCGTTGGGGTAGACTTTTCAGCTCTTCAGGATTGGTTAATTTGCTGACCAACTTTTTAAAAAGGAAAAATAGTTGTATTTACTGATTTCTGGCTGCGCTGGGTCTCGGTTCCTGATTGTGGAGGACAGGGCTCTTCTCCAGTTGCCGCACTCAGGCTTCTCATTGCTGTGGCTTCTCCTGTTTTGGTGTGTGGGCTCCAGGGCGCTCAGCCAGGTAGTCCTGGCTCCTGGGCCCCAGAGGACAGGCTCGATAGAGGTGACTCACGGTCTCAGTTGCTCTACAGCATGTTGGATCTTCCTGGATCAGGGGTCAAACTTGTGTCTCCTGCATTGGCAGGAGGATTCTTAACCCCAGGGAAGCCCTTGCTGACAATTTCAAACAATCTACTCTGTACATTGGTACTATTCTTTACCAGCTGAGCCACAAGGGGGAAAGCCAGGAACACTGGAGAAGGTAGCCTATCCCTTCTCCAGGGGATCTTCCCAACCGAAGAATCGAAGCAAGGGGTCTCCTGCATTGCAGGCAGATTCTTTACCAACTGAGCTATCAAGGAAGCATAGAAAATCAACTGTA
The DNA here is from genome assembly GCF_032452875.1 of Bos javanicus. NCBI lineage: Eukaryota > Metazoa > Chordata > Mammalia > Artiodactyla > Bovidae > Bos > Bos javanicus. The sequence goes on along the minus strand of NC_083868.1, from coordinate 150,876,892 downwards.
TCTTACTTGTTTCATAAGGGATTCAGCAACAGCTGAACTGAAACAAATAATCCCGTAATACTGTTAAAACTTCCTGCGTTTAAAGTCAAATCGAATTCCTGTAATTGAAATTCTCAGAAGAGTCAAGAGCTGGAAAAAGAGGGTGAATTGGCTGGATTTTGAAAAGCCCTCAACCTCAGTGAAAAGACCAGGCACCCTTAGAGCTGAGAAATGATTCATGTAGGGAGGTAATAAAACGTCGGTTGTAGGAGGCAGAAAGAGACAGGCAGTGAGAGAAGAAGGGGGTCTCTGACACCTTGAATAAGAGATGTTTTGTGGGCCAAGGTCCGGGAAGGCTCCACAACATAATTTCACTTTTGAATTTATAACTGATTTTCTTAATGGTGTTAGTCAGACCCCAGCAGTAAATGTCTCCTTAAAAACATCATAAAGTCTAGAAGGCGTTGCTAGCCTTTGACGGAAGATATGCAAAGTCATGCTTAGATTACAGAAGTAGGGTTGAATTCCCGAGTCTTGAATCAATAAGCTCAACAAGTGTCCTAATGTGTGCCAAATACGTTGTGTCTTTTACTCCCGATTTAAAAATGTGTATGTTTGGAGTTTATCTTATTAGGATGACCATATGTCTACAAAGCAGGGTGTAACGGTAATCTATGGAATTTGTATACCAAGATTTATCTTTGAGTCCTGCTCATTCACACAGTGGGTTTACTTGTAATTTTGGGGTCAGTGGGCATCATTGGCCTTGCTGTGACTTTGCTTGGGCATCTAAGTACAGCTTCCTGGACCAACATAACTTTCGTCTACTGAACATCTCCATATCTGTATTGCATTTGGGCTGACCTGAGTGACTCTTGTGAACCGAGCCAGTTTCTCTCGTTACACTTATCTCAGCCCTCTGCAAGGATGAGTTTGCATACCCTTCTCCCCCACCAGATCCTGAGTTCCTGGAGGGCAGAGGGCATATCATCTTTCCATTGTCAGTGCCTGGCATGATGCATACACTAGGTGCTCAATGTGTGCACACTGAATGCATAAATGGATGCGTGCTTCTCTAGCCGGTGCCTGATCCACTTTCAGGAGAATAAAGAAAAGTACAGAGGAAACACATTCCAGCTTGAACCGCTTACAGGAAGACCACCTTGGTTTCTGGGGTCAGGAAGGATTTTGCCTGCAGCTGAACTCTGTAATGGTCCTCTGCTCACTTCGATAGCCTTCGTTTTACATATCCTTTATGTAGATTCCTGTGTAGAGGTCATGACTTCCTCATAAGGAAGCGAGCTTGGGAAAACTGAGATCTTTAGTTCTATATCTTGGTACCTCGCATGGCTCCAGGCACAGGAAAGCATGTGTTGTGGGTGAGGAGTAATAATTTCTCAGATCTCTCCTTGACGGCTGTCGAGGGCATCACAAGTGGATGAGAAGCCGGTCATCTCATTCAGTGTTTCTCTATGAGTACCTGGAGAAGGGGATGACAACCCACTCCAGGATTCTTGCCTGCAGAATCCCATGGACAGAGGAGCCTGGCGGGCTACGGTCCTTGGGGTCACAAAAGGGTCGGACATGACTGAGCGACTGAACAGCAACGACTGTGCTCAGGGCCCAGGGAGTACGGAGAGTTCTCTGAGATGGTTTGGGGTTTCTCCGCTTTAGGTCTCGGAAGCATCCAAAGCTCTATTCTGTTTTTACACGTCTTTGTCTGTCAGATGACCACTGTGATTCTTCTGAAAGTGAGAGGGCATTTTGGCCAAACAGAGGCTGAGCCACCTGGCTCCTTGCTGTCGCTCAGACTCTGATGTATCCATTTAAGAGGACGAGAAACGCAACCCCAGGGAAATCTGATGATGGGTTTAACCGTAATAGAATTTAGAGATCTCCACACGGCAAAACTAGAGGTCCAGTTTGCCAAAGGGCGGGCGTGGAGCCCTTCTCAGTGCCAGTCATGGAAACACTTCTGCCAAGACAGGAACAACAGCCCATGGTGCAAAGCGTGCCGTCTGCATGGGCTCAAATTCTGCACGTTGGTGCATAATTTTTTTTTTTTTTTTTTTCTGTTCACATCGGAGAACACAGGGTTGGAGTTGTTTTCCGAAGACTTAGTAGCTCTCATTTAAATTATTCAAAAGTTGTGTTTGGCTGAATGTTGAATTTCATTCCTTCTTAAACTGGGATCATTTCCAAGGATTGTTAAAAAAAAAAAATCCCAGTGACTTTAGCAGTGAAAGAATGTAACTACTCTGGTGATAGACCCCATAGAAACAGACAGCTAACTCAACAGACATGGTCTGGTCTGGGGTGAGGTGGCCTGCCCTGGGACTTGGGGGCTGGCAGGCTCTGCTGGAGCTCATGAAAGGGGTTCAGTCCCCGGAGTGGCCGCAGAGGTGGTGGGAAATGACAGGAGTGGGGGGCGGCAGCGGGGCCATGGGGGGTTTATACGGGGCTGGGGTGGGGGTGGATCATAAAACGTATGTAACTTTAATCTCGATTGCCAAGAGTAAACGGACAGCTGAAGCCGTCTATTCATTAGCAGACTGGGTCTCGTGTGCGCCCAGGAACAATAGGCAAAGGGAAAATGGCTCTCTAGAACTGAAAGCTTTGGAGAACATGTTTGTATTTTCTTTTCTTTGGAACTGGATTGTGGCGCCCTGGGTTCTGAGGCTGTGTTTCCACAGTGATGACTTGGAATCGTCTGTTGAGCCTAGTCATCAAGGAACAGAGCTCTGAACCTGATTGATTAGTGGAGTGAGCACAAATTGGTTGGCCTCAACTCAGACCCAATTGGAAGAGAGCGTATGTGTGTGTGTTTCCACATAAGTGTATATTCTTTCCCTATCTGTCATCTATCTTTCTATCTATCTGTTCTATCCCTTACTATATCGATCTGTTCTATCATGTATTCTGTCTCTCATGTATTATCTATCGATCATCTGTTATCTCTCTGTCAATCAATCACCTATTATCTACCTATGTATCCATGTATCTCTCATCTATTTCTCGAACAACGCACACAAATCACATTACGCTTTGTTCTTCGCTCCAGTGTATTTTAATCCAAGCCTAAGCAGATCCAATTTAATTCCTTTCAAACTGATTTAAAAAACATTTATTCAGGATCTGCCGTGTGCCAGGCTCTGAGAGCACCAAGATAAAGAGGACACACGCAGCCATCAGGGGGCCCGCGGTCTGGCGGGAGACAGGGGCAGACAGCCGCCGCGTCCTGGGCTGAGTTCCATCGCAGATGAGCCTGTGAACCTGGGTGGACTCAGTGAAAGCCGGGCTGTGGGAGGAACAGCGTGAGGAACAGCCAGCACTGCCCCGGGGATGCTCTCCGATGTCCACAGAGAGCTGAGTGCCTGTATCCTCAGAGTGCGGCGGGTCTGGGAGGCCCCGTGAGTTGCCATCTGTGCTGAGTCGGGCTGGATTCTTCTGACGCCACAGGCCATGTGGTCCTGGCCATCCCTGGGCGAAGCAGGTAACACCATGTGTGTTTCGCTCTGACTTCCCGGGACTTCTTTCTGGGCCAGGGGAGGGTTGTGCTGTTTGCCTTGGTGGTAGCCGTTGGCAGGGCGAGTTTTTCCTGGAGAACAGGAAGCTTGGGGCATCTTTAGACAGAGGCAGAGCCATCAGCTTCTTCGCTACTAGCTGCCTTGCCAGTCCCACTGCAAGACGGCAAGTCCCCAAATCTCTCCAGGTCTACTTCTCCACCGAGGTCTCGTTCTAGCTCATCCTGGGTTCTAGAGCCTCCTGCAGGCCATACCACCTGGGCCTTGATCCACCCCTGGACTGCGTCCACGGGTCAACTCTGCACTGCAAAGGCAGGGCACCCATGGACAACAAATGGCTCCTTGATGATGAGAATGGTGTTCTGTACGGTTCCCATGAGAAGTAGACCTGAGACAGGGGTTTGGGTTCAAGAAGCTTAACTGGTGAGTGATCCCAGGAAGAGAGAAAGGGAAAGTGAGGGGAGAGGGATGGGGGCATCAACCAGCAGAAAGGATACGTTCTGGAGATGGTTACTGCGCCCAGGGGTGGATGGGGCCCAGGTCCATGGACACACTCTGGGGAGCTGTGTGGAATGTGCTTCAGAGCTGTGTCCGTGTGTCTCTGAGCTGAGACATTGGCCCAGCACCTGCCGCCCCCGGGGTTGAGGGGTGGGTCTTCCTGTCTCCCAGCAGTCCTGGGCTGCCTTGCACAAGGGCTAAGCCAGCTCCAGGCACCCCAGAGAAGGCTTCTCCGAGCAGCCAGGGATGCTCAGACAGAAACTGGGGGCGCAGGAGGAAACGGCCCGCTGCACTGTGGTTGAGCTCGAGGGGCCAGTGGGGTCCAGGGCAGGGCGTTGCCTGCCTCGATTGGATTTAGGTACCAGGAGGTGAGTTAAGTCACAACTATGTGAGATTCAGGATGTGATGCTAAGGGTTTGTGAATCTATAGACACTTGTCAGATAGATTGTCTTTCCAATGCTGTGACTGATGCTATGAAAATGAAAATGGCAGGCTGTGTACAGTGAACATGAGTTTGAGTAAACTCCAGGAGATGGTGATGGAAGGGAAGCCTGGCGTGCTGCAGTCCATGGGGTTGCAAAGAGTCGGACATGACTGAGTGACTGAACAACAGTATATGGTTCAAAAAGAGAGGAGAGGAAGCTGCGTATATTGAGATTCATGTAAGAAACAATGGGTGTTATATCAGAAAGAAGACCTGGACCCAAATTGTGGGTCAATATCTATGTAAAATATATCCCTCTGTCCAGGAGTCACAAATTTCAATTCACACCACAATTTACATGTGCAGAGAAAGGTGATTTCTTCAGCACTCTGAGCTTCTTCCTCCATTCCACTTGCTGGTTGGTAGGAAAAATATTTGCTTTATGAGCTGGTCTGGCTTAGAACTTTTAGTCTGACCCAATCAATTACACAGTATCTCTAGACAGAGTGAAGTCTCCCTGGTCTTCCCCAAAGGCTGTCCAGGTGTGTGGGCTTGGGAAGGTTGCAGCATCTCTCCAACTCTCCACAGTCAAAGACAAGTTTCAGTTTTATCACATTAAAAAATGTCTCAATATGTTAGTAGTGTATATTTCAGTTCAGTTCAGTCACTCAGTCGTGTCCGACTCTTTGCGACCCCATGGACTGCAGCAAGCCAGGTCTCCCTGGCCATCACCAGCTCCCAGAGTTTACTCAAACTCATGTCCACCAAGTTGGTGATGCCATCCAACCATCTCATCCTCTGTCGTCCCCTTCTCCATTTAGCAACACATAAAAATAAGTTACTAGGAAAATGAAAAGAATGACATCAAATGAAATGAAAGGAAGACACCAAATCTAAGTTCAAAATTTTCTAATTAGATTGAGCAGGTGTAAAATTGCTACAGAAACTTGGAGATGCTCACAGTCAATATCTGGATATACCACGATGGGCAGAAAGCTCAGGAACTGGTACCCATCCCGGGGGCCACACTTGGAGTAGCACTGTCTTCTGGAAGAGATGAGGCATCCCCAGGATTTATTTTTTTGAGGGGGTCCCTCATTCTCCTGATTGCCACTCACCCCACTGGCAGCCTAGAGACTGGAGCATGCAGCTGGTGGGACCCATGGTGCAGACCCCCTCTTGGCACCTCTGAGGCTCAGCAGCCTGTGACGCTGAGTTTGATTCCCAGTGGTGACAGTGATCTTACCTCACCGCATGGGCTCCCGGGATCTCAGCTCAGGGTCCACAGCATGATGGGGTGGGTGGGGGGACACATGGGTCCCACTCTGTCATCCCAGGCTCTGGGTCGTGGGAGCTTCCACATCTCTCATTAGGAATTGGGGTCCAGAACCCCGTTTTCCCCATGCTTGGCCTTATCTCCATGCATCTTTGTGCAGAAGGCGATGGGGACCCAGACTTTCTCATCTATGACTCCTCCATTTGTCTCTCATTAATCAGAGAGGGCCTCAGAAGGGAGGTAGGCTTTCCCTTATATTATGCTTTGCCCTTCTGAACCCAAGTGCGTGTTAGTTGTTCAATTGTGCCCAGCTCTTTGCAACCCCATGGACTGTATCTCGCCAGGCTCCTCTGTCCATGGGATTGTCCAGGCAAGAACCCACTGGAGTGGGTTGCCATTCCCTTCTCTAGGGGATCTTCCTGACCCAGGGGTTGAACCCTGGTCTCCTGCATTGCAGGTGGATTCTTTACCACCGAGCCACTAAAGAAGCCCCTGGAACTCAAATGCCCTGTGAAGTCCTGATGACAAATAGGACTCTAGCCTCTGGCACCATGGGAGGACTCCCAAGAGGGGTGCTCCAGGCCTGTGCAGTGCACAAAAGTGCTGAGACTCTTTGAAAAGACCTGGAGACTAGAAAAGACTTCTAAGACTTTAGAAAAGACTTAGTAGACTTAGAAGAGACTCCTGTCCTGCTCCTTAAGCTCACTTGCATGTTGGAATCTTCCACGTTTAGTGTCTTCTGCAATAAATAAATCCTAGTCTGCTTCTCTCCATGCAAGTAAGCAGATATAGAGGTGAAGAGCTTGCCCTTCGTCAGGTGTGTTCATGATTTTCAAATTCTCACCTGGACCTGGTGACATCTAGAAATGCATTTGAAATCTACCCAGTGGGCAAGTCGGGCTCCTGAAGCTTCCTGAAGCCAGCTGTGGTATGAGGAGGCGAAGGCTCTTTGGCTAGATGGTACTCAGTATAGTGCCAGGGAATAGATCAGCAGTTAGGACACAGCTCTAGTGACCAGATGCTATAAAAACTCGAGCGAGAGGCCTGGACCCTGGGCACAGACAAAGCCGATGTCCATGGAAGCTGTGATGACTCAGTGTGGCCCATGATAACTTTAGCTATGGGCCAGGTGATGGGCAGGTTCGACGATCAATTCTTCTTAAGTATTTCTTACTGAGTTTCAATGTGTGAATGATGCAATTACAAGAAATCGGTGCTCTCCCAGGGTTGGGAAGGCCTGCCATAGGGGAAGAATGAGATTAGGCTCAGGTCTAGCCAAGACAAATTCAGAATGAGACTTTGAATAAAGAATGGTGATAAGCTGGTCACAGCGTGAAAACTCCCAAGATCTGGGTCTGAGTCTTGATTCACTTTGGAGCCCTTTGAACTTGGAGTGTCTCCAGACTTGTTACTACTACCCAAATAACTGAAAGGTACCTGTATAATAAACATGTCTGTAAGAGTTTAGTAAATGCTAGACCGCAATGAAGATGGGAAGGACATTCCAGGAAATGGGGACAAAATGAGGATGAAATCGCAATGTTCTTGGCTTTGGGGGCTGAGTGAAGATTGACACTCAACACAGAGAGAGGTCAGTCTGGCCAGACAACTGTTCTGGGGGACAAAGTTCATCTTTGAAGTGTGTTTTCTAGAATTATTTCAGTAGAGTGAGATTCTGGACTTCCTGCCTTATCCGTGGAATGACTGTCATTTCAACAGCTGTCATCGTCAACCCTGGAGGTCCACACCAACAACCTGGGGTGACTCAAACCTCGTCTCAGTCCACAGACCTGCCTGTCATCCAAGATTCTGATTCACTTGGTCTGAGCTGCAGTCCGAAGGATGGAGTTATTTTTGAAGCTGCCAGGTGAGTTTGACAGTGGAAGCAGGACTCTGATCACTGCTGTAGAGACTTCATTTTTCTGCCCACACCAGGACTCATGATTAAGGAAACCTCTGCCCAGAGGGTGGTGCTCTCACAGCATGGGTGCATGGGGGAGAAGAAGGAGGTGTGTGCGTAGGGCTTATTGAAGAGAGATGTGATTTCTAATAGGTGTCTGCAATCAATTAATTAATCAGTCACAATGCTTTCAAACTGTGGTGCTGGAGAAGACTCTTGGGAGTCCCTTGGACTGCAAGGAGATCCAACCAGTCAATCCCTAAAGGAAATCAAACCTGACTATTCTTTGGAAGGATGGATGCTGAATCTGAAGCTCCAGTACTTTGGCCACCTGCTGTAAAGAACTGACTCATCTGAAAAGACCCTGATGCTGGGAAAGACTGAAGGCAGGAGGAGAAGTGGACAACAGAGGATGAGATGATTGGATGGCATCATTGTCTCAATAGACGCGAGTTTGTTCAAATTTTGGGAGACAGTGAAGGACAGGGAAGTCTCGCGTGCTGCAGTCCTTGGGGTCACAAAGAGTCAGACACAACTGAGTGACTGAACAATAGCCACAGCAATGTTAAAAAGCAGGGAAATAAAAATGAATAACCCAGATTCTTCCCTCGGAGGTCCTGTGTTTAGCCTATTTGGGAATCATCCACTCCAATAGCCTCAGTTGATAGATAATAACATTTGATGCTTCAGTCAAGAGACCGTGACTTGCCCAAGGTCATAAGGCTGACAAGTGCTGGATTCCTGTTCTCACACAATTGTCTGTGCATTTTATCCGAAACAGACTGTATATCCATTTAAAGTATATCAGGTCACCCATAACCACAAAATAATCAGTTACTATCCTGGAATGCAAAGCAAAGTCATTAAGATAATGGTTTTATTTGCATCGAGGCACTGTTAGGCCAAGGTCTTTGTCGTTGTTACTGTTCAGGCACTAAGTCGTGTCCGATTCTTTGCTATCCCATGGACTGCAGCACGCCAGGCTTCCCCGTCCCCCTCTATCTCCCAGAGTTTGCCCAAGTTCATGACCATTGAATCAGTGATGCCATCCAACCATCTCATCCTCTGTTGCCCTCTTCTCCTATGGTCTTTATCAAGATACAGAAAAATCACCGAGATACTGTATGGCACGTGGAGCTCGGCTCAATGTTACGGGGCCGGCTGGACGGGAGGGGAGCTTGGGGGAGAATGGATACACATATTGGAGAAGGAAATTGCAGCCCACTCCAGTATTCTTGTCTGGGAAATCTCATGGACAGAGGAGCCTGGCGGGCTACAGTCCGTGGTGTCGCAGAGTCAGACAGGACTTAGCAGCTGAAGAACAAGAGTCCATGTATACGTATGGCTGAGTCCCTTTGCAGACCACCTGAACTAGCACAACATCACTAATCAGCTATACCCCAATCCAAAATAAAAAGTTTAAAAACAAGCGAACAAAAATAAAACGATTCCCTGGATCCTCAAAAAAAAAAAAAATAAATCACTGAGAAGAAATTATGTCAGTTTTCTAAACATACAACTATTTTCACACCCATGAGTCAATCACATTGATGAAAACGTATGACAAAAGCATGCATTGATGGAGGGAGTGTCATGGCAGGTATGTGAAGCTCACAAGCAGATCAGTTTAATCATCAGAAGAGCCGCGGCAGATCTCCTGATGCGCTCTGTGTAACTCCATTGAAGAAATGCAAATACAGCGTCCCGATCCATTTCGTATAACCTTTGTCACCAGTGTTCACTGACAGATGTACAATGTGTTTCCCATCAAGTCATCGTGTGCATTATGCAAGTTGATAGGAATTATGCATTATGCAATTTTACGGAGCAGTTTGTGGTCACCACGTGTGATTAAGAACTGCTGTGCGCACTGCAGACTCTAACTGCATCCGACAGCGATCGAAAAAGCGCTTCACAGGGTAAGAGTGTTGCAGGAGATTCGTCCGTCGGGAAGGGCCAAGGACGAGTGAAACTGACTGCTTAGCGGCTGATGATAAAAATCAGGATAAGGACCGGCGTGCTTCTGTGGTGGGCTGAAGACTCTCTCAAGAGAATCTCCACCTCTGTCCTTCCGTGTTCACTTATGATCAGCAAGGGGAGTCCGGGAACAGGATGAGGACCATGGTGGGGAGAGGGGCCAGGGGAAGCTATGTGTAGAACCCCAACTTGAGTTCTTACCCCTGTTCTCCTCCCTGTCCTAGCTCAGACTGGCTCCAGGGGAATGAGAGGAGCCTCATCCGATCCACCTCCAGGATGAACAGGAGGTCCCAGTTGATCGAGTGGAGGCTGTGGGAGAGGGGTTCAGGGCAGCCCGAGAAACACTGAAGGTGCTCAGGGCATGAACACCAGGCAGTGGCCAGGAGCTGAACCATGAGGGCTGTGTGTTCTCCCAAACGGAGGCTGTCCTTCAGAGGGGCTTTCTGCCGGGTCTGAGCTCACCCAAGGCATGGAAAGTGTCAGTGCGGGGGAACCTCCCTCCAGCACCTCCTTTAAAACCGAATCTGAGGCTTCCTCCCCTGTGAGTCCTTCCAGAGGAGGGGCACCCTCCCCTTTCCACATATAATGCGCAGAACTGCTAAGCCATAAAGTGAGCTCAAAGACGCTCCCTGCAAAGACTACAAAAACCAGACCTACAAAATGATAACCAGGAGTTTATAACTCATAACTCCACGCACGTGATCTTGAACAGGGAAGGCTTTTTGAACTGCAACCTTTACATCCCAATCCAATAGTTCTTCCGGCTTTGAAATGTCCACAATCTGAATTTTATAGGGATTACTTTTTATTATAGGTAGAGCAATTAAATCTCCATATTGAAGGATGTAAACCTTTTAAGGCCCTTCTCCAAGTATCAAAAGAAAAGGAGGCTTATATTTAACAGGTGTGACAACCCAATGCAGGACATTTCATTGACCAAGAGCTTGACGTTCTCCAGTAACAAATACTTAAATTAATCCGAAACATCTTTCAGATAAAAGGGATTTCAGAAAGAATTAAGTCGACCACAAAACTTTATACAGAAATCTCATGTATGAAATACTTAAAAATGCTAATTCTTGAGGAATGTGTCAAGGGGTGTTTTTATAAAATCTTTCCTTTTAAATTATATTTTATGAACTTTAAATGATCGTATTTCCTATCCATCCCATAGCATAGATAACGAACGTGTCTTCATTACTTGTATCCTGTTGACCTTTCAAATTAATTAACTGGTGGAAATTGCCCTTGACCTTGATTATGGCCCAGACTGAAGGGAGTGCTCTGGTAGAGGGTAAGATTAGATCATATGAGAGAAAAAATTTCCTAACTGCAACTGCAAGATACAATCAGTTGGAGGAGATGGTGTCCTAACTTTGCAAAACTCTGAGATTCTTGGTTCTAAGATTTTTCACTGTTAATAGACTCAGCTTTGAAAGTGGTCTCAGTATGAGGTTTTGTTTTTTACAAAACAATTCTCTCCCCCTTCTCCTCCCCTCTCCCCGCTCCTCTGGAAAATGTGTGAGGTGGGCATGTTTATGACGCCTTTCTCTGTGGGGTGTATTTTGAGGAAGGGGAGAAAAGTATCAAAAGGGAGCCACAGATAACATTGGTTCAAATATTGTGTTTTTTCTGAACTCACGTTTTTTTCTGTTCTCAACAGTGGCAACCTGGATTGTTGAAGTCATGCTTGGCTATTAAAGTACAGTTCTTTATTCATAAAGCAGGCTCCCCTGTTAGCAGTATTACTAACATACTAACATAGTATATTACTTCCAGTATTGTTCTATCCTATCAGAGTACTCGGTCCTACTGATGATGTTGAAGGAACTTGCTAGGGTCATGTTGTATTATGAAGCAGAGTCATTGCCAGGGGCTCCTGATCTCAGTGGTCAGGGGGAGAAATGATTCACTTTAAAGCACTCCCCTAAATCATAAAGGTGGCTTCTCGGGTGACTCAGTGGTGAAGATCACCAGCAATGCAGATGTGGGTTTGACCCCTGGGTCGGGAAGACCCCTTGGAGAAGGAAATGGCAATCCATCCCAGTATTCTTGGCTGGGAAACCCCATGGCAGAGGAGAGTCCATGGGGTCTTGAAGAACTGGACGTGACTTAGCCACCAAACAACAGAATCTTAAGGGCTCCCTGTGGCGTGTTGGATGTGAATGGCCAAGAGCAAGATTTCTAAATACAGCCAGGTTGCTTGGATGTGGGGCTTCTTTGGACATTAGCTCTAAAGAAAAGAAACCAAAATATGCAATTAAGGGGGAAGGCAGGTTGGATATTTTTTAAGATCTCGTGAACGGCAGTGACACTTCTGTGTTCCTACTGTTCTGTGTTACTACTACCGATGGAGCAGTTCAAAGGAGTCAGTCAATTTTGCAAATGACGATTCTAGCACAGACTGTAAAAACTGATATGGTCCTATTACTGAGATCCACGTTTCAGTATGCATTCTGCTTTTTGTACCAGGACCTCGGAGAGAAAAGGACTGCATGCTTCTCAGAAACTTAGTCTGTTTTCGATATTTCCTTTTTATTGGTATCTTCTGCCCACCTATGGAGAGGTGGGCTTGTGTCCCATATGCAGTGGTGTGCCTGTTTGTCCAAGAAATTTCCTAGGAATGCATTTGTAGCTTGTGAGGCTTGTCTGTTTAAAAGAGAAACACTTCCTCGGAGAGGGTGGAGTGGTAGATTTTCGTATCAATGATCTCATTTTGGCATCTGTAGGGTTAAAGAACCTCTCAGAATCTATAGGTCCTAGAGAAGGCGGTTTCTAAACTCCGCTGCTGCTTAGACTCATCCTATTTCCCCCCTCAGCAAACAGGAACTAGAGCACTAAAGGGCTTTTTTTTTTTTTTTTTTAAATTGGAACGTGTGTAGGGAGGGGGCATACTCTTGATGCCCACTTACAACCCTGAGCCTGACCCAGACTTGGGGGTCTCCGTGTGTTTTTTCTTCCCTCTCTCTCTCTCTCTTTTTTTTCTATTATTTTGGCAGACTTTTTGGAATGTCTGGGAGCTAAGGGCTTTGCTTCATGGAGCAGAATTCTGAAGCAAGAGAAAGAGAAAGTTATAGACTAAACCACAGAAATGTAAACACGTCTACAGCTAAAATAACTCCACTTTCATTGAAAACACTCCTCCTTCACAATCAGACTTCTGTGTGCTATGGTCAATAAAACGGCATGTTAATAGCGACCAATTAATAGATTATGTTGCCCGGCCTTAAAAGTTGAGGGAGTTTTAATTATTATTTTTCAAATTAAAGGAGTGCTTATTTCGCTCCCTTCCCTTGGGGTTGCGGCGGGGGTGGGGGGGGGGGGCGCGACTTAGCTTTCTTTCTGGCTGTTTGCTGAAATTCTTGGCTGTTAAAAAGTTTGGAGAGGGAGAGACACGAGTAGTTTTCACTTGGTTGGAAGGGGAGAGCCTGCAAGGGAAGGGTCTGGGATGAATTCCTAGCTATCACGCTGGACAGTCGTGACGGTGCCCGCGGGACATGGTCGAAGAGAGGCAGCACCCAGGTAAGCGCGGTTTTGAAGTCAGAATTCCCTTATAAGCTGTAACATCTGGAGGGCTTCAGAGCCGCCGGACCGGAGGAGCCAAACCTCGCGCGCGGCTCCCCCTTTCGGAGGCGGCGTCTTGGGGACACCCTGCTGCCGAGGGCTGCTGTCCCTGCGTCTGTCGGGCCCGCCCGGCGGTCTCCCGGACGGCTCGGCATCCTAGCGGCTGCGCCCGCGCCTCCGGAGCCCCTCCACCCTGGCCCCAGGCTCTCAGGACGCGCACCAGGTAGTGACTCCAGGTGTGACCGAAGCCGGTGGCACCCGGCATCGCCGTCTCTTAATTTGAGGGCGACGTTTATGTCAATTCTCAGCAGCATCCGTGGCAGCCCCAGAGGTCATTTTCACCTTCTTCCGACACAACCGGTTTGAACTTTTATTATTTGTAATATGTGTGTAACGGTTGAGGCGGGGGAAAAAGTCACTTCTAAGTTCCGAGGAGGAAGCACTTCCGCGGCATCTCCCACCGCTCGGCCCTCGCCTGCCCCAGCCTGTGCTCGGCTTCTCGCTCCTCTCCGCTCCTGGACGCGCGTCCTGGTTCTCCTCCCGCCGCCGCCCGGGCCGGGACTCTGGCTCTCCGGTCCCAGGCTCCGCTCCTCCCCTTTCTCCCCCTCCTCCTCGCCGTCCTCCTCCTCTTCCTCCTCGGAGCCGCCCGCCGCGTCCCCAAAGCCCGGCAGTGTCCGGACCTGCCCACGCCGCCGCGCTCCTTGGCCCCAGGGCGCGCCCCCCGGACACGCGCGCTGGGCTACCCACGCGCGCCCCCCGGACACGCGCGCGCGCCGCGTCCACGCGCCCCCCGGACGCGCACGCACAGAATCCACGAGCCCCTGGACACGCGCGCGCGCGCGGATACCCAGGCGCACCTGGACACGCGCGCTCGCGCCCCGCGCGCCCCCCCCCGCCCCCGCCCCGCCCCGCCCCCGGCGCGCACTCCCGGATCTGGAGCCGCGCGTCGGGGCGGCAGCCCTGCTCGGCGATTGGCGGGAGCCGGGGCCTCCGGGAGGCCGGCGCCCACACCATGGGCTGAGCCCGGCGGCGCCCAGGGACTCAGTGCCGCCCGGCTCGGCGGCGGCCCCAGTCAGGCACGCGCGCCGGCACACGCGGGCGCGGACACGCGCGGACACCCACGTGCGCAGCGCGCCCTCCCCCGACGGCGGCGCTCGCTTCTCGGTAAGTCCCGCGCCCCGCGCGTCTTGCCCGGCTCCCGCGGCGGGGACGGTGGCGGCCGGGTGACCCAGCTCTTCCGACGGCGCCGGGACGGATGGGGTGTGTGACGCCGGGAGGGCCGGTCCGTCGTTGCCCGGGTCCTGGGGAGGCGCGCGCGCCCCGGCTACCCGCGAGGGCTGGGGAAGCCGAGCGCGGGAGCTTCGTCTGGGCTCTCAGCGAGCGATGATTTGTTGTTGTCTGGAGTGGAAATAAGGCTTGAATGAAAGCCCACGCTCGGCTGAGAGTCGATACCAGGTGTGGGCTTGGCTGTCGCTGCCCGTTCAGTCCTTCCGTGGGTGGAATCGCCCTTCGACGGCACCCTCACCGCGCTCTCCCGGACCTCAGCTTCCTCTCTTTTCTCTGCATCTCTGTCTTTTCCCCTTCTGACACCTCGGCCTGCAGCTGTTACGTTTATGTGCTCCCCCGTTTACCGCTTACTGGGGACACTTGGCATATTTAAAAATTATACGTGTATCTCTCAGCAAGCCTTGTTGGTTTCTGTCTGAAATACGACGTCCTTGGACCACAGCTATATGTTGTCTAGGTATTTTACAAAAGGTACCACCTAGAATTATTTTTAACATTTTAAAGGATTTAGATGCTATTGTTAACAGCAGACTACACTGCCTCATAAATGGATAAACAGTTTTAATGCAGGGGTGAATGTAATGCACTTCTTCGTTAGGATGATGATAGTTTCGTTATCCTTTCCAAAGAAACGTATTCCTAAGTGCCACAGCTTTCCCACCATGCGTGTTTCTGGAGCTTCTGTAGTTCAGAAAACTTTCAGTGTGACTTAAGAAACAATTTTAGTCTTCCCCTAGTGACATACACGGGGCATAGAGGTTATTTATTTTTTTCAGCATTTTCAGTTCTCTGCAAATAGCTTAGAGCCCTTGACCGGCCTCAGCTACCCTCACCTTATCACCGGGAGGACTGTCACAGTCCTGGGGTTAACCCTTGCTGTGCTGGCGGCACCTCGCACTGGCTCTCTCAGTGGGAAGAGTGGGCAATAGAAGTTGTATGAAAACCCTAGCCAGATGAATTAATTCATCGTATGTCAAATTATGAATGAGCTAACCATGCCATTGAAATGGCAGTTCTAGGGGAAACAGGATAAGCTGTGCAAACCTGTGGCTACTACTGCAAAGTTTTCTAATTCTGAAGAAAGGCTTTGTTGAGTGCTAGACACATCACAGATCCTCTCGTGGTCTGGTAACCCAGGCTTCCATTTGAATCAATAACTTGCATAGTACACTAAACTAGCAAACGGGTTTTATGTCTCTTTGAATTATTTGTTTAAGGATATATAATTCCAGCTACACTTAAAATGTTGGTTTCCCTTCTATCACTGTATAGTTATTTTCCTGTTAAAAATGAGGGGTGGCATTGTGATATGTTGTTTTCCATGTATCTATTCTCTTATGATGAGTTCTTGGTTATTTAGTCTAAAGTGCCTTCTTTAGGTAAATTTTTGAAAATTCTTGGTTGCCATTTGATTATGTAATGGGGCTGCATGTACACTTCTTTATAAGCTTTGCCCCCGGCCACTTCTTAGGTTTTGTTTTGGTATTAAGAATCTTATTGCGTTTCTAATCTCATAAGATCAGCTCATTTATTTGTGGTAGAGGCTGAGACCCCAGTGGGGTGCCAGATATATAAATAAGAAGTAAAGCCTGTTTGAAAGATGTCAACTTTGATTTTGAACTTAAGTACTATTCTAAAATTTTATGCATTGTGCATATATGGAATATATCATATTTTATAAGTAGGTAATGGGAGACTTTCAACTTTTTTTCTAACATTAATATCAGGTCTAGTTTTTCCTTGTTACCTGTCCTTAAACACAACAAAAATAAATAAAAGGAGGATTTGTTTCTTCACAAGACAGAGGAACTAATGTTCCAAAGATCTTTTCCTATTCCCCAGTGAAAAACTGGAGCAGGTCAGTGTCAATCATATGATACGGAGGGTGGGGAGACAGTGTCATGTTGAATAAATGTTGGTGCCGCCTGCTCTTTCATAGAGCTCGGTTCAGGAGGTGTCGACAGAGAGATACCCCCCCTTCTAAGGAGGCTGCTGGGGCCTAGGACCTGAGATGTGGTCCCCGTAACTGAGATCAGAAGGAAGTCATTATGAGCAGAGTCCTGGCCTTGTGGCGCTGAGAGGCAGGTTTGTGTTTCAAGTGGGCGCTGGTCTCTCTAAACGCAGGTCTCTTTCCACCTCCTGGCTTGGTCACCCTTTGCATCTCAGGGCCAAGATTTTCCAGGCGAGGAGGAGAATTCCATTTTCTTTCCCCAAAGGGTAAGGACACGTGGGCATTCCCAGGATATATCATCCTTTAAAATACAACTTTTCTTTTATCATATGCCTGTACCTTGAATTTGAAACTCTTCAAACCTTTGGAGTTGCAAAGGTTCAAGTGTTTTGGGATATAAGAGGGATTCAAGTGTTTTGGACATGGTTGCAGCAGATTTTGATACCTGGTGGAAGCAGTGGGTGTTCGAGTTTGGTAACCGTGTCTGTTAAAGTCCCTGGGGGGACTTTGAAAGTCCCTGAAGTAGCTGGTGACCCTTAGCCACGAGGTCTCCTAGATTTCCCTGTATTGTTGACGTCATGAGGGCATCCTCCTTGGTCCTGTTTGTGCCCTCACTCGGCTCAGGAGCAGTTCATTGGCTGGACATTGTGCATGGTCAGTATACATCTTCTCACATTCATAGATTCAAGGCCGTCGTTCTGTGGATAAAAACAACAGAAGTCTCCAGTGGTTGGGCTATCATCCACCCCAATTTTTCAAAATGACCAGGGGGAAATGTTGCCCTCTTAACTTTTTACCTTTTTTACTTTCAAACATTTGAGTATTTAAAAGAGAGAGGATTTGGTGCTTTGCTTTGGCAGCACTGCAGATCCAGTGAAGGTAGTGAAGTGATCTAAAGGCAAGTGGTCTAAAATTACTTTGCTAAATTTAAGTGTAAGTGAGATGTCGACAGCACCAAGTAATTAAAGGGTGCACCTAAAAATGGAATGCTGGGTCTGAGTTTTAGATTTAAAGTAACTTTTAAGTTCTTCTATTTTGACAGTGGCATGTCATCATCTGGAAGACCCTGATTGCGTATGAGAAACCGTAATTTAACAATGAAAGTAGGGGGTTCAGTTACCTTGACTCGGTGCATGGTCAGAAGCCTGAGCAAAGGAAGTTGAGTTCTGTGCCTTTTTTTTTTTTTTCTGTTTCAGAATGACCGTGAGTGAAGCTGGAAATATCCTTAAAGTGTGTAAAATAGACCTTTTGAGTTAATTTATCACCTCTGAAAATCATAACCCTGGAGAAGTTGATGGGAGATCTGATCTAGCATAAACCATTAGCATGTCTAAGGGCTTTGAAAAACCAAGTGTTGTAGCTGCTTCCTGTTTGAGCATACCATCTAATTTTGAACTGTTTTAGTGGGAATGAGATGTTCACACGTCAGTGTCTCACATGGGATTCCTTATAGTGCTACTGTTATTTCAATAACTGTTCCCCCAGGAAAACCTACTCTCGGACAGAAAAGCAGCCCTCGGATAGGAAGGAAAACATAAATCATAAAAAAGAAAAAAAGAAAACATAAAGAATGGTTAAAAGAAAAAAAAAAAGGAAAAGAAAAACAGTCACATTTACGGTGATTTTTCAAAACCAAGAAACCCTTACTTTCGCTTGATGAAGGGCTTGGCAGAGGTTCCCAAACCTTCATTTAAAAGCGAAGAAGGGTGTTTGCCCCACAGACTGAGTGCAGGGATGAACCCGCCTTGTCATATTTCCACCGAACGGTTCTCCGTTCCCGGTGGGGAGATTCGTTCTCTCCGTGACGGAGTGGAAATGTAGGTTATGGATTTTTTGGGAGCTTTACAAAAGTAGTCAAGCTGGGAAGTAAAAGACGTGTGTGCACATTTTTCTTGTGCTCCGGGCTGGGAGGTTTGTGTTGCCACCTTTGGGGCAGGAGCACTTTTGTGAACAGTCGTCAGCAGCCTTGTGGAGGTGGATTCGGGTTGTGGGCTGTGCCTTTCTGTGTGAACTGAGCTGCATGTCAGGCTATGTGTCTTCTGAACCGCGGGGCAAACCCAGGATCTTACAGTGTCTGTTAACGACCTGTTGCCTTCATGGAATCGATGGATTGGATCAGGCAATGGAAAAGCGCTGTTCCCTTCCCTCTGCGCTGCCCCAGCTTGGCGTTCTGCGCCTGCTGAAGCCAGTAGGATTCTCCGGCTTTTGAGAAGAGATTGAAAGAAGCTGTAATGAGGAGCCTGGAGGGAGGGAGGGGATACCTTGGGAGCCTGGGAGTCTTACATGGAACCTACCAAGAACTAAGCTAGATGTAAATAATATTTGAAGTCTGTGCTAGTAATGTGAAATGTTTGGAAACACAAACCATGCACACTTACCATCTCAACATAAAACCTGAAATTAAATATTAGAAAGTTGAGATTTCTTTTATTGGGAAACAAGGTAAAAAAGCATTTTGAAAGGATATCAGTGGGTGACTTAGGAACATTTTAAGAAGACCTTGTTTGAAGAAGAATGGAGTCTCATTAAAATCACATGCAACCTCACAAAGCTGATGCGAGCCCTCTGCAGGATTTACAAATTTGAGTCTATGATTGCCTCAAATTCAAACATGTCTTGTGCAAGGCTGGCTCTTTTTGGAGTGCAAGTTACTGCAGCAAGAAGACAGAATAAGCAAAAATGGAGGAAAAAAAAATTTGCTTCTTCAGTATCCAAAAATACTTCCTAGTCTGTTTGATCCTGGCAGGAAATTTTATTTCACTCCAGGGTTTTAAAACAGAAATAATGACAATGAGGATCAGACCCAGGGAATATGGTGAGTCTTTTCTGGAGAAAGGGGTGTTAGGTCTGCATATTACCTGTGTTTAGGTTCTGAAACTCCACCCCAAACCCTGCCATTCAAACAGAAAAGCGATTGTTGCTTGCTGCTTTCTGGGTCAAACAGAGAGGGTTTTAACAGCTGGAATGGGATCAGGTCTGAAAGCAGTTTATAATCCTATTTCATGATAGACTTCGAGGGATTTTTGCAGCTTTGTAAGACTTGTAAATATAGATGATTAAACAGAACACTCTTAAGAGCAGTTTCTCCTGTGTAATGTACACCCAAATTGAAAACTGGAGGTAAGTCCAGAAAATCACCCTATGAGCATGTAGAAGCCACAGTCAACTACCAGGAGGCAGAAAGGGGTTATGTCTGTGTAAAGGCTAAGATTGCATTTGCAGTTACGTTTTGCAATTACGTTTTTCTCTGCAAACGTGAAGTACTATACCATGTTGAATTTTGTTTATTACATTTAAACAACCTGGAAACACATTTCCCTATCAGAATTTATTGATTACCTATTAAATGAGAGCACAGTCCTAAGAGATGGGAACGTGGATCACAGAGAGACTAAGACACTGGACATACCTACAGATTAGAAAAACAACTGCAAATGTAATGGAAAAGCCACAACATTCCAGAGCTCGCCTGTCCGCCGACTCTGGCTGCTGGTGTCCTGCCTGGGTTATTCTTTGCTCAACTAGTTGTACGGACAACATGCAAACAAAATTGTAGCCCCTTTCACTCCAAATAGCTAATGGCATTCACCCTGAACGCAGCATCCCTGGGATAAATGTCCACGGGATAAATGTTTGAGGTCAGATTTGACCTAGGCTTGGAAGGTTCAGGATTCTGGCAGAGGAGGGGCATTCTGAGTCACGGCAAGGCAGGTGCCAGGAAGAGAGGAGGCGGGCAGGCTGACCTTTCAGTGCACAGCCCTGTGGGGAAGCCTCAGGTCAGGCCTTCAGGAGCTGAAATCTACGAAGGTGCATGCGCTATGGAATCTAGAAGGGCGATGAAGGCTCAGGCCACATGTCTAGAGGATGCACCGCCATAGAGACTAGAAAGGGGTGAGTGCATAGGCCGTGGGATCTAGAAAGGGGTGAGCGCACAGGCCATGGGTGGGTTCTAGAAAGGGGTGAACGCATAGGCCGTGGGATCTAGAAAGGGGTGAGCGCACAGGCCATGGGTGGGGTCTAGAAAGGGGTGAACACACAGGCCGTGGGTTCTAGAAAGGGATGAACACACAGGCCGTGGGGTCTAGAAAGAGGTGGATGCACAGCCATAGAATCTAGAAAGGGGTGAATGCACAGGCCGTGGGGTCTAGAAAGGGGTGAACGCACAGGCTGTGGGTTCTAGAAAGGGGTGAATGCATAGGCCGTGGGATCTAGAAAGGGGTGAGCACACAGGCCATGGGTGGGGTCTAGAAAGGGATGAACACACAGGCCGTGGGGTCTAGAAAGAGGTGGATGCACAGCCATAGAATCTAGAAAGGGGTGAACGCACAGGCCGTGGGTTCTAGAAAGGGGTGAGTGCACAGGCCGTGGGGTCTAGAAAGGGGTGGATGCACAGCCATAGAATCTAGAAAGGGGTGAACGCACAGGCCGTGGGATCTAGAAAGGGGTGGATGCACAGCCATAGAATCTAGAAAGGGGTGAATGCACAGGCCGTGGGGTCTAGAAAGGGGTGAACGCACAGGCTGTGGGTTCTAGAAAGGGGTGAACGCACAGGCCGTGGGGTCTAGAAAGGGGTGGATGCACAGCCATAGAATCTAGAAAGGGGTGAATGCACAGGCCGTGGGGTCTAGAAAGGGGTGAACGCACAGGCTGTGGGTTCTAGAAAGGGGTGAACGCACAGGCCGTGGGTTCTAGAAAGGGGTGAGTGCACAGGCCGTGGGGTCTAGAAAGGGGTGAACGCACAGGCCGTGGGTTCTAGAAAGGGGTGAGCACACAGGCCGTGGGTGGGTTCTAGAAAGGGGTGAACGCACAGGCCGTGGGTGGGGTCTAGAAAGGGATGAATGCACAGGCCATGGGGTCTAGAAAGAGGTGAGCGTACAGGCCGATGCCATTGTTGGGTTCAGCAGAGCCGCCTGCTTGAATGAGACCAGTGTGACAGTGAGCCAGGGCACTGGGCTCTGCAGTGTGGGGGGCAGTGGTCCCTAGGGGGTGCTCAGGTGCTCTGTGGGCCCCATCAGAGGCCACCCTCGCACCTGCTGTGGGTCAGTGCTGGGGAAGTTTGTATCTCGTCCACAGGTCCTTCTCTCTCACAGCCTTTGGGGAGAGCTTCGTTTTTCGTCTCAGCTTCAGGAGCAGCTGTGTGAGTTGGGTGCCGGCCAGCGTGGAGGCCTGCGTGTGCCCAGCTCTGGCCTGGGTGCAGGACCCCGTGGCCTGCGTGGTGGACAGCTGAGTTCTGAGCAACTCCTCCTGTTCTTTCCCTTGGTTCCCTTTAGTCTCAGCTCTGCTGTTTACTTAGCATCTACTTCAGAATTTAAAGCAAAACAAAACAAATCCTTGTCATATCATGTGTATCCTTGTGGATCGCTTTCAGTCCTTCTACAGGACAGGGTAGGGTATAAATAAAATAATAAACTAATCCCCATCATTAGAGTCAGACAAAAAGTAATCTCGACCATGCCAGAGGAAGATCAGAAAACACTTCCCAAAGGTCGGGCTGCACCAGGGCAGATCATAGCTCTGGTGGGCCGGATGGGGGTGAGGGCCCCCCGCTCCCATCATGGGCGGCTGCCTGGGGCCACCCCCAGGCTTGGGGTGTGGGACGTGCCATCTGGGAACTGGGTGACACCTTGGTGGGTGCTGGAAAGGCCCGACCTCTGGCATTGGAAGGACTGATATAAACGCCTCTGGCAGGAACCCAAGTGTGAATTAAAAGGTAGCGAGTGGGGCTTCCCAGGTGGCCCAGTGGTTGAGCATCTGCCTGGCAGTGCAGGGGACACCAGGTTGATCCCGGGTCTGGGGAGGATCCCACCTGCTGCTGAGGAACTCAGCCCAAGAGCCTCAGCTGCTGAGCCCGAGCCCACGCGCTGTGACACCATGCGCCGTGACAACCACGCGCCGTGACAGTCACATGCTGTGACACCACGCGCCGTGACAACCATGCGCCGTGACAACCACGCGCCGTGACAACCACGCGCCCCCCAGAGCCTGTGCTCTGCAGCCAGAGATGCCGCCGCAGTGAGCAGCCCACGCGCTGCTGTGCAGAGTAGCTCCTGCTCACTGCATCGAGAGAACCTGTGTGCAGCAACCAGTGCAACCAAAAATAAATAAATCTTAAAAACAACAAAAAGAAGTAGGGAATAAAGGAATCCTGCCAAAGGGGAGGGAGATGTGATGTTTGTTTGGAGCATGCTCGCTGACCTGGACTGCCCACCAGATGGTGCAGACGTGGGAGCCCTGTTGCTCTGGGGTGTCCTCACCACGGCTCTGTGAGGTTGGGGGCTTTATTGACCCCATCTTCCAGAGTAGCAAGAGTGAGGCTCCCGAGTGATCGGCGTGGCCAGAGTTACCCAGATGGTCAGAGCCAAGGCAGAGGCAGAACACAGCTGGGGGATCGGCTTTGGATCTCCGGTGCCGCCAGGAGTTCTCTGGGTCAGAGCAGAGGGTCCGCTTCCAGAAGTGACGACGGGAAGCGGGCAGGTGACGTGGGGACTGGGAGGATGGGAGGTCAGAGGGTGCCGGGTGGGGGGAGTAGAACGCGAATCTCATGTGTAGCTTGTAGCTTTCAGCTTTCTAGTGGCCATGTTACAAAAGGAAAAAGAGACAGATGAAATTCATTCTAATAATCTCTTTTATGTAATGCGGTGTGTCCAAAATATTATCACTTCAAGTGTCATTTATATAAAAATGTGGATGAACTCTTTTACTTTTTTACCTATATTAAATTTCAAAATCCGATGTGTCGTTTACACAGGTGTTTAGTTACATAGGTGGTTTAGTTGCTCAGTCGTATCCGACTATTTTTTGACCCCCCCCATGGACTGTAGCCCACCAAGCTCCTCTGTCCATGGGGATTTCCTGGGCAAGAATGTTGGGTTACCATGTCCTTCTCCAGGGGATCTTCCCGACCCAAGGATCAAACCTGCGTCTCCCGCATCTCCTGCTTTGCGGGCTGTCTCTTTCCCCACTGAGCCACCAGGGAAGCCCAGTTTACATACAGCACATCTCAGTTTTGGACTGGCCGTGTGTCACATACCTAATAGCCACACGAGTGGCTCCTGAATTGGACTGTGCAGGTCGGGAATATTCAGCAGCGGAATTCAGATTTAATATAATTAGTGGCCGTGAAGTCTATTGTATAACTTGATCACAGGAATAGAATTTTTGTGACTTGATGTCCCTCTTGGCAGTATTATCCAGTACCTCATGCTGGAGCCAGAAATGATAGCAGTTAAAAAGGGAACGTTAGCATGGTATGTACAGCATCAGATCTGCAGTTTTCAAGTTGGAGGGATCACGAATATATGATTTCTTGTCAACTCGCTTCATGCTTTTCAAAGCCAAAACCAAATATCTGCTTTCACACTGAAACTTTGTATGCCCGGTGATGCATAGTTTTTGTTAGAATCGTCTTCTGACAACCTCAGGTGTAAACATCTTGAGTATTCCCTGTTTAATGCTGATGTCGACAGATGACATATGTCATTTTTTTGCACGCGGACAGTGTGTTGAGAATAATGCTATTGGTCATTTTGAGGAACAGCATTCATGAGGTGCTGGAGCCCCAGAGAAAGAAAGGATAACCGTCGGATGGATTGCTATGGAATTAGCTCCCAAGACCACATGTTCGTTCACGGGTTCCATGAAGGCAGAGCACATCCAGCGGAGACCTTTCTGTGGTGCTGAGCACTGAGTTTCACGGCACGTCTTACAAAGTCAGTCGCCTCGCTCGCATGCCGCTTCTGATTACCGATATACCTTGTGTAATGTAGTCGTGGAGCAACTCAGCCCTTTTACCGTGTGAATGGTTTTGTTGTTGTTCTGTTGCTTAGGCGTGTCCAACTCTGAGACCCCATGGACTGCAGCACGCCAGCCTCTCCTGCCCTTCACTGTCTCCCAGAGTTTCCCCTGAATGAGAGGTTTGTGTAGGATTCAGGACCTGCTCTGGGTAGTTCTGTGCTCATCCCCACCCGAGCTGGAGGGAACGTCCTTCCCTTGTTCTGGTTTGTTTTCCTCATGGGCGGTGCTTACCGCAAACTTAGCAAGACTGCGTTAAATAAAATGCGTGCCTTTTCTCAACTCTAATTTGCTGCACAGAATCTTAACGCCTAATTCAGGGCAACTGAACACAGAGAGAAAGGATATTGCGATTTATTAAAAGGAAAAAAAAAAAAAAAAAGAGCCAGAAAACACACAACTCCCAAACAGGGCTTTGTGTGCTGGTCTGCATGTGACGAATCTCTTATTGTCCGATGCTTCATTTTGGATCGGCCGAGGAGGATAAGTCAGAACATGAGGATGTTTGTGGTCTGTGAGGCGTGTGGTGGGGCTCGGTGCTTTCAAAGGCAGGCAACACGTTTAAACCTTGTAGCTCAGTCCTGATTCATTTGACCCGGAGCATCAGCTGCCAGGGGAGAGGCCGTCGGGGTACCTGCAGTTCTGTTCTGAGACCTACTGCACGTCCACTGGATGCCCTGCGGGTAGCTCCACACTCTTTTCCCCCACGGGAGTGCAAATTCAATTTTAAAGTCTCAATTGTATTTGAGAAGTCTGAAGCACATTAAGCCTTCTTAAATAATTCACTCGGGGTTACGTTCAGTGAACATGTGTAAATATGAGAACGTGCGAGGCAAGTGGTCTAAACACAGAGGGAATGTGAGACCACAGTGATGGGAGCCACGTGTGTGTAAGTCCTCGGAGGAAAAACCGTGTCATCGCTGGCACCCCGAGCCTCCGATGGGCAGCGTGGCTCGGAAGGGGAGATTGAAGTCCGGTTACTTCTACCCGGGATCCTCACAGTTTACTGCTTCTTGAGTAAGACCCTGGAGACAAACTCCTGAATGACTGATTGCTCATGGTGGCAGCTCTGGGCTGGGGCACAGAGCAGGTGATGGGGTCCCCTACCCCAGCCCCATATGGATCCCCCACCGGCTTCTCCAGCTGGGTGTTTGCGGGTGTGCGATGGCTGAAGTGTGCTCTTGCAAACTGCTCTGTTTAGTCAAACTTGGATTGAGCGTGTCAGCTGTGGAGGTTCTTTTTCCCCTTTCCAGGCTAAACAGCTATCATGGGCTTTAGGGATGTGTGGGCGGGTTCAATGACAGGACCCGTCTCACCCAGCAGAGTCACCTTGTAAAGGCATTGCTAAGCGTTTCCATGTCCCGGTGACCTCTGTACTCACAGATCGCCCGTCTCTGCCACCAGAGCCCCTGTCGCTCCTGCAAGGGGTCTTATTTCCTTAAGTGCCCAGACAGCACGGCTTTGAAGGTCAATGTCAGCAAAGTGTCACCTGCAGTGAGCACTCACAGGGGCTAACAGAACCACGCCAGCGAGTCTAATGAAACCAGGCTGCAGAAGTGGGGCAATGTTGGAATATCCTGCCCCTGATTGCTGTCCCGTGTCTGGTTTTCATGGAAATTTGTGTCTGGGAATGAGGGGGAATCGGAATGGATTTGCTGGAGGCAGGTGCCTGCGTTCTTTGGCCATGGCCGTCAGGACTCTGGTCCAGGATCTCCGAGGAGGGGAGGGAGTCAGAGCCACTGGAGATTCGATGAGCACTGTGCAATCTTTTTAAGACACGGAGGGTTTTCACGGACTTCCTAATGTTTGAAAATTATTCATAAAAGTCTGCCCCAGTCCGGGAGTTTTGAGGCAGAAAACATTCCCCACTTACTGTTTGTTCTCCATAAATTTACACTTTGAGGTCATCGCAGAGTTCCATCTGTATTCTGTGATGCTGGTGTATGTAATCTTCGAGATTGTGAGTAAAAAGGACTCTCTTTCTCTCTCCAGCCAGGGCACAGCCAGTTTAGGTCAGAAAATCATGCCGCATTGGGATTGGCCCTGTTAGACATATAGGGTACCTCTCCAAAAGGCTAGGAATAAACTCTGACCCAACCAACCCAGGTGAAAGAAGATTCAACAAGTGGAAATGAGGATGAGAATTTGTTATATGGCCCTGGCAAAGGAAGCAGGATTAAACGCTGTTTCTAAGCTTTTGCTCCAAGCAAGTAAAAATAAGAATCGCACATCTTGTATTTGAGAAAGTTGAATGTATTCTTTCTTTTGGGAATAAGCAAGATTCTTAGTAGACTAAGGCAGGAAGACGTTGTTTGCTATATTGAATACTTAATACAGAATGAAAAGATACTCTGGGAGATCTTTATAGTTTGTAGACATTGAAAAATAATAGGTCATTGTTTTCAAACAAGTACAGTCATCTGCTTCATTTGCATCAGAGTATTAGGTCTTTGTTTCTTTCCATTTCTATATTTTGGTTAGTCTTTGGTTTTGTTTCCTGTGCTCAATACCCACCGGCTTCTAAAACGTAAGAGGAGACATAAGAGGAGACCTGTAGGTGAATTGTTGCCTAGAGTATCTCCTTTGAAAAAGACCCTGCTGCCGGGAAGGATTGAGGGCAGGAGGAGAAGGGGATGACAGAGGACGAGATGGTTGGATGGCATCACCGACTCGATGGACATGAGTGTGAGCAAGCTCCGGGAGTTGGCAATGGACAGGGAGGCCTGGTGTGCTGTGGTCCATGGGGTGGAAAACAGTCGGACACGACTGAGCGACTGAACAGCAACAGCAGTGTAGTATAATTCTTTCAGTTCCCAATTTACAAAGAAATGATTTTGAGGACTCCTAAACAGACTGCAGTAAATGCAGACAGGATGTATTTATCACTGAAACACCTGTGCCAAATATATCAAGAAGTAATGAGATTTTGTGATACAGTTAACCCTTTGGTTTAAATTAGTCTTTTTCAACCTTTTCTGAAGAGTCTTTCCAACCTTTTTAAGAACCTTTTCAAACAGTTTTCCCTCTAATCACTCCTCTCCCACATGAATATTTAATGCCCCGGATATATAGCATATTGGTTTAGGAATTTTACATTAGACATATACATGAATATGTGCATTTGCGTGTATCTGTGCTTTATACATGAAAGAGTGAGATATTTTTTTCATCCTTCAAGAACAGATTTTAGCCCCTTTGGGAACACATGGCTTCACTTTGAGAGATGCTGATTGTTTAAGAGAAAAGAGGACAGATACTAGTCCACAGACTTAGAAAGGACTGGAAGAGGGGAGCCACTCGGGAGAGTCAGGACGTTATGCTGGGGGATTGTGTGAGCCCTTGAGTCCACAGTAGCCTGAAACTCACGGTAGTAAAGCAAAGGCCACTTTTAATTGTATTTTTTATTGAAGTATGTAGTTGATTTACAATGTTGTGTTAATTTCAAGCAAAGGCAGTCGGCAGCTCCAAGGGCTTCATTGACCTTGTGCTGCTACTGCTGACCATATACTCTCCGCAGGAGAACAGGTGGTGGGGTGTTTATCAGACTTAGGGTGTGTGTGATCAGTGGGTCTGCAGAAACTCCTGAGTTGCAAAAGCAAGACCCCCAGGAATAGGGATCCTAAGACCTCCTAGAGGCCAGGAGCCCTTTTCGTGTAGCCTCTACCTCCCCATCTGGGCAGGGTCAGCCCCGCTTGGCTTCTGCAGACAGCATGTCCCCGTCGTCATGAATGTAGAAACAGGTCGTGCGCCCGATGGATACAGCTGGATCCCATTGGCACTAACGTTGTTTCCCCTCCAGTAAAAATGGAAATATATTAAACAACAAACAACCCCAAAGACACTCTGAGCTGAAACCAAAAATCAATCAGAAAGAGAAAAACACTTGGGTTGGTGTCAAGAGAAACAAACCCACGCCAGCACAGACTTTTATGAAAATGGTCACCGAATAGTATTTCCATGAACAGGCAGCTGACTCAGAGGTGGAGGGTGAGTGTTCTGAGCACTGTCTGAGCGGCCCGCCCACGCCTGGAGCTGACGGGACGCTTACTCGAAGGGACCCAGGGATGCCGAAAATAGGAAAAACTGCACGAAGGAAAAAGAAAAAAAAACAGATTCTTAGGAAGGGAGGGGTGGGCATGCTGTGAAACCAGAGGGGTTTGGGAAGAAGCTCAGAGTGTGTTTGAGTTTCCCCTCGTTACCAGCAGTCCTGACAGATCTCTGGTTCTCAAAGCCAGTGCAAGTATCCAGCATCCCTTCTCCTCTAGAAAAAAATCACACGATGAATACATCTCTGTGAGAGCAGAAGGCCCAAAGGTGAAGTTTTGTTTTTTCTTCAGCTAAGACAGTTTGAAAGAGACAGTTCATTGTACATGTTACATTCGGCCACGACTGAGAACAGAACTGGTCTATCCAGGGCAGAGGACCCAGAGGGACCGTTCTGATGCGAGAAGGTGGATCTCTCAAAGGGGTCGAGGCAATCAGCCTAGCCATCGATGTTTCAGATCCAGCGAGACATATCTAGATGGCAGGCTTACTGTCCAGCACTCTGTCCCCGCGTCCCTGGCCTCTGGCTCCTCTTGTTTCTGCTCCTGTGGCTTCCCTGGGTGCGCAGGGCTCCTGGGACCCCTCCCTGCCTCATCTTCTGTCTTCAGAGCTTCAGCCCGTGCTCTCGCTTCCTTCACTTTGCTCTCAAGGCGCGGAGGTGTCTCAGAAGATGGTGCTAGGGCCAGGAGGAGGCGAGGTGGTTTCCAGTGCTTCCCTCCAGCTCGTGGTATTCGGAGGAGTCATGGTATTTTCTGGGAGTTTGCTTCTTCCTGGAACATGGCTGGGAGATTTGCTTCCATTGAGATAGGAGGTCCGGGTGGTCCTGGGCCTCTCCGACCCCTTGACGTGATGCAGAGCCTGGCTGTTCCTTCTACCCCGCCTCTGATGCTGTCTGTGCTGTGCATTTGGAAGGTAGAAGGTGCGCTTCCGTGGATTCTTTCTGTCTCTGTTGTCTGCATTTTAAGAGATGCTTCACTCCAAGCTTCCCTTCCCTAGTGGCTCAGATGCTAAAGAATCTGCCTGCAATGCAGGAGACCCAGGTTCGATCCCTGGCTGGGGAAGATCCCCTGGAGAAGGAAATGGTAACCTCCTCCCGTATTCTTGCCTGGAGAAACCCATGGACAGAGGAGCCTGGTGGGCTACAGACTAAGAAGTCACAAAAAGTGGGACATGACTGAGTGACTAACACTTTCACTTTAACTCCAAGCAGGGCTTCCCAGGTGGCCCTAGTGTTAAAGAACCCACCTGCCAAGGTAGGAGACATAAGAGCTGCTGCTGCTGCTGCTGCTAAGTTGCTTCAGTCTTGTCCAACTCTGTGCGACCCCAGAGACGGCAGCCCACCTGGCTCTGCTGTCCCTGGGATTCTCCAGGCAAGAACACTGGAGTGGGTTGCCATTTCCTTCTCCAATGCATGAAAGTGAAAAGTGAAAGTGAAGTTGCTCAGTCATGTCCGACTCTTAGCGACCCCATGGACTGCAGCCTACCAGGCTCCTCCGTCCATGGGATGTTCCAGGCAAGAGTACTGGAGTGGGTTGCCATTCCCTTCCGGTTCAATCCATGGGTTGGGAAGATGCCCTGGAGGAGGACATGGCAACCCACTCCAGTATTCTTGCCTGGTGAATCCCATGCTCAGAGGAGCCTGGTGGGCTGCAGTCCATGGGGTCACAAAGAGTTGGACGTGACTGAAGCAACTTAGGGTAGCATAGCATAACTCCTAGCAAGTAGCATTTAGTTACCAAAGCCTCCTCTCCTTGGCATTCCTCCTTCTCTTCTTTACATGGGACTTCTGTTTAATTCCTTACAGATAAGCGTTAGTTTGAGTCAGCAGTGATCCACAGTCAGAATTTTGAAAGCCAAGCATGAGAACTGACCAAATGCTGTGTTGTGGTCGCATGAAGACCAGATGTGGGAGTTGATGAATCTGTGCCCTTTAAAATCACCCAGAATGGCTCTCCAGACTGTGACTGCTCTCACAGTGCATGCTGTGGCAAAATATCATTATTTTATAATCATCATATCATATCATATCATATATGATATATCATATCATTTTATAATGATCACATCAATCAAAATATCATATCATTATTGACTTTTTTTAGGTAATAGGATCTGATTAGATGACATACCAGAATGTATGCCTATAAATGCTTACATTTCAAGCTCTGTACGCCATCTTCCTCAGCTAGAGTTGACGCTTCATTTTGCCTTTCCTGGGAATTTCCTTTGAACTTAATATTCGAGAGTGCTGACGTGAAACAGTCTCTCTGTGTGTGTGCATGTGCTAAGTTGCCTCAGTCGTATCCGACTCTTTGCAACCCCATGGAATGTAGCCCTCCAGGCTCCTCTGTCCATGGGATTCTCCAGGCCAGAATACTGGAGTGGATTGCCATGCCCTCCTCCAGGGGATCTTCCCAAACCCAGGGATTGAACTCACCCAGGATTGAACTCCTGCAACAAAGGCGGATTCTTTACAACTGAGCCACCAGGGAAGCCCACATATATATAAAATCTAGTACATGGATTTTATGCATACTGTATGTATGATCTATTGCATATATTACGGTGGTATGATAATCCTGTCAGTATGGTGATAACCCTTTATCCAGAGCCTAGAATCAGGATAAGCTGCCTCTTCTTAGACCACAGTCAGAGAAGTCCCTGGAGGACCCCAGTCTTACTGACTCTCAGTCTCTTGCCAGTTACTCAGGTAGAAAATGACCACGTTCAGTGTGATCTCCTTCTCCGGGGGTCCCTGTGGGCCGAGGGACCTGCAGCTCGTGTAGGCTGCACACCTCGACAGAAGCCTTCACGAGACCAGCGGAACCTGCGAAAGGCGCTTTTGACATTGGAGGGCTGAATCCCCTTGCGCCTAGGCGCTCAGTCGTGTCCGACTCCTTGCAGCTCTGCACTGTGGCCTTCCAGGCTCCTCCGTCCCTGGGATTGTCCAGGCAGGAATACTGCAGTGGCTTGCCATTTCTTCTCCTTGAGTCTCCTTTAAAAATATATGATTTAAAAATATATATATATTTATTATTATTTTATTTTTATTTTTGGCTTTGCCGGGTCTTCGTTGCCATGTGTGGTCTTTCTCTAGTTGCAGCACGAAGGCTTAGCTGTTCTGTGGCCCATGGCGTCTTTTAGTTCCCTGGCCAGGGATCGGACCTGCGTCCTGTGCATCGGAAGGCAGACTCTCAACCACTGTACGCCAAGGAAGTCCCCAAATGTAAGATTTCTAAAAGCAAAGGTATCTTCCCATCATGTTTGTTGTAATACGTAGAAAAATCTTTTGAAAGGAAGTATTCCGCTGAGTATAAATAGCATCACACTGGATTGCAGGTCAGATGCCACCCTAATAAATGGAACCCCACTTTTCCCTGAAGTCAGAAAGATAGTCAGAACCCTTCTCTTTCCTCCCTACTTCATGCCTTGGCCTTGATTCAGGCTGGTGATCCAGAGTGGACCCGTAGGTGCTGACCAGAGTGTGTGGCTGGAAAGACCCTTCTAGGGAGTGCAGACAACTCCACTCGTATTTGCTGAGCCAATGGGACAGAAAGAGAGAAAGGTGATGGAGTGTTGTGGTCACGCAGATGCCGGGGGACCCAGCCTCTGTCAGTGGCTGGTCTCTGGGTGCTGGACTGAGTCATCCCCTACAGGGGAGGGCTTGTTACCTCCATCGCCTGCCAATGTTCCAATCAAGGCCTTGGGGCGTTTCTTCTCCCAATGACTTGAAACCCCTCTGAACCCATGGATTTACATAAGCACACAATGTCATGATTCTCTACCTTGACCCAAAGTGGAACTGGGAACATTTTCAGATGATCCTGCCAGCACTGAAAACGGTTGAGTTGAATCTAGCCTTTGACCTCTTGAGTGTTGTTTTCCTGGGTTGTGCTATTTCAGGAGCATGTGTGTGTGCGAAGTCCCTTCAGTGGTATCCTTGTTTTTTTTTTTTTTAATTTTAATTGGAGGCTAATTACTTCACAATATTGTGGTGGTTTTTGCCATGCATTCACATGAATCAGCCGTGGGTGTACATGTGTCCCCCATCCTGAAACCCCCTCCCACCTCCCTCCCCATCCCATCCCTCAGGGTCATCCCAGTGCACTGGCCCTGAGTGCCCTGTCTCTTCCATTGAACCTGGACTGGCAATCTGTTTCACATATGATAATATACATGTTTCAATGCTATTCTCTCAAATCATCCCACCCTCACCTTCTCCCACAGAGTGGTTTCCTCGTCTTTGCAACCCCGTAGACTGTAGCCCACCAGGCTCCTTGGTCCGTGGGGATTCTCCAGGTAAGGATCCTGGAGTGGGGTGCCATGCCCTCCTCCAGGGATCTTCCCCGACCCAAGGACTGAATCCTTGTCTCTTACATCTCCTGCATTGGCAGGCGGGTTCTTTATCCCTCCTGCCACCTGGGAAGCCCCATTTTTCAGGAGAGGGCTGGTCACTTTTGTTTTTGCAGAGCCACCTGAGTTTCTTTGTGGCCTGAACACCTGTTGTACCATAAGAAAGCATTTTGCCCCTTAAATAAAGGGACCGGAGACTACCGGACTCCTGGCTCTGGGATGTGTTGGGGTTAGAACTGCTGCCTAGCTCTGTGTCTCCCTGCAGGCTTGCAGGTTCAGGGACTGTTGGGTGGGAGGCTCGTGGAGTGCATGTGTGCTCACTAGGTATGTCCAGAAAGATGTTTTTGTTTCCCACTTGGGGTTTTATCCCTGAGACTGCCAATTAAACCATCCCATAAATCCTCCGCTATAGGTAGTAAAACCTAATTTTAGATTTCCTGCTTGCTCCAGTGTCCTGCTTGCTTGCTACTTGCTGGCGAAAGGCTGGCCCTGGGCGGCAGGCACTTAGTTGACGCTGCACCACGTGTTCAAGCCTTTTTCTCACATCTTTGGGGTTGGGTCTGAATTCACTGATTGCTTTTACCTTGAGTTTCAAGACCTTCTGAGGATCGTGATTTGCAGAACTCTGCAGCGTACTTGGTTCTTTTTGGTGAACAACTTTGATGCAAGAGAATGAGGGCAGGGGGCAACAAGAAGGGGGTGGATCAATGAAGAAGGGTGAAAACCTCTGCAGTTTTTGTTCAGAATATGAGATCTGTCCCCTGCAGGTCGTTCATGCTCCGTGATCTGTAATTCAGACCCGTCCTACTGCTGGAAACTTCTCAGGAAGACACATGTGAATGCCTATTAGAAACCTGTTCTTCCTAAATCTCCCAACACCTTCCACCGATTATCCTGAATGTTACTGAGTCCAAGCTCGCACTGCCCGTCTCATGACAGGCAAGTTGTTGGGAAAAGGGATAGGGATTTTATTCGGAATGCCAGCTGACCGAGAAGCAGTAGACCAGTGTCCCAAAGAACCATCTTCCCCAAGTTAGAATCCAGGCTTCTTTTACAACTAAAAAGGAACTTTCCTGGTGGCTCAGTCAGTGAAGAATCTCCTGTAGTTCAGGAGACCCAGGTTCGGGCCCTGGGTTTGGGAAGATCCCCTGGAGGAGGAAATGGTAACTCACTCCTGGATTCTTGCCTGAGAAATCCCATGGACAGAGGAGCCTGGCAGGCTATGGTCCGTGGGGTCACAAGAGTTGGACAAGACTTAGTGACTAAACCACCACGACCACCACCACACACTAAAATGGGTGGGGGTGGGGGGTGTAGGTTGTTGCAGACTTCTTGGTGCCAGATCCTTTGTTCTTGCAGCTGTCCATGTAGGTCTGATCAGGATGTTCCTGTAAACCTCCAGCAAGACTAATGGTATCTTCTGTTCTGCAACTTTGTCTCTGTGTGAATGGAAAAATGTTACACCTTTAAAGGTCAGAGCTCTGAGAAAGGGCTCTCCTGTATTATTTCAGGCTATAGGCAACATTCTTGTAGCAAAAGCAATAGAAGGCAAAGGTTAAAGTAAAAGAAGCAGATCTGATGTGGAGTCAGATTTGTTCTTTGTTACACTGATGATTTATGGAAGCTGAAAGCTGGGAGGTTGGAAGACGTGCTTGTGACTTCCCATTGTCTTTCTGAGTCACAAATCCAGTCTCTGGTTTCCTGGTATTATTACAGTAATAACAGCTCCTGTTATTACTCATCCCTTGAGTTTATAAGTGGGTGTAAGGAGGTTAACAAGGATATTCTGTGTTTTGAGGCAGCCAGAACTTATTGCCTAGGAAGGAGAGGTGAAACTCATGGGAACATTGTTCTCTCACCCTGGAGACTTGGCAGGGAGCAGTGTACCCCAAAAGACTCACCTAAGAGTTTTGGTGTGTCTGTGTATACAGATTTATTGGTTCCGGCCCTGGTGGGATGTGAAGTGAAATCTATGTGAACAGTGTTAATACGTTCAAAACTTACAAAGGACTTGTCTAAGCGTTTTTGAACTTTGGAGGGTGGTATGTGTAACAGGCAGTCTGTATATAGTACTTTCTTCCCATGGTGGAGATATTAGTACATACAGATAGACAAAATATTTAAATTTAATCTTTTCACACTTATTGTCAGTTTTGGCTACTGACAGTGTTGCATTTATCTCCAGAGGAGTGGCAATTTTTTTTTTATACACGTTTTTTCCTAAGTGGGTCACATCACACACACACACACACACACACACACACACACATATGTATATGTCTATATGTATTATATATTTAAAGAAGGCATGTTTTAATTATTTTTGTTTTGATTCTTTTTTGATGCGGACCATTTTTAAAGTCTTTATTGAATTTGTTACAATATTGCTTCTGTTTTATGTTTTGGTGTTTTGGCCACCAGGCTTGTAGGATTTTAGCTTCCCTACCAGGGATGGAACTCGATTGCCCTGCATTGAAAAGTGAAGTCTCAGCCACTGGATCACCAGGGGAGTCCCTGCATGTATTTTTAGAACCTGTGTTTTTACTTAACATTGTGTCTGTCCATGTCAGTAAATACGCTTCATGAAACATCTTTCCTTCTTCATGAAACATCTTTCCTTCTGTCACACTATTTTAAGGCTGAAATGGCAACCCACTGCAGCATTCTTGCCTGGAAAATCACATGGATGGAGGAGCCTGGTGGGCAAAACCCCATGGGGTCACAAAGAGTCAGACAGGACTGAGCGACTAACGCACACAAAGAGGACTCACTCAGGCCGCTCTGAGTGTTTAGCCTGTTTCCAGTTTTCTTTATTATGAACCCAGAGTTCTCTATCTTGGCTGCCGGATACAGATGCCCAGGTCCCATCACAGACCAATTAAGTCAGGCTGTCTTGAGGGCAAGGCCCAGGAATCAGTATGCTGACATCCTCTTAGGGTTTAAGATCACTGTTGCAAACCATGCTGTCGAGTTACAGATTGGGATACATTCTTGGAAATAGAATTGTGGGGACGAAGGTGTGGGTCAATTTGGACGCCACAAATTTTCTACAAAGGAGGAGGAGAATTTTCTCTTCCCCTCCCATCCCCTGTTCCTCCATCCTTCCAAGGAGTTAAACTATGACATTGGTTATACTAACTATCACTTCTAATATGATTATTACTATGTAACTGTTACTACAGGTGAGCTGTGTGGTGTGCTCAGTTCAGTGCAGTCGCTCAGTCGTGTCTGACTCTTTGTGACCCCATGGACCGCAGCATGCCAGGCTGCCCTGTCCATCACCATATCCTGGAGTTTACCCAAACTCATGTTCATCAAGTCGGTGATGCCATCCAGCCATCTCATCCTCTGTCGTCCCCTTCTCCTCCTGCCTTCAATCTTTCCCAGCATCAGGGTCTTTTCCAATGAGTCAGCTCTTTGCATCAGGTGGCCAAACTATTGGAGTTTCAGCTTCAACATCAGTCCTTCCAATGAATATTCAGGGCTGATTTCCTTTAGGATGGACTGGTTGGATCTCCTTGCCGTCCAAGGGACTCTCAAGAGTCTTCTCCAACACCACAGTTGTGGTGCTGTGGTTGTGGTGTGCTGTGATTGTCTTTTTGTGGTGCATTTCTGGTTGTAATACCTGGGGTTTCAGTGTTCTCCCTTAGTTTTTCTACTTGCTTATCAATCAGATGCCAGTCAGCTTCCCAGCAGGACTAGCATCTCCTGCTGGGGTGGGAAGATGTGTTTGGTACCCTCTCAGGTGTTTGCAGGGAGGGAAGAGGATGCCTTGAGAGTCCCGTGTTCCCAGGTTCCTGCTGAATCGGCCGCTCCCAGGTAGGGGGATTCCTCGAGCTAGGCTCCCTGTCCATCTGTTTTCTCATCCTTCTCGTTCTCAGGGTAGCCCTCAGCTTGGCCATTTGGCCAGGCATTCAGTTCTGTTTAAAAAGCGTTTTCTGCACGATTTTGAACGTGATGCTTCATTGACTCTCTTGTTTCCTGTTTCCCTTTTTTTAAATTGAAGTAGAGTTGATGTTCAATGTTCTATATAAGTTACAGGTGCACAGTGCAGTGAATCACAATTTTTAAAGGTTATAGGGTTCCTGTTTATTTTCTCTGAATGCTTCCAGATTTTTCTTCGTATTCTTGGTGTCCTGAATTTTCACAGCGATGTACCTCAGTGAGATTTTGCTTCCTTTTATTTTGTGAGGTGCTCAAGGGGGCTCTGTCTAGAGATTCATGCCTTTCTGTTTTTAGGAAGTTTTGCTGTATTACTACTTTTATAATTTTCCTTCCGTTTTAAACTTGTGCGCTTTCCTTAGAGCTCTTATTAATTAGGAATTGACTCTCTTCTCTGATTTGTTATTTTTGCATCTTTTTTTTTTTTAATGGAGGCAGCGTGTGTTCTTATTGCTGAACATCTTAATGATGGTTTTATAAGGTTTTTTTTTTTTTTCTGCTTCCTGTCATCTCTTTACGCTTTGCGCTTTTTTGCTTCTTTCTATTTGTTGGTCTCTGTCCGCTGTCTCTCACGTTGGAGGCTTTTCTCCTCGGGTGCTGTCTGGATGCTTGTTCTGATCAAGAGCCAGTCTCCAGGATCCTGACCGTGAGCCCAGGGTGGGGGTGTTGGCTGTCGTGTGTGCCATGGTGGCGGGGGTGGGGGGTGCTGACCTTGACCTTGGGGAACGAGTGGCTGTCTCGGGGCTTTTCCTTTAGGGCTGGTGGTATCTCCAGAGAGGATCCTGCAGACTTCCACCTGAGGGAGGGCAGTGGAGTGAGGTCTGGGGTTGCAAGAGCCTGGCTGCAGAGCGCTGAGAGTCTGGCAGAGAGAAGGTCCTTGGAGGGGAGAGTCTCACCCTTTGCTTAATTCTCCTCATCCCCACACTCTGAAGGGCCTGGGATCCTACCCATCTCTGGAGAGGGACCTCCAATTACCTGCCAGGGTATGGATCAACACTTACGTGGCCTCAGTTCCGTTAGTTCAGTCGCTCAGTCATGTCCGACTCTTTGCAGTCCCATGGACTGCAGCATGCCAGGCCTCCCTGCCCATCACCAACTCCTAGAGTTTGCTCAAACTCATGTCCATCAAGTCGGTGATGCCATCCAACCTTCTCATCCTGTCGTCCCCTTCTCCTCCTGCCCTTAGTCTTTCCCAGCATCAGGGCCTCAGGGGCTTGGAAGGGGAACCAGGAGGGGGGTCCTTGAATTGCTCCTTACGCCAGGTTTCACATACTCACACTTTGGCCCCTTCTGTTCCCTTCCGTCATGTGCGTGGCCCTCAGATGTCTGAATCTTTCTGAGGTTCCATGGTAGGAATTGTCTTTTCCTTTCCCTGGCCTTCTCCTCCATGGGCACAGAGGTCCCCTCCATCAACTTCCACTTAACCATTTGCTTCTCCTCTGCTTGACTTGGAATCTCCCATAGGCTCAGACCGTGGCTCAGACAGTAAAGCGTCTGCCTGCAATGCGGGAGACCCAGGTTCAATCCCTGGGTCAGGAAGATCCCCTGGAGAAGGGAATGGCAACCCACTACAGTATTCTGGCCTGGAGAGTCCCATGGATGGAGGAGCCTGGTGGGCTACAGTCCACAGGGTCGCAAAGAGTTGGACAGGACTGAGCGACTTTACTTTCACTTTCCCATTAGGCTGACATCTCCTCTTTGGTTTCTGCGTATGCCTGGGTTTCTACTTTTTGTGATAGTGTTCTGAAGGCAAGCTCATGGATTCCATATACACACAAATGGATTTTTATCTGTGTCCTGCCGGCAGGTCTTGAATGGGGCTTGAGAGGCCGCTTCTCTTTTCTTTCCTTTACTTAGGCTGTGCTGGTCTTCGCTGCTGCTGGAGACTTCCTCCAGTCGCAGGGAGGGAGCCGCTCTCCAGTAGCGGTGTGGGGTCTTCTCATCACAGGGACATCTCTCGTTTCAGGGGGTGGGATCTAGAGCACAGGCTCAGCAGTCGTGGCGCTCGGGCTTGGTTACTCCCTGGCACGTGGGATCTTCCTGGGTCAGGGCTCGAACCTGTGTCTCCAGCATTGGGCAGGCAGACTCTTCACCACTGAGTCATTGGGGGAGCCCCGCGTGCCATTTTAAAAAGGGACTCGCTACGTTTAAGGGATGAAGTAGCTGCAGATGTTCACGGATGAGGGCTGCGTTTTATCCCGGGCCGCAGCAGCTGTGCGTGGCGAGTATTCGATCCATGGAAAAAGAATTCATGATCCTCATAAAGCCCACATTTAGAAAGCGCTGATTGCGGCAGGTGTCACCAGAATGAACTCACTCTCAATCCTCACAGCCCAGTGGTGGAAGGCCTGGTCTCCCCGGCTCACAGAGGAGGGCCTTGGGACTTGAAGTCTCCGGGTGATTTGCCCAGGGTTCCTTGGGGAGAGGTGTCTGAGCTGGGTATCAGACCAAGGCTGCTTCATCCAGGGACTGAGGCCTGGAACACCGCACTGTCCTTCAGGAGGGAGGGTGTTTCTTGCAGCCTCTCTGAACCCTCCTCCCCACACTGGGGACAGTCTCAGATTCCACACGAGCCTCTCTCTTTGATGAGTCCCATGAGCCACAGCCCCTCCCTGGATGTGTGTGCCCTGTCCCATCCCTTGGCATTTAGACCTTGGTTTTCTCTGATCTGCCCACTCAGTATGTTCATGGATATGGAGGTCGTGAGAACGTTCCTGGCCTTGAATTCATTCAGCTGATATTTTTTGCAGGACTGAATGTCTTGTTTTTATTGCTATACAGATTCCAGGGGAAAACTCTTAAAGGGAAAATGGGAATCCTATTGAAACACTTCTGTGTGTACATACACACAAATACACACTCACAGACACATCAAACCCCTGAAAGGACTTGGCATAAAGCTGACAAATAACACCACATATTAAAACAAGACAGGCAGAGAATATGACTGAGCACAAGTCAGTACGATATTATATTAGGTTGATAGAACAATGAGTTAAAAACAGTGAAGTTATTTAAGAATCTTTATTATTATTAATAGCTTTTAACATTAAAGTCATTAATCATATTAACATAATGGTAGCTGCTACTTCTTGGGCACCTTGTATATACTAGCTCATTGTCACGGCAGCCTTGCAAGATGGACATTTTAATCCTCATTCAAAATTGAGTCACTGAAGCTCGGAGATGTTAAGTCACTTCCTGCAGATGTCTAATTAGTAGTGCAGGGTCTGTTCCAATGTGTGGGTTCTTTCCACTACCCTATGGTATCCTTCAAGAAATTGAGTCCAAATAAAGACTGTTTTGAATGTTCAAGTTGTACTGCAGTGAGAAATCCAAATGGTTGTTTCTTAAGCTCTCAGTCCAGTCTCTCCTCACTCAGTTGGGTTGCATTTGCTGGTTTGCAGGCAGGTTGCTTTCTTTCGTGTGCTTCCACAGAAAGGCACATGGATACTCAAGGACAGGCACACAGATGTGAATGCATAGACACGCACACACGCCTTTCAGGAGACTGTGATGTCCAGGGAGGCAAAACACTTGAGATGCTTTTCACCCTGACCAGCAGACACAGAGGGGCTGGACAGAGGGGCTGGACGGAGCCTGAGCAGAGGGATCTTTATCTAGATCTCTGCTTAGAAGACATCATCATGGGCAGGACCAGCTTTGGATCCCAGTTTCTACCTCCTTTTCTGTAACATTTCACAACACTTTTCTCCTCTGTGGCTTTATTTCCTTCCTCATTTAAAGTCTCTTAAGAGTTCATGATTCTTACATGTAAACTATAATGGGTGTTTGTCTTTTTCCTTTCTGATGGTTTGTCTTATTATTTAAGAAATGCTTTGGAATAAACAGTGGCTTCCCTCTAAGTGGGCTTCTCAGGTGGTTCAGTGGTCAAGAATCCGCCTACCAATACAAGAGATACAGGAGATCACTGGGGTCCGATCCCTGGGTCAGGAAAGATCCCCTGGAGAAGGAAATGGCAACCCACTCCAGTATTCTTGCCTGGGAAATCCCATGGACACAGAAACCTGGCATTCTGTGGTTCACGGGTTCTCAAAGAGTTGGACTCGACTGAGCAACTGAGCACGCATGCCCTCTTAAGTAGGGCAAACACTCAGATAATACTCACTTGTTCCTCCGTGTTTCAGGTAGAGTCTTCCTCCGTTTAGGCTGTTGGAATGGGAGAGGAATTCTTTGGATAGCATCCTATAGAACTGCAGCAGCGGGCCAAGGTGGGAGATGAGATGCTGGATGACTATAGGAGCCAGAGTACATTCTGCCTTCGATAATCCCCTTCGAAATGAAAAAAGTGGCCCCCTCAAGTTTTTATATTTCCAGCTTTCATCTGCTCCTCACCCACAGGTGCTTTGCTCCTTGGCGTGAGCAAATACCTTCAGGGAAAAGGAACCAGATGTCTCTTTTAATTTTTTTTTTAATAGTGGAGGAGGCTTTTGTTCAAATAAAATTGTACACAAAAGCTCAGTAAGTAAAACCCGCCCCAAGAGAGTGGAACTCTTTTGCTGGAAGCCAGTCCCCTCTTGCCCCTTCCAACCCTGCCACCACCCCCCACCCCCCCAATCCACTCAGATCCTCTTCCACTGGAGACCAGTTGTCCAAAACCGCTGGCTGGTCTGTTCACGTTGTCTTCTTTTTGAAAGTAAATTGTATTTCTTTATTTATTTTTGCCTGCACTACATGGCACATGGGATCTTCATTCTCCAACCAGAGATCAAACCTGTGCCCCTGCAGTGAAAGTGCAGAGTCTTAACCACTGGATCGCTGGGGAAGTCTCTCTCGTGTGAGAAAGTAGACACCTGTCATATTCAGCTGCCCATTATTGCAGAACTAGTGATTGGCAAAGTGGGGTCCCTGCCCAGTGACGTATTTCCTGCATCTCATTGCACTCTTAGTCGTGCTGGGGTCAACCACGATGGAACGTGTGTGGTCACAGCCAGAGGGGATCTCTGCTCACTAGACCCCAAACGTGTACGGCTCAGCCTTCAGGTTTTCAGCTGACCTCACCTAGACTCAGAAAGTTATTGCAAAGCTGTGTGGTGTCAGTTGCATTCTATACTGAAATTGTGTGCATGCGCACGCTCAGTCGTGTCTGACTCTTTGTGACTCTGTGGACTATAGCCCGTCAGGCTCCTCTGTCCATGGGGTTTCCCAGGCAAGAATACTGGAGTGGGATGCCATTTTGTCCTCCAGGGGATCTTGCCAACCCAGGGATCGAACCCATATCTGTTTTGTCTCCTGCACTGGCAGATGGGTTCTTTACCACTAGCACCACCTTCAGGCTCCTCCACCGTGTCTTTCTGTAGCTTGATAGTTCATTTCTTTTTTATTGCTGAATAATATTCCACAGCATGGATATACCGTGGCTGGTTTATCCATTCACCTACTGAAGGGCATCTTGATTGCTTCCAGGTTTTAGTAGATATCTTCTTGATTGTTTTCAAAGTTGGAATGAAATTTACAAGGAAAGGATACTACCCCTGGGTGGACTGCTGTGCTCTTGTAATTTACATTGAGATTTTAGTAATGAATCATCAGTACTCACCTAGGCTTCCCAGGTGACCCAGTGGTAAAGAATCCACCTGTCAGTCCAGGAGAGAGGAGACACAGGTTTGATCCCTGACTTGGGAAGATGCCCTAGAGGAGGAAATGGCAACCTGTTCCAGGATTCTTGCCTGGGAAATTCCATGGACAGAGCAGCCTGGGGTTGCAAACAGTCAGTCATAACTGAGTGTCGTGCACACACACACACACCGTAGGCACCCATACAAAGACACGTGGTCACATTTGATATAATACATTTTGCAAACTTGGTCTAGGTCTGCATCATTTTAGGTCTCTGATCAGGTTGTCACCGGAAGTGAGCAGTGAAGCTCTTCTAAGCTTTCTATCCAGAGGTCCCTGTGAATGTACCTGCAGTCTCCCCACTCAGCGTGTTTTACAACTGGACTTCACAGAGTTTCCGGTTGGAGGAGGGGTAGACTGTTACCCTGTACGACGTTTGTTGAGAACCTAGTGTAGAAGTTTCTTGACCTTCTTAATGCCCATATTGCCTCTGCCTGCATAGTCCCTGGCATGGGCAGCTCACTCCTTCAGCAAGTTGCTTTTCCCTTTGTAGGGCTTCCTTGGCAACTCAGACGGTAAAGAATCTGCCTGCAATGCAGGACACCCAGTTTCAATCCCTGGGTTGGGAAGATCCCCTGGAGAAGGGAATGGCTACCCACTCCAGTATTCTTACCTGGAGAATCCCATGGACAGAGGAGCCTGATGGGCTACAGTTCATGTAATTGCAGAGAGTCCCGCACAACTGAGCGACTGACACATTGCAAGACGGCTGTTTATCAGTACATGCTTCCTCAGACTGCCCTCAGATTTTCTCCTTCATCCTGCCTACTTTTACCTTGTAGAATAGCATAATTCACTGGCTGTTTTTGCTTACGATTGGTACCATTAACACCTAGCATACTGCCTGGTTCTTAAAACATCTTACAGTAAATATCTACCTGATAGTCTCAAAACTAAACAAGTGAACACCTCATAATTTGACTGACCTTCATATATTTCAAAGCTATTTCCTTAAACTTCTCTTTTTCAAATAAAACACAAGTAATTTCTTCAACCTCTATTCCATATATTGGATTTCCTTGGGATTCTCCTGGCAAGAATACTGGAGTGGGTTGCTGTTTCCTTCTCCAGGGAGTCTTCCCGACCCAGGGATTGAACCTTGGTCTTCTGCATTGCAGGCAGATTGTTTTACTGACTCAGCTACAAGGGAGGTTCTTCCCTGGTAGATCACATGGTAAAGAATCGGCCTGCAGTATGGGAGACCTGGTTTTGATACCTGGATTGGGAACATCCCTTGGAGAAGGAAATGGCAACCCACTCCAGTATTCTTGCCTGGAGAACTCCATGGACAGAGTAGCCTGGTGGGCTACAGCCCATGGGCTCACAGAGTCAGACATGACTGAGCAACTAACACATGCATTTCATATACTGCTCTTTTTAGAGCTATCATATATTGGTTTTATTTTTCTGGATATATTATTTTTTAAATAAATGTTCTTAAAAATTCATGCCCAGAATTGTTGTTTAGTTGTTGTGTCTGACTCCTTGTGACCCCATGGACTGTAGCCTATCAGATTCCTCTGTCCATGGGATTTCTCAGGCAAGAATACTGAAATGGGTTGCCATTTCCTGCTCCAGGGGATCTTCCTAACACAGGGATTGAACTTGAGTCTCCTGCTTGCAGGAGTTCAGCG
This sequence comes from Bos javanicus, assembly GCF_032452875.1. NCBI lineage: Eukaryota > Metazoa > Chordata > Mammalia > Artiodactyla > Bovidae > Bos > Bos javanicus. Next base: position 150,833,107 of record NC_083868.1, on the reverse strand, counting down.
GGTAAAGAATCTGCCTGCAATGCAGGAGACCCCGGTTTAATACCTGGGTTGGAAAGATCCCCTGGAGAAGGGAATGGCTACTCACTCCAGTATTCTTGCCTGGAGAATCCCATGGACAGAGGAGGCTGGCAGGCTATAGTCCATGGGGTCACAAAGAGTCAGCAGGACTGAGAGACTTCTGCTTTCTTTCATTCCTGCTTGCAGGGAGGTTCTTTACTAGTGAGCCACAGGGGAAGCTCTAGTAGTCCTGAGAACTCTGGGACCATTTGTGATCTGGGCTTCGTGCTTCTGTCTGTGTTCGTTCTTGGTCAGCCCCATCGTAGTGCCCTTGAAAACAACCACGTCTCTTTTTGATCAATTGCGGCCAAGTCCACAGTAAATAGGAAAGCCTTCAAGAAGTCTAAGCAAAGAAAATAACCCAAACTTAAAATTATATCTTTTGAAATTGAAAAACTGGCAGCTAATCTTTTCTTAAAAATTTGTATTATGCTTTTTATTATCCTAATAATGAATAATTTTAAAATAGAAAGTGTGACGCTTCTAAAACAGTTGGCCTTTAGAATGCCATAAGAAATGACAAGGCAAAGAGAAGTAAGAAAACGAAACCCCAAACAAATAAAAAAGATGCCAAAGCAAACCTGAAATGACTCACATACATTGATGTAGTGTGGAACAAAATGAATGAATCTACTGATGAAGATGACATTTGTGACACATTCAGTCTGTGCCATTCAGTGGTCTGAGCTTCACACGAGTGAGCTGACTTCATCCATCCGACAGCCCTATGGGGAGGCACATTTTTATAATTGTTTCATCTGTGTGGTTAAAAAAGCACATAGTATAAAATTTACCATTTTAACTACTTTTAAGTCTACATTCGGTTGTTTAGTCTCTCAGTCGTGTCCCACTCTTTGTGACCTCATGGATGGTAGCCCACACCAGGCTCCTCTGTCCATGGGATTTCCCAGGCAAGAACAGCAGAGTGGGTTTCCATGTCCTTCCCCAGGTGAATCTTCCCAACCCAGGGATTGAACCTGAGTCTCTTGCATTGGCAGCAGAGTCTTTACTGCTGACCCCGGGTGCTCAGCAGGGTTAGGCGCACTAGCGTTGTTTCAGAGCTCATTGGCAGAGCTGTGTCATCTCTCACATCTGTAACTCTTGTCCCCATCATGCCCTCCCTCCCCATTCTGCTTCCCACCCCTGGTAACCACCATCCATACTACACACCTGGCTGTTGTAAATCCTCACATATGTGGAATCATACAATATTTGTCCTTCTGTGATGAACTTATTTCACCAAGCATAATGTCCATAAGGGCTTCCCTTGTGGCTCAGTTGGTAAAGAATCTGCCTGCAATGCGGGAGACCTGGATTTGATCCTTGGGTTGGAAAGATCCCCTGGAGAAGGGAAAGGCTACCCACTCCAGTATTCTGGCCTGGAGAATTCCGTGGACGTGTAGAGTCACTGGGGTCACAAAGAGTCGGACACGACTGAGTGACTTTTACTTTCAAGGTCCACAAGGTTCACCCCTGTTACAGCATGTGACCCAGTTCCCTCCTTTTTAAAGGCTGAATAATACTCCATTGTGTGTGTGTAGACCACATTTTCTCTATGCATTTGTCGGTTGATGGACACTTGGGTTGTTCCCGCCTCTTGGCCAATGAAAAAGGCTGCTATGAACATGGCTGTTCGGATGGCTCTTCAAGACTCGGAAGGGAGTCTTGTGTTCCTTTGAGTAAATAACCCAGAAGTGGAATCACCGGATCGTATGGGTTTTTATTTTTATGTTTAACTTTTTCAGGAACGTCGTAGTGTTTTCCAGAGCAGTTGCACTATTTAAAACTCACACCAACAGTGTGCAAGGGTTCTACTTTCTCTGTATTCTGGTCTCTATATCCCGTGTTCTTTTCTTTTTTTCTTTCATAGTAGTCATCCTGATGAGTATTGCAGTTGGATCTCACTATGTTTTTTTGATTTGCACTTTTCTGATGACTAGTGATACCGAGCATCTTTTTGTGCACGTGCTGGTCATTTGTATGTGGAGAGTCGTCTTCAGTACACCCGCATTTTCAGAATAAGAGAGTGGAGGCGATGAAAGTTCAGTCAGCTTGTTCAAAGGCATATAGATAGTAAATTATGGAATTAGAATTTGAATCTGGACAGGCAGCCAGAGTCTTTAACTTTTCATCCACTGTGATATATCCCTCCCTTTGAGGGGAGAATGCGACTCTTTCAAGTAATTTTTTCTAACACTCTTTCTTCTACTGGGCTCACACCTGGACTTTGAGGAGGAGGAGGAGAGAGTCATTCACACCATCTCTCCCTCCGTCCTTCCCTTCCCTCCTTTCTTTCAGTAGGTATCGATTTGTATTCCAAAGAGTCTGCTTGCATATGCAAAGAGTCGGACACAGCTGAGTGACTGAACTGATACTGATCATTGTATTCCACCTGGGTCAGCTGCTGTATGAAGGGACGCTCCTTGGAGAATGGAAAGGTTACTCTCTCCCGTGATCAAAAAAGTGACACACACATCAGAGAGATTGGTCATGTGTCCATATAATTTTTCTTCCAAACTCAAAGTGAAAGAAGATACAATGGATAATTATATTGATGGGCTTTCCTGGTGCCTCAGTGGTAAAGAATCCGCCCGCCAGTGCAGGAGATGTGGGTTCCATCCCTGAGGTGGGAAGATTCCACCCACCGCGGGTCCATTAAGCCCTTGTGCACCACAGCTGCTGAGCCTGTGCTCTTTAGCCCGGGACCCACAACGACTGAGCCCGCGAGCCACAACTCATGAAGTCCCCGTGCCCTAGAACCTGTGCTATGGGACAGGAGAAGCCATCACAATGAGCAGCCTGTGCCCTGCAGCGAAGAGTAGTCCTTGGTTCCGACAGCTAGAGAAAAGCCCGTGTAGCAACAGAGACCCAGCACAGCCAAAGATGAATAAATAAATACATAAAATTATTTTTAAAAAATGGTTATATTGACAACAGGCTAAACTTGAATTGCCTTGGGCGAACGAGAATGTGTGATTGCCTTAGACATAAGACAGATATGATAAGTCATAATATGAGATGGACCATAAATGCTCGGAATAAAAGCAAAGCCTTCTAAAAATTCAGGAGATGAATTTCTTCAGTGGTGATGGTGATGGAGCCATGATTCAACCAGAAGCCATGGAAGCTGGGCTTCCGCAGCCAAGCACACCCTCTGGAATGGTCTGTGGGATTTTGTTTGCTGGCCTTGGGTCTGAAGTGCTTCCTGCTTGAACGGTGGCAGGGCACAGGTAATACCAGGAGGCCTGAGAAGGGATAAGGGTTGTGGTTGCCAGCACGGGGATATTGGGGAGCTTTTGACCTCTCTGTAGAGACAGATCTCTTCCAAAACAGGGGCTGGAAAAGGCGTGGGAATCAGGTGTGCATACAGTCACCCCGAGTTGCCCTAGTATTCTGGAGGATTTATGTGGATTTTGTCCAAAGGAAAGGAAAGTAGAGAAAGCAGGGTCAAAACTGGGACCGTGCCATCCCTTAAAAAGGATGAGAAGGCTATAAAAGCCTTCCCAGGCTGTTAGTTATTTCGTCTCTGCTGAAAACGACATATATAGCAGCAACAGAATGTTAGGTTACCACTAAAAGCAAAATTTCCCCCCGTGCGCTTTAAAGAGATGAGACATGTAGGCGTTTAGTGTTACTGATTCTTCCTGATGCCATTTTTTTTTTTCCTGAAACCAATTTTCTATGACTCATAAGAACTCTAATTCTCTCTCTCTCTCAACTGTGCAAATACGGGAGACCCTGTACTTGGCCTCTGAAATGTTCAACCAGAGACAGCCTCGATGGGAAACAAAAGTGTAGTCGAGGGGGCCGCCGGAAGGTGCTGAACCTCTCTCCAGGAGGGCAGGAGGCGTCAGAGTTGAGGGAGGTGGTGCCCTGGAAATGGCGCATGTCTGTCGCCCACCTGAAATGGCACAGATGTACCAGTGGGTGTTTCCTGGTCTCTGCCAAAGCTGCATGCAGCCCAGGTTATAAGAGCTTTTCTTTGATTTCAGTGATTGCGGGTGCTTGGCGTTCTACAGAATGGAGGGGGTAACCCCTTAGCTTCAGCTTTTACTTTTACTTTTCTCTGTCTCCCTCCCTCCCTCCCTGCCTGCCTTCCTTCTCTCTCTCCCCCTCCATCCCTCTTTCTCGCATTTGTTTACTTTTTCTTTTTGCTTGCTTGCTTCTAATTGCTTCTCAGTCTAACTGTAGTTATTCCTTGGACTACATGGTGAATAACAGCTTTTGGATTGCACATCCTTATAAGGGTCCAGATTCCTTGTATGTTGCCAAGTGAGCTTACTGAAGAAGGAAGTACTGTTTCTTCACAGGACTTCACAGCTGTTTCTTAAAGCTCCCCCCTTCCGTGTGTGATCCTAGGAAATCTTGAAGATTTGTAGCTTTGTGCCAAAACACATTTACAAGGTGATCTTCAACTTGTGCAGAGATGGCTTATGGTCAGTCCTCATCCTTCCCTTCTTCCTCAGGGATAGAACTCCTGAATGTTAGCTGAGAAGATGCATGCCCAGCATGAAGGTCACATTTCCCAGCTTCCTTTGCAGCTGAGTGCAGCCATGTGATGAGCAAAAGGGCTGTGTACAACTTACAGGACTGTGTACAACTTACAGGAAGTTGACCATCCAGGTGGAATCCTTAAAGGGAAAGGTGTGCCCTTCTCCTTTGCTTTCCTCACTGTAGTTGCTGGGCTGCTGATGTGATGACTGGAGTTGGAGCAGCTGTCTTGTTATCAGAAGTAAGCTGCGCATTGAGGTAGTAGAACCTCAAAAAAGAAGGAATTGGGTCCACAACACACATAACAGCCTTTATTTGTCTGTTTTGGTGTGATATAAGTATTGACTGTCTGAAGACTCTCTGAGAGTCCCTTGGACTTCAAGGAAATCAAACCAGTAAATCCTAAAGGAAACCAGCCCTGAATATTCATTGGAAGGACTGGATGCCGAAGCTGAGGCTCCAATACTTTGGCCACTTGGTGCAAAGAGCTGACTCATTGGAAAAGACCCTGATGCTGGGAAAGATTGAGGGCAGGAGCAGAAGGGGACGACAGAGGATGGGATGGTTGGATGGCATCACTGACTCGTTGGACATGAGTTTGAGCAAACTCTGGGAGATGGTGGACAGGGAAGCCTGGCGTTGTGCAGTCGATGGGGTTGCAAGGAGTCAGACATGACTGAGTGAACGACAGCAAGCCACTGTTTACAAAACTATGTAATGAAACCCACCATGGTCACCATTTTTAAGTGTGCAATTCAGTGGTATGAAGTACACTCACACTGTTGTGTAACCATTACCACTGTGCATTTCCAGAACTTTTTGTATCATCATGACTACAAACTCTGCACCCATTAAACTAACGCCCTTAGCTCACCTGTGAGAAAATCACAGGCTATATGTCTTAAGCAACATATATTTCTTAACAGTTCTGGGGTTCGGGAAGTCCAACATCAGGGTCCCAGCATGGTCAGGTTCTGCTGAGATGCTCTTCCTGCTTGAGGCAGCTGCCTTCCTGCTATGCTCTCACATGGCAGAAACAGAGAGAAACTTTCTCTTGTCTCTTATAAGGACACTAACCCAGTCATTGAAGGTGACTCCTCTGACCTCTGAAAGGCCCCATCTCCAAACACCATCACGTTGGCAGTTAGGGCTTCAACATAGAATTTTAGGTGAGCATAAACATTCAGTCCATAATACAGTTCATTCCTCTATGCCCCCAGGCCCTGGTGGCCTCTGTCCTATTTCTTGTCTTTATGAATTTGACTACTTTAGGGGCCTTACATAGGTGAAGCTGAAGTGTTAGTTGCTCAGTCCTGTCTGACTCTGCCATTCCTTGAACTGTAGCCTGCCAGGAATTCCTCTGTCCATGGGATTTCCCAGGCAAGAATACTGGAATGGACTGCTATTCCCTCTTCCAGGGGATCTTCTCAACCGAGGAATCGAACCCAGGTCTCCTGAGTTGCAGGCAGGTTCTTTGCCGCCTGAGCCACGTGGGAAGCCCTTATGTAAGTGGAATGATACAATTTTCGTCTGTTTGTGTCTGGCCTCTTTCATTTAGCATAGTGTCTTCAAGACTCATCCATATTGCAGCATGTTCCAGATTTTAATTTTTTTAAGGCTGAATAATACAGAATTTTATTTACACAACTTTTTGAGGAACTGCCATATACTCTTCCACAGTTCAGTTCAGTTCAGTCGCTCAGTCATATCTGATTCTTTGAGACCCCATGCACCACAGCATGCCAGGCCTCCCTGTCCATCACCAATTCCCAGAGTCCACCCAAACCCATGTCCATTGAGTCAGTGATGCCATACCACCATCTCATCCTCTGTCGTCCGCTTCTCCTCCTGCCCTCAATCTTTCCCAGCATCAGGGTCTTTTCCATTGAGTCAACTCTTTCCATCAGGTGGCCAAAGTATTGGAGTTTCAGCTTCAACATCAGTCCTTCCAATGAACACCCAGGACTGATCTCCTTCAGAATGGACTGGTTGGATCTCCTTGCAGTCCAAGGGACTCTCAAGAGCCTTCTCCAACACCACAGTTCAAAAGCATCAATTCTTCGGTGCTCAGCGTTCTTTATAGTCCAACTCTCACATCCATACATGACCACTGGAAAAACCATAGCCTTGACTAGACAGACCTTTGTTGGCCAAGTAATCTCTCTGCTTTTTAATATGCTATCTAGGTTGGTCATAACCTTCCTTCCAAGGAGTAAGCGTCTTTTAATTTGATGGCTGCATTCACCATCTGCAGAGATTTTGGAGCCCCGGAAAATAAATACTTCCATAGTAGCTGCAGTATATATTTTTATCAGTAATGCCCAAGATTTCCAATTTCTTCACAATCTCACCAACGGTATTTTCCGTTATTTTGATAGAAGTTGAAGTGGTATGTTGGTGTGGTCTGGATTTACAGCTTATTAGTGATTGGTGATATTGAACACCTCTTCATGAGCTTATTGACCAGTCTGCATCTCTTATTGGAGAACTGTCTGTTCAAGTCCTTTGTCCATTTTTACATTTAGTTGCTTTTTTTGGAAAAGTCACTGTTTTCCTTAGTGTTGTCTCTGCCGCTCACAACTGAAACGAATCCTACCTGATACGCTGATCTGTTGCTCTGCTTGTGGTGAGAACGTCCTGGGAGGGGAGGTCACAGGGTCCTGATACGCCTGTCCTGGAGGTGAGTTACCATGGCCTCTGGCCCAGGGCTGAGAGAATGGGTGCTTTGCCTCAGGTTCCCTGTGGGGATGGGGAGACTTAGGTTTCCTTTCTTCTATTCCCAGGGTTTACATCTCACTGTCCCACTGAAGGGGCCCACAAGCAGGCCTCTCTGAGCTGCATGTCCTTGGCTCAGGGCTGCAGCATGCTGTGAACTGTGCAGTCAGCACAGGGAACGTCACCAGTGAACAGTAAATGTTATCCTGCCTAAAAGCAGACCATGTCTAGGCATCAGTAACAGCAGCACATGTGCTCTGATAATCAGTTGTGTCTGACTCTGCGACCCTTTGGACCCCGCCACGCTCCTCTGTCCATGGGATTTCCCAGCAAGAATACTGGAGTGGGATGCAATTTCCTCGTTCAGGGCATCTTGCCAACCCAGGGATTGAACCCAGTACATCTCCTGCATTGGCAGGCAGATTCTTTACTAGTGCCACCTGGGAAGCCCAATAATAGTGATGTAAATTGCAGTAATATTAATGATATTATTTAGTTTAGAGTATTTTGGTGGAAGGAGGGGGACACTTTGGAGGACCCTAGTTATTCATAAGCAAAATCTGTGTATTGCTGGTCTCTTTATCTCATGATAAAAGAGAAAACAGTTAATAATGCAGTTATCATGAGCAGTGATTTTTATGAGAAATTGTGTAAAAATACTCGCCTTACATTTTTTGCAGAAGTAGGACAAATTTCACAGTTCATATGGAAACACAAAAGACCCAGAGCAGCCACACCAAACCAAAATGGAAAAAGACACATGTCACCCAATGTTCATTGCTGCGCTATTTACAGTAGCTAGAACATGGAAGCAACCTAGATGTCCATCAAGAAATGAACGGATAAAGAAACTGTAGTACATTTATACAATGGAATATTACTCAGCCCTAGAAAGGAACACATTTGAGTCAGTTCTAATGAAGTGGATGAACCTCGAGCCTGTCATACAGAGTGAAGTAAGTCGGAAAGAGAAAGGTAAATTTCGTACACTGACACATACATATATGGAATCTAGAAAGATGGCACTGATGGATTTATTTTCAGGGCAGCAATTAAGAAACAGACCTATGGACACAGCAGGAGGGGAGTAGAAGGTGTCTGGAGAGAGTAACAGGGAAACTTCCATTACCATTTGTAAATAGATGGCCAACAGGAATTTGCTGTATGACTCAGGGAACTCAAACAGGGGCTCTGTGACCATCTATAAAGCAATTATCCTTCAATTAAAAAATAAAGTGGCAAAAAATGCTTGCTTTAGCCTGATTGGCTCTGAGATCTTGGAGCAGGTGGATGAAAGAGGTGGAAGTTTTGACAGGAAGGAAAGTGGGGCAGGGGAGTGGAGGTGCTGTGCCCCCAACCCTGGGAAGGAGGCCGCCGGGTAAACTGCTGAGCTGCCCAACCAGCAGACTTGACTCTGTTCCCAGTTCTGTTGTGATGGACGTGTGGCAGAATGCATGGGCTGACATGCTTTGCCCAGTGACTGGAGGTGGGAAGTTGTGTGTTTTAATTGACTCTTCCTCAAGCTCGGGCTGAGGCCATCACACCCACACTTGATGTGTTTGTGGTTCGGGTATTGTGTGGGGCCCATGAATGATTGACAGCTCACACGATCCCTCAGATAGGAAAAGTCTTGAAGTCTTTTTAAATGGCTGAACTCATGTCAACCTCTTATGACCCTGTGGTCTTTGGTTCTTATGGCGTGAGTATAATTCAAGGTTCAGTTCAGTCGCTCAGTCGTGTCCAACTCTTTGCGACCCTATGGACTGCAGCCCGCTGGGCTTTCCTGTCCATCACCAACTCCCGGAGCTTATAGTTCAGTGTATAAGATTATAAATACCGAGAAGCAAAAGGAAGAAAAACTCTCTGTAATGTCCCTGAAGAGTTATCCACTATTGTTATTCTGTTTTATATAGTTCCAGACTCTTCTATGCATATTTGTATAAAGATATGCAATACATTGTAAAAAACATTGCATCCCTTCTTTGACTAGGAATATTATGATATTTATGGGCTTTGCAGGTGGCTCAGTGGTAAAGAATCTACCTGCCAGTGCAGGAAATGAAGAGACCTGGGTTTACTCCCTGGGTCATAAAGATCCCCTGGGGGAGGTAATGGCCACCCCATCCAGTACTCTTGCCTGGAGAATCCCATGGACAGAGGAGCCTGGCGGGCTACAATCCATGGGGTCACAAAGAGTTGGACACGACTGAGCATGCACACCTCTCCAAGTGACTTAAAATGTTTTTAGCAGTTCTCCGTTGATTATGGCTCTGAAACTGAATGTGTTTGGCCTATGAGGGTTCATACCAACGTCACGTAGCTGGCTGCTGGCAGAGCTCAGATTCAAACCCAGGTTGTTAAACGAAGATGGAGAGAGACAGGTGTCCTAGGAGGACCCCAAGAAGTGCTGTTTTACCAAGACCATCTGGGGGTCAAGGATGGCAGCTCAGAAGAGCCGGTGCATGTATGATGTCTCAAGGGTGGACACGAGTCAGCTGGACTGAGGAGGGAGGCAGTTTCCAGGAAGTGTGCCAGAGCATGCCTGGCGCTCCTCTGGAGACAGTCAGCGGTTCACCGAGACGGGACCGTAGGATGTATGGCAAGGAATGGCCAGAGGTAATCCAGAAGGTGGGAGTGAGAACCTCCAAGTCCCATGGTTGGCTTAGCTCAGAGCTTTGCTCTGTCTTCAAACATAGCCTGAAGGGTAAAGCAAGCTGAGGTTATTTAATAGTTATACTCTTCAAAATGAAAAGCATCTGAAGAATGTTTTTATTTGATGTGTGATGACTATGACTCTGAGAGCTTTAAAACTTCTGTTGTGAAAAAAATTTGCTAGGGAAGAAGTGGCTCACTTGAACTGCATTTTAGCCAAGACAGAGCCTGTATGTCCTTTAAGAAATGGAAACGCCGAATGTTAGGAATTGCCTCGTTTCATTGTGGAAGGTTTTGTGTGTGTCACAGTCAAAGGGGCGCAAGTGTATAGACTCATTTCAAGTTCTGTTCCTCCTGGACAGATGATCACCTACGCCTCAGTTATAGGTTAGCTGTCAGTGCAAAAAGCAACACGTGTGCTTCATTTGTGTGGGGAAGATCACACCTGAGTCTAGGACCTTCCTCTCCTGCTGCACCGATGTACGAAACAAGCTCACATGTGTGCAAGCTCTGTTGCACTGTGATGCTACGAAACAGGCTAGTGTTGTACAGGTGATGAAACCCCAGACACTGCCTGACAGGTGAAGAGAGAAGTGAAATCATATTTTGAGCGTGACGAAGATTTCAGAGATAATGTATAAGGATCTTGCATTTGTCTGGTCTTCTCTAAGTTTGAATCTAATCTGTACTGCAAGAAAGATGACTCAGGGTTTTTTATTTGCTTTCTCTTTACTTCATGCAAACTGTGTGTGTGTGTGTGTGTGTGTGTGTATGTATGTGTGTATTTGTGTGTGTGTGAGTTATTTGATATTGAAAGAGACCGAGGAAACCTTTCATTCAGGAAAGATTCTCCTACCTAGACATCATCCAGCCTTCAGTCTCCGCCACTGATGGGGTGAATGCAAAAAGGAATGCTCTTTGGTGAGTTACATTGACTGTGGAGAATGAAAAGCCCAAACAGATTAGGGTCAGAGTGAGAGCATATCCCAGCTTCCCTGGTAGCTCAGCGGGTTAAGAATCCACCTGGAATGCAGGAGACTCTGGTTGGATCCCTGGGTCGGGAAGATCTCCTGGAAAAGGGTTAGGCTACCCACTCCAGTGTTCTTGGGCTTCCCGGGTGGCTCAGATGGTAAAGAATCCACCTGCAATGTGGGAGACCTGGGCTCAATCCCTGGGTTGGGAAGATCCCCTGGAGACGGGAAAGGCTACCCACTCCAGTATTCTTGCCTGGAGAATCCCCATGGACAGAGGAATCTGGCGGGCTACAGTCCATGGGGTCACAGGTCACAAAGAGTCAGGCATGACTGACTGACTAGGCATAGCACAGCACAAGAGCACATCCAGTTCCCCTCCTGAGCAGAAGGCGTGTGACAGTTGTGTCCTGATGCGGTGAATCTGGGGTGGTGACATCCTGGGGCTCCCCAGAGTTCCTGCAGGTAGCCTGGCATAGCTGGGGGCTGCACCTGAGCAGTGCATGTGACCCAGAGCCCCACAGGTCAGCTGGGTCAGGCTGCCTTCCAGAGCAGTCGCTTACTTGTCTACCCTCAGATTCAAGGTGGTCTGTGGCCTCTGCATTTGAAAGTTTGCTGCTGTGAACTGTGAATGACTGGGATTCTTGGCCTTCCGAGGAGAAGAATTTGATCCGGGGCCAGTGATGAGGCTTGATCGCTCAGAGCTTTTGTGTAATAAAGTTTTATTAAAGTATAAAAGAGATAGAGGGAACTTCTGACATAGACATCTTAGAAGGGGGCAGAAAGAGTGCCCACCTGCTAGTCTTTAGCCGGATGTTATATATCTAATTTCATGGACTGTATAGTCCATGGGGTCACAAAGAGTCAGACAGGACTGAGCAACTTTCACTTCACTTCACTTATATACCTATCAGCAAGCTGTTAATTAGAGAAAGGAGATGTCTCAAAACTCAGAGAGTGGCACCAGGCCCCTCACCCACAGCATGCATTTTGAGATAACATCGGCATCAGGTGAGTCATCCCGGGCCATAAAACAATTGACATGAATCTTGAAGAAAGGAAGATTTTCAGGCAAATACGTAGTCTCATTAACATAGCTTAAGAGAACATGTCCAGAGTAAAACATACTGGTTTGTTGAGCCATTATGGGTTCTGAGTCTTAGGAGGAAACGACTTGAAGAAAGACAGAGTCTAAGGTAAATACATAGCTCATTAACATAGCTTAAGAAAAATATTTCCATAAGGAAAAAAAAAAGCATTGGTTAGCTCAGGGTTTGAGAAAAGTTAAGTTCAGGTGGAACCAGGTGTCATCATGGCAACACAGAATTTTAAAAGAAAAGAAAGAGAAGTCACTTCAGTTGTGTCCGACTCTTTTGAGACTCCATGGATTGTAGCCCACCAGACTCCTCCATCCATGGGATTCTCCAGGCAAGAATACTGGAGTGAGTTGCCATTTCCTCCTCCAGGGGATCTTCCCAACTCAGGGATGGAACCTGGGTCTCCCACATGCCAGGCAGATGCTTTACCATCTGAGCCACCTCCTTTTAATTTTGTATAGAGAAGGGGGAAAAAACAGTCTGACACTTGCTGTTTGTTTCCTCCTGCTGATTAAGAGAGAAAAAAAAGTCTGATACTTGCAGCCTATTTCCTCCGCTTGGGGACCCCTCACCTTCCTGCCTGTTACCCTCTCATTCCCCGCTTTGATTTTAGGAGAGTCATGTTGCCTAGGGAAAGGGGCGTCGTTCTCCTTCTGTAACTGCTTCTGCTGATAAGGGCGTCGTCCCTAAGTTGGTGCGGCAATGTATTCTCCTAAGGCTGTCCTGCCTGTCACCCTCTCGCATTCCTCAATCTTTTGTACTCATGAGCAGACTGGATGTCAGCCCACCGAAGGCCCCGGTTGTCTCATGTTCATCGTCGTACGTAAGCAACTCTGCTGGCTCATAAATCTTGTAGCTGTTTGTTGAACTGAGCTGCCACAGTGACTCATGTCAGAATCTTTCTTCAGGGCAGGTTTTCCCTTCCCAGGAGAGGCACCGGTGGGGAGTGGGTGGAGATAACCCACGGTGGGAAGTCTGGACGTTCCGATGGTACACATGGACCATTTCATCATCTGCCCCCGTGCTGGCCTTACACGGCTCCCCGGAACATTCTCAGGCTTGGGGGCCTGGCATCATTGAGGCAGACTGATGCTTTTGAATTGGGCTGCTAGTGAAGACTCTTGAGAGTTCCTTGGACTGCATGGGAATCAAACCAGTCTATGCTGAATATTCATTAGAAGGTTTGACACTTCTAAAAGTGAAGCTCCAATACTTTGACCACCTGATGTGAAGAGATGACTCATTGGAAAAGACCCTGATGCTGGGAAGGATTGGAGCAAAAGGAGAAGATGGTAGCAGAGGGTGAGATGGTCAGATGGCATCACCAACTCAGTGGACATGAATTTGAGCAAACTCTGGGAGATAATGGAGGACGGTGTGGCCTGGCATATGTAGTCCATGGGGTTGCAAAGAGTTAGGCATAGCTTAGTAACTGAAGAACAACAACAAACCTACTTTGGGGAAAGTATTTACTGGGGATGATAAGTTTCATTTATGTATCAGCTTTTGCTGCAGTAACAGATAGCCCTAAAACTCTCAATGGCTTCTCACAACAGATCATTATTTCCGACTCAGAAGACTTCAGGTCAGACATGGCTCTCCTGGGCTCTGTTTTGGGTCCCAGATGGAAGGGGCAGAAGCTGATGGTGGAGCTGAATCCTATGATTTCCTCTCAGAGTTGCCCCGTGGAATGGGCACCCTTTCACTTTTGCACACATTTATTGGTCGAAGTAAAATGCACAGGCAAGACCAAAGTGAAGGGGGAGCTGAGTGTCCTGTGCCCACACACAAGCCAGGGCAGGTCACAGACAGAGTGTGGGGCTGCATTATCCTGTTACAGGAGGGACGGAAGATGAGTTGGGAGAGTCATCGACAGTAATCTCCCGTAATTCCTTTATCACAGGCGCCATCCGTCTCCCTGAGTGGCCTCATCTTGTCCCTCTGGACTTCTGGCAGCACTCATGGGCCAGTGACTCCCAGACATCCCCATGCCTGTTGGCTCCGCCTTACACTCAAATTCCTGTATCCAGCTGTTGGCTTGACATCTTACTCACATACCTAGTGGACATCTTTAAAATTGTTCCTCCAGTAGTCTGTGCTCTTCTCTTTTTTTAGAAAATATTTTTGTTTTCTCTTTTTTAACAGTGATTTTGTTTGTTTGTGTATGGCTGTGACGGGTCTTCATTGCTGCACGGGCTTTTCTCTAACTGTGCTGAGGGGGGCCACCCTCTAGTTGTGGTTCAGGGACTTCTCATTGCAAGGCCTTCACTTGTCATGGAGCGTGGGCTGTAGGGTGTGTGGACTTCCGTAGCTGCAGCACATGGGCTCTTGAGCACAGGCTCAGAAGTTGAGGCCCACGGGCTTAGATGCTCTGCAGCACGTGAGATCTTCCTGGACCAGGGATCGAGCCTGTGTCTCCCACACTGGCAGGTGGATTCTTGACCACTGAGCCACCAGGGAAGCCCTGTGCTCTTTTATTAAATGGTGAAAACCCTTGGCGTTATCCTCAGCTCTCTCCCCGGAGGCCAGGGGTGAAGTGTGTTAGAGGGTATTTAAGGTTCCTTCCTTGCTTTTGAACTGTGGTGTTGGAGAAGACTCTTGACAGTCCCTTGGACTGCAAGGAGATCCAACCAGTCCATCCTAAAGGAGATTAGTCCTGGGTGTTCATTGGAAGGACTGATGCTGAAGCTGAAACTCCAATACTTTGGCCACCTGATGCAAAGAGCTGAGTCGTTTGAAAATACCCTGATGCTGGGAAGGATTGAAGGCGGGAGGAGAAGGGGACGACAGAGGATGAGATGGTGGGATGGCATCACCACCTCAATGGGTGTGGGTTTGGGTGAACTCTGGGAGTTGGTGATGGATAGGGAGGCCTGGCGTGCTGAGGTTCATAGAGTCACAAAGAGTCGGACACGACTGAGTGGGTGGACTGAACTGAGCTGAAGGTCCTTCTACTTGGACAAGTCTGTGTGTTGTTGAGTGTGTGGGAATGGTTCTAAGGGGATTCTACTTTCCAAGCTCCTCAGACCAAATGTACCAGCCTGTTGCTGCCCACCCCCTGCACACCCCGCTGCTGAGCCACGTCTGTAGTGGGAAACTCCATTTAGCTCTGGACTAGGGGGCAGGTAAAGTCCTGTCCTTGGGTAAAAGTTAATGGTGGCACGCATATTCGAATCCACATTTTTCTGTGTCCTGAATGCATGCTCTTTTCCTCTACACAGATGTCGTTGAGAAAGTCTGCTGCTGTGGCATTCTTAAAATCTTAGTGATGGGAACATTTTCATGGCTCAGAATCTCTTTATTTTTTAATTTTTTGAAAAATGTCTGTTCTTTACGCATGAAACAATGTAACCTGTGTTTGAAAAATAAATAAAACCAGTGTTCTCTTTCGTGGGTCATTTTCAAATTCCGGTATTGTTCCTCCCTAAGCCGACAAGCTGGCTGCAGGGCTGCAGAAGGCATTGGGGATTTTGTGGCCAGAAGTCAGAGGTTCGTTTGGCTATTCCACATGGCCAGGAGAGTCGGCTTGGCATGGCTTTTAGTCCTTGGAGTAATGATCGGGAACAAAAGAACAGGTCGTAGCTTTTCAGCTGCACAGGCTCTCCAACCCACAAACCAAACCAAACCCACAGCCGACCACATAAAACCCGACCAGCCCAAACAGCCGAGTAACAGAAGATCCTTGCTGAAGACACCAGATCATGTGGAAGGAATATAATCCTGATTTATGGAGTCTCTTTATCTAACACTTAAAATGCTGATTTGGAGAGGGAACCCAGCCCAGATACCTCAGCAGAACGAGGCTCTACTGCTTGGCGGGCGTTCTGCGGGTTGTCAATGGTCTCTTCACCACGTATTTTCCCATTCAAGTGTAAAGCTTTTTGAGTTGAAATAACACTTAGCACATTCAAAAAATCATGCACAGACGGCAAACTTTTATCAAGTATCTCCTTTCCTTTTGGGATTGATTCAGGCAATTAGACCGTAACCTACATATTTTTCTTCCTCTTGTGTTTATGTTGGTCTTCTCATAATAGCTGAGATGAATTACATCCCAGGGTAAAATTAATGCTCACAGTACTGGGAGGCGGTGGCAATGATGCTATGCAAAGGCAGCGTACTGTACACTCACGGCTTCCACAGTGCACTGAGAGGGGGCGATGGCTTGACTTGCTAATTTATGAAGCTGTGAGGCTGGTGATAAATTCTGGCCCCACAGACTGTGTCAGGTCGTGTAGATTGAAGTATAATAGATTCACCTGGAGCACTGTGGGGGCCTCCTGCGCTGTCCCCGTGAGTTATAATCTCAGAGAGGTGATGCTCTGAGGTTTGCTCGGAGAGCTCCTGTGCCGTTTTTTTCCTCCCCATGGAAGACTGAGGACCACGGTGGTAATGAACTGTGAGGCGGTAGGCTGGGATTGCAGGGAGGCTGAGTGACAGAGGGAGAGAAATGGGGGAAAAAAGAAGGAGAAGGGGGAGGCAGAGAAGGAGGACGTATCACGTCTCGGGGGGAGACATGGAGATGTGCCCGAGGCTCCTCGCTGGTGTTCAGGATCCCAGGTCTTGGACCACAGTTCCAGACCCCACTGGCTCATGAAGCCGGCGTCCTTGAAATACTGTCAGCTCAGAGTCCCGACTGGCTCGGGTTTGAGGAAGAGAGAGGGTCTACCGCTGGAGTCGGTCACTGGAGCCGTCCTGGTTAATTCAGCGGATGGATGGCAGCAGCGCCCAGTTGGTCTGGTTGGGTCAGAGACGGCGGCGGCGCCCGGCGGGCCTGGTGGACATGATCACCTTCCCAGGTGAACCAGTTTCACACGAGCCTTTTCCATGACGTCTCCTTAATGTTTCAGGTTTTTCTTCAGTTTGTTCCTTAGTCACTGGCTTTGATATATTAAGTAAATTTTTGGAACTGGGTTCCAATCTCTTAATGCAGATATCTCTTTGAGATAACACAGAGCCACTCATTTTGTGGTCCCCACAGTCCAGGGGGCTTGGGATACCTTTATTCTCCTCCCATCTGCTGGTGAAACTGGGGCGCAGAGCGGTGAGCTGATGGGTGCCATGCTGCTAGGGAGTGCTGGAAGGGGCTGGGGACACCCCGCAGCGGTTCTTCTCCCCTGTTGCGGGGCCGAGGCACTGCTCTTTCAGGACAGGAGGCTCTGCTGACTGGTCCTGAACTTCCCCATGTGATGGGGAGATGGAGCCCTTACTGTGTTCTGGTGACAGAGGAACTGCGCCACCAGCAGGCATGGCCTTTGTCCAGAGGAGTCTTCTGAAGGGCTCAGGATGACCTGTTTTTATTGGAGTGATGATGTTTTAAAGTTTAAAAACATTTTTATTTCTTTCCTTTTTTTCCCCCCCGAAGGAAGGTAATTTGATCATTTGTGCTAACCTTTTAGTTATGGCGATTTAAAATGTTGCCAACCAGGCTTCTTGCTTTTGGGGCCAAAGAACGTCTTTGAGGGTCAACCTGATCTTAGTTAGTTTCTGATGATCATTCCGTGTTACCTTTTCCTTGCCAACTGTGACTTTTAAGGGCACTGTATATAAATGTCTACAACTTACGTATCCTGGTGTTTGCTCTTTCCACTTCTGTCACCTCCTGTGTGAGTCTGTTTCTTCTAAGCCTCTCTTTCAGCCCTGGTTTTGCACAGGCTCCAAGGCCACTTTCCCTCTTGAAAGTATCTTATATGATGGAGACTTACTCCAGCATGGCTTCCAACTTCTGCGGGGCTGGGAGCTGGGTTGCCGCAGGTGGTTCTGCCAGTTTCCCACCGGTGGCTTTGCCTTGATTGTCTGTGTCCTCTTGCTTTCTGATCTGACTGCTGATGGTCTGGGTGCCCCAATCCCCTGTCGGCCCCCCAACCCATCCTCCCGTAAGATGAGCAGAGGTTGTGCCTGGCACATGGGGCCTCATCCCACGCCTCCTTCATCCCTTCAACCACTGTTCCAGCCTGTCCCCTCTCCCCTTGCAGCTGCTGCCGGCTGACCCAGGGCCACCACGTGCTCCCCTCTCTGCCTGCTGTCCCCTGTGAGAGCATCTCTACCAGGTAAAGAGGGTCTTCCTTGCCTCTCTGCTCTGAAGACTAACTCGTCCTGGGGCTTTGTCAGCAGCAGACTCTCAGCAAGCCATTTGGGAATCAAAGGACACTCAGTTTCAGTCGGAACGTGTCACATCAAACGTTTATGGTGAAATGCAGATTATACAGAAACTGAAGGACGTCTCCATCCCACCTCCACGAAAATAGAAACATTATGATACAGCGAATCCCCGTATGGAACAGAAATGAGCTCGGAACTTAGCC
Organism: Bos javanicus; assembly: GCF_032452875.1. Taxonomy (NCBI): domain Eukaryota; kingdom Metazoa; phylum Chordata; class Mammalia; order Artiodactyla; family Bovidae; genus Bos; species Bos javanicus. The sequence continues at coordinate 150,814,819 of NC_083868.1, read as the reverse complement.
CCGTCTCCCCTGGTCAGTGAATACTGACATGAGCTGAAGAGGTCAGGAAGGAGCTGAAGCAGACAGCGTGCCCCACTGTACTTATTTCTTCCTTCAAAACTCCATCAAGGCCATTTAAAACAAAGCCAGAGGGATATCTTGCAAGACAGCTCTAAATCTGTTCAATAAAGTGTTCTCGTAAATGTCAGTGGGGGCCGATGGTCTTTGGAGAGTTCACTGCCTTGGGCAGGCGATCCACCTGCCCTTTCCAGTTGGCTTGGAGGCGGGGAGAGGCTGAACGTGGGGCTGTTTGCAGGTCTGCTGTGGCTGGAAGAAGGGGCTGGAAGGGCACAGGTGCTCTGTGCCTGAGGTGTATTCCCGAGTTTCCCCATGAACAGCTCAATTTTTCATTAAATCTCTCTGTTTAAGACATATTTACGGTTAACACTCTTAGAACTGGAAGATCCTTGAAGCCATCTCTGCCAGAATCCAGGAGGGGAAGAGATGACATTTACCCAGCACGCAGCAGTGTTATTCAGTGCGACTCTCTTACCCCCAGGTGGAGTCCATTTGGAAGCTGGGCTTGTGTAAGCAGAATGTGATGGGACCCCATAGACCTCCTTGCTAGAAATCCAGGCAGGTAATTTGATGATATGCTGTCTCTCTTCGGTATATTCTGATGGATAGATCAGCCTTGGGTTTATCCATATCTCCTTGTTTGCTATGGGACTCTCCTGGGAATTTCTTGGTTTTCTGAATCTTTTGGCTCCAAGAACATTTCAGAAATCGATATCTTATGTTGATAACGAATGTAGACGGGCAGAGAGGGTGGGAAAGTGGTGTCCTTCCTCAGTGTGGCCCAGAGCTGACTGTGGACAGCAACCCAAGATCCTAAACAGCTCCCTTCCCTGATCTCATAGTCATCAAAACATTTTTTTTTTTTTTCCTGAGTCCCAGTTCAAATTATGGCAAATGATTAAGAGGTGGAAAATAGTGGAGGGCCTGAATGTTTGTGAGCTTCCCAGGTGGCTCAGTGGTAGAGAATCTGCCTGCCAGTGCAGGAGACCCAGGAGGCACAGGTTTAATCCCTGGGTTGGGAAGAGCCCTGGAGGAGGGCATGGCAACCCACTCCAGTATTCTTGCCTGGAAGATTCTATGGACAGAGGAACCTGGCGGGCTACAGTCCATGGGGTCACCAAGAGTCAGACATGACTGAGCGTGCACACACAGAATGATAATAATCAACTATCAGTCGACTCACTCAATGTTGCTTAGTGCCCACATACCAGGTCTCTGCCACACACTTGGGAACCCGCAGTGAACGCGGGCATCACTCTGGGGCTGGACCAGTGTCGAGCTGATGCTGGCCGGCTTTGACCATCCTGAGAGCTAACAGGATGCTTATCTTCCCAAGTCTGCTCACTGACATCACGGTGGTAGCTGGAAGTTGGCCCCAGTGGGAGTACTTGCACCGTGGGAATTGGTAATGGCTACGATTTGGGGCTTTTTTCCCCTAAGAAACAAACAACATTTTGACCAGCACATCCCTGCCTTGAACTTACATCCTGATTATCAACCATTGTGTGTTGTGAGTATTATTACAGGCAGACCTCATTTTATTGCACTTTGTTATTTTTCTCTTCTGTGTTTCACTCATGTGTTGTTTTTTTTTTTTTTTAATTGAATGTTTGTGGCAACCCCGCATTGACCAAGTCTGTCGGGGCCTTTTTTTTCAACAGCGTTTGTTCACTTCATGTCTCTGTTGTGTTTTGGTAGTTCTCGCAGCATTGCAGACTTTTTTTATTGTGATATTTGTTGTGGTGATCTGTGATCAGTGATCTTTGATGTTCCCATTGAAATTGCTGAAGAGCCACACGAACTGTTCACATAAGACGGCGAACTTACTAAAGGTGTGTGTTCTGACTGCTCCACGGGTCTGCTGTTCTTCTCCCACTCCCCCAGCGTCCCTGTTCCTTGAGACACAATAATATAACAAGACTGAAATAAAGCCACTCCAGTGGTGCTAGTGGTAAAGAACCTGCCTGCTGGTGCAGGAGACATGAGACACGGGGGTTTGATCCCTAGGTCGGGAAGATCCCTTGGAGGAAGAAATGGCAACACACTCCAGTATTCTTGCTGGAGAATCCCATGGTCAGAGGAGCCTGGCAGGTTACAGTCCATGGGGTCGCAAAGAGTCAGACACGACTGAAGCGACACAGCACATACAATAACCCACAATGGCCAAGTGTTCAATGAAAGGAAGAAATTGTGAGATTAGTTCAAGTGGTCTGTCAGCAGCCACAAACACTGAGGCAAGACCCTCCCCCTGCAAAAATGTATGACTCCCTGAATACTAAAATGTAGCATTTTTGGCAACAAACATTTTTAAATTAAGGTGTATATGTTTTTTAGGTATCATGCTATTGCACACTTAAAAGACCACAGTCTCATGTAAACATAACATTAATAATATGCATGGAGTGACCCAAAAATTCGTGTAACCCACTTTATTGTGGTGTCTGGAACCAAACTCGCAGTCTCTTTGAGGTGTGGCTGTATTTAATACCATTATTATCATTTACATATATAAGCCATTTATTCACCTGGTTTTCTGCATGCCGGATGCTTTACTGGCCTTGTCTCAATATCTTTACAGCTACTGTGAGATGCTTTCTTTCGATTAGGAAACTGAGGCTTGGGAATATTAGGAGTTTAACTGTGTGTGCACACACGCGTGTGCTCAGTCGGGTCTGACTCTTGGTGACCCCATGGACTGTAGCCCGCCAGGCTTCTCTGTGCATGGAGTCTTCCAGGCAAGAATACTGGAGTGGGTGGCGTCAGGTCCCACCAATACAGTCAGGCCCTTGCGTAGAAATGAATTCTATCCCAAGAGCGTGTTCTTAAGTTCAGTTTTTTCATAAGTCAAACACAGATAGCCTAGGTACCCAACTAATACATTCAGCTATGTAACTTACACTGTAATAAGTTGATAATATTCACACAAATAGTACTTAAAAAACAAACAATAAAACATTTTTACTCTTACAGTAGAGGACCTTGAAAAGTACGGTAGTGCGATACAACAGCTGGTGTTTCTTAGCAATGCCCCCTGTATCGCTGCTGCTTTTGGCTTGCTTCCGGGCATCCTGGGCTTGAAATACAGATGCGTGCTACAGTGCTCTCTGCAGTCCTAAAGCGCACAGAAGCACAGCCCCTTGTAGAAGATGCATGAATGGGACAGTATACACCAGACACGTGAGCTAACTTATGCGATTGGACACGTGGACGTGTGTGTGCATCTGTGGAGGTCCACAACTTGAAGGTTCATATGTTGGGGACTTACTGTAGTAAACCTCAGACCCAGAAGCAGAATTGAACTTGACCTCAAAGCCCCCAGCTATGCTCTGCCGCCTCCTTCCAGGAGACCTTTCCAAAGAACCGCAAGGGGATGTTAACAGGTGCTGTCCTCACACACAGTGTCTCCACCTCGGCAGGGGAACAGGGGGACTTCTAGCCTTCACGTCAATTCAGTCTGGACGTTCTGTTCAGATAATCGTTCTACTCAGCCAGATGGGGGCTTCCCTCAAAGCTCAGTTGGTAAAGAATCTGCCTGCAATGCAGGAGACCCTGGTTCAGTTCCTGAGTTGGGAAGATCCACTGGCGAAGGGATAGGCTACCTGCTCCAGTATTCTGGCCTGGAGAATTCCATGGACTGTATAGTCCATGGGGTCGCAAAGGGTCAGACACGACTGGGCGACTTTCCCTTTCAGTTTTCAGCCAGATGATTCAGCGCTTCTCAAGTTTAATTTGTATCATCCAGCGTTGTATCTACCGGCGAGCTAGCGGCGGGTTGTGTGCGTAGCACTGGTATTTCCCATTAACTTCTGCAGGCAGGTTGTTTGCTTTAGTGAAATGCAGAATTAACAGGGAATCCCGGATTTCATGGCAGCCCTCGGCTTCCTAATGGGAAGGAATGGAGCATCACCCTCGCTGTTTCACCTGCAGGATCGTCTGTCTGCTGGAGAGGGAGTTGGTGGGAACGGATTGAAGGAGAAAGAGGAAAGGGACGAGGCGCCGTGCCTTGCTTGTCCCAGCGGGGAATAGTGAAGAGCCTGGTCTGCAGCTGTGTTGGCTGCTGCTGTTTGCCGACGGCAGCGCTTTGGGGATGGTGTGTGTGGGAGAGCATTCTTCTGTTCTCGTGATAATGATGGACCGGCCACTGCTACGGGGAACAGAGGGAAGCGGTGTTCTCCATGAGAACCGTGTTCCATCTTCATTGGAAGGTGGTCGTGTGTGCTTTAGTGACTTGGCTTCATGAATCCACCCAGCAACTCTGATGAGACTGCGACCATCAGATTTTATAGTTTGGTCACTTCTAGAACATACATCAGCAATAGACTAGAAGGTAGCTGCTGCTTGTGCTAGTTTTAATTTTGGAAACTAAGTCTGACTAGGGGCTTCCCTGGTAGCTCAGCTGCTAAAGAATCTGCCTGCAATGTGGGAGACCTGGGTTCAATCCTTGGATTGGGAAGATCCCCTGGAGAAGGGAAAGGCTATCCACTCCAGTATTGTGGCCTGGAGAGTTCCATGGACAGAGGAGTCTGGCAGGCTACAGCCCATGGGGTTGCAAAGAGCAAGACACGACTGAGCAACTAACATTTTTCGCTTTCACTTTTCATGGGAGGTTTCTGTCCCTGGTGGCTCAGGTGGTAAAGAATCCGCCTGCAATGTGGGAGACCTGGGTTTGATTCCTGGGTTGGGAAGTTCCCCTGGAGAAGGGATAGGCTACCTGCTCCAGTATTCTGGCCTAGAGAGTTCCATGGACAGAGAAGCCTGGCAGGCTATAGTCCCTGGGGTCCAACGAGTCAGACACAACTGAGCGACTTTCACAAGTCTGACTAGAGGCTGGGGATTTTTAAACTCATGGCAGTTTAGCATCTTGTGAACTCATTTGTGAGTTTACTAAATAGTCTTAAATAAGATGACCCATGTGTCTCTGGCTGCCCTGAGTGCACACTTTCAGAGTCCCTGCTACACCAATTCCTGTTGTGTGCTTGAAATAGAGTTGACGAGGGGAATATTTTGTTCATGCTGATAAGAACCAGTGAGGGAACTCAGATAAACTGGGAATTTGAGGGTTGTCCTTGTTCAGATTTGTACATCTTTTACAGATAGTTGACATGGTTTGTGAATAATCTGCTGCTCATTTTTTAAAAGGGTTTTTTTTTTTTTTTGATGTGGATCACTTTTAAAGTCTTTATTGCTACAGTATTGCTTCTGTTTTATGCTTTGGCTTTTTGGCCATGAGGCATGTGGGATCCCAGCTCCCTGGTGAGGGATCAGACCCTGACCTCTTGCCTTGGAAGGTGAATTCTTAACCACTGGCCCACCAGGGAAGTCCCTAATCTGTTGCTTAGAAATGTCAAAGCAAAAAACTATAATGGGACCTGGTGGCTCTGTTTTATTTCTTCATCTTTTTATTCATGAGGATTTAAATAATTTCTCTGGTTGAAATGGAAGGTGGAGGAAGGCAAGGGAAGATTTCTTAAAGGAACATACAGGATTTAATATGTGCAGATGCTCTTGATGTAAAAGGCATCTATTGATGACACTTGGTTTTAGCCTTATGAAAAATAAACATTCTATAAAGAAGGCACCATGTATAGTGATGGAAATCAGAAAACATTTTATAACCAAATAAAATATCAACATTTTACTAACATGCTTTAACCAAAACGCTACTCCTATTTTGCTATTTCTAAAAAAAGAAAACGAAAAGAGAAATTAATTCCAGTCAATCACATTTTCAAGAAACTATTTTTGAGCAAAATCTTAAGGTCCCACTTAAATAGTGTTTTCAGCTTTTCTAAATATTTTATGACTGTGATTTTGTAAAGTGGAGTTCTTCAGTATAGGACCCTCAGGACGATTTATGTTTTATATTCGCTGCGTTTGCTGCAGTCTTGGGAACGTCGCCCACATTCTTCCTGTTCATAAGCTGGAGTACATATAACTGACTTGACAAAATGGATTTAAAATGTCTCTGACTAAATTTAGTTTATGTAAAAATCAAAGGCATTAACATTTTGACTCAGGAAAGAAGGATTACATAGAACACCTTTTTTTTTTTTTTTCCTGCCTCATATGAATTTCATAAACTAGAAAATAGAAGCCTGCCCTCTCATCCTCTACTATTTTGTAACAGACTCACCATATAATTCAGTTCCCAGATATTTGTTGCTCACGACCTATATGCCAGGCGCTATTCTAGGTTCTGAGGACACAGCCCAGACCATAGCTGCCTTAGGGAGTATTCATTCTCCCCCTGGGGAGACAGTAAGAAAAATAGAGGTAAACAGCAAAATGCCTGATTGGGTAGAAATTAATGCTAAGGAAGAAAATCAGGAACAAGGGAATACGTAATGTAGAGGGTTGCTGCTGCTACTGCTGCTAAGTCACTTCAGTCGTGTCCGATTCTGTGCGACCCCATAGACGGCAGCCCACCAGGCTCCCCCATCCCTGGGATTCTCCAGGCAAGAACACTGGAGTGGGTTCCATTTCTTTCTCCAATGCAGGAAAGTGAAAAGTGAAAGTGAAGTTGCTCGGTTGTGTCCGACTCTTCTCGACTGCATGGACTGCAGCCTACCAGGCTCCTCCATCCATGGGATTTTCCAGGCGAGAGTACTGGAGTGGGTTGCCATTGCCTTCTCCTAATGTAGAGGGTTAGGATTTTTTAAAATTATTTTGTTTTTAATTGGAGGATAATTACTTTATGATATTGATGCTTGGGCTTTGCTGGTGACTTATTGGTAAAGAATCTGCCTGCAATACAGGAGACATGTGTTCCATCCCTGGATTGGGAAGATCTCCTGGAGGAGGAAATAGCAACCCACTCCAATATTCTTGCCTGGAGAATCCCATGGATGGAGGAGCCTCATGGGCTACAGTCCACGGGGTGGCAGAGGCACACACAACTGAGTGTGTGCCTGACTAAGTGTAACTGACTAAGCAACAACAACAATATTATGAGGGTTTCTGCCATGGTCACCATGAATCAGCCATATGTAAGTGTCAGTTGCTCCAGTCGTGTCTGACTCTTTGTGACCGCACGGACTGTAGCCCACCAGGCTCCTCCGTCCACAGGATTTCCCAGGCAAGAATACTGGAGTGGGTACCCATTCCCTTCTCCAGGGGATCTTCCTGACCCAGGGATCGAACCTGTGTCTCCCATAGCAGGTGGATTCTTTACCGTCTGAGCTGCCAGGAATCAGTCAGAGGTACACCCATGGCCCCCTCCCTGCCACCTCCCACCCCATCCCACTCCTCTAGGCTCTCAGAGCACAGGCTTTGGTTCCCCGCATCACACAACGAATTCCCACCGGCTCTATTGAACCCATGGTAACGTGTGTTTCAGTGCAGTGATCAGTGATGGAAGGAGTGATGTTTGAGTGACTGGCCTGAAGGAGGGGTGGGGGGTCAGCGTCAACCACCTGGCAAGGAATCTTCCAGACGAAGGGAGGAACCAGTGCCTTGTGAGTCTAAGGAGCAGTGAGGAGGCCAGCGTGGGGGGAAGGGAAGGCTGGGGAGGAGTGGAGGTGAGGTCAGAGACGCGAGGGGGACGGCTGCGGATGCAGGACACTGAGCGGCCGCCATAAGGACGTGAGCCTTCGCTTTTCTCATCTGCGTGGGATAGGAGTCCCGCCTGAGGGTTTTGAGCAGTGGGAGGGACATACAGTCATGTGTGTTTCTACGAGGTCATGCTGGTTCCTCTGTGGACAGTAGGCTTGAAGCGGGAAACACGGGAAGGTCTGGGAATAATCCAGATGAGAAATGATAGTGCTTTGGCCGTTGTGGTTTCCCCGGCAGTCGGGGGTGGGGTGGGGGCGGGTGGGTCATGTTGGGGCTGTGGTTTGGGTGCTAAAGGAAGGGAGGATGAGCTGATGTTTTGGGGGTCTCAGCCAGTGGCGGGGAGGGGGTTCACGTCTGTGTCCCATCTTCTGTTGTCTCGGTGGTCCTTGGGCAAGAGGAGGTTTTGGTGGCAGCACAGTGGGGAACGGGGTGTGTTTGCATGCTAAGTTTCTTCGGCCGTGTCTGACTCTGTGACCCCGTGGACTATAGCCCGCCAGGCTCCTCCATCCACGGGGAACGGTGTGAGGAGCTTTTTCTTTGGGCCATCTTACACGGAAGCTTCTCTCCCTCTTGTGAGGCGCTTCCTTCCTTCTTCAGCCTCTCCGTGGAGCTCCCCCTGCTCCTCTGGCTTTGTGCTCAGGACCAACCGATGGCCCGGGAGAGGCTGCCCGGATACGCCTTGCTTGCTGTGTGGTCACGGAGAGGCGGGTGTCATTCCTGAGGTTTCCTTTCTGACACCGCAGAGCAGAATGATTGCTCGGATCAGAAGTTCACTGTCCTGAAGCGCCAGTACAATTGCAATTCAATATCTCCCGCCTTAGTCTGCATGCTGTGTTTTCATGGAAACTTCGAGGAATCCAGCCCCCTCCCGCTGGCGCGCACACTGACCGCGGGGGTCGGGTTTAAAACAGGGACGGGGAAGGTGGAAGGTGGAGGTGCAGGTCAGCCTGGTGCAGAAGGGAGTCCCCCAGGCGTGGACGGGCTGATTCTGAGTTGTGACCTTTGTCCGGTTGAAGAAGGAGGCCTGGCCGGAGCTGCCAGCAGCTTTAAAGCTGTATCCCTCACCCCTCCAGGGTCTGAATGTGGAGCCCATTTACCAGAACTTTTCGGTTCTCATTCCTTCCCCAGAAGCTTTGCTTTTGTGGCTGGGGGAATACCTGGTTGGGGAACTAAGATCCCAGGTGCCTCATGGCATGTAGCTAAAAAAAAAAAAAAGATAATTCTGCAGGAATGTTAAAAAGAAATTAAAAAATTTTACATTGTCTCAATTATACCATTCTTATTCAGCTATTTTCCTTTTGCAATTTATATCAAATTTATGAGTATCTTCCTTTTGTTGTTGTTGTTCAGTCACTAATTCGTGTCTGACTCTTTGCAAACCCATGAACCGCACTACGCCAGGCCTCCCTGTCCATCACCAACTCCTGGAGTGTATCCAAACTCATGTCCATTGTGTTGGTGATGCCATCCAACGATCTCATCCTCTGTAGGCTCCTTCTTCTTCTGTCTTCAATCTTTCCCAGCACCAGGGTCTTATCCAGTGAGTTTCAGCTTTTCACATCAGGTTGTAATCATTCTGTATATGGTAGTAATGTTTTGTATTTTCTTCCGTTTATTTTGTGAAAGATGTTTTCAGGTATCTGATTAAATTCTCATAATGTTGCAGACATTTTAGAGTAGAAATTTGTAATTAAGACATGGGACTAGTAAAATAAAAAAGAAAGGGAATCAAGGTTTCCAATTTGTTTTTTTTTTTTTTGTCAAGTAAGGAAGCAAAAAACAGAAAGCAAAAAACCAAGAAAAAAAATCCTATTGTGCAGTTCACAGCATTTCTAAAGGACATTTTAACACCGAGGGAAAAAAGGATATTATCTCAAAGGAAAGTGCCTTCAGTTCCTTTAGTTTAGCTTTATGAATAAAATTTATCTTCTTCCACTTTCCCCCCTGTTGCTCCAAAGATGCTCGAAAACTTCATGAGGGGACTTCCTGATCCAAAAACAGGGTCAAGGATTCCCTGGACCTGGTTAGTGACTGGAGGATCTTACCAATGTCTGCGTTTGTGACTTTGCTTGCAAAATAGCTGACTGATTGAGTGAAAACCAGTGAGAAAGCTGGGTGTTTCAAGTGGCCGACCCCAAATCCATCGCTTTTCACACAGGTGAAAATGAAAGTCAATGCTAAATCGTGTGGGACTCTTTTGTAACTCCATGGATTGTAACCCACCAGGCTGCTCCGTCCGTGGGATTCTCCAGGCAAGAATCCTAGAGTGGGTTGCCATTCCCCTCTCCAGAGGATCTTCCCCGCTCAGGGATCGAACCCAGGTCTCCTGCACGGCAGGCAGATTCTTTACCGTCTGAGCCACCAGGGAAGAAGCCACACAGGTGGAGCCTCTCAAAAGTCCCAGAACAGGGAGCCCCCAAAGATGGCTCTGATATTTGTCTACTTTAGTGCAATCTTGTCTGAAAATCTTGAAAACTATTCAGTTAAGAGAACATTGACATTGGAGACCCTGACATTTTTATGTACATTTTTGGTGAAGGAGGATCTCATCTGGACACGTTTCAGATCTCTTCCCGTGGCAGAGGTACCCTCTCAAAGAAAAGCTTTTTAGGTAATTCGCGTATAAATTAAAAGTGTAACACTAGACCCTGATGCCGGGAAAGATTGAAGATGGAGGAGGAGAAGGGGACAACAGAGGATGAGATGGTTGGATGGTATCACCAACTTGATGGCCATGAGTTTGAGCAAGCTCCAAAAGTTGGTAATAGACAGGGAAGCCTGGTGTGCTGCAGTCCATGGGGTCACAGAGAGTCGGACATGACTGAGCGACTGAACTGAACTGAACTGAACACTGTTGAACCAGCTCAGTTTGACACGAGTGTGTGTTCCTGGTATCCTGGGCTGGACAGGTTTTCAGTGTCACCTGGTCTGTGCTCCTTCCTGTAATAAGTCTGGGTTCCCTGCCTCTTCGGCTCAGCTGGGCTCCTGCCCCAGCCATGGCCAAGCTCACCGGTTCTCAGCAGAGACAGAAAGCGCTTCAGTACCTTTTTTTTTTGGTGTGGTTTATCTTTCACTTCTCAGGAGGAAATTCCTTCCAACTGGATCATAATTTTCTGAGGACTTTCACCAGATCTTAGAGTTTCAGGAATGAAAGGCTCATGTGTTTTATTCAGGAAACTTCCAGTTGCTGAAAGGACTTGAATGTTGAGTATCAGATCCCTGTGAGGTGTGCAAAGATACTCTTCAAAAGGGCTTGAGAGAAAAAGGACAAAGCCCACACACATCAATGTCTTATTAAGCATTATTTTCAGTGCTGTTTCTCTGTGCCACTAGTGACTGAATGCAGAAAGATTTTTGACCATAATTTTGTATAATATATGATAATTTAATGAAACACTCTAATGATAAGGGTGGATTTAAATTACTATAAATACATGGGTTACTGCCTTTTCAGTCCCCACCACCTCTACCCCCTGTTTAAAGTCAATATTTATCAAAAATTGTTTGATTTTCAAATGTCTGATGTTTGCACAGCTGTTTTGCTTTCCTTTTTTTTTTTTTTTTCAAAGTTCCTACATTTGCAATGAAAGTGTCAAAAGTTAAAGGCTGAAATTAAATCAAGAAGTAGAAGGTTTATGCCCAGCGCAAATAACAGGATGCGGCGGTGCAATCAGAAAAGACAATGGGGATGGCTCTGAAGACCTTCAAAGTCTTCCTGAGCTCAAAACACTCTTCATGAAGTAGCTTCCTTTTTCAGAAGTGCTCGTGAGGCTTTGACTTCTGTTTCTTTTGATTTTTTTATGCCTATGAATTTAAGTTGCTTCTCTTATTATTCTAGGAGAAGACTGTTACCATCTCTCCTTAAGGTGGTGACTGGAAGTGCTCACAGAAATAAGAGGATCAGTGAAAATAGGAGCAGGAGTTGAATGCTCACGGCAGCAAGCCAAGGGGGTGAGAATCCTGGGCGGTCAGGCCATCTGAGAGCAGAGGTGGGAGGAGTTCCTCTGCTGGGTATGGGGACAGTGTTTAGTCATTATTCGGATCTCCCCCCAGCTCCTGTAACTGTCCCGAGTTTCCTGGTTAGCCTTTGGCAATTTAAGCAGAAAACAATATTGATATCTAACTGTCTAGCGTTTGTGTCTGTCTGTCTCTCTCTGTGTCTTTCTACTGTGTATTCACCAATCATCCTCTACCTTTCTTTTATCTATCTTTCCATCTCTCTGTCTGTCTGTCCGTCTCTCTGATTTTCTCTTCTGATGCATGACTAGCACAATCGTTCCATAAACTAACTTAGAGATTTGCTTTGATTTCCTTTAGGCTTTACCAGACTTTGTAAATCTTTCGGGACCACACCACCTTCACAACTGAGCCTTCCCTTCACTTGCGTTCTTTAAATATTAGTTTGGATTCCCGCCTCGTACGGCTCTTCTGTTTTAGGCTCTGTCATCTGAATCACTGGGAGTGGGGCGTGAGGGGTGGGAATCCCGGGACCAATTATGGAATCTGATGATTCTCTGAATCATGTGACATCCATCAGTTTCAGTAACACAAGCTGGTGAACCCTGTGTCCTTTGGGTAGAGACGATACTTCTGGTTGTCTGTTGTTCCCCTGTAGACCTGATTGTTGTAGCCAGAAATGGGGAAAAAAAATTAATGGTGACAATGTGGGCATCTCAGAGCTAAGGATTTCCAGGTGGGGCTAGACGCATGGACATGTTGGAATTGGAGAGTTGCCTTTTCATTTCCCATGAGCTCTATCAGAATTTAAAGATTGCCTGAAGTCTCAAGCTGTTTTATTGTGGCTCACCTATCAGAATTTAAAGATTGCCTGAAGTCTCAAGCTGTTTTATTGTGGCTCACCTATAGAAGATACTCGATGTTAGTTGTTGGTTGTCTGGAAAAACTAAAACATAAACCAAGAAACAAAACCAAAACCTCTTGGCATATTTCAACAGGAAATGTCTCTTAATTGTTTAATTCTGTTTTTGACTAGTCGTGTGATTTCATGCTTATTAAGATTTTCTTATTATTGCGTTTCTTGGTCAAGTCAGATGGAACTTCTCGTCCCTGCCCTTAACTCCTCTCAAGAGCAGGCAGGGGTGGCTGGTAGGATTGAGGAAGTCCTAGAGTCCGGGCACGAGACGGGCTGCCACCTGGGGTGGGGTCACGCCAGTGCCCCCCTCTGGGCCCTGCATTGTCCGCTCTGTGCTGCCTTCTATGCAGCAGGGGTGGAGGGCTCCCTGTGACACTGCCCTGAGCTGTTCTGAGTCCTGTCTTTAGGGGGACACTTTCTTTTTCACCCACCCTTCCCTGTGGGGACGTGCAAACCCAACCGTGAACTTTATTTTTTTACTTTTTAATTAATTAATTAATTTTTGTGTTTGGAAGTTTTCTCCTTATTTTAATTGAACTATAAAAAGTGAAATCCCTTATGATTATACAGCAGAAGTGACAAATAGATTCAAGGGATTAGATCTGATAAGAGTACGTGAAGAACTGCAGATGGATGTTCCTAACATTGTACAGGAGGCAGTGATCAAAACCATTTCTAAGAGAAAGAAATGCAAAAAGGTGAAATGGTTGTCTGAGGCGGCTTACAAATAGCTGAGAAAAGAAGAGAAGCAAAAGGCGAAAGAGAAAAGGAAAGATTTATCCATCTGAATGCAGAGTTCCAGAAAATAGCAGGGAGAGACAAGAAAGCCTTTTTAGGTGAACAATGCAAAGAAATAGAGGAAAACCACAGAGTAGGAAAGACTAGAAATCTCTTCAAGAAAATTAGAGATACCAAGGGAACATTTCATGCAAAGATAGGCACAATAAAGGACAGAAACAGTATGAACCTAACAGAAGCAGAAGATATTAAGAAGAGGTGGCAAGAATACACAGAAGAACCATGCAAAAAAGATCTTCATGACCCAGATAATCACGATGGTGTGATCACTCACCAAGCCAGACATCATGAAGTGTGAAGTCAAGTGGGCCTTAGGAAGAATCATTAGAAAAAGCTGGTGGAAGTGATGAAATTCCAGCTGCTGTTGATGTTTGTTTAGTTGCTCAGTCATGTCTGACTCTTTGCGACCCATGGACTGCAGCACCCCAGGATTCCCTGCCCTTCACTGGCTCCCAGAGTTTGCTGAAACTCATGTCCATCGAGTTGGTGATGCCATCCAAATGTCTCATCCTCTGTTGTCCCCTTCTCTTCCTACCTTCAGTCTTTCTCAGCATGAGTCTTTTCTAATGAGTCTGCTCTTTAAATCAAGTGGCCAGAGTCTTGGAGCTTCAGTTTCAGCATCAGTCCTTCCAGTGAATATTCAGGGTTGATTTCCTTTAGGATTGACTGGTTTGATCTCCTTGCTGTCCAGGGGACTCTCAAGAATGTTCTCCAACACCACAGTTCAAAAGCATCAAGTTTTTGGTGCTCAGACTTCTTTATGGTCCAACTCTCACATCCATACATGACTACTGGAAAAACCATAGCCTTGGCTAGACAGACCTTTGTTGGCAAAGTAATGTCTTTGCTTCTTAATATGCTGCCTAGGTTTGTCATAGCTTTTATTCCAAGGAAAAAGTGTCTTAATTTCATGGCTGCAGTCACCATCTGTAGTGATTTTGGAGCCCAAGAAAATAAAGTCTGTCACTGTTTCCACTGTTTCCCCATCTATTTTCCATGAAGTGATGGAACGGGATGCCATGATCTTTGTTTTTTAAATGTTGAGTTTTAAGCCAGCTTTTTCACTCTCCTCTTTCACCTTCATAAAGAGGCTCTTTAGTTCCTCTTTGCTTCTGCCATAAGAGTGGTGTCATCTGCATATCTGAGGTTATTGATATTTCTCCCAGCAATCTTGATTCCAGCTTATATTTCATCCAGCCTGGCATTTTGCATGAGGTACTCTGTTTATAAGTTAAATAAGCAGGATGACAATATACAGTCTTGATATACTCCTTTCCCAATTTGAAACCAGTACATTGTTACATGTGGGGTCTAACTGTTGCTTCTTGACCTGTGTACAGGTTTCACAGGAGGCAGGTAAGGTTGTCTGGTGTTCCCATCTATTTAAGAATTTTCCACAGTTTGTTGTGATCCACACAGTCAAAGGCTTTAGTGTAGTCAGTGAAGCTTTCTGGAATTCTCTTGTTTTTCAATGATCTGACGGATGTTGGCAATTTGATCTCTGGTTCCTCTGCCTTTTCTAAATCCAGCTTGAACACCTGGAAGTTCTCGGTTCATGTACTCTTGAAGCCTAGTTTTGAGAATTTTGAGCATTTCTTTGCTAGCGTGTGAGATGAGTGCAGTTGTGCAGTAGTTTGAGCATTCTTTGGCATTGCCTTTCTTTGGGATTGGACTGAAAACTGACCTTTTCCAGTCTTGTGGCCCCGGCTAAGTTTTCCAAATTTGCTGGCATATTGAGTGCAGCACTTCCACAGCATCATCTTTTAGGATTTGAAATAGCTCAGCTGGAATTCCATCACCTCCACTAGCTTTGTTCGTAGTGGTGCTTCCTAAAGCTGGCTTGACTTCGCACTCCAAGATGTGTGGCTCTAGATGGGTGATCACACCATCGTGGTTATCTGTGTTATTAAGATGTTTTTTGTATAGCTCTTCTGTGTATTCTTGCCACCTGTTCTTAATATCTTCTGTTAGGTCCAATTGAGCTACTTCAAATCCTACTTGATTTGAAATAGTTGATTTGTAATGTTTCAAGTATACAACAAAGTGATGCAGACATATATTTTCTTTTTCATATCCTTTCCATTGTTTGTTGCTGTTGCTCATTCACTAAGTCCTGTTCAACCCCCTGCAGCCTAATGGACTGCAGCACGCCAGGCTTCCCTGTCTTTCACTGTCTCCTGGAGTTTGCTCAGATTAATGTCTGTTGAGTCAGTATGCTTATCTAATGATCTCACCCTGTATCACCCCCTTTGCCTGCAATTTTCCCCAACATCAGGATCTTTTCCAATGAGCCAGCTCTTCCCATCAGGTGGCCAAAGTATTGGAGTTTCAGCCTCAGCATCAGTCCTTCCAATGAATATTCAGGACTGATCTCCTTTAGGATGGACTGGTTGGATCTCCTTGCTGTCCAAGGGACTCTCAGAGTCTTCTCCAACACCACAGTTCAAAAGCATCAATTCTTGGGTGCTTAGCCTTCTTTACGGTTGATCCCATTACAGGTTATTACAAGATACTGATGATAGTTCCCTGTGCTATGCAGTAGGGACTTGGTTATCTACTTTATACACAGCAGTATATATCTGTTAATCCCATATTCCCTATTTATCCTCCCGCACCGTTTTCGCTTTGGGGACCCTAAGTTTGTTTTCTATGCCTGTGAGTCTCTTTCTGTTTTGTAAAAGAGTTCATTTGTGTCATTTGTAGGCTCTGTGTCCAGGTGATACCACACGGTATTTGTCCTTTTCGAAACCCTAGGGTGGGAGCAACGGGATGTCTCTTCCAGCCCCTGTTGTATCAGGCAGGTGCTTCTGACTGTGCTGTGATCAGAACTTCAGTGCTCAGCTGTTCTTTGAGTCGGGTGTTCACACTCATTGCTGTGCAGTCCCAGGTGAGCCAAAGCTGTGGGTGGGTGGAGGGGTGATGGGTCTGTTACCAGCCTGAGCCCCTCTAGACCCTTCTGCCTCTTGGAGTTTATCCCGGGGTCCATGTTGCTTTCGTCCCTGTGCCCAAGCTTGGTCCCCACCGCTCCCTGATTCCGTGTCTTTCTGTCTCCCCATTTCTTGCACAGTCCACATGGGCTGTTGCTCACTCTTGGCTCATGTGCCTACTCCCACCTGGTTTGGTTCAAGGTTTTCCTCCTGTGGCCTCAGCCACACCTGTGAGAAGCTGGGCACCTGTGTTTCACAGGTGCTGGGCTGAGTGGAAGGCATTGCCGGATAAAGTTTATTTCCCCCCAAGTTCATGGTTTGAGTCTGCATGTCTCACCCTCACCCCAGTCTCTTTCCCCAGCACTTCTGGGGACTCAGGGGCAGTCTTAATTTTCAAGCACTGAGAAGCCCAGGTTAGTCTAATCAGTGCAAGCCTGTCTTCCAGTCCATTTAAAGATCCTTTGCATGTTCAGCCTGTCTCAGAATCAGCAAGTCCAGGGCCCATGGGCGGTCCCTGTCCTGGCCCTGCTGTTCCTCTCCTTCTCCCCCTCTGCCTCTGTCCTCCATGACTGCAGCAGGAGTGGAGGGTGGCCAGAGGCTGTTGGAAGCCCTCTTCCCAGGGCACTGTGCTTTGTTAGGCTCTCAGCACTGGCAACAAGGAGATCCAACCAGTCCATCCTAAAGGAAATCAGTCCTGGTGTTCATTGGAAGGACTGATGCTGAAGCTGAAACTCCAATACTTTGGCCACCTGATGCGAAGAGCTGACTCATTTGAAAAGAGCCTGATGCTGGGAAAGATTGAGGGCAGGAGCAGAAGGGGCCGACAGAGGATAAGATGTTGGATGGCATCACTGACTCAATGGACATGAGTTTGAGTAAACCGGGAGTTGGTGACGGACAGGGAGGCCTGGCGTGCTGCAGTCCATGGGGTTGCAAAAAATCGGACATGACTGAGCAACTGAACTGAACTGAAGTGAAGCACTGGATGTCCTCCATGGGGCAAGTTGCAAGGTTCTCAAGGCTTTAAAGGGACCGTAGCCCTCTGTGTTGTGGTGATTCCCCCAGGCTTATCTGCTTCTGATCCCCCCTTCCTGGTTTCTCTGCCCCTGGGATGCCTGCAGCTGCCTTCTCTCAGGTGTGACTCGGTCCTGAGGGCCGGCATCCCACCTTGCAGAGGATGCCCAGGCCATTGCCAGCAGCTCTCCGTGCTCCCACCAGGCCTCCCCGGCCTGTCTGCTCTTGGGTGGCTCCAGGCTACTCCTCTGAAGGATTCTTCCTCTGGAAGTCAGTCCCTAGACCCTAGCTGCTTGGAACCTGGGGGCCCCTGTGAGGCTTCCCAAATGGTTCTTCTGAAACTTCACTCACCTGCTTTGAGCAGAGTGTGCGCTTATGCATGTAAGTGATATAATTTCATATTTATTCCTGTCTCTCTGACAAAAGATGATGTTAGCAAGAGAAGCTGCACTCTTCTCCCTGGCCTGATCAATAGGTGTTTTCTCAGCTTTCCTCCTAAAGGAAATCAGTCCTGAATGTTCATTGGAAGGACTGATGTTGAAGCTGAAACTCCGTACTTTGGCCACCTGATGTGAAGAGCTGACTCATTGGAAAAGACCCTGATGCTGGGAAAGATTGAGAGCAGGAGGAGAAGGAGACGACAGACAATGAGATGGTTGGATGGCATCATTGACTCGATGGGCATGAGTTTGAGTAATCTCTCCGGGAGTTGGCAGTGGACAGGGAGGCCTGGCATTCTGCAGCCCATGGGGTTGCAAAGAGTTGGACATGACTGACAAACTGAACTGAACTGAACAGCTTTCCTCTGCAAGGGCCTCAAGGTGTGTTTGACTGGCTGCCTTGTGTTTTTAGTAAACATGGATGGACACAACGGGATGGAGAGTGGTTGGTGTGATGTCTGGGCCCACGCCACGTCTGAAGCACCAGTGAGGGAAACTCCTCGTGGGAGGGTCCACACGACCTGGCCCTGCCTGAAATGCCACTCTTGACCTTCCCAGGAAGGCCACAGTGGCCGGCTGAGATTTGAGGACGTTGATTCAGAGAATGGATTGCCAGAATTTAGCATTTCGGAGACATCTAGTAAACTAAGGGACTCTTCAGAGAAGACTGGGAGGGCGTTAAGGCAAAGATTGGCTTGCATGCGTCTGTCCGAGTGGATTTTTGTCTTTGGGGTATGAGTTGGTTCTGAGCAATCAGCGTAACAGCGTTCAGCTCTTTAAAGCAGGGGTCCCCAACCTCTAGGCCACAGACCGGTTATCTGTCTGCGGTCTGTTAGAAATTGGGCCGCACAGCAGGAGGCGAGCAGTAGAAGAAAACAAAACCACTCCCCTCCCGCCGCCTATCATGGAGAAATTGTCTTCCATGAAGCCAGCCCCTGGTGCCAAAAAGGTTGCTCACGACTCCCCTAAGGGACATCATTTCACTCATCCTGTTGTTGTCCAGTGGCTCAGTCATGTCCGACTCTTTGTGACCCCGTGGACTGCAGCACACCAGGCTTCCCTGTCCATCACCATCTCCCAGAGCTTGCTCAAACTCATGTCCATTGAGTCGGTGATGCCATCCAACCATCTCATCCTCTGTCATTCCCTTCTTCTCCCGCCCTCAATCTTTCCCAGCATCAGAGTCTTTTCCAATGAGTCGACTCTTCACGTCAGGTGGCCAGAGTATTGGAGCTTCACCTTGAGCATCAGTCCTTCCAATGAATATTCGGGACCGATATCCTTTAGGATGGACTGGTTGTATCTTCTTGCAGTCCAAAGGACTCTCAAGAGTCTTCTCCAACACTGCAGTTCAAAAGCATCAATTCTTTGGCACTCAGCTTTCTTCACGGTCCAACTCTCACATCCATACATGACCACAGGAAAAACCATAGCCTTGACTAGACGGACCTTTGTTGGCAAAGTAATGTCTCTGCTTCTGAATATGCTGTCTAGGTTGGTCATAACCTTCCTTCCAAGGAGTAAGCATCTTTTCATTTCATGGCTGCAGTCACCATCTGCAGTGATTTTGGAGCCCAGAAAAATAAAGTCTGACACTGTTTCTACTGTTTCCCCATCTATTTGCCATGAAGTGATGGGACCAGATGCCATGATTTTCATTTTCTGAATGTTGAGCTTTAAGCCAACTTTTTCATTCTCCTCTTTCACTTTCATCAAGAGACTTTTTAATTCCTCTTCACTTTCTGCCTTAAGGATGGTGTCATCTGCATATCTGAGGTTATTGATATTTCTCCCGGCAATCTTGATTCCAGTTTGTGCTTCTTCCAGCCCAGCGTTTTGCATTAGCTTCATATAAAACTCAGCAGAGATCTCAGGTGCTCACCCCCTGAACAGAGCAGAACGCGAGTTCAGCAGGAGGGAACATGGTGAGTGAGGGTCAGGCTCTGCTCCCCAGGAGGGTGGAGAGCCCCTTCCCTGCAGCCCCTCTCTTAGCTCCCATCTTGGCCCCTGCCTGATGGAGGTCTCTGCAGTGCTCTGGGGCTCCGAGAAGCTATAGACCAAGCCCTGGAGCTCCGTTCCACCATGCCCAGCTCCACCGCTCGGGGCCTGAGGATGCTGTTGGACGTCCCTGGACTGGATCAGGGCGCCCCATCTTCCCCTAGAGCCCCCCTCCCCACGTGCCATCCCCTCTTCTCTCTCCTGAGGGCCCCCCCAGTCTTGGCATGTCCTCTGCCCTCTGCCCTGCTCCCGGCTCTTTGGCCGCCTTGCCTTCACTACCAGCTGGACCATTCCAGCAGCTTGCTCTCTGCGGTCAGCCACCTCAGGGATCTTCCCTGAAGCCTGTATGGGACGCTCCCCTCTGCAGAGGCGCAAGCACCCCCCATTGCTGTTTGCAGAGCAAGGGTCTCACTTTAGAGCCTTTCCCTCTGGGCCCTCCCTCTGGCTCCGTCTAACCGTCTCCCATCCGCACAAGCCTTCCTGCTGGGTCCAGTGAGGTGTCCACAATCCCACCGCGGGTTCTGTTACTTCTCCATTATTCTGGAACGTCTGAGGAACTGAGCTGGCTTCTTTGGGCCCCTTTGCTCTGCCTTGAAAGTCCTCCTTGACTGCCGCAGGGGAGGGCAAAGATGATTTAGATGTTGTCATGCTGTTGGCGACTTCTCTGCTGCTCAGTCAGTAGAGAATCTGCTTGCAGTGCAGGAGACCAGGGTTCAATCCCCTGATTGGGAAGATCTACTTTAGAAGGAAATGGCAACCCCCTCCAGTATTCTTGCCTGGAGAATCCAATGGTCAGAGGAGCCTGGGGGGCTACAGTCCATAGGGTGGCAAGAGTTGGACACGACTGAGCGACTAAACCACCACCACCATGCTGTTGGCAGAGGCTTTTACTCACACGCAGCAGTGACTGTGCTGTGTCTCCTTTGGAGACATGTCTTCTGCAGTCGTGTCCCACGCCTGTGTCACTTACTCGAGCTGCCTGGACTGCTCTCCTCCTCCAGATCTTTAGAAGTTCTTCCTGTTTTTCATCAGCTAATTTAAATCCTACTACCCAAAGCTGAAGCTCTCTCTTCCTCATCCCTGAGCTGTCCCAGTGCTTGTTATCTTACTTGCTATGTTGCCCTCTGGGCTTCCCTGGCGGCTCAGACGGTAAAGAATCTGCCTGCAATGTGGGAGACCCAGGTTCCATCCCTGGGTCAGTAAGATCCCCTGGAAAAGGGAATGACAAGCAACTCCACTATTCTTGCCTGGAGTATTCGATGGACAGAGGACCCTGGCGGGCTCCTTCCTTCAGTCCATGGGGTCAACAAAGAGCCGAACAGGACTGAGCAACTAACGTGCACACACGTCGCCCTTTATTCTATATCATAAAACATCAGGCCACAAGGTAAGTAACTCTCCCTCAAGGCATGAAAGACACAGCGTGGAACTCCTTTGTCTGGCCTCACCCCTGTGCCTGCCTCTTTGGGTGCTGTCCTCAGTTAGCACTTACTGAAGAACTGATGCTTTTGAACTGTGGTGTTGGAGAAGGCTCTTGAGAGTCCCTTGGACTGCAAGGAGATCCAACCAGTCCATCCTAAAGGAAATCAGTCCTGAATATTCATTGGAAGGACTGATGTTGAAGCTGAAACTCTAATACTTTGGCCACCTGATGTGAAGCGCTGACTCATTGGAAAAGACCCTGATGCTGGGAAAGATTGAAGGCAGGGGGAGAAGGGGATGACAGAGGATGAGATGGTTGGATGGCATCACCGACTCAATGGACATGAGTTTGAGTAAACTCTGGGAGTTGGTGATGGACAGGGAGGCCTGGCGTGCTGCAGTCCATAGGGTAGCAAAGAGTCGGACAGGACTGAGCGACTGGACTGAACTGAACTGCAGGGCTCCCTGATGGTGGATTTCATGGAGGGTTCTGTGCAGAGGGAGTGCACAGCCTTGCAGTCAGAGGCGCATTATAAACCTCACGTCCCGAGTGTCAGTGAAGGGTGTTTGTGTTGACACAATTTCTGTTTAAATACATGAGAAGTTTTAACGATCTGTCTTTCCAAAGTGTGTCCTGTACCTAGGAGGCAATTTGAATGTGGTTCTCTTAAACGAGTCAAAAGTCAAGCAGAAACGGAAAAGCTGGCTTCTGTGCTCCTGGTAGTGAAAATGCCATCACCAGGGAGCCAGGGTGTCTCAGCCAAGCCAGCGGACATAGACTGACCTTCAGGACAAGTTCCGGGTTCTTTGAATTTCCTCCCTATTTCAGAGCACAAGGAAAGCTTTCCCGCTTGATACTCTCTAAGCGTTTGGTGATATGTTGTTTTTTAACTGCGGGGCAGTAAAGACAGATAATGTAATGAATTATCTGCGTTATTACAAAGTCTCAGTGTTTTTTTTCTTTCTACCTTTATCAAATTGATTTTTCTTAGGAACACTTGACTCTTGATCTGTCTCTTCAAAGTCTATTCAAAATAAAGACATCTGAGGATGCTGATAGAAGGAATTTCATCTGAAAACGTTGCTCTGTAATATCCCTACATGTAATCTCTCTGTTAATGTACATTTCTTTCCTTTTGCTCTGTTAAAAATCCTCTTGCCACTCAGGAAGTTCACATTTCTCATTTATGATACTGAGATGGTAATTACAATAGCAGTTAACTTGGCAATTAGTTATTTTATATGCTACCTCTAAAGTAATTATGCATTGTTGTTATTTAGGTGCTATAAGCAGTATCTGACTTTTTGTGACGCCCATGGATTATATAGCCTGTCAGACTCCTCTGTCCATGGGATTTCCCAGGCAAGAATACTGGAGTGGGAAAAAAAAAATACTGGAGTGGATTTCCATTTCTTTCTTCAGGGGATCTTCCTGACCCATGGATCAAACCCACGTCTCCTACATTGACAAGCAGATTCTTTGCCACTGAGCCACCAGGGAAGCCCAATTATACATTTATAATGTTTTAATTTTTTTTATGCCCAGTGTTGTTAGTTTAAAAATATGACACAAATAATGAAATAAAAATGTGAAACAGACCTCATTGTTCACAAAGATGGCTATCGATACACTTACTATCTCTTAAGATGTGACGTTGTGATTACATCAAGATAGATTCATTTTGAAGGCCAAGATTTGCTTCTAAAACAGACTTTGGGATTCTGTTCCCAAAGATATATTTTGTTTGATGGACTTTCTTAGAAATACATCATGTTCCTTTAATCTGTGGCCTGCTTGTCAGTTGTCTGCCGTTATGAAATGACTAAATATTTATGTTTTTCCAGTTGAGCTTAGGGGGGAAAAAAAAAAAACCCGACTCTGTTAAATGTGTTTCCTATAACAGAAGGCTCAGTGTAAAACAAGAGAGAAGTTGTATTTATAGTTGTTTTCCTTTTTCTAGATGTCACCCGCCTTTCAAATCTAGCCTGTTTTCCTTCAGATGTCTCATTTTTCCTGGGGACCTCGAGGCCGACCATGGCCCCCAGCCCGAGGGGCTGTGGAGCTGTTTGGGGGCTGGTGGGAGGGGCGGCCACTGCTCCCTCTGTGCAGTCAGCTTGATCAGCTTTCACATGCACATGTCCAGGCCTAGGGGAGAGAAAGACCCAGTGTTGACTCCTTGTAAAATATCTCCGGCTCCAAAGGAATATTACTGTCTAGATTCATTTTGTTCCCTTCTCAGGAATAATAATTAAAAAAAAAACAAAACCAAGAAGTGATGGGTAGGGGATGAATTGGGAGATTGGGATTGACATATATATATTATATATAATATATATATTATACATATATATACACTACGGGCTTCCCTGGTGGCTCAGACAGTAAAGAATTTGCCTGCAATGCGGGACACCCGGGTTTGACCCCTGGATTGGGAAGATGCCCTGGAGAAGGGAACGGCAACCCACTCCAGTATTCTTGCCTGGAGAAGTCCGTGGACAGAAGAGCCTGGTGGGCTACAGTCCTTGGGGTCACAAAGAGCTGGACACAGCTGAGTGACTGAGCGACAACAGCAAACGATTTGGATACCGGGCAGATTCAGGAAGCAGCAGAGCTGATGCAGACGCCGTTTCAGAGCGCTGAGGCGTTTGCTAGCTCTGCACCCCAACGTCCCGAGTGTCTGCCCTGCCCACAGAGACAGGTTACTGGGGCTCAGCTGCTGGCAGAGCAGCTGTCTGGCTGATCTTCACAGATTTCCTCGCCGTCACCTCGTGACTTGCCAATAGCGTCAGGGCCCTCGGTCTCTGCTGGGCTTCTGGTCCGCCAAGGCTAGTGCCAGCAGACTTGCTGGAAAGATGGCCTGTATCTCTGTTCAGCTCTGCACCTGGGAATTCTGTTAGTTTTTGAAATTGCCCACGATGGGAATAGATAACTTCACGTGTGTGCGCATGGGCTTCCCTGGTGGCTCAGACAGTAAAGCGTCTGTCTGTAACGCGCAAGACCTGGGTTCGATCCCTGGGTCGGGAAGATTCCCTGGAAAAGGGAATGGCAACCCACTCCAGTACTCTTGCCTGGGAAATCCTATGGATGGAGGAGCCTGGTTGGCTACAGTCCATGGCATCGCAAAGAATCGGACACGACTGAGCAACTTCACTGGCTCACTGGTGTGTGTATGCTCAGTTGCTAAGTGTGTCTCACCCTTTTGTGACCCCGTGACTTCCTCTGAAAGAGGCAGAGGAAAGGCCTCTGTCTTCCTCTTCTTCCTCTGTCTCTAGAATCTGTGTCTGCTTTTATGCCTTTCCCTCCATCCTACCTGTAAATACACCCCCTTTTCTCACCCTTAACAAACCAGCCAGACAAACGAGATAAACCGTCTTCTAATTAGATTGTAATCTAATCGAGGGCACGACTGAGTCTTGTGCACTCTAGCTGTTGGCCATTTCTTCTTTTTCCTCGTTATTATTTTGTTTATTACATTTTTTTGCCATGATGTGTGGCATGAAGGATCGCAGTTCACCAACCAGGGACTGAAGCCTCGCCCCTGTAGTGGAAGCTCGGAGTCTGAACCATGGGGCCAACCCTGGCTGCTGGCAATTTCTCACACGCGGTAGGCATGCAACAAATGTTGAATTGGTGAGCACAGTAGTGCTTCTTCCCTTGAGCTTTCTTCCCCTTGTCTCCCTGTCCATCAGCGTCTTTCATGAATAGCCTATGTTGACCTTCACATAACCTCCCAACCTTCTGCTAGTGAGCCTTTGGAAACTGGCCACGTTGTTGGAGATCACTCAGAGGTTGTTGACTTGCCACATCTAGTACCATTTGTTCATGTGTGGTTGGGTGATTGACTTGCTCATTTTTATTCAGCTTTCTGCAGATCGATGCTGTGAACTGTTTCTGCCTTACTGAAGGTCCTTCCTCGGCATCCAGGGCTGGGACCTTTTCTGACGTTCTCCTAATTCTCTGACGGCTTCTGCCTCTGCTTGGCCGTCCAGTTTTCCTCTGTCAGTTTCTCAAGTAGTTCAGATGCTGTGCTCAATTGGATCTGCCTCACTCCCTTGTGGGAGATTTTCTGCAGCTGGTGGGGGGTCAAGCCAGGTGTTGGGGGTGTTGGAATTTGTGATTGTGCCTTTACAACCTTGTGCTTCCCACTCGACCCTGAAGTCATGGCAAAGCCCACCTCTAGGCAGGGCTCAGTTCAGTGATTGAACGTGGAGGAAGCTGACTTAATGCCTGTTGATAAGTGGATGGATGGAAGACGCATAATGGGTGGTGGGTGGATGGATGGAGGAATACTTGAATGAATGGATGGATTTGAAGGGCAGGTTGAACTTAGATTGTGGAAAGAGACATACACCAATGTGATTTCTTAACTATAGGGGTAAGTCACTCAACATCCCTGAACTGTTCTCGTAGCCAGAGAGCCTCTCCCGTGTGCCTCCCTTTCACGCCCATGCTTTTGCTCATCTGGCTGCTCTACCTTGCATACTTTCCCTTTCCATTCCCACCTATGGAATACCAAGTGCCCATGATATATCACCCCTTTGAAGAGGCATTGCCACTCCATGATGCTAGGTGGAATTGCTGCCCCTTCTGTCCTCCTCTCATGACCTGATCACATTCTGCCTCCAAATCAGTCGTTTAACTAGAAGCATAATCCCCTCATCAAACCCTTTGTTTAATGAGGGCACTGTTCTGTGTCCCCTCTGGTACCTGGACACTCAGTACATACGTAGGCTGAGATGGATCACTTACCTTGATAACAGTTATTTCTCAAGTCTGAGATATAACATTGTATTCAGGGAGATTTATGGGCTGGACTAATTCCGCAGCAGATGATTGTATTTAAAAATCACAATGGAAAAGAGTATTCAGCATGTCTGAGTTGCATACAGATAATCAAAGAGAGGAAGGTGGTTCTTCTGAACACAGACCCTGCTGTATTCCTAGCAGAGACATTTGAACATAGACACAAGGCGCCGATGCTTTCTCCCTAATCCTGTTTTCTGCATCCTGAGCAGAATCCCGAGGTTTGCCTTCGCCTTTTCCCAGAGTGCATGGTTTTATCCCCAGGTCCCCTCCTCTCATGGTCCTGAGATGGCTCAAGGGTCATACAGACAGGACAGTAGCAGGTGACCTTTCTTTGTTGGCCAGGAGACTTTCTCCAGAAGTCTTCCTGTCACTTCCCCTGGGTTGAATTGGCTAAAATGATATCACACGCTCCGTTTTAAGTCAACCAGTGGCAAGAGGAGTAGGTGATAGGAGTTACCCAGTGATAGGAGTTGCCTCTGAAGCTGGGGCAGGGTCAGCCCTTCCCAGGGTGTTTTGGGGGTTGGGCTACACACCCAAGCGGCATTGGGTTTCCTCTCTTAGGAGAGGCGGGCACCATTGTGTCCGCTGCTTTTGCCATTTACGTGGAAAGTGAAAGTGTTAGTTGCTCAGTCGTGTCCAACTCTTTGCAACACATGGACTGTAGCCCACCAGGCTCTCCTATCCATGGAATTCTCCAGGCAAGGATACTGGAGCGGGTTGCCATTCCCTTCTCCAGGGGATCTCCCCAACCCAGGGATTCAGCCCGGGTCTCCAGCATTGCAGGCAGATTCTTTCCCATCTGAGCCACCTGGGAACCCCACCTATGGGGACGGGGCTGTAATCGGATGAATGGGGTCCTCTGTGACAGTGTCACTGTCCCTGGTGTTGCTGGTGGGTATGGTGCCTTTTCACCAATGATGGCTGTTGTTCAGTCAAGGTCCAGGGTTTTTTTGACGAGAAGGCAACTCTCTGGGATAGCTGGTTGTCTATCTTCCCAGAGGTTAAGCTTATGATGCATTCACTGTTGCTGACATAGATGGCCAGGAAAATCTCTGTGTAGGAGGCGACCTCTGGTCCAGCGTGTTTGGGGAACGAGAAGGTTGCAGTTCTCTGAACACGAGACGCTTGTGTCTGTCTGCATGGCACGGCCACAAACAACTGTCCATTGCAGTTGGGCAGTCTCCTGGCTGCTGATGGTCAGTACCAACCTGGCTCCAAGTCAGGGTCTCTCTGTGTGCCATGGCTGCTTTGCAAATTAAACTCTGCCCTTGAGATGCTCAACCGTGTCTGGCTTAGACCATTTCCGAGGAGAATTTTCCACTGACGATGATCACGTGTGTTCCTCTACCTGTCACTGTGCAGAACGCCGGGCTCACCCCATCTGGGAGGTACCAGGGTTCCTACCACTTGCCCTTGACAGGGTTGGGCGCTGTGTTCCTTGTTATCTGCTTTCTGTGGGACCAGGGGCTCTATTCAGCTGGCTTGAGCAGCTTGCTCTCATAGCAAAGTTCTCAAATGGCTATGTTTTTTGAGTTCCTGAGTCTGGTTTGCATAATTGTCTGACGTTTCTGCTTTGATTGGGCCGGCTGTTAACCTCACGCGGCTGGTAGCGTGCCTTTCTCTGGCAAAGCTTCTCTCTCCCCAGACTTCGTGACATGTCTTTGGATCCTTTGAGGCCGCTCAGCTGGCTTACGGGTAATTTACCTTGTCAGATAAAGTGCCCTCTGGGTAGATGAGATTTTAACAACATTATCATGCTAATTGAAAAATACCCATTGCACATATTTAATAGAATCGTCTCTGGCCTTTGCGCTTGTCTTTAAATCGAGCCCACCAATATTCCATCAGAAATCAAGTGTTTCTTTTGGCAGAGAAGAGGTTTGAGCACAAAAGTGTACTATCAGTCCTTCCAATGAATATTCAGGACTGATCTCCTTTAGGATGGACTGGTTGGATCTCCTTGCAGTCCAAGGGACTCTCAAGAGTCTTCTCCAACACTAATACAGTATTGGAATCAGACTATACATATGGTTTTGTATCATAATTTTCCCAATTTTCCCCTAAGAATTTGGATTTTCCATGTCCTACCAAGCCCTTTGCCCCACCAGTTGGGCCGTTTGCATTCAGTGTCTCAATGCACAGGCCCAAGCCTCCAGGTGGAGCTGGTGGGGGGCCTCTGGGGTGGAGTGGGAGGCTTGGCTGGCTGGTGAAACCATCTATAAATAATATCGCCCATTGCAAATATTGATTTTGATGCACTACTTAAGGCATTTTCTAATTTGAAAATATTTTCAACTGAAAAAGCTGTCATTTGCAATTCGTCATGTTATGAGGATCCTGTCTTAAATATTTTGGGATTGGTTATTTGACTTGGAAAGTTGCAGAAGCACAGAAATTCCTGTATCTCCAAAAAATAAGAGAATGGATATTAGAGCCACTCTGACAGGCATATTCTAAGAAAGACTTTTTTTTTTTTTAGTATTGCTCTCATCTTAAAAGTTTTTTTAATAGTTTTGCAAGTTCTATGCTTGCAAAAAATATGGATCCTTGTGGCATCTACACATTATAAAGACTGTTTCTTTCATGTGACTGAGAAAGGTGTCTAATTACGGTTCTCAGGATGCTGAATAAATCCCATCACTCTTTGGAGCAGAGAGCAGTGCTGAAGTACTGATCTGGGGAAACCATTATTACTAAAACTGGGAGCTGGGAGGAAAGGACAAGATTTTCAAAATATTTTCTTTGCAAAAGCATACGTGGACCTCAGTACGTCCATTACAGCTTGGCCTTTATCTCGTTCCTAATTTTTGCTTTATGATGCTGAACTTTTATTTGAAGAAGTGCTGCCATAACTCTGGCCCCTTACTTTTTTTTAGAAGGAAGAATTTTAAGTTCATCCCTCTTTTAAGATACTTTAAAATAATATTTTAGCAGTGGGTTTGTCACTAAATGTACAGTTGATCCTTGGTTTTAACATTTGGGAAAAAACCCAAAGTTTACTATATTGAAATTCTCTTTCAGGTTGTTCCAAGATCTTTGAAGATCCAAGAAGAAGCCGTGTTGACCAAAAGCAAGACAAATGACTTACAGAGAAAAAGATGGGGGAGCCAAGGGCGAGTCAAGGTAAAACAAAAAGCCCCAGAAAAGTCCTGCCTTTCAAAAGTTTTTAGAAAAATGTGAATGTAAAGATTTTGTTTCTTCAGTATTTGGTATTTGGGGGACCCAAACCTCCAAAGACCTTACCTGGGGTCCTTTAATGTACTTTGAGGAGCCTAGGCTGGTTCCCTAGATTCTCCCCCCAACACACAAAATGCCCTTGACCCAGTACCGCCTGTTCCTGCCTTCAACACTGTGGGGTTTTTAAAATCACCACTTTGTAAGTTCTGTATTCATCGCAACTCCTCCTTTCTCCACTGCCTTCTACTTTCTCCTGCTCCATCCAGAAGAGACAGCCAAGAACAATGTCTACAGACTGTGCTTTTTTTTTTTTTTTTGCTTGCCATCTCTCTTTATTCAAGCTATTTGTTGACATGGAAATTGTTGGTTCACGAGGATCCCTTCATGGCAAAGTACAAGGTGAAAATAAGCAGCAGTTCTGTGCTGAGCGAGGAGGTAGAAGGGTTCTGTCTTGGGCTGATAATTTAGATGATTTATGTGATTCTCTGCTCAGTTCCTATTTTCTGAATAATTATGTAAAACCTTATTTTAGGATTATCCATCCATATACCTAGAAGACTTTGTGTTTCTGAGTTTCCAGTGGCATCAGTGTAATAAGCAAAAATGAGAAATCTATTTTTTATTTATTTTTAATTAAAGGATAATTGCAGTATTGATTCGAGAAATCTATTTTTAAAGGAGCGGGATAGTTTGGAAGAAAAAGTTCGTCAAGAGTAGAAAAATTTCCCAATAAAGTGAAATTACAACGCTGTTGTTTTTTACTCGCTAAGTTGTACCTGACTCTTTGCAACTTCATGGACTGTAGCCCACCAGGCTCCTCTGTCCATGGGATTCCCCAGGCAAGAATACTGGAGTGCGTTGCCATTGCCTCCTCCAGGGCATCTTCCCGACCCAGGGGCTGAACCCTCGTCTCTTCTGTCTCCTGCATTGTTATGCAGATTCTTTACCACTGCGCCACCTGAGAAGCCCGTTGCAGTTCTAGAAGAATGTATTATAAACATGTATTCTACTGCACCATTTTATTCAGTAGATAGTTTTAATATTGACTATATTTCCAAGATCCTTATGTACTATTTTAACGGGTGGTATTATATAGTATAAAATTATAGGAAGCAATGCTTTTGAAGAATTGTGGTAAGAACAGAAACTAAGTAATAAAACACTGTATCTGTTACTGAAGGGATGCAAATCAGTATGATGCCTTCTTGAATGTGCTTTTATGATAGCTATATTTTTCTGTCCTATTACTGGGTTTGGTTAGTGGTTATTTTACCTGAATTCAATTGCAACCTCATTTTGAGAGGTCCACACAGGGATTGAGTCTTTGCCTTCATTAGCTATGCAAAAAAATAAAATAAAAATAAACTTGGAGAATTTCAGCAATTTATCTACAAAACACGCCCCTTGTTTCTTCAGGACTGTCAAGCTTTTCTCAAAAAAAAAAAAGCATTCCAGAGGTCAAAGAGATTATGGTGGGGCTGGTGTAACACTGACTTATGCCTCAAACTTAAGAGTCTGTCCTCTCCTGATGTGAAGGCGGGAGTGATGAATAGATGGTTCAACAGTTCGTGGTGCCCAGGACGCGCTTGGAGCAGAGTTTGTGTCCAGTAAGAAACTGCAGTTACATTGGACATAGTTCCTGAGGCCACACCCCCATCAGGGCCTGTCCTCTTCATCAGTTAAAAGATGGAAAATAAAGATGTGTCCATTTGCAGGGATGCTGGGACAAAGTACCACAGACTTGGGGGGTGCTTAGACAGCGGAAGTTTGTTCTCTCCCAGCTCTGGAGCTCAGGGTGAGGACAGGGCTGGTTCCTCCTGTCTGTCCATCTCTGTGGCTTAGAGATGGTCGTATTCTCCCTCTGTCTTCTGCTTATGCAAATCTGTTTTGAAATTTCCCCCCCTTTTTTTAACTAAGGACACCAGTCATATTGAGTTAGGGCCTACCCTAATGACCCCACTTTAGCTTCATTACCTGCAGAAAGACTCTGTCTCCTAATAAGGTCACATTCTCAGATGCTGGGGGTTTGGGAGCTGAAGAATTGATGCTTTTGAACTGTGGTGCTGGAGAAGACTCTTGAGAGTCCCTTGGACAGCAACCTGTCCATCTTAAAGGAAATCAGTCCTGAATATTCATTGGAAGGACAGATGCTAAAGCTGATGTTCCAGTTCTTTGGCCACCTGATGCAAAGAGCGGACTCACTGGAAAAGACCCTGATGTTGGGAAAGGTTGAAGGCGGGAGGAGAAGGGGACGATAGAGGATGAGATGGTTGGATGGCATCACTGACTCCTTGCACATGAGTCTGAGTGAACTCCGGGAGTTGGTGATGGACAGGGAGGCCTGGTATGCTGCGGTCCCTGGGGTCACAAAGAGTCAGACATGACCGGGCAACTGAGCAACATTACCATAACGGGGTGTGTGAGGGAAACAGTTCAACCTATTGCAGTACTTATTTATATCTGTTGGAATGATAAAGCCCTGTTGTACCGAAGGAGTTCAGTTTCTTATTTTTAGACGAACGTAGAGGTGCATTTGGTTTCTCATATTTCCACCTCCCACTGGTCTTTGCTTACTTTAGGGAGAGCAGGCGCCCGAGCTGGGGCCAGGTTGAGCCGAGGGAGGCACCAGTTTCAAGGAGATGCTCCCTCTCGAGTGCTGATTCTGTTCCTGCCGGAGCTGAGAAGGGGTGCCTCCTGAAATTGTGGGCCTCAGGTGGACGTCTCGCTGACCTCCCGCTCCATTTAGGAGACCACTGCCCGGGGGGGAGAGTCAGACCTGTGCAGTTCTTAGGGTACGTTTTGCTATTAATAGTGAGAAACTGACGTACCTAATGTCCACTCATCCGGAATCAGTGAATCTGATGACCGGTTCTTGCAGTGAATGGATCCGTTATGATGAGTTTGCTCAGAGACCTTTTACCTAACGGGTCTGCGCTTAATGACTAGTTAGCCTAAAATTTAAAATTCCGTTTTAAAATTAAGGACAAAGGGCCTTTATGAAAAGCCAGCAGCTTATTTTTTGGGAATTATTTTTTCACAAAGTTGCAGGATTTTATACAGTATCGGCTTGCTTGCTTTCTTTCCAGTATTCAGTTCAGGTCAGTTCAGTCTCTCAATCGTGTCTGACTCTTTGTGACCCCGTGTATTTCCAGTATTGATGGCCACTTATCAAGTGCTTGAAGGAAAAATGAAAGTGTTAGTCACTCAGTGAGTAGTCTGACTCTTTGTGATGCCACAGAGCCTGCCAGGCTTCTCTGTCCATGGAGCTCTCTGGGCAAGAAGACTGGTGTGCGTTGCCTTTCCCTTCTCCAGGGGATCTTCCTGACCCAGGGGTCGAACCTGAGTCTCCCAAATTGTGGGTAGATTCTTTACTGTCTGAGCCGCCAGGGAAGCCCTATGAAGTGCTCACTCTGTGCCTAGCCCTGTGAGGGGTTTCAGGAGCATGATTCAATCTAAGACTCCCAAAGGCCTTCGGTTGTAGGCAGAGGAGATTCACCAAACAGTGCTTCTACTGGGGGACTGACCAGTTAGACACCGGCCAAATTTTCTGTCACACCTGTGTGAATTCAGTTCAGTTCAGTTCAGTCTCTCAGTCATGTCTGACTCTTTGTGACCTCATGGACTGCAGCACATCAGGCCTCCCTGTCCATCACCAACTCCCGGAGCTTACTCAAACTCATGTCCATTGAGTCGGTGATGCCATCCAACCATCTCCTCCTCTGTCATCCCCTTCTCCCCCTGCCTTCATCTTTCCCAGCATCAGGGTCTTTTCCAATGAGTTGGTTCTTCCCATCAGGTGGCCAAAGTGTTGGAGTTTCAGCTTTAGCATCAGTCCTTCCAATGAATATTCAGGACTGATTTCCTTTAGGATGGACTGGTTTGATCTCTTGGCAGTCCAGGGGACTCTCAAGAGTCTTCTCCAACACCGCAATTCAAAAGCATCAATTCTTTGGCGCTCAGCTTTCTTTACAGTCCAACTCTCACATCCATACATGACCACTGGAAAAACCATAGCTTTGACTAGATGGACCTTTGTTGGCAAAGTAATGTCTCTGCTTTTTAATATATTGTCTGGGTTGGTCATAGCTTTTCTTCCAAGGTGCAGGTGTCTTTTACTTTCATGAGTGAATTGCAGAGCATCAATTTGGAGGTGGTAATTGAGGGTCTTTTTTCCTCCTGACATCAAATAGGTGTTGTCTTTTCCAGCTCCATCAGCCAGTTCTCCAGCTCTCTAATACCAACTGAGCATCCTACAATTTGATTTAATTCTGAGACCTCCCAGAGTTAGTACCAGACACCACAGGCTAAAGGCTCAGTCCCACAAGACTGTTCCCCACTGCAGAGACCAGTGGAGAGCATCAGGTCCCCAGGTTACCCATCCTTCTGTCCAGCTGGGCTACAGTTAGTGGTTCCCACAACCTCTCTCCAGGATTCAGTAATGTTTTTAAAATTAGAGGATAATTATTTAACAATATTGTGATGGTTTTTGCCACGCATCAACATGAATCA
The DNA here is from genome assembly GCF_032452875.1 of Bos javanicus. Lineage (NCBI taxonomy): Eukaryota > Metazoa > Chordata > Mammalia > Artiodactyla > Bovidae > Bos > Bos javanicus. The sequence goes on along the minus strand of NC_083868.1, from coordinate 150,781,246 downwards.
GCCACAGGTATACATATGTCCCCTCCCTCTTGAACCCCCCTCCCACTGCCCACCCCATCCCACCCCTCTGGGTTGTCATAGAGTACAACCCAGCAGTCCCACTACTGGGCATATACCCTGAGGAAACCAGAACTGAAAAAGACACATGTACCCCAAAGTTCACTGCAGCACAATTTACAGTCACTAGGACATGGAAGCAACCTAGATGTCCATCAGCAGATGAGTGGACAAGGAAAGTGTGGTACATATACACAGTGGAGTATTACTCAGCCACAAAAGGAGCACATTTAACTCATTTCTAACGAGGTGGGTGAACCTAGAGCCTATTATACTGAGTGAAGTAAGTCAGAAAGAGAATGACGAATGTTGTAATTAACGCATATATATGGGATCTAGAAAAACGGCATTAATGAACCTATTTGCAGGGCAGCAGAGGAAACACAGGTGGCTTCGCTGGTGGCTCAGATGGTAGAGAGTCTGCCTGCAGTGTGGGAGACCCAGGTTCATTCCCTGGGTTGGGAAGATCCGCTGGAGAAGGAAATGGCAGCCCACTCCAGTGTTCTTGCCTGGAGGACTCCGTGGACAGAGGAGCCTGGCAGGCTACAGTCCCTGGGGTCACAAAGAGTCAGACACGACCGAGTGACGAACAGTTTCACTTTCAAAGGAGACACATCTAGAGAACAGACTTATGGACACAGTGGGGATAATTTGAGAGAAGAGCCTTGAAACATATACATTACATATGTAAAATCGATAGCCAGGGGAGTTTGCTTTATGACGCAGGATTCAGTGATTCGAGAGAAGGAGCCGCAGAAGTCAGGACAGTGCTGTACTTCCTATGACAAGTTTTTTACAAAGGGCACAAATGAACAGATGGATGGGAGTTTGTAGGATGGAGGTCCAGAAGGGTGCCGAGCATAGGGACCTCATCTCCAAGGAGCGGGGGACGTGGGGATTGCTCACCAACTAGGAAACTCTCTGAATCCTGTCGTTTAGGGGTTTTATGAACATTTCATCACATAGGCAAGACTGGTTACAGATTCAGTCTCCAGCTCTTCCTCTCTCTCCAGAGGGAAGGGGTGGGGCTGAATGTTCCAGGTCTCCTATCAAGGCTCTGAGCTTCTGAGACTAGCCTGAATCCATCAATGGGTCCATCACAAGTCACTTCATTAGAACAAAACATGGTCCTGGGACTCCTGGTGGTTCAGTGGATGGGGCTCCCTGCTCCCAATATGGAAGGTTGGGGTTCCCTGGTGGGGAAACCTGGTTTACTGGAGAAGACCCTGATGCTGGGAAAGACTGAAGGCAGGAGGAGAAGGGGACGACAGAGGATGAGATGGTTGGTTGGCATCAGCAACTTGATGGACACAAGTTTGAGTAAACTCTGGGAGTTGATGATGGACAGGGAGGCCTGGCGTGCTGTGGTTCATGGGGTCTCAGAGAGTCAGACATGACTGAGCAACTGAACTGAACTGAGGTGGAGAACCGGATCTGGCTTCCATCCTGCATCTGACTCTGCCCCTCTGCTCAGATGCACTACCATTTGAGGGAGCCCTGCCCCCAGGCCTTCTCAGGCCTTCTCTTGCCCATCCCCCAGTCCACACAGCACCTGAAGTGCCTGGGAGCCCAGAGCTCCTGCCCAAACTGTCCCGAGCATCTTTGGGGCCGACGCAGGCTCCTTCCTTGAAATCCATCCCCGTGGCAGGTCCGTGTGTGCCTTTCTAGACCTGACAGGCGGCCATCAGGGCCGTGTAGACTGGAATGTCCCCGTGATTGTGTCGGGGGCCAGAGCCGGGTTGGGAAGAGAAGCAGGGAGGGAGTGTCCTTTTTCTGTTCTGGCCCCAGCCCCGCAGATATCCAGGCCTTCTCTTAACCATTTGACCACATTGCCTCCCTAATTACACAGCGCTTATTTTCCTTTTGGCCCTGTGTGCCAGTCCGTACTTGATGCAGTTTTATCTAAAGCAACCCAAATCAAATATTTGTTTCTGTGTAGTAAGCTTTGGCATTTTCAAAACAGGGATGAAGAAGGGATCGTTTCAGTTTTCAAGATACCCAATAATAAAAGAACACTGGGTTGTGAAATCCAAAGTCATAAACATATACATTACCCAAGGAATTTATTGCAAGAAGTATGTAGTCGAGAAAGGTTTTTTAGACGACACAGATCCAAGTTTTGCAAGGGTTCAAGGGCAAGTAAAGGAGAAAATAAAAGGCTCCTATAGGGATATCAGTGCATCAGGTCATTCAACAATGACCAAATATTTGAGAAATGCTCACTGGAAACACAAAAGTGAATTAGAAGAGCTTTTTAAAAAGCCTCTTTTTTAAAAAGCTTTTAAAAAAGACGAAGAACAGACACCAAAGGACTGCAAAGACAGTTGAGGGTGTTTGTGAAGGGGAGAGACAGTGGGGAAGGTGCCAGAGCCGTCACCTCCTGGGCTTTGGGGCTGCCGATGCTTAGCTGATGTGGTCTGGAGGATGACAGCACCATTCACATTATCGTTGTTTAGTTGCTAAGTTGTGTCTGACTCTGCGACCCTGTGGACTTCAGCACGCCAGGCTTCTCTGCCTCCACTGTCTCCCTGAGTTTGCTCAAATTTGTGTCCGTTGAGTTGGTGATGTTATCCAACCATCTTATCCTCTGCTGCCCACTTCTCCTCCTGCCCCCCATCTTTGCCAGCAAAAGGGTCTTTTCCAGTGAGTCAGCTCTTCACATCAGGTGGCCAAAATACTGGAGCTTCAGCTCCATCAGTCCTTCCAATGACTATTCCTTTAGAATGGACTGGTTGGATCTCCTTGCAGTCCAACGGGCTCTCAAGGGTCTTCTCCAGCACCACAGTTCAAAAGCATCAGTTGTTTGGTGCTCATTGACATTGACTGGTCCATACGTTCTTTGAGTTGATGGTGATCCTGGTGGTGGTGGAGGTGGTTAGTATCATATACCCTGGCTCCCTAGGGTGGGGGAATGGGAGGAGCACTGGTTCCCCGTTTCCCTGCCTTCCTGCCAGTCCGAGTGCCTCTTGCTCTTAAAGGCTTCATGATGGCACCTCTGTGGCTCTCTCCCTCCTCTGGGTACTCTCCATGCCCCTCACCAGGCAGTGTCCCTGGCTGCCTGCTGTCATGACTGAACTCTGAGTATCTGTATCAATTGTTTCCCCTTCTCCATCCCTTGAAGGGCGTGGCTGTATTGCATCTGGAATCTATATATCCCCTTCCCCACAGCTTCATCCTTATGCCTTGAAAGTACCCCAGACTTCCTCATAAAAGACATGAGACATAAACAGTCGTTATTAAGTTTATGTCTTACTGGGTTACAGATCGAATGGCCTTTGTGACTTCTGTGATGCATCTGTGGTCTTGGATATCCAGAATGTTGATCCTGTTTCACTGTGCTTAGAAACCCCAGCAGGCTGGCAGAGTCCCATCATGGGAAGTGAGGATTCAGCTTGGAGGGAAGGGCTCCGAGAATCCCAGAGTCTTCTGGTTGAAGTTTCTCGGTTCCTCTTCAGTTTCCCAGCTCATTTTGAGGGTGGGTCAGGGTTTTAGATCATGTCTGGTAGCTCAGACAGACTGGAAAGAATCTCCCTGCAATGCAGGAGACCTGGATTTGATCCCTGGGTTGGGAAGATCCCCTGGAGAAGGGAATGGCAACCCACTCCAGTATTCTTGCCTGGAGAATTCCCTGGATAGAAGAGCCTGACAGGCTACAGTCCATGGGGTCATAAAGTCAGACATGGCTGAGTGACTAACACTTTCGTTCTTAGATGAATGGAAATGCTTTATTTGTAGGTTGAGGTGAAGTCAGTTTCTTTTGAAATTCCTATTGGAGTCACCTTTTATCTCTCTAGTTGGGAAAGTCTTGAGGGGCATCTAGGTAACCTGGTTATTAAAAGCATATAGTGTATATTGGTAATTGCCACAAAAATGCCATGGAACACTGTATCTCAAGTCTCAGTGGTTTAAAACAAGGAGCATTTGTTCTGCTCATGAGCCCGTGGGTCTGCCATTCACGTTAACCTTCCTGAGAAGTTTTGGTTTTGTAGTTTCCCTCACGTGCCCCAGGTTTGATGGGCTCTCAGATGGATGATCAGTGGTCTTGGCTGGAGAGATTGGATGACTGGGCTTTTTCCACATGCCTCACATTTGCAAAGCACTAGCCCGGGCAGGTTCCCATGGGGCTAGAGAGTTTCAAGTGGAGACGCTTGGTGTCTCTTGAGACCTGGGCTCTCCTCCTGTGTTCTGTTGGATGAAGCAAGGCCCAGGGGCACGCCAAGAACCGGGCTTGGGGAAGCAGACCCTACTTAGCAAGAGGAACCCCTGTCACGGGCGGAAGGCACGGACCTGGAGAGGCATGGAGAACTGACGCCCTCTGCCCTCTTTTAACCCACCATAGCATGACAGGAAAGTGTGAGCCTGCTAGCCCCCGCCTTCTCTGTGCATCTCCAGCACATGCAGGGCACTTTGGTTTCCTATGTGGGCCGTGAGCCAGTCCCACGCTGAGCAGCCTCACACAACAGCCTACTTGGTGTTTCCCATAATCCCGTACCAGGCTGGACAGTTCTCCTCTCCCGATGTTGCCAGGGGCTGTGGTCATCTGAGACATGATCATGCTGGAGTGTCCAGGGTGGCTCCTCTGTGGGCCTGGCACGTGGGCCGGGTCCCAGCCATGTACCCACCTTGGGCCCCCGCCACATTGCTGTGCCGCCCTGGGGCATGGGGACTGGGTTCCCACAGGCGGGAAGGGAGAACTGTGCTCAGGGCCCCCCAGAGCCTCCTTCTGCAGCGTTTTAGGACCAGAGGTGGTTGCTAAGTCTCCTGGGCTTTGAGGGTAGGGGACAGGCTTGTGGTGTGTGTGTGCAGGGGGGCGGGGTGGTGTGGGGTGAGCTTCCTAGGGGGGATGCTGAAGCCTACAAAAAGAACCCTTGTTCCTGAGCATGGGGTTCTGCAGCGGTTGGGTGGGTGGGGGCTTCCTATTGTCCGGAAGCCCTGAGGAGGCTGTCCTGGGGAAGTCAAAGGAATCCCCCCACCCCCAGGGGAGCCAGTTCCGAGAGATCTCTGGCCAGGCCCCCGTGCTCTGTCCTCTTCCCGCTAGTTTGCCAAGAATGTGGGTTAGCTTCAACCGTTCCCCAAGTCAATTTCAAGACCGTGCTTCATTCCTTTTGCATATTTAGCAACTATTATCCCCCAGAGGACTTACTTTTGACTTGAAGGGGGAATTGCATATTTCCCAGGATCAAGAAATTTGGCTTTAGGAAAAAATAATGTCTGAGGTTCCAAGTTTGTTATCTTCCTGAACAACCAAGCTCCCCCTGTTCTTGGGACTTGCAGCCGCCTGGGGGATAGACTCCACCCCACCCACCCCACCCCCAAGCATTAGGGCTTCCCCGGTGGCTCAGAGGTCAAGACTCCACCTACCAATCCATTGAGACCCTGGAGACACGGGTGTAATCCCTGGGTCTGGAAGATCTTCTGAAGAAGGAAACGGCAGCCCATTCCAGTGTTCTTGCCTGGGAAATCCCATGGACAGAAGAGCCTGGCAGGCTGCAGTCCGTGGGGTCACAGAGAGTTAGACACGACTGAGTGATGAACACGCACAGACCCCCAAGCATGCAGACCTGAAGATGAAGGCATCCCATGAGAGGCCGAGCTGTGTCGAAAGTGGATGTGTTTGTACCTCGAGAGGGTCAGAAAGCCTGGATTACAGATGTACTCCCGTGAGAGCCCCAGCAGACCCCCCGGAGTGATGTGTTTGCAAACTTGGAAGTCCGCGTTTGTGTCTGTCTTCCTGTCATCAAGTTGCTTGTTTTCATTCTGAAGTTTACTACTGCTCAGAGTCAGAGGCCTGATTTATGAAAAAGAAAACACACAACAGTAACTGTTAAACAAAAAGTGATCCCACCTAAGAACATAAATTAGAAAAAGTTGTTTTCAGTGCCAGAAAGCAACCGATGGCTAAGACCTACAGAAGCCCAGGGCTGATTGGGGAAACGGTGCCTGGAGCCCTGAGAAAGGGTCCTGAGGATGGGAGAGGTTCCCCCTGGGGTCAGCTTTGGCTGGACTATGGCCAGGAATGGAGGGGGCCTACAGTGGGTGGTGGGTAGCTGCGGGGAAGAAGTACCACTGCCCTTCTCTCCTCCCGCACCCTGAGCAGCAGACAGTGTCCCATTGGTCGGACTTGATCGGGCCCAGAAGGCAAGGGCGCTCAGCTGAGGTTGTCTGTAGGGGTCAACCCTGGGGGGCACTGGCAGGCTGTGGGGGGTGAAAAGTGGAGACTGGTTCTGGGGTGGGAAGGCAGAAAAGAACTGCAGCATGCTGGTTTGTAACCTGAAGAAAGGAGTATCCTGGGTGAAGTCTTTATCCCTAGAATACTGGTATCATAACATTTAATTCATGTGGGTTTAAATTGTCAGTACATTAAATTATCTTCACAGTACAGGGTGAAACCTGTTAATTATGTGAAACCGAAGATCCTTTTGGGTCTTGGTGTCAGGCCAGTCTGACCTGAATCCCGGCACTGTTTCTTATTAAGCATGTGATCTTGGAGAAGTTAGTGACTTCCCTGGGTGTCCACAGGCTTCCCCGGTGGCACAGTGGTAAAGAATCTGCCTGCCAGTGCAGGAGATGCAAGAGACAAGGTGTTCAATCCCTGGGTTGGGAAGATCCCCGGGAGGGGAGCATGAAAACCCACTCTGGTATTCTTGCCTGGAGAATCCCATGGACAGAGGAGCCTGGTGGGCTACAGTCTGTCCATAGAGTTTCGAAGAGTCAGACATGACTGAGCACTTGAGCAATCATGAAGCTTACAGATGTGTGTTGCTGTTCAGTTGCTCAGTCACATCTGACTGACTGTGACCCCATGGACTGCAGCATGCCAGGCTTCCTTGTCCTTCACCATCTTCTGGAGCTTGCTTAAACTCCTGTCTTTGAGTCAATGATGCATCCAATCATCTCATCCTCTGTCACCCCCTTCTCCTTCTGTCTTCAATCTTTCCCAACATCAGGGTCTTTTCCAGTGAGTTGACTCTTTGCATAAGGTGGCCAAAGTACAGATGTATAGATGATATTAGTTTGGGTAGAAATGTCAGAGTCCAATTCTATCAATATAATAGTAATTATCATTTTGGGGGGTCTCATTTCTTCCTTTGAATGATTGCTTATAGATGCTGCTCATGTAAAATGATGTGTATCAACTGAATTTGGCTTGAATTTTGGGGAGCTTGACATCTTATGGTTTTGGGGATTAAAACTAAATATTATTCCTGACATAAGAGAAGTCAGGTTTCTGGTCACTTCATTCACTGTCCATATCTAAAGGCAAACATCTGAGGAGACCTTCACTGTTCACCTAAAACTGTCACAACATTGTTAATCATTATATGTGCTCAGTCGTGTCCGACTCTTTGCGACCCCGTGGACTGTAGCCCACCAGGCTCCTCTATGGGAATATTCCGGCAAGAATACTGGAGTAGGAAGCCATTTCCTCCTACAGGGGACCTTTCCGACCCAGGGATCGAACTCACGTCTCCTGTGTCTCCAGGTTCTTTACCAGCTGGGAAGCCCCGTTAATTGGCTATTGCTGCTGTTGTTCAGTGGCTTAGTTGCGTGTGACTCTTTGCGACCCTGTGGACTGCAGCACACGAGGCTTCCCTGTCCTTCCTCATTGGCTATACTCCAATGCAAAATAATTTTTTTTTTTAAATAAAGGCAAACGTTTAATGCAGGGCTGGGATTTCTTTACTGTTGTGTGTGTGTGCTGTGTTCAGTCCTGATGGAACACAGAACACAGATTCGTGGCTGCTTACGGCTGTTTATGACACCCCTTTGTGTCTCCTAGCTGCCTGGGATGCTGAGTGAATGGTAGCAGCGCTCGCCTCCTGAAGGTCATGATTCAGACTGTCCCAGACCCAGCAGCTCATATCAAGGTAGGTTCCATCCTGGCCACGAAACTGCCCTGACTTCCTCCTTGACTGGATTTTCACAGACCTCTGCCCACCTCTCAGTGAGTACCAGGGTCAGCCGTCTACAGCTGTGAGCCAAACCCAGTCCACTGTCTGTTTTTCCACAGCTCGGGAGCTAAGAAAACGCCTTTCACATTTTTAAATGGTTGAAAAAAAAAATCAAAAGAATATTTCGCAGTGCATGTAAATGACAGGAAATTTAGATTTCATTGTGCAGAAGGAGTGTTCTCCTGGGCTCTAGCCATGCTCATTTCCATGCCGTCAGGGGCTGCTTCCACGCTGTCATGGCAGAGTTGAGCCCTTCCAACTTGGGAGACCATATGGGCTGCAAAGCTGACAGTATTTACTATCTGGTTCTTTGCAGGGAAGGAGAGCTGACCCCTGAGTTAACATCGAAAACCACATCCAAACTCTCTGACTTCTGTTCTAATTCCATCTCTTTGACGCTTCCCGAGGTTACCTAGGGAGAGACGGGAGGGGCGGAGGCCTGGGTTTCCAGCGCTCAGCTGCCGTGTTATCGGGGCGCCCCGACACTTCAGCAGCTCGTCACCCACACCTGCTCCCCTCCTCTGCCCACTGACAGCTCTTCTGCGGGCTCTGGAAGTGAGAGAACTGAGGGGCTGAGACTCGAGCCAAGGCAAGTCCCTGCAAGGAAGCTGGCCCGTTCCTTTTAAGGCTCCGTGTCCACGTGGTTGCAGCCACCGGGAGGAAATGAAGTGATGGTTTTCATATACTTGACCCAAATAAAAGTTACAGAAAACGTTGGGGCTTGAGCTACATCAGCCAGATAGGCTGTCTGCACCTGCCCTGGTTGGTTCAGCTGTCTGCATTGGCCCAACTCGCTCACTGCCTTGCCAGTTCCTGACTTTCCCCATATAAATTCATTTCCCCAAGTGGCCTGGTCGGTTTTGTTTTGTTTTTCTAATTTTTACTCTTTACCTGAAACATTTATTGAAAATTCAAAATGGCTTATAAAGGAGAAAGTTTATGGTATTGAACAATTTTACCATTTGGGGTGGGGGGGTTACTAAAACATAAAACACCCTCTGAAGTGACATGTACACACGCATTTACATACACATGTGCATTTTAAAAGCAGTGTATTTGGAAAAGTGTTGTGTACCATGTGCAACTCACGTTCACACACATTTGATTTCTTTGAGAATGGAATTAGAAGTAATGAGTTTTAAGTGTGTTTTTTTTTTTTTTATAGCTTTGTGGGTGTTCTTGCAAGTGTGAGAAATACAGGGAGTCTGAAGGGTGTGGAGGATGCTAGATTTCTTCCAGGGACTGAGAGGAGAGGACCTTCTGGCAGACACTATCGTCTGATTTCTGTGTGACGGTTTATTGGGGTATGGCTGCTATGTCTACAGAAACACAAGTGGGAAAACTCTTGTGGTGGTGATAAGGTTTCTTCAGAAATATCTGGAACGTGTTTGGTGAGTGTGTTTGTGCTACACCCAGATGGAGGAGGGGACCTTTTTTCTTTTCAGTCTCTGTTAATCACGAAGCCACAGGTTGCAAAGAGAAGCTCTCGGAGAAGGAAAGTGACACAAGAAATATCTTCTGAAGCTCAGAGTATGAGCAGCAACAACTGAAATTCATTTTGACTGGCGTTTTATTTGTAACCAACCAGAAGGAAAAGATGAGGTCAGCAAGAAATTATTGCAGATTTTTAAAGTTAATTTATCCAGTCCAAACAGACAACTCTGAGAAACACGATCCCTGTAAATGTCTTCAGGAGAAACATTCTGTATTTGATCTCAGAAGTAAGCTATGTTTTCAGCTCTGATTTATCTTATTATCTTCATATTGCTTAATGTAAATGTAAGTGAAGGATAATTTTGAGAAATGGTAACCTTGAGAGTTTCTTAGAAACAAATTTCAACTCAAATTGCTTCTGTGTCTTTGAAGATGAACTGGCAATTTAGAGAGGCAGATAGTAATAGCCGATGTTGGCTCTGAGATAGAATTCTATTAAAGCCATTTGCTTCTCTTGTAAATCTATCAAATTCCACCTACTGAAATTTTAATAATTATTCCTGGACTTCCTTTTTTTTCCGTATATGGAATTGGTGTCCTTGACAACAGTCAGGAAAATAAGACTGCTTTCTACTGTTTCCTTAAAATACCCAGTTTGGGGAGTTTACTCAGTAAAATTTTCTGTGCTGAGATGTTTCTGGTTCTGGACTAAGGGACACAGCTCTTATTTCTCAGAGAGGAAGTTCTTATAAATGACACATGACAAGGTTCACTTGATATGTTAATGCAGAGAGTGGAAGAGTTTGTTTTTGGCTCACTGCTCCAGAAATGTTTTTCTCATCTGAAAAGTACTTGAATTCTCTGCAGAATTGACTTCACATGGCAGTTGTGCTGGGAGACAGCCATAAAGACTTTATGCATCCTTCGTACCCCTGCATAGGCTGATCTGGAGGAGAGAAATGATCCTTTTGTATTAGGAAATGTATCCCACATAGCTTCCTATAGTTCTTTCCTGCCAGAGCAAATTACTCTTATCCTTTCTATATTGAAAGAGCTGGAAATGATTTTACAAAGGAGGCATGGTAAATAATTATGAAATGTTAGTCTTGACTTACATAATGGGACGGTCGTGGCAGTCAGTTTACAAGGAAAGTGAACCGAACTTTAAATGTATTTTTAGCCTATTCTTCACTGACGAGAATAGTAAGTTATTAAGCACGTTTTATTTGTCTTTCTTTTCCGGCCCTTCCAAGCACATTTTTGGAGAAGGAAATGGCAACCCACTCCAGTATTCTTGCCTAGAGAATCCCGTGGACAGAGGAGCCTAGTGGGCTGCCGTCTGTGGGGTCGCACAGAGTCGGATGTGACTGAAGAGACTGAACACAGATGCATGCATTGGAGAAGGAAATGGCAACCCACTCCAGTGTTCTTGCCTGGAGAATCCCAGGGACGGGGAGCCTGGTGGGCTGCTGTCTATGGGGTCGCACAGAGTTGGACACGACTGAAGCGAGTTAGCAGCAGCAGCCAAGCACTTTTTATTTATTTATTTAAGTCTGCGCTGGGTGTCCGTTGCTGCGAGCACGCTTTCTCTAGTCGCACAGTCTGCACCGCAGCACGGGGCCTCTCCGTACCGTGGTTTGTTGTTGTTGTTGCAGAGCACAGGCTCTAGAGACCTGCCTCGGGAGTTGTGACACATGCGCTTGGGCTTACTTGTCCTTCAGCACGTGGGATCTTTGCGGACCAGGGATGGAGCCTGTGTCCCCTGCATTGGCAGGTCAGTTCTTAACCACTGGACCACCAGGGAAGGCTCAAGCACGTTCTTGTGATAAAAATTACGGTGTCACAACAGTATGCACTTAGCTGGTTAGGTCATATGACCATTCTGTTGCTCTGCTAACGGGTAGCACCTTTTACCACCAAAGATGGATCCGGACTCTTTTCCCTGTTAGCTGCAGCCAAACTCATACTGCTTGCTGCATGACAGGCTAATAAATTCAGAGGTAAGTGGTGAGTTGTTGGAGGAATTAATAGTGCTTTAATTCAGAAAGCCAGCAGACGGAGAAGATGGTGGACTAGTGTCCTAAAGAACTCGGGCCTCTTTTTTTCTAAAAAAAGGGGGCGTGGGAGGTGGTGAGCCTCATTGTTGTGAACTTCTTGGTGTGGGAATCCTTTGCTCTTGCAGCTGCCTGCCTAGGTCTTGTAACAGTGTTCCTATAAACTTCCAATGAGACAATTGTTGCTTTCTGCTCTGGAACTTTTTATCTCTGCGAATGGGGAAGTGCTGTACCTTCAAAGGTTAGAGGCTTGAGAATGGGCTTTTCTGTACATTTCAGGCTATAGGCAACGTTTTTACAAAGGTGCTGGCCAGCATGACTAAGCACAGGCCACAAAGTCCAATGTGGAGTTTTTTCCTATTTCCTGTTACATCCTGAGCAGGGAAAAAAGACTAGAAAATCCATTTTATTAGGATTTGGCGAAGATTTCGGTAATGGATTCTCATCCTGATAAAGGAGTTCCCCATGTATGTTGTTGCATTTCCTCATAAGAGCTCTGTTTTAATATTTCCTTTTACTAACATTGGATGAAGAGGATCAGCAGAGTAGTGAAGTTTATGACTTTAAAGAGATGTCCAGTTGGTACCTTTTGTTATCGTTTCCTTTGCCATTCACCAGCTACCCACTTGGAATACTATACAGTTTTGAACCGGCCAAAGGAGGATGGGACTGAGAGGGAAAGGGTCTGAATTTTAGTTCTACCCTGTGGATCACAGGGTGTGTGACCTCACAATGCTGGTTCCTAAAACTCCCTGAGCCGTGTGTTTTTGGCAAAGTTCATGACGTGGGTCCTGGCCTCCTAGGACCTGATTTAATTCCCTCTCTATCATTGTGAACTCGGTGATGTTGAACGACTTCCTTAATCTCTCTGCTTGGTTTCCTCTTTTCTGAAGCGGAAGTGCCTACTTTGGGGATTAGTGTGAGGATTTAGTGATCTGTTATTACAAGTAATGCACCTAGATCCCACCAGGAGCTCCTGTGGTTGGTAAAATGAGGGTACCATATCCATATTGAAGAATTCACAGTGTCATCGTGTCTGATTTACATAGAGCCACGTGGATACCTCTTAGAAAATACTGAGTGAAAAAAAAAAATCTAAAACAGGATGAGCTCAGTGGCACAGTACTATTTACGTAGAGGGAAGCACATGCACTTCCCAAACATCATGTACTTTTCATGGATACGTGTGGACCTGAAACATCGTGACCACATCCAAGGGAATGAGTGCATGTATGGGACATGTTGGCTAGTTGGCTAAATGACTAGTTGGCTAGTTACTCTGAGAGGTGGTTGAGGGATAAGGGATAGATATAACGTCAATTATATTACATATAATGACAATTACTGGCATAGAAGTATGGAAGTGGTACAGAGAGTCCTTCCCTCCACACTGGTGCCAAGCTGGTATAATACCAACTGTACTTTGTTACTAGTTTGGCGTTGCCTATGTAAGCTAATCATGCTCCAGCAGGTCCGCCCTAGTGTATGCCCTATTGCACACGGGTGCCAGGAAACATGCATAAGCAAACAACTAGAACCACCCAAATGCCCACCAGGAGAAAGGATAAATGAATTACAGTCTGCCCCCCAAGGAATACTACACAGCGGCGAAGAATAAACTACAAGCATTTAGCTGTGTCTGTGTATCCGTGTGTGTGATTCTCAAGGTTGGGTGAAAAAAAAAGTCACAGCAGAATAAATAGAGTATGATTCCGCATATAAAGATCAAAAAGAGGAGAAACTACAAAACATATGTTGTTCAGAGACACACACATATGTGGCAAAAAGAAGAACAGAGGCGCAACATGCATATAATAATTCAGGACAGAAAAACATGCCTTGTCAGGGAGGGCAAGGCTTGGGGGAGGGACTCGGGTTGGGGGGAGTTCTGAGGTCGTGGCGTTGCCTGTGCCGGCTGAGTTCAGGTGAGAATGTTTGCTCCGCATTCTTTAACTTGCACAGTGTCACATATCCTGTTTGTGTAAGAGTGATATTTACAGTAAAGAAGGTAAGATGCTGAAAGAGGAGGATGGGAAGATGGAGGTGGGTGGCTCAGGACGGCATCACGTTTGGGAAGACACTTTCTAATTGTAAACCCTTGATGCTCGCCGTAGCAGAGAGAGACCGCTTGGTCCATCGCTGGTCTGGCTGCTGAGGAGGGTAGGAGCCAGCTCTGGTTACGTGGCGTCTGGGCAGGGGACCGTGGTGACGGGCTGTGCCAGCCCCGAACCTGAGCGTGGGGCTCTCCAGGCTCTTTGCTCTGCTCTTTTGTTTTTAAATTAGACAATAGTTGATTTGCAGGGTATGTTAATGTCTGCTATATGGCACCGTGATTCAGTTATCCACGTACATACACATTCTTTTCTCGCTTCTTTTCCATTATTGTATATCACTGGTCCTTGAATAGAGTTCCCTGTGCTACACAGTGGGACTTCTTAGTTTACCCATTCTCTGTATAACAGTTTGCATCTGCTAACCCCAGACTCCCAATGCCCCCCTCCTTTAGCCACCACCCGCCCCCCCCGCTGCCCCCGGCAACTAAATGTCTGTTCAGTCCATTGGTCATTTCCAAGTTGAGTGAGTCCACCCGCCTTTAGCTCTTTGAGTGACTTCATTGCATCCTTTTGCAACAAGGAATCTCTCTCTGATTCACTTGTTCATTCATTCAAACATTTTTTATCAAAGCCTTCCGTGTACTTGAAATGGGTTGGGGGTGTAGGTTAGGGTTAGGTGTAGGTGGCTTAGTCATATCTGGCTCTTTGTGACCCCATGACTGTAGCCCACCAGGCTCCTCTGCCCATGGGATTCTCAGGCAGGGTACTGGAGTGGGTTGCCATGCCCTTCTCCAGGGGATATTCCCAACCCAGGGGTTGCACCCGGGTCTCCTGCATGGCAGGCAGATTCTTTACCATCTGAGCCACCAGGGAAGCCTGGATATGGGAATAAGAGACCATAAAGACACAGTGTCTGCAGTCCGGGGCAGAAGATACGTGTTCCCCAAACACATGTTCTGGGACACGGCCCAGGGCAGAGGCTGGACCTCCCCCCACCACCTCACCCATCCCAGCTGGTCCTGAGGCAAGCCCTGTGCTGGGCCAGTGTGGCTTCTGCCTGGGGACAGACAGCCTGGCGGTCTTCCTGGGGGTTCCACCGTGCTGGTCCAGGTGGAGCGTCAGGGGCTTCAGACTGTGCCCCACTTGATAGCTCCCAGGTCGGGCCCACGAGCTGCCTCGTCTAGAAATGCCTGGAGCCTGTTCCTGCTCTGTGGTCCAGAGGAGCACGCCGGGCTCAGGCCTGGGGTCCACGGCCAGCGAGCCTCCAGCTCCTGCTCCCAGGGTTTCGTGTGAGGATCAGTCGCAGACAGTTGAACACAGGGTAGTCTGCTCTGCTTTCTAGTTGCTTCCACATGTGGAGAAGGATTGAAAAATCGACTTTCTCCGGATTTGTTTCTAATTATCATTTTTTTCCCTTTCCTGTTCCTTTCCCCTTTAACGTTTATATATTTTTTGGCCCATTTTTTAGAAGTGGGTTGGGGCCAGATGGTCTAGGTTTGAAGCCTGGCACTATTACTTAATCGTAAAGAAGGCTGTGTGCTGAAGAATGGATGCTTTCGAATTGTGGTGTTGGAGAAGACTCTTGAGAGTCCCTTGGACAGAAAGGAGATCCAACAAGTCCATCCTAAAGGAAATCAGTCCTGAATGTTCATTGGAAGGACTTATGCTGAAGCTGAAAATCCAATACTTTGGCCACCTGATGCGAAGAACTGACGCATTGGAAAAGACCCTGATGGTGGGAAAGACTGAAGACGAGAGGAGAAGGGGACGGCAGAGGATGAGATGGTTGGATGGCATCACCAACTTGATGGATGTGAGTTTGAGCAACCTCTGGGAGATGAAGGACAGGGAAGCCTGGTGTGCTACAGTAAATGGGGTTGCAAAGAGTCAGACACGACTTAGCGACTGAACAACAGACAACACTTATCAGTTGCCGCAGTTGTAACTTGGGGATAGATAGTGTACCTACCTCATAGGATCATGAGGATTAAATTAGTTAATGTTAATGCTTTTCAAGCACTCAGAACAGTGCTTGGCTCCCATTAAACACTTATTATAACATCACATGGTCTTCGCTTATAGCCCAGCTGGTAAAGAATCTGCCTGCAATGCGGGAGACCTGGGTTCAATCCCTGAGCTGGGAAGATTCCCCTGGAGAAGGGAAAGGCTACCCACTCCAGGATTCTGGCCTGGAGAATTCCAAGGACTGTATAGTCCATGGGGTGGCAAAGTGTCTGACACGACTGATCAACTTTCACTTTTATAACATCACACATTATTATCAATATATTGCAATATCATTAATATCCTTAATTATATAATGTATTATTAATATATGATGCAGTATATTATATATTGTTGAGTTTTATAGTAATTGTATAATATATTTTTATATTGTTTATATATATTACTGATAAGCTTGATAATATATTATTAACACTTTATTACCCAGGTGGCACAGTGATAAACAATCTGCCTGTAACGCAGAAGATACAAAAGACACGGGTTTGATCTCTGGGTTGGGAAGATCCACTGGAGAAGGAAATGGCAACCCACTCCAGTATTCTTGCCTGGGAAATCCCATGGACGGAGGAGCCTGGTGGGCTACAGTCCACCACGAGGTTGGAAAGAGTTGGACACAATTGAGCGACTTAGTACACACATATATAATTAATATGTTATTAATGTGTTATACATTAATATATTAACTGTCGCCAATAACATCACAGTATATTATTATTAAAAACTAAAGCAGTTGTATATTATTATATTATTAATGTATAATATTATAAATATATTAGCATACACTTACAGAGTGATAGTAAGAGGGGAGAATGAAAAAGGGAATATTCTGGAAATAGCTGTAAAGATAACAGGGTCAGTAGTTGCCAGGAAGTCCACTGCTGGACTGCCTTCTTTCCCAGATGACTCCATGGCTGCCTCTCTGGAAGCAATGCTAAATATTTCTGACCATAAAAGATGCTAAACTTAAACCCTGTTTGCATTTCATAGAAGGAAGGGTCTGAAAGAGATTTAAGAAGTAGCCAGCATTAAGCACAAGGTCACTGGGAGGCCTGAGAACCCAGCCGATGAGCAGGATGCTTTTAAAGTAACACGAAGCAGATGCAGAAAGTGCCCCAGTCTGCATCTGAGTTAGCGACTGGATGCCTTCTGTGACTTGTCCCATCACCCTGGAGAAGAGACAAGGGCTCCCAGGTGGGAGCACCCTACCCAGCTCCTACCTGACCCATGGAGGACCCCCTGAACCGTGAGCCTTTTGCACTTCTTTGCAAATCTAATTCATAGTGACTTTGCTTCCCAGGAGGGTGGACTGGTTATCTGTTCGATGACATGCTCAACAGAGGCCCAGAGCTTTCCTCCCTGAATCTGTGTCCTGGGAAGATGATGCGAGCCTTTGACAGGCTACCTGTGTTTTCCTCAGTAAATGAGCTTTGATCACATGCCAATGGGGTTATTTAGCACATCCCTCGACAAACCTGGCTACTCTGGCTGTTTTTTATCACTGCAAGTTCATTTTTGTGTGCTTTCATCTTTCTCTGGGACGGTGGCACTTAATGAAACACAGAAAAGCAAATCTTTGATATTCCCACAATGAATGGAGATGATTTGTGTAACCAGAAGGTAACACTGTTTAAAAATATCAAGATATTCGATATGGCAAAACTGTAGAGGCTTTAACATCCAAAGTCTTACCTGCACATATTCTGGGTGAAGTTCGCTGGAGCAGGGCTGACTTTGTCTCTTGCTACTGACTTCCTGCTCCTCCTTGGGGCTGAGCTCCATCTCTTGGTGGGCGCTGTGCTCAGGGGAAATTCTGGGGGGCTTAATGGCGTGCTCTCCTCCAAACTGGCAACTTCTCATTAAGCTTCAGTGACACTGACTTTCAGGGAGGGCTCCGGCTTTACCAGGGTTATAAATGGGGGTTGGAGGATGTTCAGATCATATGCCTGGAGAATGATTTGTGCATTGTTCATGCTAGGTTTCTCGCAGAAGTGGTTCTCAGAAGATAGCCCAGAGATCTAATCAAAATGCAGATTCCTGGGCTCTTTGAGAAAGCTCCATCTCCAGTAAGTTTGGGCTGGACTTAGAGATCTGCATTTTAACAAGCACCTGACGTGTTTCTGTGGACCTTGCTTAGATAATGAATAATTATTAATGATTAACCTCGTCTTACTGGGCTGCGCTCAGACGGTAGAGAATCTGCCTGCAATGCAGGAGACCCAGTGTCAAGATCAGGAAGATTCCCTGGAGAAGGGAATGGCAACCCACTTTAGTATTCTTACCTGGAGAATCCCATGGATGGAGGAGCCTGGTGGGCCACCGTCATGGGGTCGCAAAGAGTCAAACATGACTGAGAGACTAACACTCATTTTTCAGTCTAGTATGATCGTAAGCATTTATCAAAGCAACTGAGGTTTTTTCTTTTTCTTTTTACACTGATGGCTTCATTGTTTTGCACTACTGCTCTGAATGTCCTCAGTTCAGTTCAGTTCACTTCAGTCGCTCAGTCGTGTCCGACTCTTTGCGACCCCATGAATCACAGCACGCCAGGTCTCCCTGTCCATCACCAACTCCTGGAGTTCACTCAGACTCACGTCCATCAAGTCAGTGATGCCATCCAGCCATCTCATCCTCTGTCATCCCCTTCTCCTCCTGCCCCCAATCCGTCCCAGCATCAGAGTCTTTTCCAATGAGTCAACTCTTCCCATGAGGTGGCCAAAGTACTGGAGTTTCAGCTTTCGCATCATTCCTTCCAAAGAAATCCCAGGGCTGATCTCCTTCAGAATGGACTGGTTGGATCTCCTTGCAGTCCAAGGGACTCTCAAGAGTCTTCTCCAACACCACAGTTCAAAAGCATCAGTTCTTCGGTGCTCAGCCTTCTTCACAGTCCAACTCTCACATCCATACATGACCACAGGAAAAACCATAGCCTTGACTAGACAGACCTTTGTTGGCAAAGTAATGTCTCTGCTTTTGAATATGCTATCTAGGTTGGTCATAGCTTTCCTTCCAAGGAGTAAGCATCTTTTAATTTCATGGTTTCAGTCACCATCTGTAGTGATTTTGGAGCCCAGAAAAATAAAGTCTGACACTGTTTCCACTGTTTCCCCATCTATTTCCCATGAAGTGGTGGGACCGGATGCCATGATCTTCGTTTTCTGAATGTTGAGCTTTAAGCCAACTTTTTCACTCTCCACTTTCACTTTCATCAAGAGGCTTTTTAGTTCCTCTTCACTTTCTGCCATAAGGGTGGTGTCATCTGCATATCTGAGGTGATTGATATTTCTCCCGGCAATCTTGATTCCAGCTTGTGCTTCTTCCATTCCAGCGTTTCTCATGATGTACTCTGCATATAAGTTAAATAAGCAGGGTGACAATATACAGCCTTGACAAACTCCTTTTCCTATTTAGAACCAGTCTGTTGTTCCATGTCCAGTTCTAACTGTTGCTTCCTGACCTGCATACAAATTTCTCAAGAGGCAGGTCAGGTGGTCTGGTATTCCCATCTCTTTCAGAATTTTCCACAGTTGATTGTGATCCACACAGTCAAAGGCCAGACCATCAGGGAAGGGCCCAAATCTTAGAACTCTTTAAGAATTTGGTAAATGCTATGTATTCCTCCATTTCCCCACCACCCAGCATAAGTACAGACATACACGCACATACACACTCTTATATGCTCACAGATCTGTTGCAACCAATTCAGCACCCCCACCCCCCAGCCTCTGGGAGGCCCTGGGATCCCAGGTTATAAGCCCTGTGCTGTTTGTTAATGGAAGCCCTATGGGGTGCAGTTGATAAAGCAGAAAATACATTTCATTTGCACCTAACTCCTGCCAGAAAGACGTGTTGCCTCTTGAAGTCAGTGGAATGACAGAGCTCCTTTGAACAATGCTGGTTTAGAGGCACGTTCTTTGTCTAAATTCAGTTCAGATGACAGATCCTCTTCTGCAGTCTTGTGTTCTAGAGCAAAGCTGCTCAAACGTGAATGTCCACACGCATCACCTGGAGACTGGTGTGGACGGGCCTTGGGATTCTGCCCTTCAGACAAGGCCCCTGCTGGCGCTGCTGGCCCGAGCACCGGTCTCTTTCACAGCATGGCCTGGAAGCCCTGGTTTTCAAACTGCAGGTCACGACCCCTGTGGACGTGAGTCAAAGCTGGTATTGACAAAAGAAAATGGAATGAAATGGGAAAGGGTGGAAGTGTTCAGGGTGCATCGCATACAGCAAGAAAAAGTACTCTTGGAGGATGTTTTAGTTACACATGTGTAGGTGTGTACAGCGGCTTGTGTTACATAACATGATTTCTTACCCTGGATCCATTTGGAAAACAGTCCTCAAAATTTCTGTGGAGTAAGAAATGAGGAAGAAGCACCTCCCCAGTCGTTTTACCCGAAAAAATAGTGGGTTTGCAGGCATAAAATTGCACATGTGTCTCTGTGGATTTTGCTGCTGACTCTGGTATCCAGATGTTGGGATTTTTCCCAAAGCAGGAACTGTAAATAGCAGAGAATTTTTTTTTTTTTTTAATTTTAAAGATCAGATTCCAGGGTTAACAGAAAATCCTGCTTGTGTTTGCCTTAATTGAGAGAATCCATGTTACTTCTGAGAATATGCTTTAGAAAAGTAAACAAACTGAACCAAAGCACGGCTGTTAATTTTTTAGTGATTCTTTGTGGATTTTCTGAAAAGTACCGTTCATTCGCATTCTGCATGAACTGCTAATAGGCTGCTATTATCAGCATCCCAAAATAAACAATAATACCAATTTATATGGACCTCCAGATTAGCCCCATAAAAGTTTACAATAATGGTATTATTGCGCCAACTGAGTTTGAGTCTGATGGAAATATAGACCTCTAAGCATATGATTCTCATATCCTTTGTTTTAAAATCCAAGTTTAATCTGTCTTTATGTTGAAGTTTATCATCGCAGATTAAAAGGGTATGCCCAAAGTAACAGTCAGAAATAAAATTTTTTGTGACTTAATCGTTGTTTGAAAAGTCTGCAATTCAAATTTTTACTTTCCATTATTATTTGAAAAAATAAAAGTTTATATAAATTTACCTATTTTGTTACACATTACAAAAGGGATCTAGAACCTGCCAGTGGGACAAGAGGTGATGGGTGGGTTTCCTATTTGGCTTTCAGAGGAGGGTTGACCTAGAAGAATTAGACAGAAAATAGGCAATGGACATGAGTTTGAGTAAACTCCTGGAGTTGGTGATGGACAGGGGGGCCTGGCATGGTGCAGTCCATGGGGTCGCAGAGTCGGACACAACTGAGTGACTGAACTGAACTAAAAGGCAATATTAGCCATGAACAAAAGCATCAATAAAGAAAACAGACCCAAAGAGAGAGGACATTTTTCTCTTTTGAATAATTTAAACAATATGCCGTTGTTCTTATTCCTTAGTCTGTAGGAATGGAAAATTCACACGTATTCAGTAAAAGGATGTGAAAGCCCCTTTAGTTTATTCCTCAAAAGTGAAATTAGAAAAATATAAAAAAACAACAAAGATTTGCTGTATAGCAGAGGGAGCTATATTCAGTATTTTATAATAACCTATGATGGAAAAGAATCTAAAAAAAAATATGTGTAACTGAACCACTTTGCTGTATACTTGAAACTAACACTCTTGTAAATCAACTGCACTTCAATTTTTTTTTTTTTTAAGTAGATCAGTGCTCTGCGGCTACTTAGTTTATCAAGTTTACAGTCATTTTGTAAAAAGCTTATAGTCATTTTTGCAATTTTTTAAAATTTTAGTCAGGGCTGTTGAAATACAATGCACTGATAATTAATAAGACAAGACAGAACAAAACAAAAAGCCTTAGGTGACATAAGGCATGCCTGGTGAAGAGATGTGGCTACGAATAAGAAACAAATGACACAACTTTCTTTGTGTGTTGGTTTTTCTCCCCAGCTTTATTGAGGTAAAGTTGGGATGTACCATTGTTTAAGGTTATAAGGTGAGGATTTGCTCCGTGTATGTTGTGAAGTGATTGCTATAATAGGGTTAGTTGATGTCTCCACACCTCACATAATTATCTTTTTCCTTGGGGATGAGAACATTGCAGGTCTTAGGAAGCTTCTGGTATACAGTACAGGATTGGGTTAGTCATGCTGTCCATTCGATCCCAGAATTTATTCATCTTGTGACTGCAAATTTATACTCTTTGACCAGTATCTTCCCATTTCCCTTGCCCTGAGCCCCTGGGTTACCGCCACTTCACTCTCAATTTCTATGAGTTGGCTTTTTTAGATTACACGTTTAAGTGAAATCATATAGTATTTGTCTTTCTCTGATTGATTTCACTTCACATAATATCCTGCCAGTTTTTTTCTAAAACACACTCATTGAAATGTATATGTCTTAGAAAACCTTTTGATTGATACAGTATAAATCACTTGAATGATTTATTACATATCTCATGTTATTTTTGCATCACATAAAATTATTTAGATTTGCCCTAAAATATAAATAGTAGCATGTTATATACAGTCCTAATTATTTTGTGTCATCATGACGATAAAGACATTTCAGTTCTCAGTTCACTCACTGACAGTTAAAGTTAAGATGCTTGTTTATTCCCTTTGATATGGCCCAATAACATGGTTAATTGGAATTGCATGAAATTCAGTTTTTTTGGTATGAAATGATTTTTTAAAATCAACGTCTGGTTGATTTACAGTGTTGTGTTAATTTCTGCTGTCCAGCAAAGTGATTCACTTGTATATACATTTTTTTTCATATTCTTTTCCATTATCATTTATCCCAAGAGACTGGATATAGTTCCCTGCGCTATACAGAAGAGCCTTGTTGTTTATCCATTCTGTGTGCAATATCTAGTTTGCAGCACAACATTTTAATTTCTGGAACGTTGATCTTCAGACTGGGGTGTGGAAAGCCACTTTGCGCTAGCACAGCACTGGTTTTTAGAGCACTGTGTTAGTTGGGTTCCCTGGGAAGCAGATGTTGGAGCAGAATTAGGAATGCAGGAGGATTATTTGCGGGGGAGGGGTCCTCCCGTGAAGGATACAGCAGGGATAGCCGTGGCCAGATGCAGATGGGATCCTCTGACCGACCAGCAACCAGCGGGGAGCCCTGGAGCAGACGGTGCCTCTGGAGTGGTCCAGCGATGGGCAGAAGTGGCCAGGTGCTCGCGCCCTGCTGGGTTCCGTTATGAGTCTGAGACGAGGTGGAGGGGCTGTGAGCACCTGGAGGCTCGGTTCAGGTGAATGCTGGGCTGTCTCCTGAAGGGAGACCTGAGGGGCCCGCCTCTGGGGCTGTCAGGGGCGTCTGCAGAAACAAGAACAGCAAGTAGCCACCTCCTGGGAACAGCCCGACAGGGCCATCATTTGCTGGACACTGTTACTCCGTCCTTTATTAAGAGGGGGTTGCAAATTTACCATCTGTAGGACTGTCTTCTGCTGAATAGCAAGTGCCTTGCTGACAAAGTGAGTGAGTGAGTGAAGTCGCTCAGTCGTGTCCGACTCTGCAACCCCATGGACTGTAGCCCACCGGGCTCCTCTGTCCATGGGATTTTCCAGGCAAGAATCCTGGAGTGGATTGCCGTTCCCTTCTCCAGGGGATCTTCCCAAAGTAGGGATGGAACCCAGCTCTCCTGTTTTATCTTCCTTTAGTTTCGCTTCTTTTTGGTCTTTACCCTCCTGGGGTCTTTGGGAACTGTGCGAATGGGTAACAGCACCTACCATACCTCTTCGTTTTCCCTTAGGCTGGATTTGGAGAGCCAGAACAGAAGAACACTTAAGGAGACCTGAGAGTCTCACAGAGAAATAAATCAGAGCTGCTGTTTCTTTTAGCTTTGCTTTCCTGTTCTTTATTATATATTTATTTATTTTTAAATGTAATCTCTCCTTTTATCAACCTTAGTCATCTCATACTGTAAGAAAGTGAAATCACTAAAGGCAGATAACCTTATTGATCTGCTGAGTGTGACCAGAGAAAGGGCCATGGTATAGATGAATGAATTAGGAGGGAGGCACCTAACTCTAGGGGTTTACAGTTGCTAAAAACTTAGGCTTTGTTGGACAATAAGTATCATGTGTTACTCGTGATGGGTACTGATTGCTTGCAGTGACACAAGCAAATCAAGGATAAATGTAACAAGAAAAAAGCAATATGGAAAAATTCAGAAATGTCCAACGATTGCTATTTCTTGGGGGAAACTCTTAGTTGGGCTCCCCTACAAAATGTGAGAACAAGAGAATTTTAGAAAGCAGCAATTTTAAAGAAAGGGAAGCTATGCAAAATGCATTGCAGTCCTTCACTGTATAGTTCATAAGTATTAAAAAATAATTCTAGGCTGTTAACTAATTCATAATTCTGGAAAATGCTTTTCCATGCAGTGAATGTGTAACAGTAACTGTTACACAGTCTCTCTCCCTCGCTGTCTTTATGAGAGACCCGTATCACCAAGTCTTCCCTGGAGAGGCTCTGAGCCACCATTTGCTTCCAGTTGCTTCACAAGCCACTCTTCACCCACCCCTGGGAACTATGTATGAGATCATTTAATGTGTGCTAATGATGAGAGCGTTTATACATCTAACCGGTATATATTTAACCAAGATCATCCTTTAAACCATGCTCATGTGAGAAATTAACATTATATCAACACTGCAGACAACTGTTTTTCCCATGAACTACAATTTTCCCAACAGGGTTAGCCTCTTGTCCTTACTACTTAGATTGGGGCCCTTCACTGTTGAGAATTTCCACCGTTTATCCAGTACCACCGTTATGGAAAATCAGAATCCTTAAAAAAAAAAAAAACAACAAAAGATGATTTTAAAAAATCCTTTTAGATTATTGATGCTACTGTTTGGATGTTTCTTGGTTTTAGACCTGTGGATATACGATTTTTTTCCTCTATTTGTTATATTATTTGCCTCTAGTTACAATTCAGAATTCACAGTAAATTTCTCTTAGGGCTTTTGGTTAAGGCTTTATTGGTTCCTCAGATTTCAAGTCTAAACACCCAAATCATGTTGGTCACTCTGTCAACGCTTGCTGCCCCCAGCATTAAGTCCAGTAGTGAGGCTTTATGCGAATCCTGTCTTGGGCCTGGGTTGCCCAACTGTGACCTTTAGTGCTTGAAATGACTTGAGATTCAAGGAGAGGGAATTGATTACCTATCAGATATGGTGCTAGAAAGCAGAAAGGCCCCCTCGTGTGTAGAGAAGGGAGCCCTCCTAAACCATTGGTGGAATGTGAATTGGTGCAGCCACTATGGAGAACATTATGGAGGTTCCTTAAAAAGCGAACACTAGAGTTGCCATGTGATCAAGCGACCCCAGTCCCACTCCTGGGTGTGTCTCCAGAGAAAACTGTGATACATGAAGATGTATGCAGCTCAGCGTTCATAGCAGCACCGTCTGCAGTAAGTAAGACATGGAAAGGAGCTAAATGTCCATCACAGATAAACGGATAAAGAAGATAGGAGATACATATAATGGGATGTTACTCAGCTATAAAAAAGATTAAAATAATGACATTTGCAGAACACGGGTGGACCTAGAGATTATCATAGTAGGTGAAGTAAATCAGAAAGAGAAGGACAAATATCATATGATATCACTTACATGTGAAATCTAAAAAAAAAAAAAAATACAAATGAATTTATTTACAAAACAGAAATAGACTCACAGATGTAGAAAACAAATTTACGGTCATCAAGGGGGAAGGAGGGGAGGGATAAATTAGGAGTTTGGGAGTAACATATATATATATATACTGCTATATATAAAATAGGCTTTCCTGGTGGCTTAGTGGTAAAGAATCTGCCTGCCAAGGTAGGGCACATGGGTTTGATCCCTGGATGGGAAAGATCCCCTGGAGGAGAAAATGGCAACCCACTCCAGTATTACTGCTGGGAAAATCCCATGGACAGAAGAGCCTGGTGGGCTACAGTCCATGGGATTGCAAAGAGTGGGACATGGCTGAGCAACTGAGCATATACACACTTATATAAAGTAGATAACCAACAAAGACCTACTGTATAGCACAGGGAATCATACTCAGCAATTTGTAATTTCCCTAGAAGGGAAAAGAATCAGAAAGAGAATATATCTGTATGTCTGTTACACACACACACACACACACACACACACTATATATAGTTAAATCATTGTGCTGTATACATGAAATTAACGTGATATTGTGACTCAGCTATTCTTCAATTAGAAAAGAAAGCTCCTCTCACATGTGGGTCACCAGGAGGCAACTCCACCCATGCTTCAGCCATGCTTCTGCTCCAACATTTTGCTTCTACCAGATTTGGGAGTTTTGGGACCAGAAAAAATTGAGGGCGGTACTCTCATGGGTTTCCTGTTATACTCAGGATATGTCCACACCAGGCTCCTTCTAGGCTTCCTCAAGCTGGGTCTGTGGCTTCAGTGCCGGGCAAAGCTTTCTCTCCACTCTGGGGCTCAATAGACAGCCTTCCTCCATGCGACACCTCTTCACTTTGTCCCGTGTCCCCAAAGGAGACTGCGTCTTGATCTCACTTGTCGTTCTTGACTCTCTGATAGTGTCTCTACATTACGATTATCTGGTCAGTGACTTCCTTTGGTGTTATTTTACATGTTTCCTTCCATGTTGATGAACGCCCTTATCCATTTCACACCTTTCCCTGTATTGACGCTTCAGGCGCTTACAAATACTGCCATCATGACCTCATTTCTTTTTAAATGTGTCTGCATGTTTTTAGTTTATTCCTTGGAGCTGTTTATTTTCCCCTTCATCTTGCAGTACAATTTTTGTCACCTCTGTGTGTGGTAAGTATACCCGGCAGGTTTCTTCACATCTTCCTTTTGAGTGACTTAAAGCCACTTTCTTTATTGATACAGGATGGAAAGAAAGCTCCCAAAGAAGAGCTGTTCCAGGCTGTGGAATGCGGGGGCGACATTAAACACCACGTGTATTTCCATGCCATCACTATTTACCGTTTGAGGATTTGGAGAGGGATGGAAAATGGTGTCTTGTTTGAAGCACACTCGCTGTAATCTTTTCCTTTGGACGAGAAATTTTTAACGCATTTAGAAAAATAGAATGCCTCATGGGACCCGATAGGATTATGATTTACTCTTTCTGGAAGACTGAAATTTAAAACTGGTACCAACATGAGTTTTACAAAGTTGTCCTCATTTCATGGACTGACAGCATACATGTATGTAACGATTTTACTGAATGAGCTGGACTCAGTAAAGTGCACATAAAGCCTTACTTTCCTTACGACTTCTCCTTCACACCTGCTTAAGGCTGAATGTTGTCTTCATCTCTCAAACAGTATTTCAGATCCATCGAGAGTTTTCTATGGTCACTTATAATTGTTTACATACAGTTTTATTTTCATGTGCTCAGAAACCCAGTTAATTGTTTTCTTTTAAAAGCTGTTTATTTACTTACCTTTGATTGCACCGGGTCTTCGTTGCGGCATGTGGGCTTTCTCTAGTTGCGGCGAGCGGGGCCTCCTCTCTAGTCGTGATGTGGGGGCTTCTCTTTGTGAAGCACGGGCTCCAGGTGCTCAGGCTTCCATAGTTGCAGCACATGGACTCAGGAATTGTGGGTCCTGGGCTCTGGAGCAGAGGCTCAATAGTCGTGGGACATGGGCTTAGTTGCTCCAAGGCACGTTGGATCTTCCCGGGTCAGGGATCAAACCCATGACCCCTGCATTGGCAGGTGGATTCTTAACCACTGGACCACCAGGGAAGTCTTCAATCGCCTGTTCAGTTTTCAGTTTGTTACCGCCCACCATTCTGACCTGTTTCAGGGTGAGAAACTTCAGAGTGGGAGAGTGGTGTGGTTAGCCCCCTCTTGTCACATCTAACTTGCCCATTTCCCCCTTCGTCTCCTTCCTTTTCCTGTGCCCTTGAAATCAGTGTCGGGCTGAGTTCACCAGACCAGGTTTAGGGCAACTCTTAAACATGTTCTACCTCAGTAGTCTGGTCTCTGCCTTTAGAATGAGGACCCCTGCTGAAAGCCTGAGCCCAAAAGTCTTACGTTCTGCCAAGAACTTAAGGTCCTGTTCCAGTTAAGAGAAAAAGTGGTAAAATTAAATATAAAATGCCAGTTGCCAACAGCATATGTTAAACAGTAAAATACTTCCAAGTCAGAGAGGATTTTTAAAAATTTCATTCAGTTGCTGACACATAAGGAAAACCTCGTACGTCTCCCCAATTTCAGTTATTTCTGTATCTTTACGCGCAGAGAACAAAGGTAAATATGCAGATGGTGCGGAGGTGTGTGTCTTTGTGGAACAGTCACTCTAAAGACATAATTTAGAACATCCTGAGAGTCCTCTGAGGAAACAAGGGACGTTGTCCACAACACATGCTGTTCCCCCTATGTGGTTAGGCTTTAATCTGCACCTTGAGGAGACGTAAAAAAGCTCTGTTTACTCTGTGGGTCTGGTTAGTTGAAGCCCCAAGACTTCTAAGGTGTTCAAGATTTAACCTATCTTGCTTTTAAATATATTAGCTTCTTCTTAAGATGATAAATCTTTGCTCTTTGATGTTCATAGATCCTTAAAACCCCCAGAGCAGCCCTAGAAATCTGGGAGATGTCTCTTACTAGCACATGGCACAGAGTCTTGCTTAATCCACTTATAACTTGCATCCTGGAGGCGCACATCCCAGTGAAAAAACAGTGAGGATGATATAACTTTGCAGCTCTTTATGTACTGGATCTTTTAATTTTATTCTCAAACAGCATATTGCACTATTGAAATTCAATATGGAAATATTTCTTTTGGTTTTAAATACGTGTTCAGAAATGCATATGTTAGCAACTAAAAATAAAGTCCCAAATTTCTCGTTTTTTCATAGTTAGCGGAGAGAGTTAACACTTTTCTTGGCACTGTAAGGAATGTCACCCATGATATCATGGGTACCAGCTCACAGCAACAGAACCTTCTTTTCATGAGCACCTGTAGCTTTAAGTCTGAATACATGTGCTGGTGAGTGTCTTAAGTGCAGAGTCTCATGAAGTATGGGATGCGGTCCTGGGGCAGATGCAGGAAGATCCCATAATTCCAAGTTGCTTTACGTGGGCTGCTCTGCTGGGGTGCTGGGTAGGAGTGAGGGGCTACTTCACAGTTAATCAAGGAAGACTAAAATCTCTTTGGCCAGCTCTTTTGCAACCTCATGGACTGTAGCCGGCCTGGCTCCTCTGTCCATGGGATTTCCTGGGCAAGAATACTGGAGTGGGTTGCCATTCCCTTCTCCAGGGATCTTCCCAATGCAGGGATCGAACCTGTGTCTCCTGCACTGGCAGATGGTGGATTCTTTACCATGTGGGGAGCCCACTAATAGCTCTGACAAAGCACCGAATTTCAGGGGCCCAACAAAAGCAGTTTATTTCTCACTCAGTTCAAGGCAGGGGTTCCTGGTGTGGTGGTTCTTCTGGCGTCTTTCTTGTAAGCAGTGACTCAGGAATCCAGTCTCCTTCCCGCCCAGCCTCTGCCTAGACTTTGCTGTTCTGTGTGTCCTCAGAAGTCTTTCCATTCTCAGCCACTGGGTGGGGAAGAGAATGGGTAATTGGAGTATACAAGTGTTTCATAGACCATCCTGGCTTCCACCCACTTCCCATTGGCCAGAATTCAGTCACATGACCACACTGACGGCAAGGGGTGCTGGGAAATGTAGTCTCCCTGAGTACCTAGGAGGAAAAAGGACATTATCAAAGACTCCTGTGCCCACAGAGTGCTGTGGAAACCTGACTGAGTCACAGAGGAGCTGCAGGTCCGTCATTTCACATTCCTCTCTCTGTCTGTGACTTTTCTTCCTCTGTCTCCTTCTATGACTATAAAATAAAAGTCTTTTTGTTCTTTTCTCTAATGACAAACTCTATATGTCATTGTGAACAGCTGAACAAAAATTAAAATCATTATGTAAAGCCTCACTGACTCAGATAACCACAATCAATGTTTTGATGGACATCGTTCCAGTCTATGTTTTCATGAACAAAATGACATATAATTATTTTTACCAAAAAGGTGCATTTAATAAATATTTTTGGAACTGCCCTTGTATCATCGATAAATATTGCATCTCCTGAACACTGTTTAGTGACCTCATGGAATCGTGTCCTATATATATTCCATAAATTTTGGACTAAATATTTATTGATGCATTTTTCAGTTAAGTTCAATTGCTCAGTCGTGTCCGACTCTTTGCAACCCCATGAGCTGCAGCACGCCAGGCTTCCCTGTCCAACACCAACTCCCGGAGCCCACCCAAACTCATGTCCATTGAGTCAGTGATGTCATCCAACCATCTCATCCTCTGTCATCCCCTTCTCCTCCTGCCCTCAATCTTACCCAGCATTTTTAGATGACTTCAGATATTGGCTGTAACCTGTACTGTGTTGAATAATCTTTGTTTCGACCTATGGCAACTTTTTAAAGTTATAATCATAGAAGTGGAATTGCTAAGTCAAAAAATAGGCAAAATTCTAATATTTTACATGAATTTCCAAGTTTCCATTCGAAGACTTGTACCAACTTAAGCATTCATCAGTATATGGGTACTTTTTTCCCCCAGTGCTTGCCAATATTTATTGTCATATGTTTCTGACTGGACAGTGTAAATGGCAAAAAGTTGATATGCCATTTTATTTGCACTTCATTGAATATTAATTTTTCTAAAAAGTTTATTAGCTACTCATACTTTTTTTCATATTCTTTGCCCATTTTCCCATGTAGTCTTGATTATGTTTTATGCAGTGTCTCAAAAATGTCTTGCCAGTGTGAGACACAGTACTTTCTATGCCAGGCAATGAACATTTATTAAAGAAACAGAGGGAAGTGGGAAGGTTTTTTATTTTATGTTAAGGATGTTAAAATTCTGTTCAAAGGTAGTTCAAATGTTTTCTCCAGATGGTTGAAATTTTTCTTTCTTTTTTTTCTTTTTACAAAGAATATATATATTTTCTGTCATTGAGAATGAACAAACTATTTGCTTTTTAATTTTGCTTATATTCTTTTTTTAACATATAGAGTATCTTATTTTAAATGTAGCTTAGTCTATCAGTATTTTCCTTTATGGACTCTAAGTTCACCATGACAGAGGCTGTACCATGCTAAATTATACAAACATATATCTTTGAAAATTTTCTTTCTTTGTGGCTTAGTTTTTGGTATTTATACCTCTCATCAATTTGGATTTTTTAGATATATAAGATAGCTTTTTTAAAACATAAATGCTCTGTATTGAATAACTCATTTTAACATAGCATGTGTGAAAATGTGCCCTTTCATCCTGAATTATGTATACACAGGTATATCTCGAGATTGTCTAGCCTGCTTCATCAAACTGTTAGTTTTCTGTTGCTCCTGGCTGGCTGCCCTTGCTGAGTCGTCTGCCTCCTATTTCTTGCGCCACAAACCTTGTGCGAGATTGAGCCCCGCTTCCATTGGCCCGTCTGTGGGCAGCATTAGTCGCGGTCTCTGTTTTCTCAGTTCTGGGAGTCGCCGCTCACACGCAAGCAGTGGAGCAGAGTTTGAGCGTGAGGACCTCCGTGGCCTCCCCGTCTGCTCTCTCCCAGACCCTCGGCTCCTCGCCTGCCTCCGTTGCCAAGTCCCCGACCGGCTCCTCCGGCTTCCCTTGCCTGGGCTGGCCGATCACCTGCCCCACACATCCCAGCCTTACTGCCTGTGGCCGCCAACCCAGCAGGAGGGCTTGCGGATTCTCTTGCTACGTCTGCCCTTGGATGAGGCCCCCTGCACCGGCCTTAGCATCTGACTCTGGGATCGGTCACCTCTGGGGCCGGACAGCATCACCCAGGGTACAGGGTGAATTCTGATCAGTGACCCAGAGGACTCAGGAGTAACACAGGCAGCTGAGGTCCCTCTTCTCCCTGCCTCCGTGTAGCAGTGAGGCGAGGCTTCTGCAGCCTTCTGGAGGGCATCTGTGGGTCTCTGTAGAGGGCCGCCTCTCCACCTGTGGCTTGTCCTGGAGCGGCAGCCTGCAGGCTTGCTCCCCAGGCCTCCCTCCCCCTCACTCTCACCGCCCTGGGTTTGCATCTCTCAAACGAAGAAACGGCTCTTGGGCTTAGCATCAGGATACGCTTTCTAAGAAACCCAGGCCTGAGACACCCCGTATGAGCAAAGGTTATTGCTGGCGTGTTGTGTCTCAATTCTTTCTTTTTTCCACGCAAATAAATACATGCATACAAACTAGCCTTTGTTTTGCGAATGGCATCTCCCGTGACATGGTCCAGTTATGCAACTAAAGAAGTCGTGAGTGTGAAACGATTCCTAGCAGACATTCCACTGTGCTTTACTGTGTGGGTGTCTGTGTGGGTGTGAGAGAGAGAGAGAGAGAGAGAGACAGAGTTTTTTTTTTACATTTTATTTATTTATTTTTGGCTGGGCTGGGTCTTCGTTGCCGCGTGATCTTTTCTCCGGCTGGGGCTCGTTGCGGTGCTCTGGCTGGGGCTCGTTGCGGTGCTCCGGCTGGGGCTCGTTGCGGTGCTCCGGCTGGGGCTCGTTGCGGTGCTCCCGCTGGGGCTCATTGCGGTGCTCCCGCTGGGGCTCGTTGCGGTGCTCCCGCTGGGGCTCGTTGCGGTGCTCCGGCTGGGGCTCGTTGCGGTGCTCGGGCTTCTCATCACTGTGGCTTCCCTTGCTGTGGAGTGCGCCTGACAGCCTCGCTGCGTGAACGTGCGTGGCCTCGACGCGTGCAGCCTGTGAGCTCAGTACTTGCGGCTTCCGGGGTCTGGAGCACAGGCTCGGTAGTTGTGGCCCGCGAGCTTGGCTGCTCTGTGGCACATGAGACCTTCCCAGACCAGGAATGGAACCTGCGTCTCTTGTACTGGCAGATGGAGTCCTTTACCACCGAGTCACCAGGGAAGCCCAGAGACAGACACCTTCTTGTCAAATCACAGAAAAGCATGTTGAACACCTTGGCTAGGGGAGCCTGAGCTTTCCTAGGTAGACACTTCCAGTTGTAGATTTTTGTGGAGTGGCTAAACTAGCTGCTTGGATACGTCCCTGTGTTGTCTGCACAGCTGGGTGGTGTCAGGCTGTGCAGCAGAGCGTCATCTTAATTGAGAGCTTCTCTAATCCTCTGGACTTCCCTGGTGGCTTAGATGGTAAAGCGTCTGCCTACAGTGCGGGAGACCTGGGTTCGATCCCGGGGTTGGGAAGATCCTCTGGAGAAGGAAACGGCAACCCACTGGAGTACTCTTGCCTGGAAAATCCCACAGACGGTGGAGCGTGGTAGGTTACAGTCTATATAACCTATCACGACTCGCAAAGAGTCGGACACGACTGAGCGACATCACTTTACTAATCCTCTAAACAGCTAGCACGTGCTTTTAACACATTGGCTGACAACCCGCGATGCCTATGAATCATCCAGGGAGCCTTAAAAAAGGCCCGTGTCTGGTTCTCACCCCCAGAAATTCTAATTTAATTGATAACAGATTGGCTTGTCTATCGGTTAAAAAAATGCCTCCAGGTGATTCTAACGTGCTTCCAGAAATTTACACACAACTGTTGTAAACAATAACAAAAAGTACTACCCAAAAGTCAGAGTACGTAGGGTTTTTAAAAATTATCACTTCAGTTCAGTTCAGTCGCTCGGTTGTGTCTGACTCTTTGTGACCCCATGAATCGAAGCATGCCAGGCTTCCCTGTCCAACATCAACTCCCAAAGTTTACCCAAACCCATGTCCATCGAGTCGGTGATGCCATCCAGCCATCTCATCCTCTGTCGTCCCCTTCTCCTCCTGCCCCCAATCACTCCCAGCATCAGGGTCTGTTCAAATGAATCAGTTCTCTGCATCAGGTGGCCAAAGTATTGGAGTTTCAGCTTCAACATCAGTCCCACCAATGAACACCCAGGACTGATCTTCTTTAGGATGGACTGGTTGGATCTCCTTGCAGTCCAAGGGACTCTCAAGAGTCTTCTCCAACACCACAGTTCAGTAGCATCAGTTCTTCGGTGCTCAGCTTTCTTCACAGTCCAACTCTCACATCCATACATGACCACTGGAAAAACCATAGCCTTGACTAGACGGACCTTTGTTGGCAAAGTAATGTCTCTGCTTTTCAATATGCTATCTAGGTTGGTCATAACTTTCCTTCCAAGAGTAAGCGTCTCTTAATTTCATGGCTGCAGCCACCATCTGCAGTGATTTTGGACCCCCCAAAATAAAGTCTGACACTGTTTCCACTGTTTCCCCATCTATTTCCCGAAAATTATTACTTAGTCTCCCTTTAAAAAAAAATTCATTTAAAATGGTCCCTGTTCGTGGTGCATTGTCAGTCCTGTCTGACTCTTTGCAACACTTTGGATGATAGCGGGCCAGGCTCTGCTGTCCATGGGATTCTCTAGGCAAGAACACTGGAGTGGGTAGCCATTCCCTTCTCCGGGGGATCTTCCCCACCCAGGGATCGAACCTGGATCTTCTACATTGTAGGTGGATTCTTTTCTGTCTGAGCCACCAGAGGATGGTCCCTGTTCAGGGGAAACGTATTTAGGATCTCAAAATGGTTGCCTGTATTGGTTTAAGAGGCCTTATTTTTTTAAACATAATTTTAAAAATTAAATGGATAATGAATAACTATCAACTTACGTATGGTGCCACAATTTTTATTTTCTAAGATGTTTTTGGTGTGGACCATTTTTAGTCTTGTAGCTCAGTTGGTAAAGAATCTGCCTGCAATGCAGGAGACCCGGGTTCGAATCCTGGGTTGGGAAGAGCCCCTGGAGAAGGAAATGGCAACCCATTCCAGTATTATTGCCTGGAGAATTCCATGGGCAGAGGAGCTTGGTGTGCTATAGTCCGTGGGGTCGCAAGAGTGGGACATGACTGAGCGATGAAACCACCACCACCACCACCATTTTTAGTTTTTACTGAATTTGTTAGAATCTTGTTTCTGTCTTGTTTTTTTGGGGGTTTGAAGCATATGGGATCTTCACTTCCCAATGAGGGATCAAACCCACACCACCCCACATTGGAAGGTGAAATCTTAACTGCTGGGTCACCAGGGAAGTCTTCACCATTTTTAAAATAAGCAGTCTTAGGTCTCTTTGTTGCTTGAGTCCAAAGCCTGGTTCTTGGGGTGGGCTCTGATCGTGACTCAGATAATCAGAGGTTGCAGAGGGAGACAGGAGGGGCATCTTTGCTAGTTTTTGCTTTCACTGAGTTGCTAAGAGGTGCGATTTGTGTCTCTGTGGCTCTGTGTCATCATACATCTCACCAAAGTCTTTCTGATGTAAAACAGCGATGACTGTGTAATTTCCGGTATGTTAGCTACTTTCCTGCTTAGCATCTATGTGTTAAATTAGACAGGGAGGAAAGGATTATGTTATGTTTTATGCATTTTTTACTTTTTATTGCATGTGATTATACCTTAAAATTTAAATACTGCTTCAAAATAAATAATGATGCTGGAGTCTTACAGGAGATGCTGGCTGGGGTAGCTAAGTTCTGGTGTTGGACTATTCTTGGCCTGTTAGATTCATGGAAATATTAATATTTCAGGGGCAAAGAGTTTACCCCAGTGGGCCGAGGGTGCTGTGTTATCTCACTTTCATAGATGTAGCTGGTGATGTGCTGTGTGCTTAGTTGCTCAGTCGTGTCCGACTCGTGACCCCCTGGACTGTGTAGCCCACCAGGCTCCTCTGTCCATGGAATTCTCCAGTCAGTAATACTGGAGTGGGTTGCCATTCCCTTCCCCAGGGGATCTTTCTGACCCAGAAATCAAACCTGGGTCTCCTGCGTTGCAAGCAGATTCTTTACTGTCTGAGACACCAGGTTTTACCTATGGAAGGCAAATCAGTTTCCACAGAGTAAATAAAACAAACAAAGCAAGACAAAAAGCATTCGTGAGCCAGCATCATCTGAGTGGCATCTTGGTACTAAGGGCAGGTGTCATCCGGGCCTGGCTGCTGCCTTTTCAGAGTTCAGTGTTCACTGCTCACCTTGCCTTCTTTCTTGTGTGCTCTTAGGAGAATCACTTCCAGAGGCCCTCTTTTATTTTTTTTTTTAAGTTTGATAACCTCTTCATTTTAATGCATTGGTAGTGGGATATATAAACATCACTTGCAAACATGTACCCACGGTCAGCAAGGCTGGTCCTGCTGTGGGTGCAGAATATACCCTCTTCCATCACTAACTCAATTCCAAATATTTTAGCAAGAATAAACAAACCCGTGGTCACCTACAATGGAAGCTGGACATTAATTCCAAATTAGGACACTGAGGGTCAAGAAGATGGCAGAACATCCACCTCTCTTCACTTAACTGTGTGAACTGGCTCTCAGGTTATCCAGCACAGACTCAACCAAGCAGATGGAAAATGCCCTGGGTCTCTGTTAGGTTCTTCCTTCTCACATCCCAGCTCTCATGGTCCCAACTCCACGGAAATTACGAGAAACAGTTCTCCAGACAGGGAGACCCCATGCAGACAGGTACAGTCACCTTTGAGACTTAGGAGAGGAGTACTGTTCCTAATGCTTGTCAGCTGGGTTGAGAACCACTTCATGTGGCCACGCAAACAAGAAATAAATGATCACTGATTCATTTTGCTTGGCACTTAGACGTGTTTGGATTGATATGGACACTTTTTTTTCTCTTTAATTCTTTTTGGCCACACTGCATGGCTGATCGGATCTTAGTTCCCTGGCCAAAGGGGCTTCCCTGGTGGCTCAAAGGGTGAAGAATTGGTATGTGAATCAGGAGACTTGGGTTGCATCCCCAGGTCAGGAAGATCCCCTGGCGAAGGGAATGGTGACCCACTCTAGTATTCTTGCCTGGGAAATCTCATGGACAGAGGAGCCTGGTGGGCTACAGTCCATGGGGTCACAAAGAGTTGGACATGACTGAGCGCCTCCTCCTCCTCTCCCCTGACCAGGGATCAAACCTATGTCCCTTTGCAGTGTAAGCATGGAGTCTTAAATGCTGGACTGCTGGAGAAGTCCCTAACCTAAACACCTGTCTTATTCTGAAGAAATGTCCAGCTGAGGGAAGGAGCTTGGCAAGGAGACATAACCAAGGTCAGCGGGTAACTTGACCTTGGCATTCTGTGCTGTCCACTCTGAAGTTTCCCCAGGAGACGTGCGGTGGTTTCTGGACGTCGAGGCCAGGGATAAACATCTTCCCAGCATCTCTCTGGGGACTGTGGGCTGTGGGCTGGACCAGGCTGTGTCTTGGTGCCACCCACCTCTAGCTTCCTGTCCATTGTGTTTCTTTTGATGAGGGCACATAGATTAGGAAGAAGAAGGCCTTGGCCCCGGAGTAGAGCTTGACCACTGCATAACACAAAGAAGGAGACATGTGTTCTCTTGGGGGTGTGGGCACTTGTGCCCAGCACCTTAAAATGAGCTGGTATCACACTGTCGTGATGGTGGCAACGATGGGCTGCATAGTAAGCAGTGACTGAGATGGTGTCACACAGGCCCACCTGAGTAAGGACATGTAAAACCAGGACTGGAGGAAGCCCTGGACAGCCCCTGTGCGTGTGGATGTGTGGTGGGTGGGAAAAGGAACCAGAACAGGGCGTCTGTAATTAGAGCACTTCTATGTGAGTAAAGGAAGGCTAAACATAGCATCTGTCTCTCTCTTGAGTCGCTAAGTCGTGTCTGACTCTTGCGATCCCATGGACTGTAGCCCGCCAGGCTCCTCTGTCCATGAGATTCTCCAGGCAAGAGTACTGGAGTGGGCTGCCATCTCCTTCTCCAGGGGACCTTCCTGACCCAGGGATTGAGCCTGGATCTCCCACACTGCAGGCAGATTCTTTACCGACTGAGCTACCAGGGAAGCTAGTTCTAATATGCGTGGATGGGGTAACAGGAAAAAAATTAAAACTTCTATGGGATTTTAAGCAGGAGGGTTGCCACTCACATCTGGGGTAGAAAAAGGCTTTGGTGATAAAGGGACACGATGTGGGCATGGAGGATGGAGTTGGGTGTTGGCGGTGAGGTGTTCCGTGCATAGCTTGTTGTTATTTAGTCACTGAGTCATGCCCAACTCTTCTGCAACACCATGGACTGTAGCCCACCAGGCTCCCCTGTCTATGGAATTGTCCAGTCAAGAATACTGGGGTGGGTTGCCGTTTCCTTCTCCAGGGGAATCTTCCTGGGTCTCCTCTGTTTCAGGCAGATTCTTCACTGTCTGAACCACCAGGGAAGCGAAGGAAGGAGTTAAAGATGACTGGAGGCTGGACCTGAACGTCCAGGAGACAGGGAGCCCATTTCTAGGAATGGGAAGGTTCATGAGGAAGGAAAAATGGAATTGGATGGAAGAGAGGAGGGAGGAGAACTTTGGAGAATTTGGTTTCTGACCTTTGGCTTGCAAGGGTTGAGTGGAGCTCTTGCACAGGAAGTGGATTGGAGCTAATGAGACAGCTCCGAGCTGGAGGATTTTAAACATCGATGAGGAGGGAGAATGGGAATGGGTTTGTTTACCCCATGGAAGCTCTCTTGGGGTTTACTCACAGCCATCTTACAAGTAAGTACAGAGAAAGTGGGCAGAGCAGCAAGGAGTGCTGACTCTTCTTTCTTTTGAGAAATACAGGAGCGAAGGCCAGAATCCCGTCATGTTTGTCTTTGTGTCTGAGAATCATAGCGCCTTCCTGGCTTTATTAGCTTTTGTTGAAACAAGGGAAAGTGAGATATTGAATGTTGGCTCAAGTGGAATCAAGAGATGTTTTGGATTATTTTTTTTAGGATAGAAGAAATTTCTCTTGCACAGAGAAAACACCCATTGCAGAAAGAAGGATGGAAGATACAAAAAGGAATAGACAGTCGATAAGACTGCAAGCTAGCAAACCTTGGCAGGTCCGTTTCGAGGGCACAGAAGGAGGGGTTGAATTGGGAAAGGCACAAGGGGGATTTTTTTTCTCTGAGTCAGGAAAAAAGGGGGAGGAGATGGGTGAAGCTCCTGAGAAGCCTTGAGAGTGAGAGGCTCTTACTGTAAGCACTTACTTTATGTGGCTTCATTCTTCTCAACAAAGTGAAAAGGCAAGATCATCTCTGAGTGAGCTGAGGGCAGGGTTGGGTTAGTGAAGTGAAAGTTGCTCAGTCGTGTCTGACTCTTTGTGACACCACAGATTATTCAGTCCATGGAATTCTCCAGGCCAGGATTCTGGAGTGGGTAGCCTTTCACTTTTCCAGGGGATCTTCCCAAATCAGGGATGAAACCTGGGTCTCCTGCATTGTGGGAAGATTCTTTACCAGCTGAACTACCAGGGAAGCCCAAGAATACTGGGGCGGGTAGCTTATCCCTTCTCCAGCACATCTTCCCGACCCAGGAATCGAACCAGGGTCTCCTGCACTGCAGGTGAATTCTTCCTCAGCTGAGCTAGCAGGGAAGCCCCTAAGTTTGGGTTAAGAGACAGAAAAATAGAGGGCTTCCCTGCTGGCTCAGTGGATAAAATATCCACCTCTAATGCAGGAGACACAGGAGATGCAGATTTGATCCCTGTTGGGAAGATCCCCTGGAGAAGAGAATGGCAACCCACTCCAGTATTCTTGCCTGGAGAATCCCGTGGACAGAGGAGCCTGGCGGGCTACAGTCCACAGGGTTGAAAAGAGATGGACGTGACTGAGCAGCTAAGAAGAATGCAAACAAATAGAAGGCTTCCAATAGCTGTGTTGGGTATGATGTAGGAAGTGAATTAGAAGTGAAAAAAAAAAAAAAAGTTACGGAGCAGTAGTAAATTCCAAATGAACTTTAAAAAGTTATAGAATTTGTGGTCAACCCATCCAATATAGTTTCATGGTTTCTCCAGCAATGCTTAGTGTCTGGAATCGGGGTGAAGAAGGAAGCGGGGGCACCCGGCCTGTTGGTTAGTAAGGAGATGAGAGGTTTCCAGGGACCAGGAGGATAATCATGAGCTGACCACGAGGAGGTTAAGTGAAGCTGGGAGCTGATAAGGGATCTGGGAAAACAGAGACCAGACCCAGGAGGGGAAACTTACCAAGGGGCGTTTCAGCAAGAGGGAGGGTGGAGCAAGAATGCAGAGAGGAGACTGTGGTTCGTGGGAGGCGTTTGCTTAGAGATGCTCGTGCCCTCGCCAGGGCAGACCCCACGTGGGCTGTGTGCCTCGTGTAATCACTCTCATCACACTGGCTGGCTCGCCCGTAGGGTTTCAGTGTCTGTGAGAATCGGATACCCTGGGAAAGGATACGTAAAATCGCCTCTCCTGCCACGGTGAGACCGCATTTGGAGTGTGGGGTTTCGTTCCAGCACTCCTTTTTAACTGTGTCTGCTTCACGAATCCTGTCATCTGAACCCTGGAAAGCCAGGACAGGACCGCTTCTCTGTTGCCGTCCTTGGGGTTTGGGTCGTCGTCATCCTGTGCCTGGACCGTGACTTGGCTCTCCTTCCCGGTCAGTCTCCTCTTCTCCCCTGGGTCTGTCCTCCAGGCAGCTGAAGTGACCTGTTGAAACACTCCATGGACCAGGTCACTCCATGGCTGCAGACCTGGCATCTGCCCGGGAGTAAAGGCCTCCGTCTTCACGCAGGTCCACGAGCCGCTGCACCCTCTGACCTCGTCTACAACGGCCTGACCTTTGGTTCCCTCCACTCCAGCCACACAGGCTTCCCAGGTGTTTCTTGAGCATCCCAGGCATGCGCCTAACCCAGGGCCTTTGCAGATGCTGCTTCTTCAGTCTGCAAGGTTCTGCCCCCATCGAGTGGCTTGTCCCCTCACTTCCTTTAGTGTTAGTCACTCAGTTCAGTTCAGTTCAGTTGCTCAGTCGTGTCCGACTCTTTGCGACCCCGTGAACCACAGCACGCCAGGCCTTCCTGTCCATCACCAACTTCCGGGGTTCATCCAAACCCATATCCATTGAGTCGGTGATGCCATCCAACCATCTCATCCTCTGTCCTCCCCTTCTGCCCTCAATCTTT
Source organism: Bos javanicus (assembly GCF_032452875.1). Classification (NCBI taxonomy): domain Eukaryota; kingdom Metazoa; phylum Chordata; class Mammalia; order Artiodactyla; family Bovidae; genus Bos; species Bos javanicus. The sequence goes on along the minus strand of NC_083868.1, from coordinate 150,740,785 downwards.
CCCAACATCTGGGTCTTTTCAAATGAGTCAGCTCTTCGCATCAGGTGGCCAAAGTATTGGAGTTTCAGCAACAACATCAGTCCCTCCAATGAACACCCAGACTGATCTCCTTTAGGATGGACTGGTTGGATCTCCTTGCAGTCCAAGGAACTCTCAAGAGTCTTCTCCAACACCACAGTTCAAAAGCATCAATTCTTCAGTGCTCAGCCTTCTTCACAGTCCAACTCTCACATCCATACATGACCACAGGAAAAACCATAGCCTTGACTAGATGGACCTTTGTTGACAAAGTAATGTCTCTGCTTTTGAATATGCTATCTAGGTTGGTCATAACTTTCCTTCCAAGGAGTAAGTGTCTTTTAATTTCATGGCTGCAGTCACCATCTGCAGTGATTTTGGAGCCCAGAAAAATAAAGTCAGCCACTGTTTCCACTGTTTCCTGATCTATTTACCATGAAGTCATGTCCAACTCTTTGTGACTCCTTGGACTGCAACCCGCCAGGCTCCTCTGTCCATGGGGTTCTCCAGGCAAGAATACTGGAGTGGGTTACTATTCCCTTCTCCAGGGGACCTTCCCAACCCAGGGATTGAGCCTGGCTTTCCTGCATTGCAGGCAGATTCTTTACCATCTGAGCCAACAGGGAAGCCCTCACTCCCTTTAGGCCTTTGCCACCTTCCTTCAGGGAAGAAAAGTCCTCCCTGCCCAGCCTACCGCTTCACCCCTGCTCTCCTTCTCAATTTTATGTCACCTTCGAACATGCTGGTAATTTTACTTTTTTTTTTTTTTTTGAACTGCATGTCTCCTTCACTGAGAAGTAAGTTCACAAGGGCAGAGGTTTTCATTTAACTTGTTTGTGTGACTATATCCTCACTTCAGGGGACAGTTCCTGGCGCATGATGGGTGCTCAGTAATGATCTTTGAATGAATGAGTATTGAATTCGTTGGTTGCAGAAATCACATATGCCCTTGGCAGAAGGTTGAGAAAATACAGAGAAGCATAAAGAAGAAAATAAAAATAGCCCATAATTCTGTATAGAAATAATCTCCACTCGTACTTTGGTGTAATCTCTCTTTTTTAAACCTATTCATATGTAGTTGATATATTAATAGAGATGTTGGTAAATAGAATGTAATGACAGGAATCTGACCAGGAGGATTAAGATCTGAAATCAGATCATCTGAAGGATGGTGAGGGATTGAGGGATGTTTGGTCTGGAGATTATAGAAGGCCTTGGGGAATAGGAATGCTTTAGATATTATGATGCCTAAGACCAATTATGGAGAAGGCAATGGCACCCCACTCCAGTACTCTTGCCTGGAAAATCCCATGGACAGAGGAGCCTGGTGGGCTACGGTCCATGGGGTCACTAGGAGTCGGACACGACTGAGCGACTTCCCTTTCACTTTTCACTTTCATGCATTGGAGAAGGAAATGGCAACCCACTCCAGTGTTCTTGCCTGGAGAATTCCAGGGACGGGGGAGCCTGGTGGGCTGCCGTCTATGGGGTTGCACAGAGTTGGACACGACTGAAGTGACTTAGTAGTAGTAGTAAGACCAATTATACTTATTCTGTATAGAGCTAGACTGAGCAGAACCTGCTTTCATGGTGAAAGCTACAGAAAGGGTGATTTCAGCTCCATAGAAAGATCGAGTCTGTCTAATTTGATCACACACCAGTGGGACTAAATTCTGAAATATAAACCTTTCCATCCCTGGAAGTTCAGATAGAAAGTCTATGGCCACAGGCTTGATGTGTTCTACTTGAGTGCTTACATCTGAAGACTCTTGGGTAGCTGCAAAACAAATTAAAAAAACTTAATTTTAAACTGGTAACAGTAAATTTGCATGCAGTACTAGGACATTTCTTATACTTCTATGAATATTTTTCCCTTTCTATAAAATATCCTAGTTATTTCTTACAAAGTAATGACTTGGATGAAATGCCTACTTAATGTTTACTTACTTATTTTTCTGTGGTAGACCCCTCTGTATTCACAGTTTATATATCACCTTATCTGTGATGAATAGGAATTAGTTCTTTATCAGGTAGATTAATTGATTTTCTTTTGACAAAACTCTCTCTTGATTTTTAGAAATCTATTATTCCAGACACATCAGGAACACATTAAGCTGCATAACAACTGTGATTTTAAAGCCATGTTTTGAAGACCCTCTAAACCAATTGGTATAAACACGGCTCAGCTTGTCATGGTGATGATGTCATTTGTTCTGTAAACATCTTTTAGCCTTCGGGAATCATAGCAAACCAATCAGTAGAATTCATAAACAAACCAAAATATATACAAAGAAAAGTCAGTAATTTGAGTAATTTAATTGGGAAATGCACAGGGCATCGTGATGGATTTACAAATGAGGTGGTAGAACTCACAGTATATGGTATTTTTCCTTTGAGGCTGTTGATATTTTCAGATTATCTATTTTTAAGAACGATGACATGATCTCTGTTTGAGTCACTCTGGTTAGTACATTGCAGATTATATGTTTTATTCAATATAGATTTTAAGTCAGTTTGAAATAAAACTTTTTTGCAGTAAAACTGATGGCATTTTCATCTCAGTCATTCACACTAAGTTTCAGCTAGTTTGATTCTGTTTAAGCCTGACGTATTGCCTTAAAAATGCATACTGTGGTTGCTTTTTTCAGTTAATGTTAGTGATAGATCAGCCGTGTGAGGCTTGTGTACTGCTACAGCAAGCAGCGATCTATGGTGTAAAATAAGTCCTTCCCCTTATTATAAATGAAGTGTAAGTAAGAGTGTTATAATAATGCAAAGTGAAATGGGAGACAATGCTTTTTTTTTTTTTTTTAGCTGGAGCTATCCAGAGCAGCCCACCTTCATGCTCTGAATTTATATTTGGATTACCAGGATGATTGAGGGGATTTTTACTCGGGTCTTTGTGGCTGGGTAATCTGGACTTTTCTTCAGATTTCATTTGAATGAAGCGCCTTAAACAGAAACATCTGGGCACGTAAAAGCCAGCATCAGAATGCTTACAAGGCAATAAAAAGAGGAATAAGAATTTATAATTGGATGACATCTTTCATCCAGATGGGTTCGACAGTATTTTTAAAAGCCTCATTCAGAAAGGCAGGACAGATGCACGGTGGTGTGCTCAGCGCTCTCAGTTGTGGTCCGGCTCAGCAGACCTTGAAACATACACACACTCCATCCTGGCCCCAGACCTCTTAGAAGCACTGCAGTGCTGAAGCGACTGCTAGAGAAAGGGCCTCTAGCCCGGGGGCCTTGACAGCCAGCCCTTCCTTTGTGAATTCTGGATCGGGGGACAGGTCCAGGCATGGCCTCTGTCATCTTTCCTATCGTCCTCCACCCCTGTCATCACCAAGAGTCTTCTCCCTTAGGTCTTGGAGGTTGGCTCGTCAGCTGGCACGTGGCAGATATTTTAATGGGGGCCGACTGAGACATTTCAACACCTGGGAGAGCCCGATTCCTTGAAGGATTAGGTGGAGAGGACAGGGGATGTTGGGAAGCTCCCCAAGGCAAAGTCTGAGGTTTGCCTGTGTGTTGATGAGTCATGGGGTCTTGGGGACCTGACCCCTGGCTGGACCTTGCTCCGTGGAGGGGGTTTCATTCCCGTGACGTTGGGGAGATGGAGATACTTGTTCTCGTCCGACTCTTCCGTTGTGTTCTAGGCGACTTACTCCGGGTCAGGATGTTGAGAGATACTAGATGATTCACTCACCGTGGGCTTGCGGTTTATTGATCATCTAAGTAAAATTGTTAGCTCCCTGTGCTTAAGAGAAGACTCAGTTGCTTAAGGACAAATCAGTTGGGCTCAGGACAGTAGAGCTGGAGGGAGGGAACGGGAAGCAGGTGTCCTTTGGGGGTGACGGAGGTGCTTTGGAACCACATGGAATCGGTGGCGCCACATGTCGTCAACGTGTTTGATGCTGCGGAGTTGTTTAAAATGGTTAATTTCATGGTATGTGAATTTCACTTCAATTTAAAAAATGGCAAGAGAAAACAAAGATTTTTTTTTTAATTAAACGATACATTTATTTTTGTGCTTATTTTTGGCTGTGCTCAGGCTTTCTCTTAGTTGCCATGAACAGGGGCTACTCTCTAGTCGAGGCGTGCTGGCTTCTCACTGCGGCGGCTTTTCTTACTGTGGAGCGTGGACTTGAGGGCACACGGGCGTCGGTGGTTGTGGCATGTGGGCTCAGGAGTTGTGACGCCTGGGCCTAAGTTGCCCCACGGCACATGGGATCTTCCTGGACCAGGGATCGAACCCATGTCCCCCACACTGGCAGGTGGATCCTTAACCCCTGGATCACCAGGGCGGTCCAAGAAAACAAAAACAGTTCTGAATGATGTTAAAAAATCAGGTGAACCAGGCACTGGTTTTGCACATCAGACCTGGAGTCAAAGAAGAACTGGACAAGTGCTGCTCCCTCTGATACCCAGTGGGGTTAGAGTTGTGCCTGAGCTCCTGGAGAGCGTGCTTACCGCATGCAGGGCAGGTCCTAGGATTGTTCTCAAGTGCTGCTCCCTCTGATACCCAGTGGGATTAGAGTTGTGCCTGAGTTCCTGGAGAGCATGCTTACCGCACGCAGGGCAGGTCCTAGGATTGTTCTTGCTCGAGTCAGTGTGCACATGAGTTGGACTCATTAGCAAAAAGGAATCTGGGGAGGGGGGAAGTCAGGCAGTTAGTGTTCTAGTGGTCAGGAATAAGCTCTAAAATTACTGCTTCAAAAAATATAGTCATGGTTGCTAAGTGTCTCTGATTTTCAACTCTGACTTCTTCCTATGCTCTCATGCTTAAAAATAACTCAAAAGTTATATTTAGCAGTCTGGAAAAGTGAAAGTGAAGTCGCTCAGTCGTGTCCAACTCTTTGTGACCCCATGGACTGTAGCTTACCAGGATCCTCCATCCATAGGATTTTTCAGGCAAGAATTCTGGGGTGGGTTGCCATTTCCTTCTCCAGAGGATCTTCCCAACCCAGGGACTGAACCCGGGTCTCCCACACTGGAGGCAGATGCTTTACCGTCTGAGCCACCTGGGAAGGTATTTATCAGTCTAGAGCAGTGCTCTCCAGCAGAAATAAGAATGCGAGCCTTGTATGTAATTTTCCATTTGCCAGTAGCCAAAATAATAATAATAAAAGTAGAAGTAAAAAGAAACAGGTGAAATGAATTTTAATCACATATTTTCTTTAAATACTTTCCTTCAGTACTGTGTCAATATCTGCCTTGAGGGACTTTGCAGGTGGCTCAGTGGTAAAGAATTGGCCTGCGAATGTAGGAGATGCAGGAGACTTGGATTCAATCCCTGGGTCCTGAAGATCCCCTGGTGGAAGAAATGGCCACCGCCTCCAGTATTCTTGCCTGGAGAATCCCATGGACAGAGGAGCCTGGTGGGCTACAGTCCATGGGGTCACAAAGAGTCAGACACGACTGAGTGACTTTCATTTTATACTTACAGTGCGTCTTAGTCTGGACTGTCTAACTTTCAAGTGCTCCGAAGCCACACATGCCTCGTGGACACCTTAGGGGGCACAGATTTAGAAGTTACTATTTTTATTGGGCTCCAGAGATGCTCGGCAGGTGAAGATGACCATCACTCTGCACGTTAGAGCTTCAGCATCAGTGTCATTCAAGTGCCTTTATGGGTAGGGCAGCTTCTGACCTCACATTTTTGTGAGTGAGGTGAAAGAAGCACTATTCTTTTCCATCTTGTATGTAGGTGAGAAACCTGGGATTCTGATGTCTTAAGGAAGCCCGTTTACTCCTTCCTAGGAAGACTGAACTGCTGCTCTGGCTTCATAGCAGTCCTGGATAGACTCCAGGAAGTCTCTGTTCCTGGGGGAAAGGATTTATGCCACCTCGAAAGACACCCAGTCTCGTTTTACAGACTTAGAGAGTGAATCTCAGAGCAGTAGAAGAGCTGTCCTGGCGGTCAGAGGAGAGTCCACAGTGGACCTTGAACAAGAACCACATGGAGAGTTCCTTGGACTTGCAGGTTACACCCAGGAAACTGGGGCACTCCCTGTCCCTGTCTCCTGGTCAGTACCACTCATGCTTGACCACGCGGCTGAAAGCAAAGGGCCCTGGTACATTGTGAAATGGCCCCACTCTGTTGAAACCATGGAAACCGGCAGAATACCTCACCGACTTAGCCACTTAGCCCTAGGACAAATGCTGGCCAGACACCAGTTCCAGAAATCTGGAATTGCCCCCTAGCCAATTTGGGGTAGTAAAGGTGGGTAGTGAAGTGGTTAGTTTCTGGACGGGAGCCCAGTTCTCATTAGACCCCTGCCTCGTGTTGGATGTATTTCTGTCTTTGTGGTCCAAGAGCTGTGAAGGAAAGAGGACTTACTGGGTCCAGAAACACTCAAGGACACATTTAATTGTTTCCCTTCCATAGCACTAACTGTTGAGATTTGTTTGGCTCAAAAAAAAAAAAAAAAAAAGTGCGTCTATTAAATGTATCAAGAAAAACCTTTTTTTGGTGGAGGGGTGGGTTAAGCTAAGACTTCCCTTGCAAAAAGAAGTTTGGGGGTTGAAATACTTTCAGGCAGCTGAGCTTGCATTTCTAAGTACAGATGGATCATGGCTAACTGGACAACTTGCAGCTAGTGTGTTGAACAGCGAGTACTGATGCTCTTCCTTGGTGTGTTCAAGCATCCTTTTATCCACATGCATAGTCTCAGGCCCTGTGTTGGGCTCTCGACATTCAAACGTGTGGTCTGTTGCCTGCAAATGTAGTAATGGCCACAGCTGTACACACAGAGGCTTTGACAGAGGATGTACAAAGTGCTTGCCTGGGGAAGCCCTTGGATTGAGAAGCCTGGCAGGCTGCAGTCCGTGGGGTCACTAAAAGTCGGACATGACTGAGCACAGCACAGAACAAAAGTACAAAGTGGTGGGGACACTGGAAAGGGGTGATGTTTCAGGAGAAGCCTTCACTTAGGAGGAAAGGCTGCATCGGGTACGGAAGGATGGCGAGGAGGTCTCAAGGTAGATTAAAAAGAAGAAAGAGAATTTTAGACCTGGGAGTGAATGCCTGCTCTGTTGTTCAGTCACTACTGCTACTGCTACTGCTAAGTCACTTCAGTTGTGTCCGACTCTGTGCGACCCCATAGACGGCAGCCCACTAGGCTCCTCTATCCCTGGGATTCTCCAGGCAAGAACACTGGAGTGGGTTGCCATTTCCTTCTCCAATGCATGAAAGTGAAAAGTGAAAGTGAAGTCGCTCAGTCGTGCCTGACTCCCAGCGACCCCATGGACTGCAGACTACCAGGTTCCTCTGCCCACGGGATTTTCCAGGCAAGAGTACTGGAGTGGGGTGCTATGTGATGTCGAACTCTTTGCGACCCCATGGACTACAGTATGCCAGGCTTCCTTGTCCTTCACCATCTCCCAGAGTTTGCTCAGATTTGTGTCCATTGAGTCGGTGATGCCATCCAACCATCTCATCCTCTGCCACCCCCTTCTCCTTTTACCTTCAGTCCATCATGGTCTTTTCCAGTGAGTCAGTTCTTTGCCTCAGGTAGCCAAAGTATTGGAGCTTCAGCTTCTGCTTCAGCCCTAGAAACCACAGTTATTTGGTGTGGGCTACTTCTCCCTGTGGCTAACCCTTGGCATTGCCCGGCCAGCTTTCCAGCTTGTGCCCTGGATAGAGGTGTTACTACAGCTCTGGTGGCTCCCAGAGCCCTGTGTATAGGTTGGTTTTGGTGGGAGACGACCTCAGTGTCTACCTGGAGAGTTCAATTTCCAGGCTAACTTACCAACAAGATATTTAACCCTGGTCTGGTGGAGGTCCTCATGTAAGCTCCATTCCTAGGGGGCACAGGAACTGATGGCTGCTCCCCTGATGGCTCTCGGTCCATGTAAGCTTGTGATCAGGTATGCTGCTGCTGCTGCTAAGTCACTTCAGTCGTGTTCAACTCTGTGCAACCCCATAGATGACAGCTCACCAGGCTCCCCCATCCCTGGGATTCTCCAGGCAAGAACACTGGAGTGGGTTGCCATTTCCTTCTCCAATACATGAAAGTGAAAAGTGAAAGTGAAGTTGCTCAGTCATGTCCGACCCTTAGCGAGCCCATGGACTGCAGCCCACCAGGCTCCTCCATCCATGGGATTCTCCAGGCGAGAGCACTGGAGTGGGGTGCCATTGCCTTCTCCAGTGATCAGGTATAATCACCTAGAATTGGGTCTAGAGACAGCTTGTGTGAGCAGGGCAGGGCAGCTGAGAGGATGAGCTGTAATAAGCACCAAGAAAATAGTGCTGGTTTTGTAGTTGTTTAGTGGCTCAGCCCTGTCCAACTCTTTTTGACCTCACAGACAGTAGCCTGCCAGCCTCCTCCATCCGTGGGATTTTCTAAGCAAGAATACTGGAGTGGGTTGCCAGTTCCCACTCCAGGGGGTCTTACCGACCCAGGGATCGAACCTGTGTCTCCTGATTGGCAGGCAGATTCTTTACCACTGAGCCACCAGGGAAGCCCATTGATTAAAAGCCCATTGATTAAAAGATTAAAAGAACCCAAAACAATTGTGTGTGTGTTTCCCAGTGGTTGAAAACGTGGATTTAACGGGAAGTTCTTTCTACCCCTGGAATCCTTTAGCATTTTATCTGTATCCTTCCAATGAAAAGGGAAGTTGTGTCAAAATCGAGTATGTTAATTTGTAAACAGTAGTGAACTTATGGGGCCAGCACGGCAGAATATATGAAATTGTTATCAGATTGAAAAAAATCTAGGAAACACAGCAGCTTTCAGTACTGAATGCATTCTAACTTGTATTTATGTCCCTGTAGTATCTTGAAATGTAGGCCACACTTGTGATTCATCTTTGGGTCTCTCAGGTTGAATAGCTGATAGATGTTCGCATTGTGAGTTATCTAATACCAGATATGCACAGGTAGGAATGAGTGTCTGGGGAGAGGTGCCCTGAACATCATGAAATGGTTACCAGTGTTGGAAATCAAATGGTTTTTGTCCACAGTAGGTGCTGAAGAATCTTTTACTTTCAATTTTAGTAAGATATGCATAACAAAGTTTACCATCTTAAGCATTTTTAATTGTACAGTTTAGCAATATAAAGAATATTCATATGGGTGTTCAGTTCAGTTGCTTAGTCGTCTCTGACTCTTTGCGACCCCACGGACCACAGCATGCCAGGCCTCCCTGTCCGTCACCAACTCCTGGAGTTTACCCAAATTCATGTCCACTATGTTGGTGATGCCATCCAACCATCTCATCCTCTGTTGTCTCCTTCTCCTTTTGCCTTCAGTCTTTCCCAGCATCAGGGTCTTTTTTGTGCAGCCGATCTGTAGAACTTTTCATCTGATAAAACTGAAACTCTGTGCCCATTAACAGCAACTTCCCATTTGCTACTCTCTTGAGCCCCTGGCAACTGCCAATTCTGCATTCTGCTTCTATGAATTTGATTATTCTAGTCCAATAGACTAGCTCGTATTAACAGTATCTGCCTTTTTGTGCCTGATTCATTTCACTGAGCATAATGTCTTCAGGATCCATCCATGTTGCAATATGTGTCAGAATTTGCTTCTTTTTTAAGGCTGGGTAATATTCCATTTGGAGAAGGCAATGGCAACCCACTCCAGTACTCTTGCCTGGAAAATCCCATGAATGGAGGAGCCTGGTAGGCTACAGTCCATGGGGTCGGGAGGAGTCAGACACGACTGAGCAACTTCACTTTCACTTTTCACTTTCATGCATTGGAGAAAGAAATGGCAACCCACTCCAGTATTCTTGCCTGGAGAATCCCAGGGACAGGGGAGCCTGGTGAACTGCCGTCTATGGGGCCGCACAGAGTCAGACACGACTGACTCGACTTAGCAGGAATATTCCATTATATGGATAAGCCACATTTGTTTATTCATCTGTTGATGGACATTTGGGTTCCTTCTAGCTTTTTGCTGTTGTGAATGAGGATGCAGTGAACATTCATGTACAAATATTTCTTGAAGATCTTGCTTTCAGTTCTTTTGGGTATGTATCCTGAATTGGAATTGCTGTATCATAGGGTAATTCTATTTTTAATTTTTGGAGGACTTGCCATACTGTTTTCCGTGGCAGCTGTACCGTTTTACACTCCCATGTACAGTGCCCCGAGGGTCCCAATTTCTCCACATCCTTGCCAGTGCTTGCTATTTTTCGCTTTTGTTTTTGTTTTCATAGTAGCCATCCTTATGGGTGTGAGGTGCAAAACTCTTTTTTTAAGATTAATAAATGAAGCTATTGAGTGCCACCTGCTTGCCTTCCGTCAGTCAGTGCCTTTTAAGAAATTCTTCTTCAAAGGAGATGATGTTTTGAAGTCATAGGCTTCTACGTGTGACTTCTGGGAACTGTTTGAGTCGAGTGTTGTTTTGCTGGTGGCAACTTTGATGAAACATTCAAAATAACCTCTTCTCCCCAACCTTTAAGAATAGTAGAAGTTGTTTTTTTGAAAAATCTCAACTTGGTCTTCTGTCAACAGTGATTTTCATGTCCCTCCAAAGAAGAAGGGCTTCCCAGGTGGCGCTAGTGGTAAAGAACCCATTACCAATGCAGGTAGACACAAGAGAGACAGGCTCGATCCCTGGGTCGGGAAGATCCCCGGAAGGATGGCATGGCAACCCACTCCAGTATTCTTGCCTGGAGAATCCCATGGACAGAGAAGAGCCTGGCGGGCTGCAGTCCATGGGGTCGCACAGAGTCAGACACGACTGAAGCAACTTAGCACGCACGCCAAAGCTTCAGATTAGTACCTAAGTCATTCCAGGATTGAACTCAGAGGACGGAGATCAGAGTGGATCTTCTGGTATTGTCTGTCTTGGGAAATGCGTGGGTGAAGGAGCTGTCCAGCAGGAGAGAGGCAAGTTACAAAGGTTTTATTTGCACAGAATGTACTACAACTTTTTGTTGCACTACAAGTAGAAGTGAAATGTTTGGATGTGTTCTTGTGTGCGCTTCCATGTGTGTGTGTGTGTGTGTGTGTGTGTGTGTGTGGCCAGGGGAGAGGGGGTGTTTCTTGGGTAGGAAAGAAAATAGCTCTGTTTACTTCTTAACCTCCCCTTGCTTACTATATGAGAAAAAAATATATATACTTGCCAAAGGCAGGCAGTTTTAAGAGCATGAATCCCGTGGCATCATCCGGCAGAGTGAAATATCAGTGGAGCGGCTGGTGTAAGAGTGGTTTGCCATGAGTTACGAGGCTCTGAAACTTTCCGAGTGAGTTTTCGTGCGCTCTCTGTGGCGCGATATGAAGACTTTCGTTCGGCTGAAGTGTTTGTTTTAATGAGGTATTGCCATGTAGCGCACAGATGAAAACCACATGATGTACCCCGGGCAAGAGCGAAGCAATAACTCTACAGATTTTTGAAGAAGACTAGTCATACCACAGGCTACCATTATAACAGAAAAAATAACAAGAATTTTAATATAGTTGTCTGGCCAAATATATTAATTTAAACTGAATGCCTTTTAAAAAATATTATAGCTGTGAGGCAGGACGTTCCATTGGCAAGCATCTTCAAAACCTTCATTTCAGAGGATTCATTGAAAATTATTGAAGGGGGGCAGCCCTTGCCCGTCTGCGTATTTGGAGGAACCACGGAAAAGTCTTTGATCATTTATATGAGGCTTCTTTGAGTTTGACACAAAGACGCTCAAATAAGAAGAGACGCATTTTTAAGCGGGTTGACGTCTTTGCATTTCGTGAGGGCGTGGCCAGTGTACTGACAGCAGACACACGATGGGGAATTCTGTTGTAAGAACACGGCCTTGTGCTTTGCAGGTCCTGTTCCACTGCCCGGACCGAGTGCGGCCCAAGTTCACATTCGGTCCTTCGTCAGATTTCCATGTTTGGAAATTTAGAAAAAAATTAGTAGAGCACTTTTCAAAACACCAATACAGTATACTAACGCATATATATGGAATTTAGAAAGATGGTAACAATAACCCTGTGTACGAGACAGCAAAAGAGACACTGATGTATAGAACAGTCTTATGGACTCTGTTAGAGAGGGAGAGGGTGGGAAGATTTGGGAGAGTGGCATTGAAACATGTATAATATCATGTATGCAATGAATTGCCAGTCCAGGTTTGATGCATGATACTGGATGCTTGGGGCTGGTGCACTGGGACGACCCAGAGGGATGGTACGGGGAGGGAGGGGGGAGGAGGGTTCAGGATGGGGAACACATGTATACCTGTGGTGGATTCATTTCGATATTTGGCAAAACTAATACAATATTGTAAAGTTAAAAAAAAAAAGTGTTCTGGTAACCTTGCTTGGGTTTTATTCCTGGGTTCTAATAATCCTTGTCTGAAAAAAAATTTTATTTTTATATATCCTTTAATTTAGAAATCTGAAATCTCAAAGTGCTCTATTACATTTTCATCCAAAAAGCATTTTGTTGACTTTCAGCTTTGGGAAACACAGACCAAAAAGAAATAGTGCCCTGGGGTAGTTCTGTAGCTTACTAAGCAGTTAATTTTTTACCAGAAGTCTCTGAAGTCAGCTGATGACTGCTACAGCACTGGGAAGTTTGTTGGGTCAGATGATGTAATTTTCTTATTTGATTTCTTTATATTTTTTGGAGTCTGTTGTTGTTTAGTCATGTCCGACTCTTCTGCGACCCCATGAACTGTAGCCGTCCAGGATCACCTGTCCATGGAATTTTCCAGGCAAGAATACTGGAGTGGTTTGGACATTTCTTTCTCCAGGGGGTTTTCCTGACCCAGAGATTGAACAGGAGTCTCTTGCGTCTCCTGCATTCGTAGGCAGATGTTTTACCATTGTGCCACCTGGGCATCCCTAACACAAAAGCACCAATGAGAATGTCCAGGTTATCATGCCTTCTATATACGTGTGCTAAGTTGTGTTAGTCGTGTCTGACTCTTTGCGACCCTGTGAACTGCAGCCTGTCAGGCTCCTCTGTCCATGGGATTCTCCAGGCAAGAATACTGGAGTGGGTTGCCGTGCTCTCCTCCAGGGGATCTTCCCGACGTAGGGATCAAACCCGTGCCTCTTTTGTCTCATGCATTGGCAGGTGGGTTCTGTACCGCTGGCATCACCTGGAATCCCTGGTTCGAGGAGTTGGTGGCGGGTAGCTGAGAGTGTGTGTTGAAGATGATGTTATCGAAGCTTCCTTTTCATCACAATAATCTGAGATGACAAATGGTCTGTTCTCATCTTGAACACACCCTAACGTCAGAACTAACTTCAGAAATCTTTACTTTCAGCTGTTTTCCTCACTTCAGTCCCGGAAGCTCCTCTTAATCCTCATAGCCTTTTACCATGAAACTCCTCTACAAAGAGTCACCTTTTCTGAACTAGAATCGCTCTAGATGAAGGGAGAACACAGGTGTGGAGGCTGCATTCAGTTCTGTGAAATAACCTTTAGAAGTGACTTCAGGAACTTTGTCCCATCAGTTGTAGTGGAAGCCCACAGACCTGCTTCCCTCGTACACACTCTCTCCATCTCCAGCTACTGTATCCTTCCCCCCTGTAGCTCAAAAGAAGCTAGAAATAAACACCTTTGACTCACCCATTAACGGTTCCATCTTGTCAAAACTTTCCCGTGTCCAGTTATCATCTGCCTGTGTCTGTGATTAATGGGAGGACGTCCCCCAGTGTGTTAGCTTGCCTGGGCAACACTTGAGCTTTTTCATGCTTCTTCTCTTTGCTCCTTACTATTGTTTTAAAAGCACCCAAGAAAATACAAAATATTAGTTCTTACACTGATGCGCCTAGGCTGGCTTTGTATTGAGAGGAGAAAGAGAGAAATCATATGATAATATTTTTATTTTTTTTTTAACATATTTTTCTCTTTAATGAACCGAAGTGTCTATGTGGTTGTTTCAAATGAAAGAGTGACTCTGGGAATCTTTCTCTGGATCAGGTTCTGCTTAACACCCCGCACGTTGGTTCTGTCTGAACATGTGTAATTGGAAACATGCAGACTCACAGCGGTCCTTCGCTCTGAAGACTGGGGACGGACGTTTTCCCCAGCTTTGTTCATTCTCATTTTGTCCCTGTGCCATGATTTTTTTTTTTAATTGAATTCAAATTTGCAGCTTTTAAAAGCAAACCACAAGAACATGGTTTTTAATCCCTGGAGATTTGTTTGCCCCTGTTCTACATATAAAAGAGCAATTGTCTTAATATAGCCATGCCAGACTTCTAGAACAATTAAAAATGGCATCTCTTTATTCATTTAGGATTTTTTTTCCTTTTTAAATCTTTTAACGAATGAAAGCAGAGGCTTTCCCTCTGGCCCGTCCCAGGAGCGAGGGTAGCTTTTCACATGGATCCTTCTTCAGAAGTGTCAAGGAAGGGTCAATCCTTGCTTTAAGTGGTAATTTTAGCCGGCCGCCAGATTCCAGCCTTGGGAGGGGGGATGTCCTGGAAAAACCGTATGGCCACATGTCGAGTGATGTCACCGGATGGGGGAGGGTACCCAGAGAAGATGGAGAATCTTATGGCTTATTTTGTTTGTGAACTGTTTCTGATTATCCCGACTAGCTTCGGGGTGGTGGCGGTGGGGGAGTCACTTTGAATAATGACGCCTTGACATCCCTTCTCTTGGGGAATCCACACCACTGGGCACCAGATGTGTTAGGGCAGATGCCTCAGACTTTCTGACCCATCCTGTTCAGATAGAACTCTCCATTTACCTCTATTGAAGGAAAGTCAAAGCCAAAACCCTCTCTCCTGTGCAATTAAATAAATATTTATTAATGTTAATATTCATATTCATATCTTGGGCTCAGTCATTGTTCTTTGGGCATGACTGTAGCTCAGTGGCTGCCCACATGTGACTCTCTAGGTCCTGGTGTGTGTGTGTGTGTGTGTGTGTGTGTGTGTGTGTGTGTGTGTATGCTCAGTAGCTCAGTTGTGTCCGACTCTTTTGCAGCCCCATGGACTGCAGCCCACGTAGCTCCTCCGCCCGTGGGATTTTCCAGACAAGAATGCTGGAGTGGTTTGTCATTTCCTATTCCAGGACATCTTCCTGACCCAAGGGTCTAACCCGTGTCTCCTGCATTGGCAGGTGGGTTCCTTACTGCTGAGCCACTTAGGAAGCAAGGTCTTGTTGAACCCAATACTAAATACTGTGAGCATTTTCAGATAGAGAAATTTTTATGTTGAGTGCGTGCATGCGTGTGTGCTCAGTCGCTTCAGTCGTGTCTGACTCTTTGCAATGCTATGGGCTATAGCCCGCCAAGCTCCCCTGTGCATGGAATTTTCCTGGCAAGAATACTGGAGTGGGTTGCCACTTTCTCCACCAGGGGGTCTTCCCGACCCAGGGGTTGAACCTGAGTCTCCTGCATTACAGGCAGATTCCTTACTGCTGAGCCATCAGGGGAGCACTTATGTTTAGATGTAACTACAAAGTCCTAGATTGTAGACCTTTGAAGACCACCATTCTTGCAGATCTTTCCACGTTGAACTTTGCTATTAGAATCTTGAAAACTATGAAATGATGTCCACTGAAGTCAGGTTCACTACCTAGAAAAAGCTGGCTTTGTAGCCTCTGTTGCTGTCATCGGGAAAAGCCACATGCTACTTGAATGTGTAACTGTCCCTGTGTGAGAAATGCAGGGAAATGAAGATGTCTCCTCTTTTCAAGAAACCTGATGCTGTGGATCCTGGACTGAGAGAAATTTAGATCTGTACCTGCCATCCCTCACCCAGTGGAGGAATCTCCCCTGCAGAATCCTGAAAAGTGGTTTGCCGCCTTTTCTTCCCTTTTGGGAAAGTTCACCCCTTGTTCTTCAGTTCAGTTCAGTTGCCCAGTCGTGTCCAACTCTTTGCAACCCCATGGACTGCAGCACGCCAGGTGTCCCTGTCCATCACCAACTCCCAGAGTTCACCCAAACTTATGTCCATTGAGTCAGTGATGCCATCCAGCCATCTCATCCTCTGTCGTCCCCTTCTTCTCATGCCTTCAGTCTTTCCCAGCATCAGGGTCTTTTCAAATGAGTCAGCTCTTCCCATCAGGTGGCCAAAGTTTTGGAGCTTCAGCTTCAGCATCAGTCCTTCCAATGAATATTCAGGACTGATTTCCTTTAGGATGGGCTGGTTGGATCTGCTTACAGTCCAAGGGACTCTCAAGAGTCTTCTCCAACACCATAGTTCAAAAGCATAGCATAGCACAGGTGTATCTGTGTATCTAAATCAGCTGATCTAAAAAGACCAAGTACTTAATGTGGTGATGTGTATATTGACAGAGGGGATAAAGATGCCCATCAGGACCTTGGGCTTCCCTTGTGGCTCATATGGTAAAGAATCCGCCCTGGGTTAGGAAGATCCCTTGGAGGCGGGAATGGCGACCCACTCCAGTATTCTTGCCTGGAAAAGCTCATGGACAGAGGACCCTGGTGGGCTACAGCCCATGGGGTCACAAAAGAGATGGACGTGACTTAACAACTAAATAGCAACAACCCAGTGGCTTAAGCTGACAAACTCCCACACAGTCCTCAGGCCGATGGAAGTTTCACCGTCTTATGACTTAGTCATATCAACACACGGCTTCTAAGGCCATCATAGCAGGGAAAAGAGACACTTAGAACTTATAACAGATCTGTGTGATCCCTGGAGCACTGGTGACATTCTTGCCTTGTGTTTACATTCCAGTGGCCTGAGTCTCTCACATAGTCCCAATAACTGCAAGGGCTGAGAATCTTCCAGACTGTCCTGGAAATTACTATGAAATTCAATAAGCTAAAGGACTTGGACTTTTAGAAAAGCTAATAGCCAGAAATATGAAGATGGCTGAGCTGAACGATAACAGAAGAAAGGCAGTTTGTTTGTAATATCATATTACCAAAGATGAATCATCTTTGCACAGTTTTAGGGAACACACCCGCATAAATGGCTGGAAGATGAGATTGATGAGGTCCCATCTGTAAAGCAGGGGAAAATCTAGTTTGGACTCAAACTGTAAATTTTGGATATCCTTGGTCCTAGCAACTCCAATGCACTGGCATCATTTTGACAAATTAGTTTGGATACATTTACAATTTATATGTAAACCATGTTTAATGCATAGAATATATATGGTTAGTATATGCTGCTGCTGCTAAGTCACTTCAGTCGTGTCCCACTCTGTGCGACCCCATAGACAGCAGCCCATCAGGCTCCACCGTCCCTGGGATTCTCCAGGCAAGAACACTGGAGCGGGTTGCCGTTTCCTTCTCCAATGCATGAAAGTGAAAAGTGAGAGTGAAGTCACTCAGTCTCATATAGACCCCCTCCAAATGGCTTGCATAATAATTTGCTTATCAGTACACCTAAAAGGATGTGCACAAAATTTCATTAACAGTAGATACTGTAGACAGAGGGCTTCCCTGGTGGCTCAGATGGTAAAGAATTTTCCCGAAATGCTGTGAGACCTGGGTTTGATCCCTGGGTTGGGAAAGTCCCCTGCAGAAGAAGATGGCACCCCACTCCAGTATTCTGGCCTGGAGAATTCCATGGACAGAGGAGCCTGGCGGGTTACAGTCCATGGGGTTGCACAGAGTCAGACACAACTGAGTGACTTTAACTTTCATTTTCCACCATAGACAGAGGTGGCATAATTAGAGGAGGAGAAAAGGCATATAAGAAGTGAATATTATGTGAATCAAATCTCCCAATTCATCCTACCCACCCCCCCCCCCTTATACTCCCCTGGTCCATACATTTGTTCTCTGCATCTGTGTATCTCTGCTTTGCAGACAGGTTCCATCTGTGACATTTTTCTAGGTTCCACATATATGCATTATTATATGATACTTGTTTTTCTCTTTTTGACTTACTTCCCTCTACACGACAGCCTCTAGGTCCATCCATGTCTTGTAAATTACATGATTTCATTTGTTTTAATGGCTGAGTAATATTCCATTGTATGTATGTCCAAATCTCCTTCAGCCATTCCTCAGCTGATGGACATTTAGGGTATTTCCATGTCTGGCTGTTGTAAATAGTGCTGCAGTGAACGCTGGAGTTCATGCATCCTTTCAAATCATGGTTTTTTCCAGATATATGCCCAGGAGTGGGATTGCTGGGTCATATGGTAGCTCTTGTTTTAATTTTTTTAAGGAAAAAAATTAAAACTCTGTTCTCTTCTCCAATTTACCTTCCTACCACCAGTGTAGGAGTGTCCCCTTTTTTCTACAACCCTGTCCAGCATCTACTGTTGGTAGGTTTTTTCATGATGGCCATTCTGACCAGTATGAGCGGATACCTTGGTGTAGCTTTGATCTGCATTTCTCTAATAATTAGTGATGTTGAGTATCTTTTCATGTATTTGTTGGTCATCTGTATGTCTTATTTGAAGAAATGCCTCTTTGCATTTTTTGATTGGGTTGTTTGGTTTTTATTTTTTATTTATGTTGAGCTGCATGAGCTGTTTGTGTATTTGGGAGATTAATCCCTTGCTTCATTTGGAAGTCCTAGCCTTGAAAATGAAGTTGCTTCATTTGCAAATATTTTCTCCCACCCTGAGGCCTGTCTTTTCGTTTGTTTATGGTTTCCTTTTCTGTGCAAAAGCTTTTAAGTTTAATTAGGTCTTGTTGATTTGTTTTTATTTTCTTTATGCTAGGCAGTCGGTCAAAAAAATGATCTTGCTGAGATTTATGTCAAAGAATGTTTTGCATATATTTTCATCTCAGAGTTTTATAGTACCCAGCCTTACCTTTAGGTCTTTAATTCATTTTGAGTTCATTTTTGTGTGTGGTATTAGAGAGTGTTCTAATTTCTTTTTGTTTTTTTGTCACATGTAGCTGTCCAGTTTTCCCAGCACTACTTATTGAAGAGACTGTCTTTTCTCAGTTGTATATTCTTGCCTCCTTTGTGATAGATCAAATGACCCTAGGTGGGTGGGTTTATCTCTGGACTTTCCTGTTCCATTTATCTATATTCCTGTTTCTGTTCTTCCA
Source organism: Bos javanicus (assembly GCF_032452875.1). Taxonomy (NCBI): domain Eukaryota; kingdom Metazoa; phylum Chordata; class Mammalia; order Artiodactyla; family Bovidae; genus Bos; species Bos javanicus. The sequence goes on along the minus strand of NC_083868.1, from coordinate 150,721,874 downwards.
GCACCATACTGTTTTGGTTACTGTAGCTTTGTAGTATGGTCTGAAGTCAGGGAGCCAGTCCAGCTCTGTTCTTTCTCAATATTGCTTTTGCTACTTGAGGTCTTTTGTGTTTACATACACTGCAATTTTTTTGTTGTTGTTCTAGTTCTGTGAAAAAATGCCCTTGGTAACTTGATAGGGATTGTGTTGAATCTGTAGATTGCTTTGCATCAGAGATCAGATCAGTTGCTCAGTCGTGTCCGACTCTTTGTGACCCCATGTATCGCAGCACGCCAGGCCTCCCTGTCCATCACCAACTCCTGGAGTTCACTCAGACTCACGTCCATCGAGTCAATGATGCCATCCAGCCATCTCATCCTCTGTCGTCCCCTTCTCCTCTTGCCCCCAATCTCTTCCAGCATCAGAGTCTTTTCCAATGAGTCAACTCTTCGCATGAGGTGGCCAAAGTACTGGAGTTTCAGCTTTAACATCATTCCTTCCAAAGAAATCCCAGGGCTGATCTCCTTTAGAATGGACTGGTTGGATCTCCTTGAAGTCCAAGGGACTCTCAAGAGTCTTCTCCAACACCACAGTTCAAAAGCATCAATTCTTCAGCACTCAGCCTTCTTCACAGTCCAACTCTCACATCCATACAGGACCACAGGAAAAACCATAGCCTTGACTAGACGAACGTTTGTTGGCAAAGTAATGTCTCTGCTTTTGAATATGCTATCTAGGTTGGTCATAACTTTCCTTCCAAGGAGTAAGTGTCTTTTAATTTCCTGGCTGCAGTCACCATCTGCAGTTATTTTGGAGCCCAGAAAAATAAAGTCTGGCACTGTTTCCACTGTTTCCCCATCTATTTCCCATGAAGTGATGGGACCAGATGCCATGATCTTCGTTTTCTGAATGTTGAGCTTCAAGACAACTTTTTCACTCTCCTCTTTCACTTTCATCAAGAGGCTTTTGAGTTCCTCTTCACTTTCTGCCATAAGGGTGGTGTCATCTGCATATCTGAGTTATTGATATTTCTCCTGGCAATCTTGATTCCAGCTTGTGTTTCTTCCAGTCCAGCGTTTCTCATGATGTACTCTGCATATAAGTTAAATAAGCAGGGTGACAATATACAGCCTTGACAAACTCCATTTCCTATTTGAAACCAGTCTGTTGTTCTATGTCCAGTTCTAACTGTTGCTTCCTGACCTGTATACAAATTTCTCAAGAGGCAGATTAGGTGGTCTGGTATTCCCATCTCTTTCAGCATTTTCCACAGTTTATTGTGATCCACACAGTCAAAGGCTTTGGCATAGTCAATAAAGCAGAAATAGATGTCCCTCTGGAACTCTCTTGCTTTTTCCATCATCCAGCATATGTTGGCAATTTGATCTCTGGTTCCTCTGCCTTTTCTAAAACCAGCTTGAACATCAGGAAGTTCACGGTTCACATATTGCTGAAGCCTGGTTTGGAGAATTTTGAGCATTACTTTACTAGCGTGTGAGATGAGTGCAATTGTGCGGTAGTTTGAGCATTCTTTGGCATTGCCTTTCTTTGGGATTGGAATAAAAACTGACCTTTTCCAGTCCTGTGGCCACTGCTGAGTTTTCCAAATTTGCTGGCATATTGAGTGCAGCACTTTCATAGCATCATCTTTCAGGATTTGGAATAGCTCAACTGGAATTCCATCACCTCCACTAGCTTTGTTCGTAGTGATGCTTTCTAAGGCCCACTTGACTTCACATTCCAGGATGTCTGGCTCTAGGTCAGTGATCACACCATCGTGATTATCTGGGTCATGAAGATCTTTTTTGTACAGTTCTTCTGTGTATTCTTGCCACCTCTTCTTAATATCTTCTGCTTCTGTTAGGTCCATACCATTTCTGTCCTTTATCAAGCCCATCTTTGCATGAAATGTTCCTTGGGTATCTCTGATTTTCTTGAAGAGATCCCTAGTCTTTCCCATTCTGTTGTTTTCCTCTATTTCTTTGCATTGATCGCTGAAGAAGGCTTTCTTATCTCTTCTTGCTATTCTTTGGAACTCTGCATTCAGATGTTTATATCTTTCCTTTTCTCCTTTGCTTTTCGCTTCTCTTTTTACAGCTATTTTTCAGGCCTCCCCAGACAGCCATTTTGCTTTTTTGCATTTCTTTTCCATGGGGATGGTCTTGATCCCTGTCTCTTGTACAATGTCACGAACCTCATTCCATAGTTCATCAGGCACTCTATCTATCAGATCTAGGCCGTTAAATCTATTTCTCACTTCCACTGTATAATCATAAGGGATTTGATTTAGGTCATACCTGAATGGTCTAGTGGTTTTCCCTACTTTCTTCAATTTAAGTCTGAATTTGGCAATAAGGAGTTCATGGTCTGAGCCACAGTCAGCTCCTGGTCTTGTTTTTGCTGACTGTATAAAGCTTCTCCATCTTTGGCTGCAAAGAATATAATCAATCTGATTTCTGTGTTGACTATCTGGTGATGTCCATGTATAGAGTCTTCTCTTGTGTTGTTGGAAGAGGGTGTTTGTTATGACCAGTGCATTTTCTTGGCAAAACTCTATTAGTCTTTGCCCTGCTTCATTCCATATTCCAAGGCCAAATTTGCCTGTTACTCCAGGTGTTTCTTGACTTCCTACTTTTGCATTCCAGTCCCCTATAATGAAAAGGACATCTTTTGGGTGTTAGTTCTAAAAGGTCTTGTAGGTCTTCATAGAACCATTCAACTTCAGCTTCTTCAGCATTACTGGTTGGGGCACAGACTTGGATTACTGTGATATTGAATGGTTTGCCTTGCTTTGTATAGTATAGTCATTTTCACAATACTGATTCTTCCAATCCATCAACATGGTATTTCTCTTTATCTTTTTGTGTCATCTTGGATTTCCTTCATCAGTATCTTATAGTTTTCTGAATATAGGTCTTTTGCCTCATTAGATAAGTTTATCCCTAGGTATTTTATTCTTTTTGATGCAGTTGTCAGTAGGATTGTTTCCTTAATCTCTCTTTGTTTTGCATTGTTAGTGTATAGGAATGCAAGGGATTTCTGTGTATTAATTTTTTATCCTGTAACTTTACCAACTTCTTTGATGAGCTCTAGTGGTTCTCTGGTATCATCTTTAGAATTTCCTGTGTATAGCATCATGTCATCTGCAAACAGTGACAGTTTTAGTTCTTCTTTTCCAATTTGGACTACTTTTATTTCTTTTTCTACTCTGATAGCTGTGGCTAGGACTTCCAAAACTATACTGAATAAAAGTGGTGAGCTTGGACATCATTGTCTTGTTCCTGATCTTAAAGGAAATGTTTTCAGCTTTTCATCATTGAGTATAATATTAGCAGTAGGTTTCTTGTATGTGGCGTTTATTATGTTGAGGCAGGTTCCCTCTAAGCCCACTTTCTGGAGAATTTTTGTCATAAATGGATGTTGAATTTTTTTCGTAAATGGATGTTGAACTTTGAATAGATATCTAGCTTTTAGACATCTATTTTTGTCATCTATTGATATGATTGATTGCATCTTTTTCTGTATCTATTGATATGATCATATTCTTCAGTTTATGGTATATCACATTGATTTGTATACAGTGAATAATTTTAGCATCCTTGGGATAAATCCCACTTGATCAGGGTGTATGATTCTTTTAATTGTTTTTGGATTTGGTTTGCTAGTGTTTTGTTGAGGATTTTTGTGTTTATGTTCATCAGTGGTATTGGCTTGTAATTTTCTTTTTTTGTGATATCTTTGTCTCTTTTGGTATCAGGAGTGTTCCATTCTCTGCAACTTTTTGGAAGAGCAATCCTTTATAAAAAGATAATAATAGTAAATAAATAAATGGTTAAAAAAACATTACTGAAGAAATTCATTAAGCTTAAAAACTTTAATAAAAGACAGCAGTAAAAAATAAAATAAATAATAAAAAAGATTACTAAGAAATTTGCTAAGCTTAAAATGTTTTCTTAAATAAAATGAGTGGTATTAAAGGTTATTAAGAAATTAATTAAAATTCTTAGTAACTTCCTACAAGTAGCTTATTTCCTAAACAAACACTTGAATGACTGAAAGTTTTAGTGCTAATCCCTGAATTGAGATCTAAATGCTAGCCAAAGACACTGATTTGTCTGTACATAGGATGAATAAGGGCTTCATAACCACAGGATTCTAATTGTGACCTAGTCTTGCCTCTGTTTACATGATGTGTGATTAATTATATTAAGCTCAACAAAGATTCCTTGAAAACAATTTTTTTTCAATTCATAACTTCTAAAGTATATAACTTGAGTTGGCCCCAAATATTGGAAAAAGGTTTAACTCCTTGGATATCATCCCCATAGGGTGGGTCGAATCCATGTTATTGTAGTAAAAATGTTTGCTTCTGGAAACTGATTGTCAGGCCCATTCATCTGTTGTATTAAAACTCAACATCTGATTTCTCATCAGTGAATCTCAGATAACAGTGTCTCAGTGACGTTTCTAACCTCAAGAAGGGATAGATTTATAGGATGAATTATTATATCATTAACTACTGTTAGATTATAGGGGTGATTTAAACATGGTCATGTATCTGAAAATAATTTATAAAGTATAAGCTTGGTAGTACAGTGTCAGGTATGCATTTGGCACCATCATAGAAATTTTCAAAATGTGTGTATCTTTGACTTAATATCTAGAATTTTTTCATGAGTGAATGCAGTTTTAAAAATAATTTTGTTCTTAACATTGAAATGTTCGAAGCAATCTAATTTTCTACTACTAAGTAGGTGGTTCAGTCATTCATTCAGTGGTTTTTCTTTAAGTCTGTGCTATATGCTGAGCACTGTTCTTAACCAAACCCAAAGGATGAAATCACTCGTCTCTGAGAGCCGTCATTCTGGTGGGGAAGATATTTTATAAGGTATTTAAGTAAAATAGGGAGCAGGAGATAAGTACATTGGAAAAAAAAAAAAAAACAAATGAAGAAGAACAGGAGGTCTTGGGAAAAGGGAAGTGGACGGAGCTTGATAGTCTAAGGAGTGCAGTAGGGAGTCGCTCCTTGGTGGTCATGTAGTGCCATCCCTTTGTGAGTGAGCAGGAAGTTGCCTACCACACGGGTTTTCAAACTGGAGGATGTGTTAAAATGATTTCCTGGCCGACCTCAAAAATGCTGACTTGGGAATCTGCTGAGGAACTCCTGCCTTTCTTTTCCTTCCAGCCCCAGGTGATGCTGATGGTCTGGAGACCATGTTGGAACCCCCTCTGGTTTCCCAGGACTGGACCTTGTTCTTGTCCCTGGGGAGTTTTCTTCTCCCATCCTCACTTGAATCTTATGCCCTTGAATTTTACCAAGACCCAGTGTGGGACAGACCACGCTTGTGGTGTCTGTGGCCATTTCAGAGAAGTCCTGTCAAGGGTTTTGCTCATTTTGTGTCTGGATGTCCCTCATGGAAAATTACCCTCAAGTTTGAGAGTGCAGATAAATCAACCCTCTTTTTATAAACTGGTGAACTTCTTGCTGCTGCTAAGTCACAACAGTTGTGTCCGATTCTGTGCGACCCCGTAGACGGCAGCCCACCAGGCTCCCCCGTCCCTGGGATTCTCCAGGCAAAAACACTGGAGTGGGTGGTGAACTTCTTGGTAGATGGCAAAATTAAGAGTTTGGGCTTAAAATAATCACACTTACTTCAGTTCAGTCTCTCAGTTGTGTCTGACTCTTTGTGACTCCATGGACTGCAGCACGCCAGGCCTCCCTGTCCATCACCAACTCCCAGAGTTTACTCAAACTCATGTCCATTGGGTTGCTGATGCCATCCAACCATCTCATCCTCTCTCACCCCCTTCTCCCCCTCCCTCAATCTTTCCTAGCATCAGGGTCTTTTCAAATGAGTCAGCTCTTCATATCAGGTGGCCAAAGTATTGGAGTTTCAGCTTCAACATCAGTCCTTCCAATGAACACCCAGGACTGATCTCTTTCAGAATGGACTGGTTGGATTTCCTTGCAGTCCAAGGGACTCTCAAAAGTCTTCTCCAACACCACAGTTCAAAAGCATCAATTCTTCGGTGCTCAGCTTTCTTTGTAGTCCAACTCTCACATCCATACATGACCACAGGAAAAACCATAGCCTTGACTAGATGGACCTTTGTTGAAAGTAATATCTCTGCTTTTTAGTATGCTGTCTAGGTTGTTCATAACTTTCCTTCCAAGGGGTAAGTGTCTTTTAATTTCCTGGCTGCAGTCACCATCTACAGTGATTTTGGAGCCCCAAAAAATAAAGTCAGCCAGTGTTTCCACTGTTTCCCCATCTGTTTGCCATGAAGTGATGGGACTGGATGCCATGATCTTAGTTTTCTGAATGTTGAGCTTTAGCCAACTTTTTCACTCTACTTTTTCACCTTCATCAAGAGGCTCTTTAGTTCTTCTTCACTTTCTGCCATAAGGGTGGTGTCATCTGCATATATGCAGTTATTGATATTTCTCCTGGCCATCTTGATTCCAGCTTGTGCTTCATCCAGGGTTTCTCATGATGTACTCTGCATAAAAGTTAAATAAGCAGGGTGACAGTATACAGCCTTGACGTACTCCTTTTCCTATTTGGAACCCGTCTGTTGTTCCATGTCCAGTTCTAACTGTTGCTTCCTTACCTGCATACAGGTTTCTCAAGAGGCAGATCAGGTGGCCTGGTATTCCCATGTCTTTCTGAATTTTCCACAGTTTATTGTGATCCACACAGTCAAAGGCTTTGGCATAGTCAATAACACAGAAATGGATGTTTTTCTGGAATTCTCTTTCTTTTTTGATGATCCAACAGATGTTGGCAATTTGATCTCTGGTTCCTCTGCCTTTTCTAAAACCAGCTTGAACATCTGGAAGTTCACGGTTCATGTATTGCTGAAGCCTGGCTTAGAGAATTTTGAGCATTACTTTACTAGTGTGTGAGATGAGTGCAATTGTGCAGTAGTTTGAGCATTCTTTGGCATTGCCTTTCTTAGGGATTGGAATGAAAACTCACATTTTCCAGTCCTGTGGCCACTGCTGAGTTTTCCAAATTTGCTGACATATTGAGTGCAGCACTTTCACAGCATCTTCTTTCAGAATTTGAAATAGCTCAACTGGAATTCCATCACCTCCACTAGCTTTGTTCATAGTGATGCTTCCTAAGGCCCACTTGACTTCACATTCCAGGATGTCTGGCTCACACCATCATGATAATATACACACTACTAAATATAAAATAGCTAACCAACAAGGACCTACTATATAGCATAGGGAACTATACTCAATATGTTGTTATAATGGAAAGGAATTGAAAAAATATACACAGACACACACACATATATATGACTGTATAATGAATCACTTAGCTGTTCACCTGAAACTACCAGTCCATCCTAAAGGAAATCAATCCTGAATATTCATTGGAAGGACTTATGCTTAAGCTGAAGCTCCAATCCTTTGGGCACGTGATGCGAAGAGCTGACTCATTGGAAAAGACCCTGACGCTGGGAAAGATTGAAGGCACGAGGAGAAGGGGATGACAGAGGATGAGATGGTTGGATGGCATCACCGACTCAATGGACATGAGTTTGAGTAAACTCCGGGAGTTGGTGATGGACAGGGAGGCCTGGTGTGCTACAGTCCATGGGTTGCAAAGGGTCGGACACAACTGAGCGACTGCACTGAACTGAAACTAACACAAGATTGTAAATCAACTATATTTCAATTTAAAAAATTCTGTAAGTCATCCTGTTTCTCTTATTACTGTGTCTTATTAGATGCTCAGAAATATGATTTTTCTCAACTGCTGCAGCTTCACTCAGACAGAATTCCTAGTGTAATTTTCCAATTCTTATGATAATTTTTTGTGCTGCATAATTTTGTTCTGTCATATGTCCTAATAATATTTGTATAACTGTACCTCTTTTCTTGAAAAAGTAACATTTTTGTTACAAAGTTAATAATGGTAGATAGTTTAGTAAGTACAGTTAGTGAAAAGAGAAATAAAACTTTCCCAGCCCCATTACTCAGAAAGAGTATCTATTCTTTTTCAGTAATAGTCTTCTGCTGCTGTTGCTGTTAAGTTGCTTCAGTGGTGTCCGACTCTGTGCGACCCTGTAGACGGCAGCCCACCAGGCTCCCCCCTCCCTGGGATTCTCCAGGCAAGAACACTGGAGTGGGTTGCCATTTCCTTCTCCAATGCATGAAAGTGAAAAGGGAAAGTAAAGTTGCTCAGTCGTGTCCAACCCTTTGCAAGCCCATGGACTGCAGCCTACCAGGCTCCTCCGTCCATGGGGTTTTCCAGGCAAGACTACTGGAGTGGGGTGCCATCGCTTTCTCCAGTAGTCTTCTAGTTAATAGATAAAAGCATTTTAATTCAATTATATGCCTTTATATAAGAATATAACATAAGTTTATTTTAAAAAATAAAATCCAATGCTTTAAATTACTGCAATTAAAAATATTTAACTTAAGAGTTTTGTTAATTGCTCTCCCAGGTGGCGCTTAGTGGTGAAGAACTCACCTGCCAATGCAAGAGACATAAGAGTCGGGGATTCACTTCCTGGGTTGGCAGATCCCCTGGAGGAGGAAATGGCAGCTCACTCCAGTATTCTTGCCTGGAGAATCCCATGGACAGAGGAGTTTAGTGGGCTGCAGTCCACAGGATCACAGAGTTGGACACCACTGAGGGGACTCAGCAGGCACTGTTTATCAGTAAATTCATAAGTATCAGCTTCTGTTGTGACATAGTCTCCTGTGACATAGTAAAGTGTTTAAAATTGTTAGTTGCTCAGTCATGTCCAATTCGTTTGTAACCCCATGGACTGTCCATGGGATTCTACAGGCAAGAATACTGGCGTGGGTGAGCCATTCCCTTCTCCAGGGGATCTTCCCAACCCATGGATTGAACCCAGGTCTTCTGCATTGGCCGGCAGATTCTTTACCACTGAGCCACCTGGGCAGCCATAGTAAAGACTCCCATATATTCTTAGAGTCCAACTTTGACTCTTTTCGGTATTTTCTGGTTTTTCCCTATCACAGACAAAATCGTGGTTAATATGATGATGAAAAGTGAAAATGTTAGTCTCTCAATTGTGTCCAGCTCTTTGTGACCCCGTGGACTGTAGCCCGCTGCCGGGCTTCTCCTTCCATGGGATTCTCCAGGCAAGAATACTGGAGTCAGTTGCCATTTCCTCCTCTAGGGGATCTTCCTGACCCAGGAAGATCCTGGTCTCCCACATTGCAGGCCGATTCTTTACCATCTGAGCCTTAATATTACAGTAATTACATCTAATTCATTCAGTATAAGATTCTAGAAGTGGATTAATTTGATGGGAGGGTGAGAAGGCAAGAAAGCAAGAAAAGAAACAAAGACAGAGATACAGAGACAGAGACTGAGAGATGTAGAGCAGAGCTCACATTTTTTTCCTACTCATCTCTGGCTCTGGCTTCCTGATTCCAGGGAGTTTGCTCCATTCGTGGATTAGTTTACTTTCCTTGACACTCAATCCCTGTCCTCCAACCCTGCCCTGAAAGAGACTCCTTTCCTTGAGTTTCTCCAGCATCTCCCTCATGCACAGCATCCCCCTCATGCACAGCATCTGTGTGTTTACCAGACCACATCCTCTCTTTAAGACTCCTTTATACAATTCCACCCTTCTTTAAATTCACACCTCCCCACCCTAGAGTTACCGTTCCCCCACAATAATCGAAATAGCATTCTATTTTTTTTTTTAAACGGGTTCCTTGGGTATCCCTGTTAATGTTCTTGCCTTACAGGAAAAATAAGCTTGAGGTTTTGCTCAGCCCCTCATCGACTCACTTGGCTTCCAGTTGACTTTTCGAAACCCACATACCCCTGTCTCAACCGAAACTGTGGTTGCTCCGGACAGGTGAAGATGGTGATTTCTGTCTTGATTTCTCCCTGCCTTCTGCCGGTTCTGGGATCTGACGGGAAGTGTGCAGGGATCCATTTTCCCACTGATGTAAATATGCCTCTTCTCCCCCCATAGGAAGTGGTCCCGGCTCAAGTCAGTTAAATAGCAGCATATAGGAGGTACAGTCAGTGGGGTCTTGGGGGTGGATTGGACGATGCAGAAGACACAGCGTGCTGGCTCTCCAGTGACCCCTGTATCTTGGCTTGGGGGACCAGGAGGGAGGAGAAACGTTGGAGGGGGAGCACCGAGGAGACCCCCTGCACTTAGTGGGGATCCAGTTTCATTGAAGGGCTCATGTTCATCTGGGTGAGGCTCTGGCAGGCCTGGATGTTGAGATCCTCATCAAGAGTGGGGCAGAGCTTGGGTAGCTGCAAAGGCGTCGGTCTAAGAGGAGGGTGTGGACCTGGCCTTTCACAGAGGACGTGGGCAGGGTCCTGGCGGAGGACTGATGCCCAGCGGAGGCGGTGGAACAGGAGCCAGAAAGGAGACGTGAGTGGTGTCACCTCGTCCGCCCTAGTCCTCACATCACACCGGCAGAGGTGGGTCCTGGGACTCCTCTCAAGTTGTCTTGACTCGTTTTCTTGGAATATCCAAAACATATCCGCCTTTTACTTTTGCAAGTTCGTTTGCTGATCTGCTTCTGTGACCACGAATACTGTGAATTCCCGTGTCGGTCTCCACCCCTTCCCGCAGTGCTTTCATGTGGAAAGCAGCACGCGTAGCTTCTGTGATGGATCGACCCTTGGTTTATGACCATTGGTCTCATTGTTTGGAATTTGCCTGGGCTTTGTGTTTGGCGTTAATTCTGTACTTTCCTTGGAAAGAATTTCAAATAGAGGAGTCTTGCAGGAGCAATTTCAGAAGTGCTCAGGCTAAGCTGGGTGATCGCTCTTTAGACTTTTAAATATTTCCCAAGTAGAGGATGCACATTTCTGGTTCTGGAATTTCTTGCTTTGGGGACTTATACAGAGAAGCGGTTTGTGTCTTCTCCACTTCACTAAAGAAAGCCTAAGCTCTTTTCACCTCCTCTGTATTTTGGAGTTTCTCGTAACAGAATACTCTGTTATCAAGGACCCTTTTGTGTGTTATATTTTAAACGTGCAATGATGTTTCTAAAAATGGGCTGAAAGAGAGCAGGAAGAGTCATCGGCAGCTTTGTCCAGGCTCTGCCAGCGTGAGCGGCTGAGGCCGAGGGATTTCAGGGCTGTAGCTTGTGTAGTTTTGCACTGGTTCTGTTGATTAGTCATTTGAAATGATCAGCCAGCAGTCATGTATATGAAGACGCTGGCTCTGTTTCCAGCCAGCAGTGGTTGCATAAGTCTTCCTGGTCCAGTGATGACCGAGTTGCTGCCACTTTGTGACATATTGAAATTTATTCTTTGTTTATAGAAATGCAAGCCAGAAAGACTCACAGTTTTGGCCGTTGATGAAAGCCATTTAAGGTAGATTTTTGACACTATAATTAAATCTGAGCACAAGTCAAATAATGCTGCCATATTCCTGACAGTGGGGAGGGCCCCGGAGTTGGCAGAGGGTTCCTGTCTAGGTTGGGTTAGGTCTCCCGAATTCCAAAGAAAGCTTTGATTTGTAAACGGTTGGGCTGAACAGGGCCTTCCAAAATATATCTTTTAGAAGTATGAACTAAGAAAATAAATGAAAGAAAATTGGATTAATTTTAATAATTCTGATGCTTTGATTCCAGATCCTTGAACACCTACAAAAACAGAATGCCCCTTAAAAGCACAGCTTTGCCTTTGGAGACTGTGTCTCTGTGTTTCTGTTCATGAGCGGGCGGAGCCAGACATGTATTTTTAGATGGATGGAGACATCCAAAGGGGAGTGAAGGTAGCTAAGAAGCCCTTCCAGGGTGCTGCTCAGAGCTCACTGGGCTCCTTGGAGCTTTCGGAGTGAATTCCTTTCAAATTATGTTTTTGAAACCGGATCCAGGTCCTTTCTGTTATTGATTGTTTTCATATGAAATACCATTGAAATCCAGTAGCAAAATGGGCTAGATGTGGATGAGTATTCCACATGGGTTATGGGGATGTTATTGATAATCATGATAATGAATGGAGTGAGACTCAGACGCAGAACATTAGCTGGGGTGGCAGCCCAGAGGAGCAGGTCAGGACGACCACCAGTTCCGTGGCCAGAGAGTTCTTCGTTGCAGTTCTGATCCTGCCTCTTACTTTCTGAACCTTGGAGAAAGGACTTAACCCTGTCTAAGCCTGTCACCCCACTCCAGTACTCTTGCCTGGCAAATCCCATGGACGGAGGAGCCTGGTGGGCTGCAGTCCATGAGGTTGCGAAGTCGGACATGACTGAGCGACTTCCCTTTCACTTTTCACTTTCATGCATTGGAGAAGGAAATGGCAACCCACTCCAGTGTTCTTGCCTGGAGACTCCCAGCGACGGGGGAGCCTGGTGGGCTGCCGTCTATGGGGTCGCACAGAGTCTGACACGACTAAAGCGACAGCAGCAGCAGCAGCAGCAGCAGCAGCAAGTCTTCGTTTCTTCACCTGTGAAATGGGACGAATGGCATCTCATTCATAGGACTACGGTTAAGAATTAGTGACTTAGGATTAATGTACGTAAAGTGTTTATAGGGGCGTGTGGCATGTGATAAGTTACTGTTTGTCTTTATTTATTTTTTTTTTTAACAACCAATACCACTGTTTAGATGAAATAGGAAAGAGATGTTTATCCTAGAAAATTTTTTCTGACTATTTTTGGGGTGATGTCAGTGACAGGTACTCGTTAGAATGTTTGTTATAAATACAGACTTGGTGTTACATAAGGTATAGCAGCAATGCCAGTATTATGGCTTCTATGAAAAGGTGCAGGGAAAAGGTCTGCAATAGACAGCCATGGATAGGCTATAAGCTTTAACCCACATGACTTTTCCCCTGCCCCCTCTGCCACCTGTGTGTGTTTCTTAAGAACTATAAGCCCTATTTCAGGAGGGAACCGGGAAGCCTGGGATCCAGTGGCGTTTTTTGAAATGGTTTTGAGCGGACAACTCAGCTCCCCCGAACACAAAGCCTCCTTTGATAAAATCATTTTGCGAAGCCAAAGTTGCTCCCACGTAAGAAATAAGGGCCCTGGCTCATGGAACAACTCATTTCTTCCCTAAACACATTTTACATCCAAGAAAAATAGTCTAATAGAGCTTATACCTTCTTTTCTTTTTTTTTTTTTACTTTATTTCCATCATATCGTATCTAAACAGATGGTCAAAGCAAGATTGCCCAGATTTTTACTGGAAATTCACATGAGAATAACAACTCTTGTCTTTGGGATTGGCTTGGAAAATACTGAAACAAACAAGAATTTGCTTATTCCTTTTGTCTAGTCTGAAATTTATGTATGACACAGGACTGCTATTGAACTTTGATAAATACCTTGGAAATACCTGATTGAACTTTCACAGTGTAGAGTTAAGCCACATGTAGATAATTGCTTGATTAAAATGAAATATTTTGACATGTTTGATCTGCACTATACACTGATAATTAAAGCAGTTGGGGTGTTTTTGAACATTGCTGTTAGAATGCTTATGGCCAAATCCACTTTCTAATATTCAGGCAGCTTTTATTGATTGGGACTTTACACGATCGTTTGTCATATTGCAAATAAGAGAATACAGTTCATGTATAGAGTTTTAATTTATGATGTCCTCTCCTTGTGATGCCAGTATAATCCATCTTTTCAAATGTTAGTAAGTCAAGACAAAACCTTTTATTAGTAAATTTATAGATACTAAGAAAAAGGAAACCCAAAGTGCATATTTTGTAAAGCCCATTACTTCAGAAGTAAATCTTTCTGAGATTGAGAAAAAGTCCATACCTTATTTTACATCTTTTAACTTAATTAACTATATTTAAACAAAATTTATATATGAAGCAGGCTATACTTATACCATTTCCTAAAAAGCAAACCTTCCCCGCCCCCCACCACTGCTTATCCTTAAGGAGGGAACCACATATTATGAAAAATTATTGCTACTTCAGGTTTATATTTAAGCAGTTCTTTCCATAATAGAAAACTCTCCATTTTCATAGGTAATACTTGTGGTTGGGTACAAAACATGAATTATAACCTTTCATAGTGAGAACTTTTACCCAGAGATAATTGAATTTCATTCACATTGTACTTTTAATATTCAGGTCACAAATTGCAAATATGATCAAAAGTATCAGCAAATAAGGGAGGCTGGGCCTGAAAATGTACCCCAGGGCACCTTTAATGCCTGTCGGGTCGTAATTGCCAGGTTGAGTCCATTTCTTTGTGGCTCCAGGAGTTCTTACTCAGTGGGCTTGGAAGAGCTTTGTCATCATCCTACTCACTTTGAGCTGCAAATGGCTAACACCTTGCTTAAGTGGCTCCCCATTTTATCTCAGCTTCCAAAATTCAAACCCTGAATTAAGGCTTCTTGCAAACAAATTCAGTGAACTTCACTAACATCATTTTCTTCTCTCATTTTATCCATCACACTGTAATGAACCATATCGCATTTCTCTGGAGGAATGCCTTTCCCAAGAGCCCTGAATATTGTTTTTTTTTTCATTTTTAAATATTGTGGGTTTTCTTTTTTTCTTTCTTTCTTGCTGTGTGCAGGCTTTCTCTAGTTGCCTCAAACGGGCTCTACTCTAGCCCGCGGTGCGCAGGTGTGACAGGCACGTTCCTTAACGTCTCTGGCTCTCTGCACCGTCATCTGTAAAATTCAGCTAAGAACAGACACGCCTGCTAAGGTTCTGTGATGCCTGGCTCCGGCTTGGTCCCTTTCATTCACTCTGAGCTGCTGCGCGTTGCCCGAGAAGACGCACAGTACTGTGCTGGCAGCTCTCACTCAGCATTTGTGACCACAAATCTCCGACGGGCACTCGAGGCTGCATGGAAACCCTCATGCACTGACCTGAGTCATAGGCTGGCTCTGTTTTTCTCTGCTCAGCATCTAAGTGATGGACAGTCCCAAGGCTCGGCTTTAACCCCTTTGTTTATACTTACCTCCCTGTTAAAAATATGGTCCCCATTAAAAATGTAAAAATCACATGGTTCGACTCCCCTCCCCCACCACTAATTTCAGTGATTCCCAATCTTACCTCCCTGTTTATAAGTCTCTTAATTACTATCTCAACATGCATATCCATACAGCACTTTGACTTTTTAAGTACAAATCCTGATCTGTCTTCCCCAGAACTTGTATTCCCCCAGTCCCCACAGCTCTGTAAAGTGGAAACCCTGTCCTTCCGGTTGCTAAGGCCACGCAAGGTAAACAAAACAACATCCAGAAACCGCAAATCATCTCTGATTCTTTTCTTTCCTCTCTGCCTCCCGTGTATCAGCCAGCCCTGTCAACGCTTCCTCCAGGGGCTCCCGCTCCATCGTTCTTCACCCGGGCTCTCCCAGCTTCCCTTCCTGCATGTTGACAGTCCTTTATTTAGGATCGAGAGCTGCTTTAGAGCGTGTGCGTCAGATCATCCCATGTCTGTTTCATCTCCAGCCCCAGGGGCTTCCTGCCACGTTGGGAATACGGCCACCCTCCTCAGTATGAATTGGGTTTCGCCCGCTTTGCAGATGCCAGATGCTATTACTTGGCCTGGCTCATGGCGCTTCAATATTCTGTTTCTCTAATTTGCCAAACAGCCTGACTCAGGAACATGGAAGTGGCTATCTCTCACCTGGATGCTGCATCTCTGCTTCTGTTCAGTTTGGTTCAGTCGCTCAGTCATGTCTGACTCCTTGCGACCCCATGGACCGTAGCACGCCAGGCCTCCCTGTCCATCACCAACTCCCGGAGTTTACTCAAACTCACGTTCATTGTGTCGGTGATGCCATCCAACCATCTCATCCTCTGTTGTCCCCTTCTCCTCCCACCTTCAGTCTTTCCCAGCATCAGGGGCTTTTCAAATGCTGCTTCTGTAAATGGCTCCTATCTGTTGTGTCGACTTTAACTTAATGCCACCTGTTATATGAGGGCCCCTTCTCCCTGGGGGCCAGTCCCTCTCACCAGAGTGTGTCCCTGCCATGGAGGAGTTTCGGGGGTCAGGAGAAGTGTTCATGATGCTTCACGTTACTGATCTCCACTTCCTGGACAAGAAGAGTTGGCACGTTACTGCAGGTCGCGATCATCCCCTTTTCACTGCTGATATCTGTATTTAATCAGGCTGCCATAAAAGCATTACCTACGTGACAACTTTTGATGTGATGACCTCAGAAGAAGAGGTAGCCCTGGAGGTGTCTCCCTCTGTCCCTTCCTCCTTTCTTTTTCTTTCTTTTTTCTTGAAGGGGGATTATGCAAAAAGTCTTTGAAATAAATGGTTTTCTGTGACCTGCCTGAGCTACCCTTATGAGTGAGTTCCATGCACTCAGTCGTGTCTGACTGCCACGACACCATGGACTGTAACCTGCCAGGCTCCTCTGTCCATGGGATTTCCCAGTCAAGAATACTGGAGTGGGCTGCCATTTCCTTCTCCAGGGGATCTTCCTGACCCAGGGATCGAACCCACATCTCCTGTGTCTCCTGCATTGCAGGTGGATTCTTTACCTGATGAGCCATCCGGGAAGCCCTTTTCTTTTTTGGAAGCTAATTGGTGGCAAGGTGCTTCTCAGTTGCCCCTTTCTCCCAGCTCAGGGTCTCTGCCCTCGTTTACATCTTAGCCTTGTATGGATAGCTGTTATAAGTCCAGGCTTGTACTACCACAGACAGGCCGAGTACAATTTGTTGGGGCAAGAAACAGCAACTGTATTCAGAAAGACAGCAGACTGAGAGATTGGTGGACCAGTGTCCCAAAGATTTCATCTTCCCGAGTTACAATTCAGGCTTCTTTTACACTAAAGGAGAGTGGGTGAAGTCCCGGTTCTAGCCAGACTCCAGAGGTATTCATTTCTTATTGCCTGCAGCCATTCACAGGTGGGCCTGATCAGCTTGTTTCCTGAGAGTTAAACAAAGGTATTTTATTTTAGTTCTTTTCACATTTATGTTTTGTTGGGTTTGTTTTATACAATTTCAGCTTTTTATTTTATATTGAAATATAGCTGATTAACAATGTTATGATAGTTACAGGTGGACAGCACATGGACTCAGCCGTACATATCAGGGCATCCGTGGTGGCTCAGCTGGTAAAGAATCCGCCTGCAATGCGGGAGACCTGGGCTCGATCCCTGGGTTGGGAAGATCCCCTGGAGAAGGGAATAGCTACCCATTCCAGTATTCTTGCCTGGAAAATTCCACGGACAGAGGATCCTGGTGGGCTATAGTCCATGGGGTTGCAAAGAGTCAGACATGACTGAGCCACTTTCATACATAAACATGTATCCATTCTCCCCTAAACATCGCTCCCATCCAGGCTGCCATGTAACCTAGAGCAGAGTTCCTTGTGCTGTGCAGTAGGACCTTGTTGACTATCCATTTTAAATATAGCAATATGTATAAAACAAAGGTATTTTAGCCTCCTGCTCATTACCGGGGAGGCAGAATTCCCAGAGATGGGCCATTATTGTACAATTTTAAGTTTATAGGCAACATCCCTTTAGTGATTAACTTGTAATAGAATACAAGTGTTCTTCCTTATGACATAGCCTAATACAGGGTTTGAAAGAGCCAGAGAATGCATTCCTAACATCTAATATTTCATGATTACACACACCTTTTTATTAATTTTTTTAAGGATTTGAAGCATAACACATACAGAAAAGTCCCTGAAAGGTAAAATGTGCCCTATGATTAACTGTAAGAGCAGAAACGGCCCCTTCACGCATGCTACCATGAGCACGAGGGTTGGACTGCCTCCCCTTCCTCCTGGACCGCAGGATCATCCTCTAGTTTTCACTCGGTTCTGCCTTTGTCTGTGAACACTTTCTTCATTCAGTTTAGTTCAGTCGCTCAGTCATGTCCAACTCTGTGCAACCCCATGAACTGCAGCACACCAGGCCTCCCTGTCCATCACCAACTCCTGGACCCCACCCAGACTCATGTCCATCAAGTCGGTGATGCCATCCAACCATCTCATCCTCTATTGTCCCCTTCTCCCCCTGCCCCCAGCCCCTCCCAGCATCAGAGTCTTTTCCAATGAGTCAACTCTTCACATGAGTTGGCCAAAGAACTGGAGTTTCAGCTTTACCATCAGTCCTTCCAAAGAAATCCCAGGGCTGATCTCCTTTAGAATGGACTGGTTGGATCTCCTTGCAGTCCAAGGGACTCTCAAAAGTCTTCTCCAACACCACAGTTCAAAAGCATCAATTCTTTGGCACTCAGCTTTCTTCACAGTCCAACTCTCACATCCATACATGACCACTGGAAAAATCATAGTCTTGACTAGATGGACCTTTGTTGGCAAAGTAATGTCTCTGCTTTTTAATATACTGTCTAGGTTGGTCATAACCTTCCTTCCAAGGAGTAAGCGTCTTTTAATTTCATGGCTGCAGTCACCATCTGCAGTGATTTTGGAGCCCCAAAATATAAAGTCAGCCACTGTTGTCCCCATGTATTTGCCATGAAGTGATGGGACCGGATGCCAAGATCTTAGTTTCCTGAATATTGAGCTTTAAGCCAACTTTTCCACTCTCCTCTTTCACTTTCATCAAAAGGCTTTTTAGTTCTTCATTTTCTGCCATAAAGGTGGTGTCATCTGCGTATCTGAGGTTATCTATATTTCTCCCAGAAATCTTAATTCCGGCTTGTGCTTCCTCCAGCCCAGAGTTTCTCATGATGTACTCTGTGTATAAGTTAAATAAACAGGGTGACAATATACAGCCTTGACGAACTCCTTTTCCTATTTGAACCAGTCTGTTGTTCCATGTCTAGTTCTAACTGTTGCTTCCTGACCTGCATACAGGTTTCTCAAGAGGCAGGTCAGGTGGTCTGGTATTCCCATCTCTTTCAGAATTTTCCACAGTTTATTGTGATCCACACAGTGAAAGTGCTTTGGCATAGTCAATAAAGCAGAAATAGATGTTTTTCTGGAACTCTCTTGCTTTTTCCATGATCCAGGGGGTGTTGACAGTTTGATCTCTGGTTCCTCTGCCTTTTCTAAAACCAGCTTGAACATCTGGAAGTTCACGGTTCACGTATTGCTGAAGCCTGGCTTGGAGAATTTTGAGCATTACTAGTTTGTGAGATGAGCGCAATTGTGCGGTAGTTTGAGCATTCTTTGGCATTGCCTTTCTTAGGGATTGGAATAAAAACTGATCTTTTCCAGTCCTGTGGCCACTGCTGAGTTCTCCAAATTTGCTGGCATATTCAGTGCAGCACTTTCACAGCATCATCTTTCAGAATTTGAAATAGCTCAACTTGAATTCCATCACCTCCACTAGCTTTGTTCATAGTGATGCTTCCTAAGGCCCACTTGACTTCACATTCCAGGATGTCTGGCTCTAGGTGAGTGATCACACCATCATGATTATCTGGGTCATGAAGATCTTTTTTGTATAGTTCTTCTGTGTATTCTTGCCACCTCTTCTTAATATTTTCTGCTTCTGTTAGGTCCATACCATTTCTGTCCTTTATCAAGCCCATCTTTGCATGAAATGTTCCCTTGGTATCTCTGATTTTCTTGAAGAGAGCTCTAGCCTTTTCCATTCTATTGTTTTCCTCTATTTCTTTGCACTGATCACCGAGGAAGCCTTTCTTATCTCTCCTTGCTATTCTTTGGAACTCTGCATTCAGATGCTTATATCTTTCCTTTCTCCTTTGCTTTTCGCTTCTCTTCTTTTCACAGCTATTTGTAAGACCTCCTCAGACAGCCATTTTGCTTTTTTGCATTTCTTTTTCTTGGAGATGGTCTCAATCCCTGTCTCCTGTACAATGTCACAAACCTCCGTCCATAATTTCTTCATTAAACTCTCTTTAGTTATAACTCTTTGAATATGCTGTTTCCTATAGGAACTCTGACTCATAAATAATAGTTTCCAAACTCCAGCTGTGTGTGAGGGTTCTTGTTGCTCCGCATTCTTGGCCCAAAATGTTGTCATTTCTCTTCATTCTCAACATCCTGATGTGTATCTTGTGTTATCTCAGTGTACTTTTCATTAGCATTTCCTGGGTTACTAATGAAATAGAAGAGTTTTTCCTATATTCAGTGGAGATTTGATAGCCTCTTTTATGAATTGCCTGTTCAACTTCTTCTTCTTCTTTTTTTTTTTTTTTACTTTGGATTGCATGTCTTCTTATTGATTTATAGGGGTTCTTTACATATTCTGGATATGAATAGTAAGTTGCGTATGTTAAAAATATTCTCATCTACTCCATGACTTGGCTTTTTAATTCTTTTAACAGTATCTTTTGATGAAAAAGTCTTAAAATTGTCTTAATTTTAATATAGTCTACTTATCAGTCTATCATTTTACATTTAATGTTTTTGTGCCTTATTTACAAAATCTTCCCCATTGCAAAATTATGAAGATATTGTGTGTTTCAGGATTTTTACTGTTTTGCCTCTCACATTTATATCTACAGTTCACCTGGAGTTGATTTTTGTAATGGTGTGCGTTAGTCAGTTTTCTTTTCCCTGTATGCGTATTACATTTCATTAGCACCATTTTCTTCTCTCTTCTTCACTGCTCTGCACCACACCCTTTAAAAAAATCAAGTGTGTCCATACATGCGTGAATCAGTTTCTGGGCTTTGTTTTCTTTCCCGTTGTTTTGTTTGTTTATACCTGCATGAATATCACTCTGAAGCAAGTTGTCTTACCTCATTCTTCTTCCTTTTTTTTTTTTTTTGATTGTGCTACTTGTTATGTGGGGTCTTAATTCCCCCACCAGGGATGGAACCCCACCCTCTGCATTGCAAATGTGGGGTCTTAACCTCTGGACCATCGAGGAAGTCCCCTTACCTCGTTTTCTGTAAGAGTGTGTTGTGTTTTTGACCTTTGCATGTTCATACACGTTTTAGAATCCATTTGTCAAGCGCTACAGAAATCTTGTTGCAGTTTTGATTGGATCTACATTGAACCTGTTAATCAGTTTGAAGAGAATGGACATCTTGTTAAGTCTTTCAATCTATGAATGTAGCATAGCTATCCATTTATTTGGGTCTTCTTTCAATAATACTTTGTAGTTTTCTGTGTAAAGATCCTGCACATCTTATATGAAGTTGTTCCCATATTTTTAAGATTTTTTGATGCTAATGAAGAAGTATCATTTAAAAATTTTAATTTCTGTTGATAGTGATACATAGAAATAAAACTGAGTTTTCTATATTGATGTAACTAGCCAAGTTCCCAAACTTATTAATTCTAATGATTCATTTCTAAATTCTCTTGGATCTTCTATGTAAAAAACGATTATCATCTGCAAATAGTTAAAGTTTTGTCTATTTTCTCCCAATTCCTTGGCATTTTATTTCATTTTCTTGCTTATGTACTGACTAGGACCCCAAACACAGTTTATGACGGGTTGTGATATAAGCCTCTTCATCTTTTTTCCCAGCTTAAAGAAATGAGATTTCAGTGTTTCACCATTAAAGTATGAAGCTTACTGTAGGTTTGACAGATGCCATTTTTGATTGGTAATGTTCCTTTTTATTTCTAATTTGTTAAGAATTTTTATCATGAATAGATACTGAATCTCATCAAATGCCTTTTCCTCTTTTACTTGGGATTATCATATTTTATTCTTTACAATGTAAATTTGATCACTGATATTGGTTGAAATAACCTTTCATTCTTAGGATAAACTCAGCTTGATCATGGTACATACTATTATGTTTTATATACTGTTGATTTGGTTTTCTGGAATTTTTTTTTTCAAGTTTTTTGCATATGCACTTATGTGTGAGATGAGTCTAATTTTCCTTTCTTATAATGTCCTAGACACGTTGAAATCAAGTTTTCCTCTTTTTTTATTATCTGGACAATGTATAAGACTGACATTAATTCCTGTTTAGTCTGAATGTGCTGATAAAGCAATCTGGGTTTGGAAGTTTTCTTCATTTTTCTGAAGATTTCTTTTAAGAAGTTTTTAATCAATGTCTTTAATCACTACAGGAGTTCACATTTGTATTTCTTTGGAAATTTTGATAAATTACATTTTTAAGAATTTTATCAATTTCAGCTAAATTTTCAAATTTATTGATAGGAAATTGTTTTTAATGTGCTGTTATAATTTTCCTAATGTCCGTAGGATATATAGTAACATCCCCCTTTTCATTCTTGACTTTATTTCAATCTTTCCTCTTTTCTCCTTATTTATCCTTATCAAGGATTTATAAATAATCTTACCAAAGAACTAGACTGGGTTTTAATTTTCTCAACTGTTTGGTCATTTTCTGTTTTATAAATTTTGTCCTTATCATTTTTATTTTTCTCCTTTTTTCTTTGTTTTTTTTCTAACTTCTTAAGATTAGTAACTTTACCTGTTTCCCATGAGCAATTAACTCATGGGAGTTAAGTAACAGTAACGTTGTTGTCGAATCCATTTCACATTTACTCTTCTTTATTTACAGAACCTAACCTACCTCAAGTTAGGGCGTAAATAATTGCTACAGCCGTCACTTCATACCATGTTTTAAAATTTGTTTTAATTAGAAGTATTTTATGTCACATGTCCTTTATTCTTGTCAGTTCTCGTTGCCCAAATGAATCGATAACAACTGTCTGTAGATGCCAAGATATTTCCTTATTTTGATACATTTCTTAGAATTACCTTACCTGCACGTTCTTTGTTCTTTCATGTTGAGTCAACTCCTTTACCAGAGTTTTGAAATTTCTTTTTTTTATTTAAACATTTTGACATTTCTCCCCATGATCTGAACACATTCTAATCCTGTGGGACTCAGCTAAAATTTCATTTTCCCCAAGAGTCTTGTATTAATGAGTCTCACATTATTCTACCAACATTAATTTATTAATTATTTTTTTTTTACCAACATTAATTTAATAAACTAGATGCTCAAATATTTCTGGGATAAGTGAATAAACTTGTACTTTTTTGTATCTATATGAACGTGCATTATTTATGTTATGTATTTTATGAAGTGTAATCTGTAGCCTATTACATTTTTACTAGTAGATTTATTAATACACTCAAATTCTGTGACATTTTAATATTTCTATGCCAGAATATGCTTTGAATTTTTTTCTGATTACATAAACAATACATGTTCTAGCTCAACTTTGCCCAAATATTTGACTTAAAAAGAGGGAGTTATCCTGCATCCCAGCCACTATACTGAGTTTTATTCCTCAGGATGTTTTCTCTGTGTTTACTAAAATAGATCTGGTAATTTTTAAAACGTATGATACCTTGAACAATTTCTATACAGTGAATCTAAATCTCATTCTTCTTAACAGTATATAGTCTATTTAGTCTCTGATAGAATTCAACTTATTCTCATTTTTTATGATTAATAAAAGGTGATTATTCTTGTACCTGTCTTTGTTGTGAATATCTCTAAAAGGTGGATTTGTCAGATAGAAATTGCTGAGTCAAAGGAAAAATTACTTTCTGATACGGTATTAATCTATATTCCTAATAAATGAGAATGGGAGTGCTCTTTCTTCCACATTCTTGCCAATGTTGCAAAAATTAAAGGTTTTTTTCACTTTTGAAAATATTAAATATGGACAGGTCCAAAATACTGTGCTTTTGATTTTCTTTAATTTCTTCCTCATTTTGATTTTCTTTAATTTAATATAAATAGTGAAATATTATGATAGCAACTCACCTCATCAATGTTATTTAACTTTATTAATTTAAAAATCTTTATTGCCTGTATCTATGTAATTGACATATAACAATGTATTATAACAATTATATAATTGACAGTCTATATAATTGACATATAATAATGTGTTAGTCTTAGATGTACAACCTAATGATTTGATATACATATACTAATATAGGAAATGGCAACCCAGTCCAGTGTTCTTGCCTGGAGAATCCCAGGGATGGGGGAGCCTGGTGGGCTGCCGTCTATGGGGTTGCACAGAGTCGGACACGACTGAAGTGACTTAGCACAGCATATACTAATATTATGAAACGGTTATCACAGTAAGTCTAGTTAACATCCATCACCACACCGTTTTCTTGTAATGAGAACTTTTAAAATTCACTCTCTTAGCAGCTCTCAAATATACAACATTGTACTGTTACTATAGTCATCATGTACATTACCTTCTCACCCACCCCTCTCCTCCTGCCTCTGGCAATCAACAACCTGTTCTCGGTGTTCATGAATTCCCTCTTCTTATTACTATTATTCCACATATGAGATCATGCGGTATTTGTCTCTGTGTCACTTACTTTACTTAGCATAATGCCCTCAAGGTCCATCCATGCTGTTGAAAATGGCATAATTTTATTCTTCTTTATAACCAGTATTCCATTTTATCTGTGAACCACACTTTTTATCCATTCATCCATTGATGGGCACTTAGGTTGCTTCCTTGTCTTGACTGTTGTTATTAATAATAATGCTTCAGTGGACACAAGGATGCAGATATCTTTTTGAGATAGCGATTTCATTTCCTTGGGATTCATATCCATAAGTAGAATTGCTGGTTCATACGAGTTGGACACGACTGAAGCGACTTAGCAGCAGCAGCAGCATGGTAGTTATATTTTTATTTTTTGAGGAACTTCCATACTGTTTTCCATAGTGCCTGCACCAATTTACGTTCCTACCAACAGTGTGGAAATGTTCCTTTTTCTCCACATCCTCGCCAATACTTGCTATTCTCCTTTCTGTTTTTGATAATAGCAGTTCTAACAGGTATGAGGTGACATGCATTACGGTTTTAATTTGCGTTTCCCAACCAGTCCATTCTAAAGGAGATCAGTCCTGGGTGTCCTTTGGAAGGAATGATACTAAAGCTGAAAGTCCAGTACTTTGGCCACCTCATGCAAAGAGTTGACTCATTGGAAAAGACTCTGATGCTGGGAGGGATTGGGGGCAGGAGGAGAAGGGGACAACAGAGGATGAGATGGCTGGATGGCATCACTGACTTGATGGACATGAGTTTGAGTGAACTCCAGGAATTGGTGATGGACAGGAAGGCCTGTCGTGCTGCTCTCAAAGCCATTTATATCCCATTGGTTTGGCTGCCCAGCAGGCACTTTTATCCATGCAGCAACTGTTTGCTTATGTAATGCTTTTTAGGTCAGTGCATCTCATCTAACAATATACTACAGTTGACTTTCCCGTTTGCCATTTATACATAGACTAAATTATACTATGAAGCTGATCAAACTGAATTGCTCGGTCCCAGTGTTTTCCAGCTGGGGTGATTTTGGCTCCACTCTCAGGGATATTTGGCAGTGTCTGAAGATGTTTGGGTTGTCATAATGGAGGCTAAGGAAGATGCTCCTAGCATCTAGTGGGTGGAGACCATACACGCTAACATCCTACAATGCCCAGGGCAGCCTCCTAATGACAAAAAGTTACCCAGCCTCAAAGTACTGTTAGTGCAAAGGTTGAGAAACCCTACAGCCTGTTCCGAATAACACTTTAGTGCGTTCATGATTTTTTCTTCTCTCAGTATGCCACATTACATCTGTGCTAAGGCACTTACTGGTTTTCAGAAGTCGGGATGTGTCTACAGTTGATGGATAAGGAAGTATTGTGGCTGATTTTGTTGGGCCAAGTGATTCTTTTCTTTCCTAGTGATATATTAAGTCATGGGGTGCTTTCCATGTTACCATCCACAGTCTTACATGGATGAAATATGATTATGACTCTGTCTTATCCTTTCTTTTATGTATACATATGCATCATTCTAATTTCAGCATAGCACTAGAAGTCCTACGTGGCATGACGGTGTAAGTGCCATAGTTATAGACATTCGAAATCCATCTGTGTCTGGCCTTGTATCTAGTCATTCCACTCCGTGCCTGCTTTAAGGTAAAAAGCAATATTCAATATCTGAAACAATTTTATATTTGATTTTGTATTAAAATAGCTCTTCTTGGATTTAGTAAAATAAACAACATTGATAGAATGCTCCAGTTTGGTTCAGATGACGGATTTCTCCATTTGGGAGGTTCTGAATCGTTCCAGCTTCTATTGATCTTTCTCCTCCACTTATATTCATTACTCTTAAAATTCAGGCAAATGATTGGGAATTCAAATGATTTCCACGTTAGGCAGGAACATTTTAGATCGCTAGATATTTCACCTTAAACCTGTTTTCTTAAATTTGCAAGCACTTTGACTTATTCAAGGAACTCCACACCTAACAAGTCTTGGGAAAAGGTAACAACAGAAATATCTCGTTTTCAGGATAAATTCTTTCAGATCATGTTTTGTGAAAGGTGTTGATCACTGAAGTGGAACCTAGCCAGATCACAGCAGTGTGGTCTAGGGGAATGAGCTTTTGCTCTGGGCTCTTACTGAAGGAAATCTGTGTGTGCTCAGAGGGAAATGGGTTTTAATGTGTCCTGTCAATTCTTTTTTGCATTTATAAGTGAGGGAAAAAAAAAAAAACTAAGATAGTTAAAGGGTGGCAGTTTTGAGTTATTAAGAATGATTTGGATTAGCCTCAGCTTCTCTGGGTCAGTACAAGGTAGCCGCTGATATTCCACATCTGGTTTTGGTTTGCAGCAAGTAACAAAGAAGCCCAAGGCATGTGTAGCCCCATTGTTAGGGGTCTCTGCGCTCTTTTAAAGACAACGGGCTTCCCGCTCCAAAGGTCCTGAAATACTTTTAACTCCAATTTACAGATTAGGCGAAACCTCTTAGGTTAAGGGTCATTTAAGGCAGTTGAACAATTTCTTTGTGAACTTCCCAGTTTTCTGGCTGTTAAAAGAAAATAATAAAAGAAAAAGTACTCCCCCAGCACAAGAATTCCATAAAACGGAGAGACGTGTGAGACACAT
Organism: Bos javanicus; assembly: GCF_032452875.1. Taxonomy (NCBI): domain Eukaryota; kingdom Metazoa; phylum Chordata; class Mammalia; order Artiodactyla; family Bovidae; genus Bos; species Bos javanicus. The sequence goes on along the minus strand of NC_083868.1, from coordinate 150,695,177 downwards.
TAATGGTTTCCATTCCCGATGAAAAGCTCGCAACAGCTTTAAGTAATATGGAATCAAATGTCTCAAACCCTAGCTCAGTCTGGGAGGTGAGGTTTGGGTGCTCCGGCTGTCCAGGAGGGGAACCGTGATCCTTCATCTCCAAGAAGCATTTGGGGGTTTAAAAGCAGAATAGCTGACCTTTGAACAACGAAATCTCAGACCTTCAGGGAGAATTCCACTCACGACTGCACTTTTTTCTTGTCCACTTTTGGGGATGAGCGCACGCAACTGTGGTTTTTGGAAACAGAGACCTACTGTGTGTCTCTTTGCTCACCCTAAAGCTCTCATATGGTGCGTGGCCAGAATCCACCATTGCCTTCTTCCAGATGGCTCTCATTACAGTCAAAACTTGACCGATGGCAGCCCCCAAGGCGTGCTGGAAACCTTCGAGACAGCCATAAGGACACAGGGCTCCTGATTTCTAGGAGCTAATGTTTCAGGAAAAATAATAACAATGCCTTCTAAACACTAGGGCTTTTCTTTTTCGTAACCTGAGGTAATGAATCCTCTCCTTCTGCTTCTCATCTCTCACCCCTCTTTTCTGTGAAGTTGCAGAGGGGGAAATTAAAGTTTTCCCACGTCTCCGTGGGAGAGTCACCTGGGGTTGATGGGCAGAGAAGTTTCTAGAAAACGGAAGCGGGGGCACGGGCAGTATGAAGCCTGGGGAGCCGCTGGCATTGGGTGTGGACTGAGGGTGAAGGTCAGGAGTGGAGCAGCAGGGGTTCCACCTGGGGGGGTCCAGGGACCCCCCGAGGCACTTACGCGTTTAACGAGCAGAGGCCGGGAGGGCGCAGAGACGAGAGCTCTCACATTCACATCTTTTGTCCTCTCTCTTGTTGAGATACTGTTGTGATCTTGCCGTCTTTCTCTCTCCGGCTAACATGGGGGTCTTTTGGTTCGTTTGTGTCTTCAGTGGCTGACACAAAGCCGAGCGTATAATGGGTGCCAGTAAAGGTTTGATGAGTGGATAAATAATCACATAGAAAAAAGGTTGTTCTTCTAAAACAATGAGGCAGAAAGTAAAAGGTCTTCTGATGGGATCCTGCTTCATCACTGCGGCTGACCTCGTGGCTTCAAATCATAATGATCATCTGATCATTGATCACAGCAATCACTTGGTCATTGTGATCTGATATTACTACTCCTCATTGGTTCCGGGGCTGGGAGAGGCAGTTTTCACTCGGGGTCTCTCAGGGGGTTGCAGTCAGTGGGCATCTGGGGCTGGGGCCATCTTGAACGTTGCCTCACTTGCACCGCCGAGGGTTGGTGCTGCCCGGCGGGCCAGGTTGATTGCCTACAAATGGCCTCTCCATGTGCCTCGGGCTTCTTCTCAGGGTGGTGGTTGAGACCTAAGGGGGCCTGCTCCCCAGAAAACCAAGGGGAAGCTGTATCACCTTCACAGGTCACCTTGGAAGTCATGTAGCTGAACTTACCCTGCAGACACCAGCCCACCAGCTTGGATGGGACCCATGTCAGTGTCACCTTGTAAAATGGGCTCGTGTGACAGGACGTCTGACTGGGGCATCTCCAGAAATATAATTGCCACGGGTGAGACCGAAAATGCCTGGAAACACAGTGAATCTGTCCTTCAGTGCCCGTGAAGCCAAGCCGGTTGCTGAGATAGTTTGGCTGGAAATAATCTTCATCACAGTTCCCTTTGGAAAATGACCAGGGTCGTGGGGTGTATGAAGTGGGAATGACAGCCTTTGTTTTATTTTGTGACTCAGGTAGGTCTGCTGTAAACACAGCGCGATGCAGGCATAATAAAGGGCATGTGCTCATTCACTTGTTCAGTGTTTTCTTTTTTCCCCTTGCTCAGTCATTCTATGTTTATTTATGATTGAGTCTCCATTCCCTGCCAGGTACTGTGGGTCAGTTATTGAGATGGGAATCCCATAACGCACAGAGCAGAAGATCTCTTAGGGACCACGTGCCTCCTTCACTTCTCAGCACCTTGACCTGGGGGGGACTTGCTCAAGAAAGTCACCTCTGAAGTTACCCCGGGCAGGTGGCCTGGATGCTTGGGAAAGGGGTTGGCAGACTGCTGGGGGAGCGGGCATCACGGTGGGGTGGGGGCAGAGAGCCAGTCTCTTTATTCTTCTCTGCGTCAGGGTGCTGTCATCTGTCTGTCGTCTGTCTTCACCATTACCATCATCGTGTGTGTGTGTGAGACAAGGAGAAAGGGGAAGGAAGTGGAAGCAGAAGTGGGAAGGCCTTGGATGGCTCACAATTTAAGCAGCAGCTTTCATCTTCATTTCAAGTGAAAATCTTGGGACTCGTCCATCAAGCCGTTGAAAACCAGCTGAACAGCACAGATGCTGGGCACGGTCCCTTCAGACTTGAGGGAAGAGATAGTGGTCTGGTCACCACTCTTGCAGATTTCCCTCATAGCTTAGAGGCTTCCCTCATAGCTCAGACGGTAAAGAATCTGCCTGCAGTGCAGGAGACCCGGGTTCGATCCCTAGGTCGGGAAGATCTCCTGGAGAAGGGAAAGGCGACCCACTCCAGTATTCTGGCCTGGAGTATCTCAAGGACAGGGGAGCCTGGTGGACGACAGTCCATGGAGGTCACAAAGAGTTGGACAGGACTTTGGGACTAAACCACCATGCCATCGCCCTTCAGGGGCGCCACCATGGCTGGACCTGTCACAAGGCTGTCACCGTCAATCTCACCACCCATCCCCATAGAGTCTCGAGTTCACGTTAAACTGTGGTCCCCTAAAGGCCCCTCCCCGGGCTGCCCATTAGCACAGCACATGCTGCCCTTCCCAGGGCTCCTGGGCCCTTTCATTCATTCATTCACTCATTCATTAATTCCTTTAGCCTTTGCTGGCTGAGCACCAGCCCTGTGACGGAGCCCTGGGGGCCCCTGGGGACCGCTCTTCTCACTCTTCAGGATGCGGGAAGGGTGGCCCAGAGCAGCATGCGTAATACCTGCTAATTCCTCCTTTGAACAGGCCTACAGACATACTAATGGATGGGTGGGGGGAAGTCTGCCCAGGTGAGTTAGATGACTCATTCAGTACCCAAGCAGATGAGGACAAGGCCAGGCTGAGACTCCGCTGCCCTGAGCCACGGCCCCTGAGATTGTGGTGCTGCCGTGGGCTCGGGCCCCCTCGGGGTGCCCTGGGCTCCCCCTGCAGCCTAAGCGTGTCAATTTCACCTCTGGACCTATGCAGTAGGCCTGCGCTCACAGCCTCAGTTTCCCACTGAACCAGCTTAGAGTAGGTAGTCAGGGTTGTGGGTGGGCTTCCCTGCTGGCTCAGCTGGTAAGGAATCTGCCTGCAATGCAGGAGGCCCGGGTTCCATCCCGGGATCGGGAAGATCCCCTGGAGAAGGGAAAGGCTACCCACTCCAGCATCCTTGCCTGGAGAATCCCATGAACAGGGGAGCCTGGCGGGCTGTCGTCCATGGGGCTGCAGAGTTGGACACAACTGAATGACTGGCACACACACACAGGGCTGTGGGTGCTGGCTGGGTTGTTCTTTTGCAGACAATGTCCTTTATCTAGAGCTGGATCAGGGCAAAGCTGGGCAAGGAGCCCCCTGCTCTTAATGGTCTCCAATGCCTCAAGCCACTCCTCTGTACCATTTACGTGCCCAAGCTTGTTTCCCTTTAGAAATCACAGATGGACAGAAGAAATACTGCCTTAATTTTCCTTCTCTAGAATACGCTGCACACGAACCTCTGCTCCATTGGCAGACCGAGGGGAAAAATCTGTCATCAATCGCAGTTACCGGGGGGCCCTTCAGATGTTGGTGGGAGCCCCCCCTCCGACAGCCAGAAGCGCAAACAGCCCTCACCCACTGACCTCTCTCTTCTTGGTACACGAACCGAAGTGAAAGGAAAACAGTGAAATACACAGATATGTTCAAGTACAAGCGAAGACAAAAAAGAGAAAAGTTGCAAAATCAATTAACTTTTTCTGTTTTGCAAATATTTCCAAGGCACTGAATTTTGCTTTAAGTGTATAGCCTGTTGATGACCTTCAAAGTCAGTGTAATTGCATAATAGGATGATTCTCAAGAAGACTCCTGTATTTAGTTTTAAGGCTCATTTTATTCAACTCTATTTATATATACCTCCATATTGTGTATCGTTTTGATGTGTTGCATTATAAGCAGTTGAGAGACTACAGGAAGAGAGGACAAAGTCTCTTTCACATTTTACAGTATAATCCGTATCCCTCAGTCCTCAAGTCTGGAAAGGATATCTGACTTTAGGTAAAGTGTTAGCCCTGAAAACAGAAAATAAATGCATTCAAAATTTACCATTTATTTGATGGAACTTGCACTGGGGGCTTACTGAACCCTTTAGAATTATCATGAAATAGGATATTTTTCAGGGTTTGAAATTATTCACAGTGATGTAGAACAATTATACAATTTCCATGGTCAGATCTCACCCAGAAGAATGACTTAGTCTTATGTGCATATCTGTTTATATTTATTTTTTATTATTTATGTTTTTTTATGTCCCATGATATTGAAAAATGTTTAATTTTCAAAAAAATTCCTACATTTTGAATATTGGACTTTGAATTTAATGGATTAAAATGAGATAATTTCATATTGTTATAATACCAATTCAAGAAATGTAAGAGGCAAGAATTAGGCATACTCATCTCCCCTCTAAAAAAATGTCAGGCACGACTGAGCGACTGAACTGAACTGATCTCCCCTCTGAAGACCTTTTAGAGGGACACTTAGCGCCCTCTAGTGACCACAGCCCAAGGCGTTCAAAAGGAAATTCCCGGCGAAGCTTCTGGTTTCCAACTAGCAAATAAAGCAATGTAGTTCGTTGGACAGTAGGCGGTTGCTTCCCCAAGTTCTTGAGGCAGGATTCTTTTTGTAGCTGTTATAAAGGGTAAAATAGTACCCACTAGGCAAACCGCGGCTTCTCTGGCCGCCCACTGACAATACATTCAGAAGGAACATTTCCACTTGTCCCGGCTGGATACTGAAGCTTTCCCTGATGATATGCTGGTGTATGCACAGCACAGATCGGAAGCAAACTGTGAATTCATCTACCTCCTAGTTTCCAGTCAGCTGAGTGTATTTCAGTAGAATTAAGCAACTTTTCTTTTCGTGAGGGTGAAGTAGGAAAAAAAAAAAAAAGTTGGCCTGTGCTCCGCACCTTCCGAAAGAGAAAGTTTCCTTGCTTCTCTTTGCAGAGGGAGAGGGTGTGGTCCAGAGAGGGTGCAGGTGGAGGGGATGCCCTGCAGAGGAGGGGCCTGATGCAGAGAGGGGCAGCGCAGGGAGAAGACAGCCTGGTGGGGCTGCCAGAGTGGGGCAGACCCTGTTTGCCTCCCCCGCCTTCAAGTGCGGGCCTAGGACTCAGTTAAGTCAGCAGGTTGCCTGTTGACACCCATGCAAATCTAAATGCACTGTTTATGGCACAGCGCATGGTTCTGTGGCTTCCTTTCTGATTCCATTTGCGATAGAAATAAATCAGCAAAAGCATAAACACATTGTTGTTGTTGTTCATTTGCCAAGTCGCATCCGGCTCTTTGCGACCCCGTGGACTACAGCACGCCAGGCTCCCCTGTCCTTCATTATCTCCCAGAGGTTGCTCAGATTCCTGCCCTTTGAATTGGTGATACCATCTAACCATCTCGAGCTCTGTCTCCCCCATTCTCCTTTTACCTTCAGTCTTTCCGAGTATCAGAGTCTTTTCTAATGAGTCGGCTCTTCGCATTAAGTGGCTGAAGTGTTGGAGCTTCAGCATCAGTCCTTCCAGTGAATAGTCAGGGTTGATTGCCTTTAGGATGGACTGGTTTGATCTCCTTGCAGTCCGAGGAACTCTCGAGAGTCTCCTCTAGCACCAGTTTGAAAGCATCAATTCTTTGGCGCTCAGCCTTCTTTATGGTCCAGCTCTCACATCAAATTGAGTGACGCGGAAAGAAAAGTTGTCTCAGTCTGAGACTAAAACAGCCTTTATAAGCAAGGGGAGCAGTTGTGGACAGCAGGCTTCTCTGTAAATTTCCGTTAACTGAGTGACATTATGCTGCAATGTAAATGATCTTTCTTTGAGCAATAGTGTATCATTTCTTTAAGGGATAATTTACAAAATCATTATAGATTAAGACAAAAATAAATGCTGATGTTCAGTATCTTATAAGTGAGACTGACACATTTAAAAAAAAAAAAATTAGAAGTATAACAAGTGTTCAAAATCTAAGTTAATTTCAACAGCCCCAGATACCTTCTTGGAGTGGCTGGGGGGAAGGACTGAGGACATGACTCAGACACACAACCCTAGGTCTGAGAAGCAGGTGGCGGGGCAGGACAGCCTTATGGTGGATGGCCACGTACCTTTTTGAGCCCTCTAGTTAAGGGTGGTGACCAGTGGCAATCCGATGACTGTAACATTGATACTTGTTTATGCCCGATTACATGAATGAAGACCTTGAAAGGCGCTTAATGGTTCATAAATTGTATATAGAAGCGTGATCTTTTAAACAGGAAATTTGAATGCTCCTTTAAATGAGTGTGTCAAAATAATTATTCTTGTTTCTTTTGTTTTTGCTTTTTAATTAAAAAAAGTGTTGTGTCATTTCTTGTTAGATTCTGCATATAGGGGGTCTCATACGAACCTGCTGTGCAGCACAGGAAACTCTGCTCCATGTCACGTGGCAGCCTGGATGGGGGCGGGTCTGGGGGAGAATGGATGCACGTCTGTGTGTGGCTGAGTCGCTCTGCTGTGCACCTGAACTATACACCAATATAAAATTTAAAAAAAAATGTTTTTCAGCCTTAAGTATTAAATTGACATATTTAGGGTTCCTGGTACGGGTTTTAATACTCTGGCGTTTTTAGAACCATTGGGTAAGAGGCAAAGTTGGCAAAACGTGAGGATATAGGTGATGCTTGTGAAATCGTGTCCACTGAAATCATTGCTCCATCTGGGCCTAAAGAACTGAACTTGACACATGCTTCAAAATGAAGGAAATTGCAGCCTGGTGTTGAGAAGTTGAGGATTTACTGTGTGATAACAATTTCCTTGGTTTAGATTAGTTCAAATCCACCAAGACGCTAAAGAATGCATTAACCACTTAGAGAAACCTGTTGAAACATTAGTTATTTAAATGGAAATTGGATTATTTCTTCATGTGTGGCTGGAGGGCATGCCACATACCGTCTTACCTAATGAAACTGTACTCGTGAGGTCTGCTTCGAATGGAAAAGTGGTCCTTGCCGAGTAGACGATGGGTGACCTTGGGGCTAAGAGTGCCTTATGCTGCCTGTGTTCTCAGGCAAATCCTCCAATTGATAGAGACGGAAAAGTTCCACTGAATGATGTAGTTTTCCATTGTGGGGGCTGCTCCAGAGGACTGATCCTTATCTACAATCTCAGGCATGTCCCTGCCAAAAATCCGTGGGACATCCTTCTTGCCGGGCTCTCTTGAATAATCCAAATATTATACATTTTAAGGTTCATGTGTCATCCTAGGAACAATAAATATTCGGCACTTTGGTCCTATTGTTTTGTCCATAAAGAGTCTGTTTTATGGATTGATCCCAAGCTCTGTGTATGAGGAATTTGAGTCGCTGAACAGAGGCTTCCTGAACGCTGAGAACCCAGGCGCTGGATCAAGTCCTGTCATCTTTGTTCCTTAGCGCCCACCGGAGCGCCAGGCATGGACAAGGCACTCACTGACTGGAGGGAGTAAAGCTGGAGAGATGACCGTCACAAAGCACACAAGTGTCCGATTTGGTTTCCTTACTGAAATGAATCAGAAAGCTACTTTATACTTGTTATTTTTTAGTCGCTAAGTCTTGTCCGATTCTTTTGCGACCCCATGGACTGTAGCCTCTGTCCCTGGGATTTCTCAGACAAGAATACTAGAGTGCATAGCCTTTCCCTTCTCCAGGGAATCTTCCCAACCCAAGGATCAAACCCAGATCTCCCAGTTTGCGGGCGGATTCTTTACCAGCTGATCTGTGTAGTGTTGGTCGCTCAGTCGTGTCAGACTCTTTGCGACCCCATGGACTGTAGCCCTCCAGGGTCTTCTGACCGTGAGGATTTTCCAGACATGGATACTGGAGTGGGTTGCCCTTTCCTTCTCCAGGGCTCTTCCTGACCCGGGGAGTGAACTCAGGTCTCCTGCATTGCAGATGGATTCTTTACTATATGAGCTACCTGGGAAGCCCTACCCTATTTTTGTGGAAGTCTATAAAATAATTTTGGTCCACACATGTATAGAGTTTGACAAACGGATATCCTGTGCTACATGTTATACAGATATTTACAAAAGAAATTGAACGTTGCATGTTGCTTACGTAGGTTTCTTATTACAGTGTAACTTATGTTTATTGTAACATTTTTAAAGAAAGAAATCTATTAGAACTTCTTATTTAGCACTATATTATAAAAATTTTGTAACTCAAGGAATAGAACAAATAGTACAATGAACACTCATATAAGTTATGATTGAGGTTTGGCGATTGTATAATTTTGTCATATTCACATTGTTATTTTTCATGATTTTACATAAGTTGCATAAGTTATTGACTTTTCATCTTCAGTACTTCAGAATGCAGCTGTAAATAGGAAGGCAGTTTTTCTACAAAGCATTATTAAAGCTTTTAATGTAAATAGTTAATAAATTCTGTAATATGATGCAGCAATCATCATATATTCGAATTTATCTGGCAGCTCCAGAAAAGTCTTCAACGTCAAATTTGTTGATACCAGTATCTAATTGTAGACCAGAATTTAGATTTGGGCTTTGAGCGTCTTAAATTCCATTTAATCTAGAACTTTTCTCTCGTGTTCCTCACCTTGTTTTTTTCATGGTATTGACTTGCTAAACATACAAAGCAATATATTCTGCATTTTTATAGAATAGTTGAGCAACCTTCATTCTGTTTTATTATTTACTTGTTTATCTGTTTTTTTTTGAAATTATTATAACTGTTTTGAAAATATAGGTAAACCAAAAAGGAAAGGAGGAAAAACAAAAAAATGAAAGATCCTCTATTACTATTGTATGTGGCCTACTGATGTTTCTACTTGGCCTTTTTATTTTTAACAAAGTGAGTCTGTGATATAATTCTCCATTATAACCTGACTTTTAACTTACCAGACACCGTACTGTAATTTTCTGTATCACTAAGTATTCATCTTCTGCATCGTTTTCCTGCAGTATTTCCAGTAACGATAAGTCTGTCATGGTATGGATGTCGAATACGGGGATCAAGCTGTCAGTCATGAGTGAGTCTTCTGTTTCGTCTCCAACTAAGATTCTGGCTCGTCATCTCCTTGCTACGCTCATACGTCATTTTCAGAACTGTGTTGCCCTCGCTCCAAGTGTTCTCAACCCTTGACCTTCCCGTGTAGATCCCACACAGAGAAGTTTGTAGGAGAACAAGGATGGGAATTTGATGACTCTTTAGAAAATGGGAAGATGTGGTTTTAGGGTAATAAATGGCAGTGCTCCTTTTATAGTTACGGTAATTGTAGGTACTATTTTACACTCTTTCCTTTTTCATTTGGAGTAGGATATGAATGGGCTTCCCAGGTGGCAAGGTGGTAAAGAATCCGCCTGCCAATGTAGGAGATGCAGGAAACGTGGGTTTGATCCCTGAGTTGGGAAGATCCCCTGGAGTAGGAAGCAGCAACACAGTCTAGTGTTCTTGCCTAGAGTATCCCGTGGACAGAGGAACCTGGTGGGCTACAGTCCATGCGGTTGCAAAGAGTCCGGACACGCAGGATACGAACAGGCTGATGAAAGGTTTTGGTAACTTTATGGTCAGTGGGTCCATGATGGATAAATACAGAGTGGAAGTGTGCAGTTTATTCACATGGATGCTGGGGGAGCCTCAGCGTGCCACCACGGTGCTTACTGTGAACCAAGCAGGGCAGAAGATGACCCTGGCTTGAGAGATTCACGGAAGGATGACCCATACGGAGGCTCCCTAAGATTGTCCCTGAAAGAGGCCTGCACAGTGACCACAGGGTGGCTTTCTTGAAGAAGCAGTGGTGTCGCACTGGAAGGGAGCTCAGTCCTTAGGCTGCCGAGTGATCTCATGCTGAGTCCGTTTGGTGGCAGAGGCTTGGGTGGGTGTAATGGGAGCGTCGGAGAAGGCGATGGCACCCCACTCCAGTACTTTTGCCTGGAAAATCCCATGGACGGAGGATCCTGGTGGGCTGCAGTCCATGGTGTCGCTAAGAGTCGGAGACGACTGAGCAACTTCACTTTCACTTTTCACTTCCTTGCATTGGAGCAGGAAATGGCAACCCACTCCAGTATTCTTGCCTGGAGAATCCCAGGGATGGGGGAACCTGGTGGGTTGCCTTCTCTGGGGTCGCACAGAGTCGGACACGACTGAAGCAACTTAGCAGCAGCAGCAGCAATGGGAGCACCAAGTGATACATCTGTCTTTAGATGACTTCCGCCTAGAATAATGTTTGGGAAATGGTTTCTGTATTACTATATTCTAATTATTTTTTTTTTTTTTTTTTTTTTAGATATGCCTTATGTTGTCAAAAGTCAATTGAAGTTCCCTTTTTTTTTCCCCCTAAGAATTTTGCATTAAATAGAGAATCCTGGGCTGAGATGCTATTATGCTGTTTTAGACATCCAGAATAATTCTCTTGGAAGATAACAGGAATCAGTCAACTTTTGTCCTTAGAAATGAGGAAGATCTGCTGTTTTAATTTTGTAACTGAATTTATAGCTCATTATCTCAAAATGGAATTTTTGTTCCATCATTTTCTATAGTATATGCATTTTTAAAATAAGACAAAAGGAAACTTATGGGTGGAATCTTCAGGAACTAGATCAAAGAGTGTCACTGGGTTTTCTGTATGTAAGTTCCAAGCAAATACATTAGTCTAATAAAATTTTATTAAATAATAAAATTTGTATATATATATGTATGTATATATATATATATGCAAGAGAGGGAGAGAGCAAAGCAGATATAAATTACTAAAGCTGGAGGAGCTGATAAAAAGGATATTAGAAGTTCTTTAAGTTACGTTGTAGCTTTTCTCTAAGTTTGACATTATTTCGTTTTCTTAAAATGTCATGGGTGTAAAGTTGATTTACGATGTCGTGTTCATTTCTGCTGTCCAGCAAAGTGACTCGGTTATACATAGATAGATTCTTTCTCGTATTCTTTTCCATGAGGGTTTATCACGGGGCAGTGAGTATAGTTCCCGGTGCTGCACAGTAGGACCTTGCTGTTTATCCATTTTTATATATAATAGTTTGCAAGGCTGCATTTGTGAACTCCAGACACCCAGTCATCCCTCTCCCGCCCCCACCGCCCCCTTGGCAACCACGGATCTCCTCTGTGTGCCTGGAGGCCTGTTTCTGTTTCCTCCATAGCTTCATTTGTGTCATATTTTATTTCTTTTTTAAAAATTAACGTGAGCATTATGGGCGTGTCATATTTTATATTCCTCACATACATGATATCCTGTGGCATTTGAAGTTTGACGTTATTCCTGAATGAAGATTTAGACATTTTCACTGTTCACTCTTTGATTGAGTTAGACAAGAACCAAGGAGTTCAGGGCAAGACCCCTCAAGGAAGAATTAGATCTCCATAAAAATGCTGCTGCTTTCCTGCTGCAGGGAACCAGGGCTGGGCTAGAACCCAGGCTGCAGTGGGGCAGGGGTGACATGGGGCCAGGCAGAACTTTCTTCCCTGGCTTTTTTGGTTTTTTTAAGCACAGTGGGCACCCTACTTAAGGCTGCTCTTTGGAAAATCCATAATAGAATTCTGCTGATTATGGTGCCACCATTCACATTTAAAAAATGGATGCTTCTTAGCAGAGTAAAAAACAAGAATCTCAGTGGAGCCGAAAGAGCGTTTTTTTCCCCCCAGTGCTCCTGAATCCTTGTGGAAGCTGCCCAGATAAAACAACTCAGTACTTTGAAATTTTAGGGGAAACACAATTTTAATCAGCCTGCCATCTCATTTATTGTTTGGAGATGAAAAGAGCGGAAATCAGCGTCCCCTCGAAATGCAGATGCTGAGCACTGGTCAGGGTCTGATTTTTACACTGAATGAAACTTCTTACACCTTCTCTTTGCTGCTGCTTTCTTTCTTCTCCTTCATTCTTTCTTGCTTCCCCTTCTCTCTTTTTCTCTCTTTTCCTTGCTTCTTTCTTCCTTCCCCTCCTTCTCCCCATCCCTCCCTTTTCCTTTCTTTCCTTCTCCCTCCTCCCATCCCTCCTCCTCCTCGGGTTCCCTTCTCCTGCTGTTCTAAGCCAAGGGGGAAATCGTGGGATCAGTAAAATCTGTAGGCACGCGGGCTCATTTCTGGAGCTCTGACACAGGCAGGCCTGAAGTCTGTGTGAAGTCAGCTCAGTGACCGTCGGCCTCTGAGACCTCGCACTGCGGGATGACTCAGGGTTGGGGCTATTGTGTTCTGTGGGTCCCCTCTGGAGACCACACCTCTTTTCTGGCCCAGCTTTCGTGTGGCTCCATTCAAAGCAAAATGTTGTTTCTTCCAGAGAACAAGTAATTTCCTGCAAGTGAGTAATTAAAAGGCCTGAAACCCTCTAAGGAATGTTCAGGCCTGCGTTAGCTGCACTTCCTCCGAGTGGAAAACAGACGTGTGGCCCTGAACTTGCAGTTCGGATTTTAAAACACTTAATGAGGATATGGCATCCCTCTGTAGCCAGGGGTTCTCTCAGGGTCTGCTGTCTGCAGCCTGGACACTTGTCAGGGTGGGGTCAGTTTGATATTTTCAGCTAGAAAACATGTGTTATTGTTTAAGTTCTTTGGGTTTTAAGTAAACATTTGAAAACGACCATTTGACAGGTTTATTTTCTTCTTTATTTTCTTAGTCACTCTCACCCTAGAGGCTTTGCACTTTTCAACCAATTTCTTGTGTTCAGTCGTTTCTGACTCTTTGTGACCCCATGGCCTGTAGCCCGCCAGGCTCCTCTGTCCATGGGATTCTCCAGGCAAGGATACTGGAGTGGGTTGCCATGCCCTGCTCCAAGGGGATCTTCCCGACCCAGGAATCGAACCTGCATTTCCTACATCTCCTGCATTGACAGGCAGGTTCTTTACTGCTGAGCCACCAGGGAAGCCTGGTTTATTATGGAGGCAATAGCAATTCTCTATGTTTGGAAGGAGAAAACGAAACTACTCTGGAACATTCACTCTGAGATGCTGAACCAACGAAGCTTAAAAATCAGCAGGCGAAAGAATGACTGTTATTAAGCATCCTATGATTAAACATCCTCTCCTATTAGCAAGAAATAAGCACCACCTGCAGAGTTACCTCTGGGGAGGATGGAGCAGGGAGTGTGGGGCCAGCAGCCGCAGGTCCCGTGTCCCGGGCATGCGGTGGATCCGGGGAGACGTGGGCCCAGGAGGCCTGCCCCGCGGCTGCAGGGCGCCCTCCATGCCCAGGGGCCCTGGGTGCTCGCCGCCCACGTGAAGGCATGCGGAGTCCCGCCACATCTGTATCCTGCCCTCCCCGAGCGGCGTGTCACACAGCGGCACACCGGGTCACACCTGCTGTGGCCATCCCAGGCCAGGCAATTGATGTCTTTTTTTTTTTTTAATTAAAAAAAAAATCTCCTGGCTGCATATCATCAAGAAAAACAACATTGTTTTCAGGGTCTCTTATCTCTCCACTCCCAAATATCCTGTTTCTTCGGGCTGGGCAGCCAGGACCAATAGAAACCTCTTCCTGCCATTGGCTGACTTCATTTCCCAGACTTAGCACAATCTCATCCGCTCTAAACAACCTCATCAAAACTACTTTCTGGTCAGAGAGAAGCAATAATTATTATTAACATTTATTAACGATCAATAAACTTGATTGCATTATGGCCAGCACTATTAAGGTAAGGAGAGGGGTCCTTTTCGTTTGACCAAATCTTGTGCTTGTTACTTTTTTCTTTGGTTTCCTTTATCAAGGCAGATAAGTTAGCATTGGGCAACACCCCCACTACCACAATAGAGGACAACAAGATTTCCTTTGCACTGCCTAGTAAATTTCCTTTTTCCTACTCCAACCATCCGCAAGGCTTAAAAACTTCAAACTCAGAAAAAAGTTGGGGTTTCTAAATTCACGGTTGAGGGCTGTGGATGACTTTTGCAAAAGCTTTTCAGCACGCATCCGAATTTTCCTATTCTTTTAACTGTCTGTAGCGGTGCCCGGAGGTGCCTCCGCTGGAAGGCAATGGACTTGGCGAGGTTGGAGGGCAGGGTCGGAGGAAAAGATGGGCTTGGAAATGTTGAACTTTCGGATGTTCTCAAAGGCCTCCATAGCGTCAGGGATGCCAGCCGGTCCCTGTGGAAGTGAAGCGAGTGGCTGTCTGTCGGTCATGGGACCTGCCAGTGTTGCCTTGATTTTGTGGAACCTTCAGGCTGAGCACGGGGCGTTCTCATAACTCGCATGGTGGTAATTCAGTGTGTTCGGTTATGTATTTATCTTTAATAAAGTACCTACTTCTCGGAGCACTGTGAGTAGACTGTCTTCCCCGTGATGGTTGCCTTGTGGGAACTGCCTGTCTGTTCTTTGTGCGCTGGGGCGTGTGGTCTGATGTGTTGTTTTTCTTGCAGACGTTTCTGGTAAGTAGCATAGAGAGATGAAGGTGAAGGTGAATCTGTGGAGGTGAAAATACAAATGTGGCCTCATTCCTGGTGGTGAAGCCAATTGGACGCTTAGTCGGCAGCATGAGAGTCCATGAAGTGGCCTGTTAACAGTATTTTCAAGGCCAGATTGGTGACATGTGTAGAAATGAGAAAAAAAATGAGCAGCAAAATCAGATACTGAAAAGAGGAAAAAGAAAGTTTTCTTGGTTGTGTGTCTTTAGTTTCGCTGCATGAAGGTGAAAAGCATTTGGCTGTGTTTTCATCAAGGGTTATAGTTAATTGGAAAGCTCATGAATATGGAGGTTGCTCAGAATTGGACCATGACAATGTTTAAAAATCCTTCTTGATTTGGAATTTGAAATGCGTGTGTGAGAGGATTTAATTAATACTTACTGTATACACTGTGTTTCAGAAGTTCTGTTCAGTCTTTATTTCTCAAGATATGTTTCGTTTTTCAAGGTATGGTCAATTATATATGAAAAATTAATCATCAATGTATGATTCAAAGACTTTAATCTTATAGAGATTTTTCTTTCTTTGGCTATAAGGATTGAAAGTCTCCTGAAATATAATGATGTAGAAAGAAATCTTAAGATCTAGGGTTTGACATGCTCTACTTTCAGCAATATGAGCAGAAATTGTTTGATTTTATAACCTCAAATGCTACCTTTTTAATTCTTATTTTCACCCTTTTTCATGTCCATATTTCATAGCAGCTGAGTCTAATGTTCTTTGTAAATTTTGAATAGATTGGGTACAGTTATGTGTGTGTTTCAGAAAATCAGTGTATCAAAGGACATTGAAGTAACAGTCCATCTTTTAGAGTGTGGGGTGTGTTTTGCATACAGTACAAATGTGTGATTGTTTAAAGTATACATTTCTAAGAGATGAAGATATTTTCAAAGCTTCAATGTCTTTGTGATTTTTCACAATGAATTTTGGCAACAGTTACACTTATCCAGGACATTCTGCTTATTTTAACGTTTGATTACACTGCATTCTCTTTATATTGTCTATAGCTTAAGTAAACTTTCAAAATGACTTCGAGTGGACCCTTTTTAATTCTCTGTTAAAATAAAATAGACCCCCTTTATAGGTAACTTCCTTTAAGACATGTTCTGCTAGGCTTCCTGGGTAAAGTAATGAGATGATTTTACAGACTTGTTTATAGAGTGGAAAAAAGGCGGCCCGAGTCTGTTGACTACAGTTTTAATTATGTTAGCGCAAAGCTCAAATTAGCATAGGGAACATTACGGCCGTGGCTGTCTGTTGGAATTAGGAAACAGTTTGTCATATGGGCAATTGCCAGTCCCAAATGCTCTCTGCATTTTGTTGTTTCAGTAAATAAAATCAATTAGTTGATCAGGTATCAGATGCACAGAATTGAAGTTGTTCCTCTGTGTCTGAGTGGATTTCTTTTTTATTTTTTTGTTCTTGAATAAGACCCTATGAGGCACTTTGAAAAGCTCAGTGTTTGTGTCCTGTCTTTATGATCCTCAGCCCCACTTTCCCTTCATATTTTGGAAATGGGAACAGAGTGTTTCCATGGGAATTTTAAAAGAATTTTGGGAGTTTATGTGAATGTATCCATTTCTGCTTAAAGGTCCGGGAATTTTAAGATCAGATTAAGAGCTCTAATAGAAACGTATAGAAGCATCAAAACTGAAGCCCTTACATGCAATTCCTCAGTCAGTTTTGGTGCTTCCAGGGCTTCTGAGCCACCTGACAATACTGGGGGTCCTTAACACCCACTTCCTGCCTTCTCTACAAGACAGCACTGCCTTTGCTTACTGACTCCAAGGAGCTAGTTGTTAGCCTTGGAACTTGATTTTGCTTCAGTTAGGATTTTTTAATCCAGTCTCCCAAAGACTTTGCTGATCCTTTGTTATGTCTTGGGCCACTGGGGAGTCCGATGAAGCCTGCAGTGGCTTCTCAGGATAATGCTTTTAAGTGCAGGAAAGGACATACACAGAGTGACGGGAAGCAATTCTATTGTAATCTACTTCTGTCCTTGGGTGGTCCAGGGAGCCACAGGTTACAGCCCCCGATCCTAGAGTGTAAAGGTCTTTAGTCTTTCAGGAGGAGTTGTGGGGGCTTTCCTTTATCACCCGTGTGGCAACTAGGGGCCCAGTTTCAGCTGTGAGTGGAGAGCATCTTGGAACCAGACAGGAGATGGAAAGTTCCTAGCAAGGCTTGTGGAGGGAGAAGGCGATTCCTGTC
Organism: Bos javanicus; assembly: GCF_032452875.1. NCBI lineage: Eukaryota > Metazoa > Chordata > Mammalia > Artiodactyla > Bovidae > Bos > Bos javanicus. The sequence continues at coordinate 150,678,344 of NC_083868.1, read as the reverse complement.
CCTGTGAGTTGTTTCCAGAAGTTCCTTTCTTTGATTTGACAGAAGTTGGGGGTTTGGATGATCACTGTGGTATCACTTGTATGTGGGCTCTGAAGAATGCAACAGACTAGTGAAGGTAACGACAGGAACAAGCGAAAAAGCAAACTCACAGGCGGAGAGAGCAAACTGATGGTTCCCAATGGGGAAAGGAGGGGAGGGGTGCCAGAGGAGCGCTGTGAAGAGGGTAAGCTATTCCACATAAAACAAACTACAAGGCCATGTGCATACCCCTAGGGTTGTAGCCAGTATTTTCTAATAACTGCAGATGGAGTTGGTGTGTAGTTGCTCAGTCATGTCTGGTTTCTTTTGCGACCCCATGGACTGTAGCCCACCTGGCTCCTCTGCCCATGGGATTCTCCAGGCAAGGATCCTGGAGTGGGTTGTCATTCCCTTCTTCAGGGGATCTTCCCAGGGACTGAGTCTTCTACATTGGCAGGCAGAATTCTTTACCACTGAGCCACCTGGGAAGCCCTGGAAATGTAATAGAACCTTTAAACATTGGGAATCACTATATTGTACTCTAGTAACTTACAATAGTGTGCATCAACTGTACTTCAGTTAAAAAAAGAAAAAAGAAAGTTTAAAAGCATAAAACTTCTTCTGTGTATTTTGTGCTTTGCGCAGAGCAGGCATTTGCTGAGTATTTGCTATCAGGTGTGAAGCAAACTTGTGTAAAACCTCGGGGTCATACGAAGGAAGCTGGTCTCCTTCATATATAGTATTTTGAGGGATATGACGAAGGAGTTGAACAGCCCTGGGGCATCTGACTTTTCAACAGTTCATTGGCTTAAGTGAAATTTGAATTGTTTTATCTCTTGCTACTTTAGCAGTCAGTGACAATGGAAGTATTAGAAAGTAAAATACTGCTGCCCCACTAAGTCAAGGTTGTATTCCCAGAGCACTGGCCTGAAAGTAGAATTACCGGCCGTGATCTTAAAAAGAGCTGGTTGGATGGCGTCACCAGCTGAATGGACATGAGTTTAAACAAACTCCAGAAGGTGGTAGAGGACGGGGGAGCCTGGCGTGCTGCAGTCCACGGGGTCGCAAACAGTCAGACATGACTTAACAATGACTGAACAATCTTAAAATGACTTGTGCTCGTGTCCGTGGGTGGCTCTGGACACTGTTTGCCCTCCTGGACATGCTGCCTCAGTGGCCATGGGAAAGGGAATTGGAAAGGATAGAATTTGGGGGTTATTCTTCTCATGATCCCCTTTATGGGGGACTGCAGTGCTCTCAGAGAACATTCTGGAAGTCTGCACCGTTTCTTTGTTGTTGTTCAGTCTCCCGAACCATTTCTTAATTATCCATCTTTTCTTTAAAGTGATTCTTTCTTTTTTTTTTTTTTTTACAAAACAGATCTTTGTTTAAATCTCTCCCCCCCACACACACATACATACACTTGTTTATATCTCTTAAAAAACCATGTGTGTGTGTGTTAGTTGCTCAGTCATGTCTGACTCTTTGTGACCCCATGGACTGTAGCCCCACCAGGCTTCTTTGTCCATGGGGATTCTCCAGGCAAGAATACTGGAGTGGGTAATAACCATTCCCTTCTCCAGGGGATCTTCCCAACCCTCGGATTGAACCCGGGTCTCCTACGTTGCAGGCAGGTTCTTTACCATCTGAGCCACCAGGAAAGTTGAAAAACTGTTCGTACAAATACGAATAAAATAAATAAGTGAAACAGCATCCCTGGTGCTTTCAGGAAAAGATGACTTCTGTGTTTAGACCTCCAGAGTAAGGCTCCTTATGTAGGAAGGAGAGACCCAAAGCTGTACGTCTTGGACCCCTTGGCACCCCAGTAACTTGGCAGATGGATTGCTCTAACAGCTGGCACGGAAGAGCATCACGGTACAAGAGGCTGTGGGAAAGCCAGGATGAGAGCTTCGCTGACTGTAAGACCTTCCGAGAAGAGGGCCTGACCAAGACTGTCTTCAGGCCTTCCCAGTGGTGAGGGCACGTCCGCTCCGGCGGGATCTTTTCTTGGGCTAAGGGACGGCCTCAAATGCATCGGGGACCCCAAATGCATGGGGAACAGCTCTTCTCTTCACCGGGGACTCTGTCAGATTGCCCCTGAGGTTTCTGATGCTTTGTGGCCACAGACACCCCTGCCTTTGAGTCCCTCCCAGTCCCGTGACCCTGCGCCAGGGCCCTGAGCTCCGCTTCCTCCCCTGTAAGGTGGGATTGTAACATGGAATCCTAATGCCTGTTCTGATGTGAGTCCGGGACAGCAGAGCTCCAGTAACTGCTCAGGCAGATGCTGTGAGGTGATCTACGTCTCAGCTTTGCTGGTGAACTTGCCTTGTCTTTCTGGCGCTGCTCTGAAGTCTGTGTACCCCATTGCCCGGCTCCAGTTGTGAACTCCAGAGGCCCACCAAGACAAGGAAAAGGGCGGGTCGCTTCCACAGGTCACTGTTCCAGCCTCCCAGGCAGGGAAGGGCACATGGGAGCCGGAGGAGACAGGCCAGGGGAGCTCTAGGAGTCCTTGGATATAAGGGTGCAACCAGGCAGGTTCCAAACACCAGGGCAGAGAGAACGTCCGGGGGTCCCTCACGGCCTGGCTGTTCAGAGGCTTGAGTTAGTCCTGCTCTGAGGGTGGAGGCTGTTTGCTCCGTGGCTGAGGAGGGCGGAGGCCTGCAGAGCCTCTCGCTTCTGACCGTTGCATCCTTCCATTGTTGTTTCCCTTAAATTATTTTCATTTATTTTGAAAAACGCATGTCTTGTTTTGTGCAAATTACGGTCATAAAACAGCTTCACTATAGAGAAAATGAAAAAAGGAATCGTTGCAAAATCAGTATAAATCGCTCCTGGGCCCAGCCAGCCAGGGAAGATCCCCAGCATTCGGTGTGTCTTCCTACTCTGTTTCTGTCTGTCCTTCCGTCTCCCTGACCGTCCTGCTTCTCTCAGTGAACGTCGTTTGACACACATTTCCCCACGTCACAAACATCTTTTGGAAAGTGTAATTTGTATGCTTAGTTATATTCCATCTAAAATAAGTATTATGGTTTGTATAACCAGTATCCTGCCGTGTGCTGCGTGCTTAGTCACTCAGTCATGTCCAGCTCCTATGTGACCCCGTGCATTGCAGCCTGCCAGGCTTCTGTGTCCATGGGGATTCTCCAGGCAAGAGCACTGGAGTGGGCTGTCATAACCTCCTTCAGGGGATCTCCCCAACCCAGGGATTGAACCCAGATCTCCTGCTTGGCAGGTGGATTCTTTACTGTCTGAGCCACCAGGGAAGCCCAAGAATACTGGAGTAGGTAGCCTATTCCTTCTCCAGGGGAATTTCCTGACCCATCCTATTGTAGGAAATAATATTGCTTTCAGTTTTTCACTACTTACATTGCAATGCACTCTCTATATAATTTTTTAAAATTTATTTTATTACTATTAGTGCTTAGAAAAGGACTTATTGAACCAAGTGATATGTGTGTATATGTGTATATATATATGTATGTGTGTGTGTGTGTGTGTATATATATATTTAAAGGCTCTGCCACAGTTGTTAAAAAATGACCACTTCATTCTCTAAAAGGGTTGTGCCAGTTCCCACTTATGGTCATATATGAGACTATTTCCACTGCACTCAGAACAACTCTGAATATTTCGCTCTTTGAAGCTTTGCCATTGTAACAGGCAAAAATGGAATCTCATTTTAATTCCAGTAATAAGGGTGTTTCATCACACTTCTTTTGCTATGAACCTGTTTCAAGCAATGACCCCTGTGACCTCTGGGTCTTCTTGTTCACGCTTTCCTTCCCTGTCGCACGCAGCTGAGGTGTGTCGTATAAAGCCAAAGATCATTCCTCATTCTGTCTCCTCTCTCCTGCCTCATTTTCTCTCTTGCCAGCATGCCTCCCAGCTCTGCTTGTGTTTGGGAGTGTGACTCTGTGTCTACCTATGTAAACCACAGAACCTTCTTTTTGTGATCTGTCTGCCCATCTCTTTTTTTGTAGGGGTTCAGTCAATGTTTGTTGAAAAAATAAATACTGATTAAAATCCTTTAAGGTCATAAAGAGAGAGTTAAAGTATCAGGAAGATAATCATTGTTGCAGATTTTAAATGTATTGCTATAAAGATATTTTTCCTAGTTTAAATACAAATTAAATAGAATTTGTGTTGAAAAAAGCGTAGAAAAGACCCTTAAATTATGCTTGTCAGGGGAGAAGAATGGGGGAAGGGATCGTTAGGGAGTGTGGGGTGGATATGTACCCACTTCTATATTACGGATAACCAACAAGGATCTACTGTGTAGCACAGGGAACTCTGTTCAGTGTTATGTGGCAGCCTGGATGGGAGTGGGGTTTGGGTGAGAATGGATACATTTATATGTATGGCTGAGTCCCTCCACTGTCCTTCTGAAACTACCACAACATTCATCAGCTATACTCTGATATAAAATAAAAAGTTAAAAAAGAGTTTTTCAAAGGTAGGTGTTGTATCTGGAATTCATTATCCAGATTAATATCATCCTTATAACAGCTATGCTGGGCGCTCACATTATCTCATGAGATGCTCACTGCAGCCTGCATCCTGGTGCTTTTTGTCCAGATAAGGATGGAGGATTAGAGAGAGGCTGGGAAACGTGCTCCAGGCACACAAATCTGTTTCCCCTCTATTTATCACCATATGATCTTTTTTTTTTTTCCCCTAGTATTTGCCTTAGCTCTTAACGTTAAATTACTTTGCAGGAAAAAAACACAATATATGAAAGGATATAGTGATATGTCTCCTGTAAATATATCACACTTTCATAAAATTTAAAAATAAAAAAGAAAGAGAAAAAAAGGATATACGTTAAATAATGAAAATTACCATAGTTGGCTCATTTATGTTACCAGTCTTGAGTGAGAAAACCCCATAGGCGACAGTTATTATGCTCTTGTTGGCTGATTAAGATAAAGGACTAGCAAATCCAAGAGCTAAAACTCTAACACCCAATTCTGTGCTTGGTGACAAGAATTCTTTCCATATTTGGCGACATCCAAGGGGCCGTGGTTCCAGATTCCAGATCGTTTCCTCACCCCAAGTATCAACTTCCTCGCCTGCGTCTCCTGAGTTTTCCATCAGGCCTTACCAAGTCTTTCCATAGGGGAGTTCATGGAATTGGACTCTGGGAAGAAAAAAACGTAATCTGCTGTTCAGCACAGATAAGTGCTGAGACATTTAGAAAAGAAATGCCAAGGCCAAGCGAAATTATTTATTTTTAAAGCCACATCATAATCCAATCATAACATGAACATCAGGGCTGTTACTTCAAGTGACTTTGTTCAAGACAATGCATGTCAGTTTCTGGAGTGTAAAACAAAGAGCATTTCTAGTACATCCTGCAAAGAATTTGCACTCCTGAGTCTTAACACAATGGCTTTTAAATCATTCAACCTTGAAGATTTAACATCTCTCCTCCTGTTATAAAATTATAGGATAGCACATCAATTTTTTTTTTCCATTTAACAAGGATAGAAATAGAGTCCAAAACCGAAGAGCTTTCCCTCCCAACCACCTCCCTCCACAGGCCCCCAAGTTCATTAATTCAAATCCTAGGCCAGTAGCAGCTTCACCATCCTAGTCCCTCTGAATCCCATTGGACCCTGTTGAGTTTTAGTTTCTCAAGTTAACTGGAGGCGTGCGATGCTCACCTTTGAGGAAGAGGAAGCTGTTGAAACAACACTTGAGAATTTGTCAACATAATTAGTTTATGTCTCAACGTGAGGTAGATTTCCCAAGACGTTGCTCCAAGTTAAAAAAATATATAAATTTTATATATATATAAATTACTATGTGGTTTTATACTGCGAAGTCCCCCTGGGATCTGTGTTGTCAGGAGGTGTCACCTTCTGTTCACAGGAGCGTCAGCGGCGTGAAGGTGAATGGAGCCGACCCGTGCTTATCTTACGCCCAGGGAGGCCCCTGATACTCTCATTTCTTCATTCTTAAAATAGACTCTGGGGAAATGATTGGTCTTATCGCGCGGACAAGGAAAGGGAGGCATCGCTGTGAAGGCTGGCGAGGGAAGTGGAGAGAGGCCGGCCTGGGGGGGCGCTGCGGGGCCTCCGCAGGGAAGGCGCCTGGCCCGGAGTCCGCCCCTTCTCGGGAGCACAGGAGTGGGCTCTGGGCGTTTCTCCTTGGACAGGTCCCTCCCCTCACCTCCTCTGGGTGCCTCCCTCCATCAGAGGGAGCCACCAGGCTTTCCACTTCACAGGGCTCCTGCGGAGATGAACCGAGCTGGAATGGTCCTTGAGGCCCCTACTGCTTGTTAGCTAGTTTCATTCTTCACTAGAGTCACATCAGTTTTCCTTCTAGGACCAAACTCAGGAAATCCATAAAGATTTTTTTGTTTTCCAATTTATAACAGGTAGTGAATTCTTTTTTTTTTCTTAATGTGGCCAGTTTTCCTCTGATGCATGTGTTCTTTTCATTTGATTAAGAAATAAAGACTCTTCGAGGGCAGTGGGCACTCAGTTATTCCCAGTACTTTGCGTCGGAGCGGGACCTAAAACGATGCCAGGAGGCGCTTGCTGTGGAGGTGGCCGGAGCCTCTGTGCGTCTGGCTGGCCCTGGAGACCCCTGCTCGGGGGTCTTGCTGCCCTCTGCTTCTCTCAGTCCGTCTCACACTCAACGCTCCTTCTGTCCTCTTTCTTCCTCTCTGCTCTTGTTAACAACCCAACAGGTGCTTTTTAAAACATTAAGCAGTAACCGTGGAGAGGACCTCCCCCCAAAACATCTTCAGTGCTCAGGGGTTCTCCCTGGACCTGCTTCCATTTACCCAGGCTTGTCTGTCATCCCAGGAAACCTGGGACAGTGCAGGCTCTCAAGCTTTTCATCCGGGGTAAACAAATAGAGACAAGGTTGACCAGGTAATCAAAAGCCGCAGCCGTGTGTCCACATTTGAGTTCTGCCTTTAACTTCTTCTTATGTGACCTCCTAGCGCTAGAAGCATATTCATATCCACATATAAAATAAGAGGGCTTCCCAGGTGGCACTAGTGGTAAAGATCCTGCCTACCTCGCTGGGTTGGGAAGATCCCCTGCAGGAGGAAATGGTAACCCTCTCCAGTTTTCTTGTCTGGAGAATCCCATGGACAGAGGAGCCTGGTGGGCCACAGGCCATGGGCTGCAGAGTCAGACACGACTGAAGCAATTTAGCATGCGTGTAAAAGAAGAATGTGGCCCAATGTCAAATACAAGTGACATTTTAATTTTTGAAGATGTTGCGTCTGTCATTCTGTTTTTAACGGTGCATAATTGCTTGACGATGTTGCGTTACTTGCTGTGCACAGCAAAGTGGATCAGCTATGAAAGTGTTAGTGAAAGTGTTAATCGCTCAGTCGTGTCTGACTCTTTGGGACCCCATGGACTGTAGCCCGCCAGGGCCCTCTGTCCATGGAACTCTCCAGGCAGGAATCAGCTATATGTTTACATATCCTCTCTTCTCTTGACCCTCTCTCCCGCTTCACCCCCTGCTCCACGCCTCTGGGTCATCAGAGAGCCCCGAGCTCAGCTCCCTGTGCTATAAAGCAGAGTTCCCACTAGTTATCTGTTTTACACATGACGTTATGGGTTATCCATCCTGCCAGTTTGAGTTAACATGGAAAGTCTTGTTGATTTTACCTGTTCAGCCAAAGACCCTGACTCTCTTCAGCCTGTGTTAAGCCTGGAAGAAGAGAAATAAAATCGACTTTGCTAGAGTAGCATCTCAGGGAAGAAAACCAGGCTGTGTTCTGGGGGCCTCCCTGAGAGTGAAGCTTCTGTTCTACCCCCAAGGCTGTTCCCACCGACTCCCTGGCTCTTGGGAACACAGTCTTATTGTCAGCGGTTTTGATAAGAAGTTGGTTATGAAATAAACACACACATACATATATATTTTTTTAAGCCTTGTTCTTTGGAGATGGAAAACATCTTTTTTTAGATCGCATGTTTACTGCTTTGGTAAACAGTAAAATGCTGCTGTGGCAATTACCTTGAGGATAAAGGGTTTGTAGACAGATACTTCCTGCGTCCACTTCCTACACAGATAGCCAGCCCGACCAGAGACTCAGCGACGCAGAAAGAGCTCCGGATGGAAACTTCCTCTGCGAAGGCGTGGGTGTTGTGCATTCTCTCTCCTCCATGGAGGGGTGAGCCTCTTGCTGCAGGTTTGTGGTCAGAATCCAGTGTCGTGAAGTGGGCGAAAATGTGATGTTTCCAAGGTGATGGCTTTAGGCCCTTCTTCTCATCCTTGGTCTTGTCTGTTGCCCGGATTTTACAAAGAGGTGTGTAGCTAGGTTAGACATTTCTATGAGTAGGACTCCTGCTCTGTGGGGTCTTGGGTCCCCTTGAAATTATAGATTATGATGCATGAGTCTGTTTTTTTTTTTTTAACCTTTTATTTTGTATTGGAGTACAGCCAGTTAACAATGTTACGATAATTTCAGGTGAATAGCAAGGGACTCAGTCATCCACATGTATCCATTCTCCCCCCAGACTCCCGTCCCATCCAGGCTGCCACAAAACACTGAGAAGAGTTCCCTGTGCTATGCAGTAGGTCCTGGTTGGTTATCCATTTTAAAAATAGCGGTGTGTACATGTCCATCCCAAACCCTCTAACGCTCCCTACCCCCCAGCAACTGTAAGTTTGTCCTCTCAGGCTATGAGTCCATGAGTCTGTATTTGTATTTGTTGACAAATAAGCCTCTTTGAGATTCAATTGGAAGTTTTATTTTGGGTGGATATTTAGATGTAAACGTCATTTTAGATTCCTCTTTCTTCAGTCAAGCAGAGATCACCCGATTTGGGTTCAGAAATCTCAGCGCACAGATGGTCCTCTGTGCTGAATTGACACCAGTTACTAAATTCCAGTGAATGCATTGTTTAGGTCCTTTGAACCAAAGCAAATAAAACCACAACACACAAACACTGAACAATAGGGAATCATCCATTTTCCACCTACAGGATATGTGCCTGTAGCTTGGCCCCTTTGCGGGGGAAAAAATATATCAAGTCAACAAACAGAAACACTGAACAATAAACTAGACAAAATAAACAGCACCTGAAAGCCACTTAGCTCGAGCCTTGGCAAAACCCCAGAGAGTGCTGTTTATACACTTCAAGCTTGGAAACCCGCAGCTCCACCCTGATCTCCTGCAGGGCTCCGAAGTCATCAGAAAACCGAGCTGCTGTTAACTGTTGGGTCCATTCATGCTGCAGTGCCTCCTTGGATGATCAGAAGGGGCCTGTGAGCCCTGGGTTGAAATGGACAAGAGGACAGTGTCCAGTAGAGTCTGCGTCCAGTGTGTATTCCGTAGATGTTTGTGTCTGTCCAGGGAGAGGCAGAGACTTTGTCTGATGACTTTGAGAAGCTGCGAGACGTGGTTACATGTAGTCCAGTTTCGTGAAGATGCCAGTATATGAACATCAGTTCCGTTCAGTTCAGTTCAGTTCAGTCACTCAGTCGTGTCCGACTCTTTGCGACCCCATGGACTGCAGCACACCAGGCCTCCCTGTCCATCACCAACTCCCGGAGTTTACTCAAACTCTTGTCCATTGAGTCAGTGATGCCATCCAACCACCTCATCCTCTGTCGTCCCCTTCTCCTCCCACCTTCAATCTTTCCAAGCATCAGGGTCTTTTCCAATGAGTCAGTTCTTCGCATAAGGTGGCCAAAGTATTGGAGTTTCAGCTTCAACATCAGTCTTTCCAATGAATATTCAGGACTGATTTCCTTTAGGATGGACTGGTTGGATCTCCTTGCAGTCCAGGGGACTCTCAAGAGTCTTCTGCAACACCACAGTTCAAAAGCATCAGTTCTTTGGTGCTCAGCGTACTCCAGTGATTGTATTCACACAGTCACTCAATACTCATATTTTGCTGGGATTGATGTGAAATTGCCCCCAGTGATATTTTTCTTTTCGAGACCCCCTTGTTTGTGTGCTTTTGCTCATCTTGTTGGACGACGTGGTTACTGTCTCAGGAACCTCCTGTCTGAATGAAGATCTTTCTTCCTCTGCATTTGTTCCCCCTCCACCCTCACTGTGAAGTTTTGTTGCCTTTTAGTGAAACTCCCAGACGCATCTCCCAACGTGTTTCCTTCCAGTTGCTGCCTCCCTGCCACTTCTGCTTATTTTTTACAAAATGACTTCTCCGAGCTCCTGAGTCTGTGTTGGTTCCGGCACCATGGGAATCGTGGTTGTGTGGTGCTGGTGCAGAGCTGGTAGATTCATCCTTCACCTCCTCTCTGACAGTCACCACTGCCTGCCTGCCTGACAGTGGCGGTTGGTTCTCTTATGCTTTCTTCAACCTGAATACAGGTGTAATAGACCCACTGCATAACATATCTTTTAAACAATACAATAATGATAAAGCCTTCATTCTTTTTCCCCATTTCCAAAGCAATCACTGGAGGAGTTTAGAAAAGGAGGTTAAATTCATCGCATCAGTCATGTCCAACTCTGTGTGACCCCACGGACTGTAGCCCGCCAGGCTCCTCTGTCCATGGGCTTCTCCAGGCAAGAATACCGGAGTGGGTTCCCATTTGTTTCTCCAGAGGAATCTTCCTGACCCAGGGATCAAACCTGGGTTTCCCCCATTGCAGGCAGATTCTTTACTGTCTGAGCCACCAGGGAAGACCTGCTATTACACATCAGGGGTCTTTTGAAGATTTTTTTTCTTTTTTGTCTTCTTTTGTCTTTTTTCCATGCACACAGACATATTCTTTAAAACTAATAATGAATTGGAGAAATTAAACTCATTTAAATAGTCCTTTTTACCCTCCCTCTTTTATCCAGGTTAGTGAAGAAAAGAGGATTAGCGGCTGAATCCCCTCCTAGAGGTTAAAGCCCCATATCCCTTCCTGAGGACCCAGTGTCTTATTACAAAGCAGAGCCAGACGGCCGGGGCACACCCTTGTTCCAGTATGCCGTAGCAAGGGCACACCACGTTCCTGTGCCTCAGTTTCCATATCTGTAGAGTGGATTCAGCAGTGCTGGAAACACCCTTCTTGGTGCTGGTGCGAGGATCCAACAGCTTAATACAGTCATGCTTCTCAGGTGGCGCTAGTGGTCAAGAACCCGCCCGCCAGTCCTGGAGACTAAGAGATGTGGGTTCAATCCCTGGGTCAGGAAGATTCCCCTGGAGGAGGGCATGGCAACTCACTCCAGTATTCTTGCCTGGAGAATCCCAATGGACAGAGGGGCCTGGCGGGCTACAGTCCATGGGGTCACAAAGAGTCAGACACGACTACAGTAGCTTAGCTTGTGTTTGAACGGTGTGTTTTGTGTGCAAATCAGTGTGAGCTCTTTTTGGTTATTAATCCTAGTCTCATTCTTATTATTTAGTGTACTGTTGTATCTTGCTTTGTTTGAAGTAATCAGTTCTTGATTGTGTTTGTGCTGTTCATCTTTGAATATTTGTAGCTTCTTCTGAAGAGGTGAAAGTACTTCCCTCCCTGTTATCGGTTTCTTTCTCATACCATTCCTTTGAGGACAGTAGAATAAATATAATAGAGTCACTGTTGTCAGTCCATTTAGGAGTACAAGCAAAATATTAACCAATCTTTCAGCAGCTGAACTCAGAAGTTCAATAGTTTTGAGGATCCAAAGAGAAAACCACGCTGGAGGGCTATAAGATGCTACTGTCTCCTCCCTCTCCTTTCCTCTGGCCTGTGCCAGTGAACGAATGGTTGAATGAATGAGTGTTTCTGTAGTGAGGGGCCACAGCTGGTCTCTTGAGTTGTCCTAGTGTGAAAGGAGTCCAGTGCTCTTTCAAAACCGACTGCTTTGGCTGACATTCTTTAGAGGAAAGTAGACATCTACTGATTGGAGAAGGAAATGGCAACCCACTCCAGTGTTCTTGCTTGGAGAATCCCAGGGACGGGAAGCCTGGTGGGCTGCCGTCTATGGGGTCGCACAGAGTTGGACATGACTGAAGCGACTTAGCAGCAGCAGCAGCAGCAGACATCTACCGAATTGCCAGTTGGTGTTCATGATTAGGAATCTATGGAACCTCATTGAAGAACAGAAACCCTCAAACTCTGCTTGTTAAAGTTTGGCCCTCTGTACCCTAAGTTACATGGCTGGTGCCGTGTAATCTTTTATCTGTGCGGACCGTGCCTGGTAATAATGTCTGTTGAATAAGTAAATGAATATCTGCCTGGATGATAAATGCATGAATGCGTGCATTAATTAGTGAGGTGATAACGCCATAGAGGATTAATTCATTTAATTCAGTGAGCAGTTATTGGCTTCCCTGGTGGCTCAGTTGTAAAGAGTCAGCTGGCCAATGCAGGAGATGTAGGAGATGAGGGTTTGATTCCTGGGTCGGGAAGAGCCCCTGAAGAAGGAAATGGCAACGCACTGCAGTATTCTTGCCTAGGAAACCCCATGGGCAGAGGAACCTCGCAGGCTACAGTCCATAGCGTCCCAAAGAGTCTGATCCGAATACAAAGCATTGTGTTAATTGCCTCCTAGAGGTTAGGAAACAAGTTGTACCTCTTGATCAGAAGACAACATTATTACTATGTCTTGGGACCAATGCCTTGCATACTCCTGTGTTTAGTTTGAATGCCTGATGTTAGACAATAAGCGTGTATTATCTTAAGGAACCTTCTTGGGCTTGGGAAGGTGGGAAGATTATGTGGGTTGCCCAGGACATAGTGGGATTTTGAATATTTGTGAGCACATGTCCTTCAAATGCATGTGTCTGTTCTGGGGCATGGTTGGAGGTGCTTCCAAGTGAAAACTGGAAGCAGAAATACAGTTCCCACATCCTGCATTTTGTTACATGACGCTGGTCTGATTAAGGCAAAACCAAGCAGCAATTTCACTTTTGCTGAGTGGCAGCACCTACTGGTGTCTCTCCAAGGTTTGCCCCAGCTCATCTACATGTTCAGTTCTTACAATCTACTGGGCAAATACCCCTCCTGGGCACACAGTCGTAGAAAGTTGTGTTTAATGGATTAGGATGGGCACCATTTGTTTTTCTTCTTCTGTTAACTACAGTTACTCTTTAGAGATTTCGTTGAAGCTGTAACTTGATTCCTTAAACAGGTGTGCTGATTTCCTAAGTACGGTTCATACTAAGTGTTTTAAGTGTTAGTTGCTCAATCGTGCCTGACTCCTTGCGACCCCATGGACTGCCGCCCACCAGGCTCCTGGTCCATGAGATTTTCCAAGCAAGAATACTGGAGTGGGTTGCCATTTCTTTCTCCAGGGGATCTTGCCTGACCCAGGGATCGAACCCGGGTCTCCTGCACTGCAGGTAGATTCTTAACCAACTGAGCTACGACGGTTCATACTAAGGGTTTCCATATTCATTGATGAGTCAGGTAGTTCTTCCAGTACTGTAATTATTATATACTTGACCTGTGCAATGGATATGATGTGGGGAACATTTTCATAAATAGCTAATAAGTTCTTTGTATTCAATTGCAAGATAATCTGCTTTACGAGAAAGATTAACTTTAATACCAATTAACAACCAGTTTATCTAAGCCAGGTAATAAAGTTGGATTCCATACTGAAATTTCAAGTTTAGCTAATGTATTCTTAATGTGATGAGCTTTACAGGTCCAAGTATTATATGTAAGCCAAAGAAAATTTGATCTTTCCTAGAATGTACAGAATTTGGTTATCTTGGTAAGATTTTTAAAATGAACTTCCAACCTAGTAATTTTTCCATCTTAAGAATTTGGCTCACTGCTGTTTCTCGACTGTCTAGCACATAAAGTACTGACTCATAAATATTTGCTGAATGAATGAACACAAGAATAAATGACCAAGGGGGTGCTAAAATCCTTCCCTGAGGGCAGCATGTCTTTGGCAGTTTACATGATTAGAAGAGGTCTGGCTTGGTCTCTGTCCTAGCAAACACTACAGTCTAGTTTTGAAGGAGTTGAAGAGAAGGAAACAGCTTTTATTTTGAAGTTCAGAATGTTGGAAGAAACTTGATTGACCAGTGAGGAGTCCAGTGTTTCTCAACCCATTTATCCATTGGGTCAGGAAATTCCTCATTGTCTTTAGGATAATTGAAAGGAATGCCAAAGAGAACTAGGATTTTGTTTGTAAAAGAGTATATATCAAGTGGCTTCCCAGGTGGCTCAGCGGTAAAGAATCCGCCTGCCAAAGCAGGAGACACAGGAGGCGCAGGTTTGATCCCTGGGTTGGGAAGATGCCCTGGAGTAGGAAATGACAACCCACTCCAGTGTTCTTGCCTGGAGAATCCCATGGACAGAGAAGCCTGGCGGGCTACAGTTTATGGGTCACAAAGGGTCACACATGACTGAGCAGCTAAGCACAGCACAGCGTATATAAAACAGATAAAACAGCAAAGATAAACAACAAAGATCTAATCTGTTGCCTGGGGAACTATATTCAATATCTTGTAATGGAAAAGAATCTGAAAAAGAATAGTAGGTGTATGTATACATATACAACTGAATCACTTTGCTGTGCATCTGACACTAACACAGCATTGGAAATCGCTCTACTTCTATCATAACTTGACAAATTTGCCCATAAATGTTGGCTGGAAAAACATACTAAAGAAATTAGGTTTTAATTTACCTAATTAAATTTTTTCTGTTTTTTTTTTTTTCTTCAACTTGTAACTTTCTTTTCAAACAAATATTGAGAGATTTAAAGATGTTTGCTAAAACACGCCCTGCCCCCCGTATCATCAAGACTTGAATTAAAATGTAAATCAGACATTTTCCCTGCAAGTGGTACAAGAGACACATTTTCCCAAGCATGAAAATCAGGGCATGGTCAGACAAAGGAGTTTATATGGAAAATTTTGCAAAAGTAATTTTGTTCTGAAAAATTTAAGCTGTCTGGTTGCTGCAAGCTGGGAGTTAACCTTGAAGCCCTTTTGGAAGCTGTCCTAACCCTATAAGGCAATTAATGGGCGGTGTAACACCTTGAAATGGCAAAAAGTTTGTTAAAAACAGTATCTACATGTAGTGTGTTAGTGTTCTAGGGTTTCCATGGAAATAACCACAAACTAGGGACTCTTGCCTGGAAAATCCCATGGACGGAGGAGCCTGGTGGGCCACGGTCCATGGGGTCGCTAAGAGTCGGACACGACTGAGCACCTTCACTTTCACTTTTCACTTTCATGCGTTGGAGGAGGAAACGGCAACCCACTCCAGTGTTCTTGCCCGGAGTATCCCAGGGACGGAGGAGCCTGGTGGGCTGCCGTCTATGGGGTCGCACAGAGTTGGACACGACTGAAGCGACTTAGCAGCAGCAGCAGCAAGGGTTTAAAATACAGAAATGTATTGTCTTGGAGTTTAGGAGACCTGAAGTCCAAAATCAAGATGTTCCAGGGCTGGTTCTGAGAGCTCTGTGAAAGAATCCATTTCATGCCTCTGATCCAGCTCTGGGCGGTCGTCCACAATCCTTACCTTCCTGGAAATATAGCTATGTCATGTTCATCTCTGCCTCTGTCTTGACATCACCTTATTTGAGTCTCTGTCTGTACTTCTTGGTCTCCTTGGATTTAGGGTCTTTGCTAATCGAGTCCAATCTCATCTGTATCCTTACTTATATCTGGAAAGATCCTATTTCCCAATAAGATCACATTATGAAGTTCAGGCGGGTTTGGGGGCCACTCTTTAGGTAGGAAGGCGACAAATCAGGTTTCAAGGTGGATCTTCTCTTCTGCATGTTGCCTGCCTACCAGGAGAGGTTTACTCAGTGGTAAAACCTACAACTGAAGTGCTGGGATTCTTACATTCATGCTTAGGTAGAAATCAGTCAAGTGTCCATACCAGTTTGGAATGGGTAAATGCAATTTGTTTCACTGAAAAAAATATACGACTCCACAGCATGGATGTCAATCGCCCCGTGGTTCAATCAAGTCTGATGATCAAAACAAAAATCACTGTCAGGCAAGTGTTTACTCTGTTTCAGTTTCACAAGATACCGGGTTTGAAGTTGTGGTTTCCCTGATCTCATCGTTTTACTTGGTAAATGTCAAGAAATGTGCCAAGGTTAGGGCAGCCCACGCCAGCCATCAGCGTCACGTGGGCACTGAGTTAGCCAGTCACCCTCATCCTGCCTACCCAGTCTAGACTGATGGATGAGTGTGCTGTTTGCATCTTAGAAAAAAATGATTCATGTGGCTTTTGTCATATGTCCTTGAGTTGAACCTGCCCTCCTCTAAGACATAAAATGGCATCATAAGCTGACTCTCAGGTGCTATGGTTTCTTTTCTGTCTTCTGTCTATCTGCTGAGGTTATATACGTAAAGGATTTGGAACCAGAAGCAAGATCTACCCTCTGAATATCCTGCTGTTACATCATATGAAACGGATCTGACCCTAAGTGAAACTGAGCTTCATCTTATCATGGACATTGAAGGCTCTTGCAAGATTTTCTTGGGAAAGAAATGAGAATTTAAATCAAGACCAATTGGGAGACTTAGGTCATGCTGTTAGTGTGTGACCTGGTCTACTTCAAGTACACAGAGTGGTTACTCCAGGCTGAAAAGCTGACCAGCTCAAGTGACTGTAGCCCATCTCCACCTTGCCAGAAGCTCCCAGGGTGGCTGGGAGAATTGGACAATGGGATCCCCTGCTGGCATCAACTTGGCTGCAAATACAGGGATGGTCTGCATCCCTGCAATGCAGGAGTTGGTGTGCTTGCTTTCCTCACTCCTCCTGCCCTGTGATCTTACCCACTCATGGCAGGTGAAGGCAATGTGTGAAGCAAGTAAGTGCAAAGCCTGAAGGCAAGACCCTGAGGCCAGGACGTTTTGTCCTCCTTGCAGTGACTTCCTTGTATGACGTGTACCCTCTACCGTGTCCCTCTCTCATGCTGTTACTAGAGACCAGCTGGAGCGAGATACACCCTGGAGGTACAGCCTTGCTGGGTACATGCAGACCCAACCCTGAGGCCTGGCACTTGTGACCTACCTTCTGGAAAAAAGAGAAACTTGGTTCAAAGGAGAGATAGGATGCCCTGTTAGGGTGAACTAGTCTGAGAGCTGTCTTTGGTCACATGAAGACTGGATGAAAATCTTGGGGGAGATAAGTTTACTTAGAACATGCTAAGTGAATCTTTTCCTTTTTTCCTTTTCTTTTTCACTTAAAAAAAAAGTCTGAGTTACAGTCACACTAGTGGAGAGGTTGGGCTTCCCAGGTGGCACTAGTGGTAAAGCACCCCCCTGCCAGTGCAAGAGATGTAAGAGACTTGGGGTCGATCCCTGGGTTGGGAAGATCCCCTGGAGAAGGACATGGCAACCCACTCCAGTATCCTTGCCTGGAGCATTTCATGGGCAGAGGAGCCCGGTGGGCTTCAGTCCGTAAGGTTGAAGAGACATGACTGAAATAACTTGGCTCAGTGGAGGGGTTAGTTACATAGAACATCTGTCCTTGCTACTACTTAATATATGCACTTAAATATTTTCCTTCTTTAAATGCCATATGTGGGGTATATGATGCATCCAGGTTGGTTTGTCATCGGTTCTAAGATTCAGAGGGCTTCTCCTTTGTCTGTTCATTGTTATTGTCTTGGATATAGATAACCCAATGGCTCTGTATAAACTGATGCTAAAGAGGGCTATGGGCTGAGCTATTGCTCAGTTAAATGACCTCGGAGTGTGTCTTGAAAGTGTCGTGAAAGTTATTTTCAGTTGTAGGTGGTTAATGTCCAGAATTGAAGGGAAATTGTTAGTTGCTCAATTGTGTCCGACTCTTTGTGAGCCCATGGACTATAGCCGCCAGGCTGCTCTGTCCTTGGGATTCTCCAGGCAAGAATACTGGAGTGGGTAGCCATTCCCTTCTCCAGGGGATCTTCCCAAGACAGGGATTGAAACCAGGTCTCCTGCATTGGTAGGTGGATTTTTTAGCCATCTGAGCCACCTCAACCACTCATGGATTTACGTGGGGCAGCTTGGTTAACTCAATCGCTTACAGCATTTGCTGATAAAGGCAAGATCACAGGTTTGCTCCACATGAAAGCTAATAACTTCTCAGAGATAAAAAGAAAAATCTCCTTTCAGTGACCACAAGCTGCCTCTCTCATGCAAATGCCCGCCGTGGTTGGAAGGGAGGAACTGACTGCAAGACAGCAGCCAGCTCTGTGCACCTATCCCTCCTGTTGAATAAAAGAAATAGAAAAGCGGGAGACAAGAAAATACTCAAGTTGTGTTTCTACTAGCAGCGTGTGTGTTCCTGACTGAAATCAACTCTCTCCAACTTCCCTCTAGCTAGTAATTTTATTGAAAATTGTCCCAAATGATGTTTCACGCTAATAACCTCCATTTGAGCAAACCAAGGCCAAAGTTAATTACCTGAGTTATCGGCACAGCCGTGACCCACCTGCCCCCCGCCCCCCCCCCGCCCCAGACTTTGTCATCACCACACATCTGCAGAAAAGAGGCCGTTTAGGTGGATTTCAAATCTGGTTGTTTAGTCTACGAGGAGGGGGGAAGGACTCTGTCTCTTTAATGTTTATAACGGTTGGCCAGAGCTTGCCGGGTGAAGGTTAATAGCTCTCCAGTTGAAGCAGTTGTGTGCCCAGATGGGTTATCAGGGCTGAACACTCGTTACAAGATTAATCTCATTTCCGACAAGACTTCCCTTTCCTTCAACTGATTTTTGCCCAGCCATTGGAGCTGTCATCGGCCGTTAAAAGAAGGGTGGATTGCCCTGGGATATTCGTGCTGGTATGCACTGAAACAATGCAGAGTGGTGTCCTATCTCAGGGAACATCTTTAGGAGAACGCATTTCGGGGGTGTTACGAAGGCCAAGCGCTCAGAAACACTGGGGACCGTCGGACCCCTTACGCTGATGCAAAAGCGCAAAGCCCTTGCAGCTGTTCCCTCCTGGCAGGCCCTTGCTCCTAAGATGCCCAGTGACACTTAGGGCTTTGTTCACTGCCAGAGATGTAAAAAACAATGGTATGGTGATCACATCTGCATTCTTCAGCCCCACCTAAGCAATGAGGGGTTCTGTTTGTGGTGTCCACGCTGAACTCTCTGGCACTGGCACTGGACACTTTAATTCCTGTGCACATCTCAAGCTTCTGTTTAATTTCTGAGAGTCCGCAGGTACTGTCCTCACGTGTGTGCCTAAAAGCAGTAGGCAGGCTTTTGTTTTATTGTGACAAGTAGCTTCAGGGCCATTTGGTTTGTCCGGAGAGATTCCACGAAGAGCATGGCAAGAGGACGTAGTCTTCTTATCCCTTTGGGTTTGGCTGGTGGGAATCAACTTTTCCGTGTATCCTGATGAGCCGCTGAGCCGTGGAGTGTGGATGCTCGGGGTGCAGGATGCAGGACGGGCAGGCTCTCGTGGAGTTCTCTGTCCAGCAGGGCTGGGGGGTGGCCTGGCAGGTAGGGCAGTGCAGGACAGTGATGGTGCGGCTGGAGAGGGGAGGGGGCGACACACAGGGGACAGTGCGTGGTGGCAGGGCTGGGGGGCTCCGGTCTGGACGAGACGTTGGGGGAGGCTGTCGGGCAGAGATCCGAAGGCAGTGTGAGGACAAGGCTGGCTGTCCCAGGGAAGTGTCGTGGGCTGAGCATGGGCGAAGACCCTGGGGCAGAGCCAGGCTTGGCGCTCTGCAGGTCGCGACCCTACTTGTGCAGCTTGGGGGCAGAGAGCCTCGTACCCACAGTGGCTGGTTCTCCCTGGGGTGAGCTGTGGAAAGGCTGACTCTTGTGATTTCTCCGAGAAAGAGAAGCATTCTGCCTAAAGGAGAGGTCCACCTGCTTTAGCTGAGGTCAGGTTCAGTCTTGTCCCAGGTCCCTCTGTGTTAGGTGTGAAGAGATGGGAATGCCTTGGCCGTGGTGTGAAAGTCGCTCAGTTGTGTCCGACTCTTGGAGACCCCCATGGAATATATACAGTCTGTGCCATTCTCCAGGCCAGAATCCTGGAATGGGTAGCCTTTCCCTTCTCCAGGGGATTTTCCCAACCATGGGATCGAACCCAGGTCTCCTGCATTGCAGGCAGATTCTTAACCCGCTGAGCCACAGGGGAAGCCCGCGTTGGCTTCCAGTGAAATGGGGATGACACCCTTTTCAGGAGTCCAGAGTTACAGGTATGGAGAGAAAGTTAAATGATGTAGGTTGCCTTCCCTTCTTACATCACATCTCTGATACACTGGCCGTTTTCACGGGCTGGGTTGGTTTTTAATACTTTTTCATTGCCTGCATTTCACGATGCCTTTGGAGCTACTTCAGTTCTAGGCTGTTTGACTGAGTATGTTCAGTGGTCATAACCCATGCCCTTGGGGTCTGGCGGCTGGGTTAGAATTCTGGTGTTTACTGGCAGTGGGCTCTAGGCAGCTTCTTTCATTAGCTGAGCCTCAGTGTCTACATCTTTGGAATGGGATTGTGATAGCTCCTGCCTAAGAGAGTGGCATGCAGGTTAGATGCGTGGATTCACACAGGCACCTGTTGTAAGTGACAGCCACCTTCTGATCTTGCCATTCAGGTTGTTGAGATCCTACATCGCCTATTTGTTGTTCAGTCGCTCAGTCACGTCCGACTCTTTGCGACCCCCATGGACTGCAGCACCCCAGGCTTCCCTGTCCTTCACCATCCCCTGGGGCTTGCTCAATAAATAGTATTTACCAATACATTGCCTGTAGTATTTACCTGACTTAAAGCCATTCATTTCACTGAGAAAAGAGAGCATAAATTATCATTGTCTACAGATATTTTTGTTGGTTGGAGACTTTGTGTCACAAAGTTTTCTCCAGGAAAAAAAAACCAAACTGTTGAGCTAAGTTTTTGATTTCACCAAGTTTTAATTTTTATTCTGAAAATAAGGGCTGCATACTTACCACCTTCCCCACAGGCAGGAATCCCATTGTTTTTCAGTGGTCCTTTAAGGGTAACTGCTTTATCTGCCCCACAAACTGCCACGTGGCTTAAAGAGATTTTTTCAACCCACAAGAAGCACATGGTTTCAGGGCGAAAAGCTGAGGCAGAGAAGAGATGGACGTTTGAGTTGTTGGTGCGGTGTCTCTTTGGGGCCCCTGCAGGGACGCAGCAGGCTCTGATGCTGAAGGTCACCTGATGTAAAAAGAAGATACAGGATTCAGAGATGCTTGGCCAACAGCCTGCCCTCTCTGAACACCCACGAAGGTCGCACTGGAGTGGAATTCAACTTTGTGTGTCCTGTCCTATTTCTTGGCCTTTCCTCCTGAGAACTTCCTCATTTTCCCTTCGAGACTTCTTCTCAGGAATACACGGTGCTTCCCTGGTAGCTCAGTTGATAAAGAATCCACCCGCAATGCAGGAGACCCCAGTTCGATTCCTGGGTCGGACACACCGTTCAATTCCTGTGTCCAATACGCAAGCCGTGAGTGCCTTGAGGGAGGTGGGGTTGAGCAGACCAACAGGAAATTCTCAGGCATGACCATTTTTGTGAGTGAATTCCAGGACCAAAAATGGGGCTTAGCTCTTACAGTTAATCCGTGGATGACTCACATGTGGGCAAGAATTGCCCCTCCCAGGATTCTCTGCTGTTTATCGGAAGGAAATACTCCTTAAAAGATAGATTTGTTCATGAGTAAACTTTTAGCCATTTTTCTTTAGCTCCACACTCATGTCAGTCTGAGAAAAAAACAATCCCTGGGCTTATTTTTTCCAGCTTATTTCCTCCTCTGATGTTGTACGTATATATGAGTATTCGTCGTCGTTGCTTAGTTGCTAAGTCGTGTCCAACTCTTTTCGACCCCATGGACTGTAGCCCCCCAGGCTCCTCTGTCCATGGGATTTCCCAGGCAAGAGTACTGGAGTGGGCTGCCATTTCCTCCTCGAGGGGGTCTTCCCGACCCAGGGATCAATCACACGTCTCCTGCATTGATGGGTGGATTCCCTATAGTCTGAACCACTAGGGAAGCCTGTATATATATGAGGCTGTTGTCGTTCAGTCGCTCGGGCATGTCTGACTCTTTGCAACCCCATGGACTTCAGCACACCAGGCTTCCCTGTCCTTTACAAAATCCTGGAGCTTGCTCAAACTCATGTCCATCGAGTCGCTGATGCCCTCTGATCATCTCATCCTCTGTCGTCCCCTTCTCCTCCTGCCTTCAGTCTTTCCAAGCATCAGGGTCTTTTCTATATATGAGTATAAATAAACATAAGTAAAATATTTATACCTGTTTAGATCCAAACTCATTCACTTTACATACGTGGAATGTAAGTGAACTTTAAAATAGTATCTGTACCATATGTTTAAATATGTCATTTCAGAAAGTAATAATATTCCAAAACCACATCTCCCTCACCTACCCTATTTTCTCCCACTCACAAAGTGAGAGATATTTCCTCCTTGGCATTTATAAATGCTCCTGAATTTTTGGCACTCCCAAACTTGCGTCAGTTTCCCATATGTCAAGATAGGATTAAGTTTCAATCATTACAATTTCACTCCTCTCTGGTATCTAAAATAACTGTTTTCTTATTTAAAATACTCTCTGAAAAAAGAAAGAACAATTTATATATGTAGAATTAAGTGTAGTAGGATCATGTTAAAATAAAAAAAAAAATGGGCTCAGTGTCCCAAAGGACAGTGAGCAAGATGAACCAAGGGCTATACTAAAGAAAAATGACCTCACTCAGCCCTCGACCTCCCTGGACAGTCGAGTGATACCAAGATGGGGCTGAACTGATTGGAAGGCAAATTTGGGAAGTTGCTCAGGGTGGGCGTGTGCTCATGGCACTTGTGCTGCGCTCATGGCAATGAAGACTGAGTCATGAACTTAACATTTTAGAGGTGACCAGAACCTCCTTACTCACCCTGAGAAGAAAGGGTGCACACAGAGGGAGGAAACTCAGCTTCCTGGAGGTGTCAGATCATGGGTTCAGAGCTCCCCCTGAAATGGCTGCAGTTAAGTTCCAGGATCAGGGCCTCTGTCCTTACCACTGAGAGAGTCCGAGACCTGCATCTTCCACCCCTGCTCCTGGAAATTCATGATGAAGCCCACAGCCGGTCCTCCCAGACCCTCACGATGGGGCCCACAGCCGGTCCTCCCAGACCCTCATGATGGGGCCCATAGCTGGTCCTCCTGGTTCCCAGGCATGGCAGGTGCCCTGCAGTGGATCCACCTGCCCTTTTGGTGTCATCGTCCTGAAACACAGACTTGGGTACTCACCTGCAGGAGATCCTTCCCCAGCTCCCCATCGCATATGACAAAGGCCACGCTGACCGTGGCAGACGGGTCCATTCCAGTCTCAGCCCAAGGACCCTCTGTGTCCCGCCACTCACTACCCTGGGGCCGTGGTTAGAATGCTCCAATGTGGTGGGGACTTCTTCTGGGCTTTATTCATGTGTGATCACGAAGACCTCCACATCCTCCAAGGCCATCCTCCCAGCTTTAAGATCATTTCACTGTGAGGTTGCTTGCTTTATTCGTAACAGATCTGCCTAAGACTGTGCTTAAAGAAAGGGTCCTGTGACTATAGGATGGTTTTAATGCCACCATCACAGAAGGAGCAGCGCCCAGTGGTATGAACCCCAGTCCTGTTGTTCTTTTCATATACTCTGACAAAGCACTTCTCATCTTTATTAGGAGGGATTTGGAGTGGAAGATGGGGAACTTGTTCAGTTTGTTATTCTGGGTTCTTGAAAGTAGAACTATGGCCCAGGTTTCAATGGGATCTGTCCAGCCATTAAATTAAAAAAAAAAAATTGTTTTTGTTGATTTACAGTGTGTTAAATTTCTGCAGTACAGCAAAGTAATTCAGTTATATATACACCTTCTTTTTCGTATTCTTTTCCATTATGTTTATCACAAGATATTGAGTATAGATCCCTGTGCTGTATAGAAGGACCTTGCTGCGTATCCATCCTAGATGTAACAGTTTGCATCTTCTAACCCCAAACTCCCCATCCTTCCCTCTTCCCAGCTCCCTCCAACCCACCCTGGCGACCACAAGTCTGCTTTATATGTCTGTGAGTCCGTTTCTGTTTTGTAGACAGATTCATGCCATATTGTATACTCCACATACAAGTGGTATCACATAGTATTTGTCTTTGTCCCTCTGACTTACTTTATTTAGTGTGAATATCTCTAGATCCATCCATGTTGCTGCACATGTCATTACTTCATCCCCCAGGGCCGAGTTTTGTATGAGAGTTTTACTGGAATATTTGTTGTTTAGTCGCTAAGCTGTGTCCGACTCTTCACGGACTGTAGTCCGTCAGGCTCCTCAGTCCATGAGATTTTCGAGGCAAGAATACTAGAGTGAGTCTAGTTCTCCAGGGAATCTTCCTGACACAGGGATCAAACCTGTGTCTCCTGCATTGGCAAGCAGGTTCTTTACCGCTGAGGCACCAGGAAAGCCTAAGCACAGGTTAAAAGGAGTGATATTATTCAAATATAACCATGACCATTTGCTGCTGTGTTGTCTTAGACCAGTTTTGCACTTTAGAGGCGGGGGTAAGTAGTTTTGAAGTTGAACAAATGGCCTACAAAGAGAAAACTTTTACTATTTGCTTCTTTATAGAAAAAATTACTACCTCCTGCTTTTAAATAAACAACACACTTTATTCATGTTCTACCAATTTTCCATGGACTGCAGCACATCAGACATACCCTGTCCTTCACCAACTCCCGGCACCTGCTCAAACTCATGTCCATTGCTTCGGTGATGCCATGCAACCAGCTCATCCTCTGTCTTCCCCTTCTCCTGCCTTCAGTCTTTCCCAGCATCAGAATCTTCCTATGAGTCAGGTCTCCATATCAGATGGCCAAAGTACTGGGGCTTCAGCTTCAGCATCAGTCCTTGCAATGAAGGTTCAGGGTAGATATCTTTTAGGATTGACTGGCTTTATCTCTTTGCAGTCCAAGGGACTCTCAAGAGTCTTCTCTAGTACTGCAATTTGAAAGCAGCAATTCTTCAGTGTTCAGCCTTCTTTACGGTCTCTCACATCTGTACATGGCTACTGGAAAACCATAGAGGTGTTTTGCACAGTGTCTCTCATTGAAGGTTCGTCATGCCAAGGCAGGGGTTTAGATTCTTAGAAAGAAAATACTGCGGAGATGATGCACCCATCTCATGGCATCGTGGCATGGCATTGCTGTGTCTTCTTGCTGTTGGTATTGACCTGGATCCCTTGGTGAAGTTGATGTCTGCCAGTTTTCATCACTCCAAGGACACTGCTTTCCCCTCTTCTATGCTTTATTTCTTAGAACCGAGTAACTAAGTACAAATCAAATCCCTTATAATTATACAGTGGAAATAAGAAATAGATTCCAGGGATTAGATCTGATAGACAGAGTGCCTGAAGAACTATGGACAGAGGTTGATGACATTGTACAGGATGCAGGGATCAAGATCATCCACCAGAAAAAGGAGTGCAAAAAGGCAAAATGGTTGCCTGAGGAGGCCTTACAAATAGCTGAGGTTCAAGAGAAGCGAAAGGTAAAGAAGAAAAGGAAAGATATACCCGTTTGAATGCAGAGTTCCAAAGAATAGCACAGAGAGATAAGAAAGCCTTCCTCCGTGATTGGTGCAAAGAAATAGAGGAAAACAATAGACTAGGGAAAACTAGAGGTCTCTTCAAGAAAATTATAGACACCAAGGGAACATTTCATGCAAAGATGGGCACAGTAAAGGACAGAAACGGTATGGACCTAACAGAAGCAGAAGATATTAAGAAGAGGTGGCAAGAATACACAGAAGAACTGTACAAAAAGATCTTCATGACCCAGATAATCACAATGGTGTGATCACTCACCTAGAGCCAGACATCCTGGATTGAGAAGTCAGTGGGCCTTAGGAAGCATCACTATGAACAGAGCTAGTGGAAGTGATGGAATTCCAGCTGAGCTACTTCAAGTCCTAAAAGATGATGCTGTTAAAGTGCTGTACTCAATATGCCAGCAATTTGGAAAGGTCAGCAGTGGTCACAGGACTGGAAAAGGTCAGTTTTCATTCCAATCTTAAAGAAAGGCAATGCCAAAGAATCTTCAAACTACTGCACAATTGCACTCAGCTCACACACTAGCAAAGTAATGCTCAAAATTCTCCAAGCCAGGCTTCAGAAATATGTGAACCGAGAACTTACAGATGTTCAAACTGGATTTAGAAAAGGCAGAGGAGCCAGAAATCAAATTGCCAACATCTGTTGGATTATCAAAAAAGCAAGAGAGTTCCAGAAAAACATCTACTTCTGTTTTATTGACTACATCAAAGCCTTTGACTGTGTTGATCACAACAGAGTGTGGAAAATTCTTCAAGAGATGCAAACACCAGACCACCTTACCTGCCTCCTGAGAAATCTGTATGCAGGTCAAGAAGCAACAGTTAGAACTGGACATGGAACAACAGATTGATTCCATATCAGGAAAGGAGTACATCAAGGTTGTATATTGTCACCCTGCTTATTTCACTTATATGCAGAGTATATCATGTGAAATGCTGGGCTAGATGAAGCACAAGCTGGAATCAAGATTGCTGAGAGAAATATCAATAACCTAAGATATGCAGATGACACCACCTTATGGCAGAAAGTAAAAAGGAACTGAAGAACCTCTTGATGAAAGTGAAAGAGGAGAGTGAAAATGTTGTGTTAAAACTCAACATTCAGAAAACTAATATCATGGCATCTGGTCCCATCACTTCATGCCAAATAGATGGGAAACAATGGAAACAGTGAGAGACTTTATTTTGGGGGACTCCAAAATCACTGCAGATGGTGACTGCAGTCATGAAAGTAAAAGACACTTGCTCCTTGGAAGAAAAGCTGTGACCAACCTAGACAGAGGCATTACTTTGCCAACAAAGTTCCATCTAGTCAAGGCTATGGTTTTTCCAGTAGTCATGTATGGATGTGAGAGTTGGACCATAAAGAAAGCTGAGCACTGAAGAATTGATGCTTTTGAACTGTGGTATTGGAGAAGACTCTTGAGAGTCCCCTGGACTGAAAGGAGATCCAATCAGTCCATCCTAAAGAAAATCAGTTCTGAATATTCATTGGAAGAACTGATGCTGAAGCTGAAGCTCCAATACTTTGGCCACATGATTGGAAGAACTGACTCATTGGAAAAGACCCTGATGCTTCAAAAGATTGAAAGCAGGAGGAGAAGGGGACGACAGAGGATGAGATGGTTGGATGGCATCACTGACTCGATGGACATGAGTTTGAGCAAGCTCCGGGAGTTAGTGAAAGACAGGGAAGCCTGGCATGCTGCAGTCTGTGGGGTCACAAAGAGTCAGACACGACTGAGCGACTGAACTGAACTGAACTAAGTTCAGGACACACTCAAGGGGAAGAGAATTAAGTAAGCTCCATCTCCTGGAAGGTGTAGTACCAAAGTTTTGTGACCATAAGAACAATTACTAATAAGTTATTTTGAAGGAGATACTTTGAGGGCATTTGAATATCCTGTTTCACCTTAAAGTGGTTGTTCTTGTTCAGTCATTAAATCGTGTCTGACTCTTTGCAACCTCATGGACTGCAGCATGACAGGCTCCCCTATCCTCTACTATCTCCTGGAATTTGCCCAAACTCATGTCCATTACATGCAGAGTACATCATGAGAAACGCTGGGCCAGAGGAAGCACAAGCTGGAATAAAGATTTCCGAGAGAAACATCAATAACCTCAGATATGCAGATGACACCACCCTTATGGCAGAAAGTGAAGAAGAACTAAAGAGCCTCTTGATGAAAGTGAAAGAGGAGAGTGAGAAAGTTGGCTTAAAGCTCAACATTCAGAAAACTAAGATCATGGCATCCGGTCCCAACACTTCATGGCAAATAGATGGGGAAACAGTGGAAACAGTGGCTGACTTTATTTTTCTGGGCTCCAAAATCACTGCAGATGGTGATTGCAGCCATGAAATTAAAAGACGCTTGCTCCTTAGAAGGAAAGTTATGACCAACCTAGACAGCATATTAAAAAGCAGAGACATTATTTTGCCAACAAAGATCCATCTAGTCAAGGCTGTAGTTTTTCCAGTGGTCATGTATGGATGTGAGAGTTGAACTATAAAGAAAGCTGAGTGCCGAAGAATTGATGCTTTTGATTTGTGGTGTTGGAGAAGACTCTTGAGAGTCCCCTGGACTGCAAGGAGATCCAACCAGTCCATCCTAAAGGAGATCAGTCCTGGGTGTTCGTTGGTAGGACTGATGTTGAAGCTGATACTCCAATACTTTGGCCACCTGATGGGAAGAGCTGACTCATTGGAAAAGACCCTGATGCTGGGAAAGATTGAGGTCAGGAGGAGAAGGGGACGACAGAGGATGAGATGCTTGGATGGCATCACCGACTCAATGGACATGGGTTTAGGTGGACTCCGGGAGTTGGTGATGGACGGGGAGGCCACACAACAGGTGTGGCCTGTTGTGGTTCATGGGGTCGCAAAGAGTGGGACATGACTGAGCGACTGAACTGAACTGAACATGTCCCTTAAGTCAGTGATGCCATCCAACCATCTCATCCTCTGTCATCCCCTTCTTCTTAAAGTATGGCCCAGTAATTAGAGCTCCATCAGTATGTCTTGCCCACAGCAATTAAGATTGTGGGATTCTGAGGGTGAGTTTCTGTTTCACTCACTCCTTCTATATTTAGTATTTGGGATTCTTCTGTGAAGAGAAGCTGTCTCTTTTTGCCCATGTATTCACTTATTTCCATCCCTTTTTTATATCAATATAGTCATTTGATATTTGTCAGATTCTTTGGGGTATAAACCACCACTCTCATTATATATTTTGTTGCTGAACTTGTCCAAGCTTTGGCTTTTGGAAACCTTATCTCCTTCTCTCTGTCTCTCTCTCTCTTAATTGTGCGCTCATTAGTTCCTCTGTTGTTTTGACGTATCTTGGTCTCTTTCTTTTTACTTGGCTGAGAACTTCCTTTACTTCTCTTTGCAGTCCATTTTGTAGACTGTCCTGTGTTCTGGAAACACACACCACTTCAGGGTCCCACCTCGGAAAGGAGGAGACAGGTGTGCAGGTCCTGGGCAAGCCCCTCTTCTGTGGCCACTGTCTGCCTCATGCTGGGTCTGCAGGCAGGGAGCTGAGGGTCAGCGTGAGGAGCCAAGTGCAAGGGTGAAGATGCAGCTACAGAGCATTTCCCGTGAGCTCCAGTGAACACGAAAGTGAAAGTCACTCAGTCATGCCCGACTCATTGTGGATTCTCCAGGCCAGAATACTGGAGTGGGTAGCCTTTCCCTTCTCCAGGGGATCTTCCCAACCCAGGGATCTAACCCAGGCCTCCCACATTGCAGGTGGTTTCTCTACCAGCTGAGCCACAAGGGAAGCCCTAGAATACTGGAGTGGGTAGCCTGTCCCTTCTCCAGCGGATCGAGCTTAAAGGGAGCTCTTCAAAATGGAAGCCCAGTTAACACCAAGACCCGGCAGAGAAACTTACACTGTATTGCGGGTCAGACTTTAAAACTGGCCCACAGTTAGTCATTTCCTTTTCCGTGAAAAAGAGAATTGAACTTAGGATCTGTGACTTATTTCCTCCCCCTTCCACTGTGATTTAGGAATGCCTTTTTGCGGACATATGTTTTCTTTCTTTTCCCTCCTGAGTCTCAGAGCTCCATCTCCTGCAACTTAGGACTCCTGTTCTCTGAGGAACCCTGCGCAGTCTGCTTAGCTCAGTGCAGGTACCAGATGGCAGCATCTTATGTGGGTCCCTCACCAAACTCACATCTCTGTGGGCAGGTCAGAGCATTAAAGTTCACAGATAACACTGTACGTTGCGTGCTCTGTCATGTCGGACTCTTTGTGACTCCATGGACTGTAGCCCGCCAGGTTCCTCTGTCCATAGGATTCTCCAGGCAAGAATACTGGAGTGGGTTGCCATTTCTTACTCCTGGGGCTCTTGCGAACCCAGGGGTTGAACCGTCGTCTCTGGTGTCTCCTGCACTGCAGGTGGATTCTTTACCACTGAGCCACCTGAGAAGCCCTGCATATTACAGACTCACAAACAGACTTTTCAACAACAACAACCCATGTATTTATCTCCGCAACTGGATATCATAAAATCTCCTGCCAAATAGGGAGTGGTTAAGAGGATTGAAGGGGCTTCCAGGGTAGCTCAGCAGTAAAGAATCCACTTGTAATGCAGGAGCCACAAGGGGATTCGTTTCGATCCCTCCGTCAGGAAGATTCCCTGGAGAAGGGCATGACAACCCACTCCAGTATTCTTGGCTGGAGAACTGCATGGACAGTGGAACCTGGCACGCTACAGCCCATGGGGTCCCAGTGTGTCAGACACGACTGAAGCGACTTAGCACACGCGCGCGCTCTCACACACACACACACACACGAGGCTCAAATGAGATGATGATCAAAATCTGGTTATGAAATTGTCAAGCTCTCAGCATATAATCCAGCAAGTGATTGTGCATAATGCCTAATTCATTTCATAGATCGTTAGAGCGTCACGTGTTACATGAGCTCCTGAGGGTGGCCTGTGATAGCGCCTCGTGCCGTTCATTCCTTCATTCTACAAGTATTCAGTGCCTGCCTTTTACTGAGAGTAACTCAGATTCTGGGAAAACCAGTCTCTGCTCTCCTGGGTTTTACCTTCTTGTGTGTCTGGTGTTTCAGATGCAATCAAATGCACACGTGTACGTTATGCACTGATCATGCACGCTGTGCAGTCAAAGGTGGGCAAAAGAGGCAGATGGGGAGAAGCGTGGTTTTGGAAGAAGAATCGAGTGATCTGTTCTGAACCTATTAGGTACTTTTTTTCTTTTCTCTTTTTCTGTTTTGTCTTTTTTAAACTGAAGTGTAGTTGATTGACAAGGTTGTGTTCGTTGCAATTGTCCTCACAGTGGTTCTTTTTCAAATTCTTTTCCCTTTTAAGTTTTCATAAAATGTTGAATATAGTTCCCTGTGCTTTACCATAGAGCATATAAATGAAACTCATTAAAAAAGATGCATGCACCTCAGTGTTCATAGCAGCTGTGTTTACAATAGCCGAGTCATGGAAGCAACCTAAAGTCCATCAACAGATGACTGCATAAAGAAGATGTCACACACACACACACACACACACACACACACAGTGGATATTACTAAGCCATAAAAAAAGAATGAAATAATGCCATTTGCAGCAACATAAATGGACCTAGAGATTACCATGCTTAAGTGAAGTAAGCCAGACAGAGACAAATATCATATGATACTGCTTTTATGAGGTGCTTTTTAGACATTCAAAAGAAGTAGTCCAATCCTTCTTTTCCATAATAGGTTTACTGAATACTGCGGTTTTCAAGGGTAATCAGAAAAGGATTTGCTTTTCTTCATTAACAGATAGATGGGACTCTGAATTATGTTCACTCTTTTAGGCAAATGAATTCTCAGATTTTTTTTTTACTCTTAACATTTCAAATTCAGGAAAGGGAGGAATTAAATATACAATGAGCTGAACTCTTTTTTTAACTTGTAGAATAATTATAGTTTAGTCATCAAGTAATTTTATTAACAGCTTAGGATCTTTAATTAGGTTTAATGCTCATGATGAATGTGTGGCCAGTTTACTTAAAGGATTACACATGCGATAACCATAAATGCTTAAGTGATTGGTTATATCCAGAAAGAATGAGACTTTGGTCTCTAATGGTTCCAGAAATTTGTCATCCTTTGATGAGCTCTGCAGGTCTTGCCCTTCTTGACAGGGGCAAGAGGCACCTTTGGAATTTGGGGCCAGTAGTTTTCTCTGATTATGTAGAATTAAACTGTATTGTGAAGATGTCCTCGACTCTGCCCACTGACGGCCAGATGCTCCCTCCCTGTCCTCCAGCCCCAAAGGCCCCACATAATCCCAAACACCCTCCTGCTTGGGTGTCAAGAGCCATTTGCCTTTAGTTGAAAAACCAAGATGCAAACATTTCTATAAGAGCTTTCTTTGCTTTTCCTTATTCTAATATTTAAATTACATGACAGAACTGTTACCCACTTTCATCACTGAATTTCAAAATCTAATTTTAGTCTTTGTACAGATTAACATTTTTGAAAGTCTCTAATTTTTGTGTATCATTCACTGGCATCCACCATGGTGAACTAAGCTACAATATATAAAGCAGAATATACAAACTGATTATAAGTTTATAATATATACCCTGCATACATAAAGCAGAGAGCTGATGCCATGTAGACTACCTGGAGGACACAGAAGCAGCGTCGGTTTCTGCAGTTTGTCAAGAGGATCACCTTGACCCTTCCTTCCTTCGCTTATCGTCCAGTCTTATGAAAAAAGTTGCAAAGTGTTTTCCATGTTGGCTTTTCGTGTTAATATTTGGTGTACACTCAACAAGCACAACGATTACTCAATCGTCTGCTATCACTGTGGGGATCTTTAGTAGACTCTTAGAAAAAGAAATAAATAGAATTTGGTGGTGCTGAAGTTGATTATAAGTTTCATTTTCCTTTTTCATGTTCTGAAGTCTGAGTTTATTTCACTTGGTTCCTGGTACAAGGTTTTGCTTAGGAAGCTGTTGGACACATGTACTTATGATATATAATCACCGCTGCAGAGTGAGGCCAGGTTTTACTATCCCTGCATCCCCTCAGCCACCCAGTAGGCCCAGTGTGTACTGAGGAAGTGTGAAAGTGAAAGTTGCTCAGTCGTGTCCGACTCTTTGTGACCCCATGGACTATACAGTCCATGGAATTCTCCAGGCCAGAATACTGGAGTAGATAGCCTTTCCCTTCTCCAGTTGATCTTCCCAACCTTGGGATAGAACCCAGGTCTCCCATGTTGCAGGCAGATTCTTTACCAGCTGAGCCACAAGGGAAGCCCAAGAATACTGGAGTGGGTAGCCTATATCCCTTCTCCAGTGGATCTTCCTGGCCCACGAATCGAACCAGGGTCTCCTGCATTGTGGGCGGATTCTTTACCAACTGAGCTACTAGGGAAGCCCTGTGTATTGAGTAAAGTCATTGGAATTAAGACAGGAAAAAAAAAATACAGATAATCCTTACAAGTAAATTTTTGTGTTTTTTACTGTACAAGTAGAGATAATTTTGAAAAAAAAAATCCTACAGCTTTGTCTGGGAAAATTACAAATTACTGGGGAAATCTTTGCAACAAATATTTCAAGTGTTAACACTCACAATGTATAAAGGTTATATTGGATCCAAATGAGATTGTGTATGTATGCCTACTCTGCACAGCAGGAGGGCATATAAGGAGTTATAAGCCTTATTAACACAAACATAGGGGTTTCCGAGGTGGCTCAGTGGTAAAGAATCTGCCTGCAATGCAGGAGACCCAGGTCCAATCCCTGGGTCAGGAAGATCCTTTGGAGAAGGAAATGGCAACCCACTCCAGTATTCTTGCCTGGGAAATCCCATGGACAGGGGAGCCTGGTCGAGTACAGTCCATGGGGTTGCAAACAGTCAGACATGACTAAACAACTAAAAAAAAAAAAACAAAACCAAATAAAACATAAGCCTATACACTGATTTCTTTTCCTTTGTAAAAGCAAAACATACAGGCTGCCTATAAATTCAGTTTTTCACTTAGTTTATTTGAAAGTAAAAATGAAAAACAATTTGTCATAGGATGTGTCTGTTACAAATTAATATTACCTAAAAGAAAACAAAAGGAAACATTTCCATCAAGGCAATAAAACAAAATTATTCTAAGGAGAGGATGCAATTAATTGTATCCATATGATTCATTCATTTTTCTAAGAAGCAATATCTTCCAAAGCAATAGAGCCTGGCTCACGGAGATGATGTGTATGAGCATTTATGGCTGATTTTTTAATAAGATAATGAGAGAACCATCAGATCTTCTCATAAGAGATGTTGAAATCGTATCACAGTGCATGGCACATTGTAATGAGTCAGTATATGTTTGACAAGTGACTCAATGAGTTCATGATTGATGAGTATAATATAAAAACAAGTATGTCCAAAGTCTGAACAAGTTAAACTTCAGCACAGATTTCTCAGGTTCTCTGAATGAAACTGTTCTTGGTAGAAATGCTTCTATAATGGAAACTTTAGTCCCTATGGGCTTCCCTGATAGCTCAGTTGGTAAAGAATCCACCTGCAATGCAGGAGACCCCGGTTCCATTCCTGGGTCAGGAAGATCCCACTCCAGTGTTCTTGGGCTTCCCTTGTGGCTCAGCTGATAAAGAATTTGCCTGCAATGCAGGAGACCTGGGTTCGATCCCTGGGTTGGGAAGATCCCCTAGAGAAGGGAAGGGCTACCCCCTCCAGTATTCTGGCCTGGAGAATACCATGGACTGTATAATCCATGGGGCCGCAAAGAGCTGAGTGACTTTCACTTTCACTTTTAGTTCCTACCGGGGTCTCAGGAGCTACCATCTAATTGGACAAGAGGCTGGGGGCATGGTTTTCAGGTCACATTTTCTTTGTGAGGACACATTTGTCCAGATCGCTGGTTTATTTGGGGTGGGTGCATGCAGTGTAGAGTGAACTCTGCAAGGCTCCCTTTGAGTTGCAGTTGTCAAAGGGGAATTTAGAATGTCATACATTTTAGCATCATTAACTGTGCTGAGTAGGCAGCCAGAATTTCAGTTATTCCATGATTCTTGTAAGAAAAAAATCTTTAGGAACTGAGGCCAATGCTATAGGAACTTTGCAAACCTTTACTTGTCTCAAGTTTAATTTTTGCTTTTTGTTGTTGCTGTTCAGTCGCTAAGGCACGTCTGACTCTTTGCGACTCCATGGACTGCAGCATACCAGGCTTCCCTGTCCTTCACCATCTCCTGAAGTTTTCTGAAATTCATGTCCCTTGAGTCGGTGATGCCATCCAACCATCTCATCCTCTGTTGTCCCCTTCTCCTCCCGCCTTCAGTCTTTCCCAGCATCAGGGTCTTTTCCAGTGAGTCAGCTCTTCATGTCAGGTGGCCAAGTTGGAGCTTCAGCTTCAGCATCCATCCTTTCAATGAATGTTCAGTGTTGATTTCCTTTAGGATTGATTGGTTGGATCTCCTTGCAGTCCAAAGGACTCTCAAGAGTCTTCTTCAGCAGCACATTGTTTGCTTTTAGGAACAAGTTCACCGTATGTATCCTTGCCATATTAACCCCAATATCTGCCTCCCTCAATATCCATGGAAGCAGGTGGACCATCCCAGCTAGGACAGAAGCACTGTTGATGAACTGACCTCTGCGGGACGAGGGAGGTACAGATCCCTGTAAAGCACAAATCTCATCCACACACAGGCTTTCCCTGACTCTCCGCCACAAACCTTTGCCCCAGAGCACTAATAAACCCTGATGTGGACAGAGAGGAATTTCACCTTTTCTCCCTTTCTGCACTCAGCTGCAGATCATTGGCTGATGGCCAGTGAGATCTTTGAAGATGGCAGGAAGCTGGAGGGAGGAAGACAAAGGTTCCAGTACCTCCCAGAGTGGGTGACAGGCCACGGCCTGACTGACCCCTGTTGAGTGTGCATGTGGCCCAGGGTCACGGATGACACATTGACACACACACACGGCAAGTGTACTTGATGCTTTGTTAACCAGGCTGAATCGACACGATGTGCCAGGAAAGCAAACTTTTTTTGGTATGCAGATTTCACTTGACATTGACCAGTTGATCCTGTGAGTCGCATATGTATTGCTTTTCCTGTCTTTTGAACCCTGAGGTGTAACTACTGAATAATTCTTGGAAGCCCCAATGTCAAGGTGCAAATTAGTGTATTTCTATCTGACCTCAGATCCAAACCCTTTGAAGCTGGCGATTTGATGAGAGCACATTGACAGTTACAAAACCCGTTCTCTGCGTGTCTGTTGCTGTTCCTCCTTATTTTCATGCCTCGGATCTCAACACACTTCCTCCTGAACTCCTTTCTCTCCTGCCCCTCCAACCACACAGACACACCTGCCCCCTCTGTACCTAACTTGCTAGTACTGATACAATACACTTGTCCTTTGAAAATGTGTGTTTCTGATATCACACTTTTGTGTCCAGCTGCTTTTGGGGAAATTATATCATGACTCGGGTTCAATCCCTGGGTGAGGAAGATCCCCTGGAGAAGGAATGGCAACCCACTCCAGTATCCTTGCCTGGGAAATCCCATGGACAGAGGAGCCTGGCTGGCTACAGTCCACAGGATCACAAAGAGTTGGACACAACTGAGCAGCTAAGCAACAACAGCATCATCTGCTGAAGATCTGGGGCCAGATGGGAGGAGAGAGGGTTGTTTGGGAACACAGAGCAAGAACTGCATTCAGTCCCTCCAGTGTACATGCCAGGTGTGTCCTTATTTCCTTGGACACACTTGCAGCACAGGAATTTTACAGTGACGTGTTATTGCTCATGAACTTGAACATGAACTTGATTCTGCTTTCATTTATTGAGTCTTTCTCTGAACTGTTAATACAAAGTGGGACCTCATCCACATAAGAACAAGGTCCTTAACTCGGTGACTTGAATCCCAGTATTAGATCCTGAGTCCCAGCAGCCCATCCAAATAGTCCTTGAATTAGTAGAGTAGGAGGATGTTCCCGCAAAGTCAAAATGATGGAGGTCATAACTCACCAAGTTAACCTGTCTCTTCTGGTGTACTGAAAGTTATCTTCACTGTTCAGGTCACTAACAAGTGGCTGCAGGAATAGTTAACAAGAATAACAAGCTCTAGAACCCACTTTGTAGGATTTATGGGTTTCTAGGGGCTGGAACATGTTGGGAAATTGGATTCTATTTTAGGGTAAGAGAGTGACATGATATGATTTGCATTTCCATGGAGAAAAGAAGAGTATCCCTCTCTCTCTTTCTTCTCCTTCTTTCCTTCCTTCCTTCTTTCTTTCCTTCCTTCCTTCTTCCCTCCTTCTTTTCTTCCCTTCCTCCCTCCATCCTCCAAGCAGTAGACAAACTCGGCACTACACAAAGCACCTGCA
Source organism: Bos javanicus (assembly GCF_032452875.1). Lineage (NCBI taxonomy): Eukaryota > Metazoa > Chordata > Mammalia > Artiodactyla > Bovidae > Bos > Bos javanicus. The sequence continues at coordinate 150,641,532 of NC_083868.1, read as the reverse complement.
CACTAAGAGTTCATGCAGTAGACATTCCCTGTGTGTGCATCACGTGAGGACACTTCTCCAGACTCTAAAAACATCACTGAAGAAAACACTCTGCCCTCAAGGAGCCTCTATGCCACCCGTGCCCCCAACCCCAGTGCTGAGGAATCTTCCCCTCTTTTTTCCCCAATGTTTTGTCCTTCTGTTAAAGTGATAACAGTCTGTCTAGAATAATAGACTTTGGGGAGAATTCACCTTTATATCCAGAGAAGGAAATGGCACCCCACTCCAGTACTCTTGCCTGGAAAATCCCATGGATGGAGGAGCCTGGTAGGCTGCAGTCCATGGGGTCGCTAAGAGTTGGACAAGACTGAGCAACTTCCCTTTCACTTTTCACTTTCATGCATTGGAGAAGGAAATGGCAACCCACTCCAGTGTTCTTGCCTGGAGAATCCCAGGGACGGGAGAGCCTGGTAGGCTGCCGTCTATGGGGTCGCACAGAGTCGGACACGACTGAAGCGGCTTAGCAGCAGCAGCAGCAGCATCTTTATATCATTGCCACCAGTGTGCACACTCTGGTTACTTTGCACATGGTCGGGGTCAAGTGCTTGTCATTCGAATCAGATACCTTTGCGAATCGGTTTTAAAATGAGACACCTACATATCATCCCTAGCAGGGATATTAAAGAGAGAGGATATTCCAAGTAAAAGAGACAGATTTAAAAATGAAAACCCTCTGGTCATTTAAAAAAAGAGAAAGATGTTTTTAGCATTAATTGGAGCTAGTGGTAAAGGATCTGCCTGCCAATTTAGGAGATGCAAGAGATGAAGGTATAATCCCTAGGTGAAGAAAATCCCCTGGAGGAGGGCATGGCAACCCACTCTAGTATTCTTGCCTGGAGAATCCCATGGGCAGAGGAGCCTGGTGGGCTACAGTGCGTGGGGTTGCAAAGAGTCAGACACGACTGAGAATCTGAGCACACAGCAAATAGCCTTAACTGGAGAGTGGCACGTGCCCATCCAGAGATGCATGGAGTGAACCAGAATGGACGTGTGGGGTATGAGCAGGGAGTCTGTGCCTGGGCCTTGCAGCCTCTCGGCCCCGGACCAGTTTCTCAAGAGGGCTCAGACCCAGGGCACAGCCAGCTAAGCAGTGCGCAGGTGGTCTGTAGCCTCTGAACGTTTCCTGCTGGTCTGGGGTCCCGCATGGACCCCCTCTTATTTTGCCAAAAGACAGATGGCTTTCAAGAAGGCTCAGCTGGAGTAAGAGGGGTGTAGGTAGTTTGTGTCTAGCAGGGGTTGGAGGAGTGGGCAGGCAACCTGCTTCTTTAGTAAATTCTGTCCAGTCTTAGGGAGTCTGGGGGCCAGCAATCAGCTGAGCAGTTGGTGTACAAATGGTGCCTGTCCACCTGACTCTTCGTGTTTTAAGTTCTTATGTTTCAAAGTGAACACATCACTTAGTGCTGTCTTGGGAGACTTCAGATTGCCTTTTATTTATTTTTTCTTAATGAGAACCCTCTGTTGTCAGCCTAAAGAGATGGCCAACAAACTTGGTTTTTTTTGTGGCACTTAGCCACTAAAAATATGTGCTTCATAGAACATCTTATCACCCTTAGACTGTGGGTTACTTAAGAGAAGACAGGCCACGTCCTACTCGTTTACATCCCTGAGCAGTAGTTCTCAATCTTGGGGTCTCAGGACCCCAACATCCCTAAAAATGCCTGAGGTCACTAAAAGTAGTGCTGAATATGGGTTATATCTGTTGATGTTTCCTGAATGAGAAATAAAAGTTGAGACATTCTTGGAACATTGATTTATGAATTCATTTAAAAATAATAATAAACCCCTTATAGGACCTTCCCAGGTGGCCCTAGTAATAAAGAATCCACCTGCCAATGCAGGAGACACAAGAGATGTGGGTTCGATCTCTGGGTTGGGAAGATCACTTAGAGGAGGGCATGGTAACCCACTCCAGTATTCTTGCCTTGGACAGAGTAGCCTGGTGGGTTACAGTCCATGGGGTCGCAAAAGAGTCAGACACCACTGAGCACAACACTGGTACTTAAAAATACTCTGAGTGTTGCTGTTGGTGGCTGGAGTGGAGTCACAGCTGGCAGCTGGGTTCTCGTATCTGCCTCTGCAGTCAGCCCGTTCTGCTCTCACACGTCCTGTGGCCTCTGGAAAACCTTACCGTACACGTTTCAGAAGATGAGTGGATAAGATGCAAATAACGTCCTTGTGTGTCATGGAAACTGAAGGGTCTTGGAACCCCAGGGGGTTCTTGGAACACACTTTGAGAACCACTGGCCTACAGTTCTTATTCTGGTACCTGACGTGGCACTAGGCAGTGAATTAAACAGACACACTTTCTTGGGATTCCCTGGAGGTCCAGTGGTTAGGATTCCATATTTTTACTGGCTGGAGCCCTGGGATTCAATCACTGGGTGGACAACACAGATCTTGGAATCCCCTTCCGCACCTACAGGTGAACGCATTCTCTGTCCTCTTAGGAGTTGAATTGTGTCCCTGTAAATTCATCTGTTGGAGTCCCAACCCCCAGAACATCAGTCTCTGATCCTACTGGGATCAGGTCTTTACAAAGGTCATCAAGTTAAGATGAGGACATCAGTTTGCTGACAAAGGTCCATAGAGTCAAAACTATGGTTTTTCTGGTAGTCATGTAAGCCCGTGAGAGTTGGACCATAAAGAAGGCTTAGTGCCAAAGAATTGGTATTTTCAAATGGTGCTGGAGAAGACTCTTGAGAGTCCATTGGACTGCAAGGAGATCAAACCAGTCAGTTCTAAAGAAAATCAGTCTTGAACATTCATTGGAAGGACTGATGCTGAAGTTGAAGCTCCAATACTTTGGCCACCTGATGGGAAGAGTCGACTCACTGGAAAAGACCCTGATGCTGAGAAAGATTGAAAGCGGGAGGAGAAGAGGGCAGCAGAGGATGCTATGGTTAGATAGTATCACCGACTCAATAGACAGGAATTTGAGCAAACTCTGGGAGATGGTGAGGGACAGGGAAGCCTGGTGTGCTGCAGTCCATGGGGTTGTAGAGTTGGACACGACTTAATAGCAACTGAGCAACAACATAAGGTGGAGCCTGAATCCCAAATGGCTGTGTTCTTTAAACAAGGGAACTCGGATGTAGACACAGACATGCATAGAGGGAAGACCTTCCTAGGGCCCTGGAAGATGACAGCTGTCTACAAGCCACGGAGAGGGGGCCTGGGGCAGCTCATGGTCCTCAGGAGGAACCAGCTATGCCCGTGCTTTGATTTTGGATTTCTGGCCTCTGGAACTATGAAAGAAGGAGCCTCTACTGGTTAAGCCCCCTGATCTGCGGTACTTGCTTTCTCAGCCCTAGGAAACCAATGGTGGTGGTTTAGTCACCTCAGTCGTGTCCGACTCTTGCAACCCAAGGGACTGTAGCCTGCCAGGCTCCTCCATCCATGGGAGTCTCTAGGCAAGCATACTGGAGTGGATTGCCATTTCCTTCTCCAGGGGATCTTCCCGACCCAGGAATCGAACCCAGGTCTCCCACGTTGCAGGCAGATTCTTTACCGACTGAGCTATGAGGAAACCAATACGCAGACTCTACACTGAATGTTGACACTGAATTCAGAGGTAGCCACAAGGCCCATGTTGACAATGTATAGACAGTTCAGCAGCAGAAGAGGACCCACGCTTTATGAACAAGGAAGTGCATTCTCCCAGCTAGAGCTCGGAGAATTAGGGTCCTCCACCCCCAAGCACAATACCCACTGCTTCTGAATGCCTCCTCCTTGAGGCCAAGCTTATCGTTGTGTTTAAAGAGGAAATGGCTGGTCATCTGCATCCTTGCTCCAGCCCTGAAACTTTCAGTCCTGCCTGAGGCAGGCAGCATGATGTTCTGGCCTGTCATCTGCCAGAGCTTCCAGAACCTGCGAGCCCCACACCGGCTGATTTGGGGGTGGGGATCACTTGGGTGCTGTGTTTCCTCTTGATTTCAGAGGTAGGTCTCCCCAAGGCTGCCCCTTAGAGCAGAGCCTCAGTGGCGTGTTCCCTGTGTGTGCAAAAGCCTTTCAACAGTGGTCATGCCCATCGACAGGCTCTCTGAATGAGAAGCACGTCTTCTGAATCCCTACAGTTTTCTGTGCACGATGACGAATAGGAGTTCCCATTGTCCTGGGGACAAAGGGTGGCTGTAACATCTTGTGAGGCGTGGCTTTTGGTGTCAGCTTGGTGTGTGTAATACATTCATGTAGGTCATGCTGAGCTTTGAAAGTGATCAAACTAAGCAGATAGAAAGTATTTTCCTTGCAGAGCCCTTCAGAGGTGGAAAATGTTGGTGTGTCTTGGGAAAGAAGACACTCCCTGGGCTTTGAGCCAAGACGTCTAGAGAGGTCCCCATCTCACTCCCAGTACCACCCAGGTCTGACCACGGCCCCCAGCCTCACGTGGCCCACCTCCTCACCCGGGGCTGGTACTTCCCGTCCCTCCTCTCCTGAGATAACACTTCCTCCCTGGCTGCTGCTGATCGCTGTGCCCCACCCTTAAACCCCGGTGCCCACCTCTGGCTTTGTTCTGCTATTGCCTCAGCCTCCTTTAAGTTCTTGGGCTGCCCAGGTGGCTTAGTGGTAAGGAATCTTCCTGCCAGTGCAGGAGACGGGGCTTAAATCTCTGGGTTTGGGAAGATCCCCTGGAGAAAAACAGGAATGGTAATCCACTCCAGTATTCTTGCTTGGAAAATCCCACTGACAGAGGGGTCTGGTGGGCTGTGGTCCATAGGGTGGCAAAGAGTCGCACATGACTTAGAAACTAAGCAACAACCTTGAACTTTGCTGAGGCCTAGCCTCCTCCATGCAGACCTTCCTGACCACTCTTAATTAAACACAGCAGTCTGCCCTCTCCTCCTAACCCAGCCCCACCTCTTCTTTCTTTGGGAGAACTTACCGCTTTCTCACCCAGTTCTCAGCACAAAGTGCCTGCCTTCCCCCGTGTGAATCTTGTTAAGTCAGGATCTGAGTCAGTCGCTCTGGGCTGGGGCCCGAGGTTCTGTGCATCTGACAAAGTCCCAGGGGATGCTGCGGCTGCTGCGGGTCCAAGGCTCAGACTTTGAAAAGCAGGTTCTAATTCACAGGTCTTTACAGACTTCAGTCTTAGTTTTGAAATTACTTTTTAGAGTGTCCCTCTGCTTACACATAGTGGTCAGTGCAAGTCTACCAGACTGGGAGACAGGAAGGCAAGTCATCTTTTGTACTATGTCAGTTCCCCTTATGGGCTTCCCAGATGGCTTAGTGGTAAAGAATCTGCCTGCCAATGCAGGAGATACGGGTTCGATCCCTGGGTTGTGAAGATCCCCTGGAGGAGGAAATGGCATCCCACTTCAGTTTCTTGTCTGGAGAATCCCATGGACAGAGGAGCCTGGCGGGCTACAGTCCACAGAGTCACAAAGAATCAGGACACAACTTAGCGACTAAATAGCAACAACAAGTTGCCTTTTTAGATAGACTTGGCTCAATGCGACCCCACCCCCGCAAGGCTCCTTATGCAAATTAAATGGGTGGGTGGCTTAGGGAACTCCACCCTCTTGGAAAGGAGTTATCTCTACACAGACCTCTCTTTGTGCCCGTATGGTATGCACAACAGGGCACACAATTCTTAGCCCTGGAAACTTCCTTTCTTTCCTGGAAAATGTGGGAAGACATAGACATCCCTGACTCTGCTTCTTCCATGGGGATTCAGCGTAATAAGAGTCCCAAGTAAGGAGGCAATCTAAAAAGCAACACTGAGATCCTTGGATAGACATTCTGAAGATTTTTAGGCCACTAAACTGTTCTGCAGGATAGAGTGATTTTGGTAAGAATGGCTCTACAGATTTTTAAAGAGACGGGTTTAAAGAAGGGCTCAAGAGAGCCTCGTTGGGTATGATCGAGTATGCATGGTTTGAAATCATTGGACAAGTTCACAATAAATAATTCAAACGCGTTAGGTATTGAGATCAACACTCTCAGAGTCGTAAAAATCAAGTTTTGCTGGCAACTGGCTTGTTGGTGCATGAACAGTGTTCCATTGACGGGTCCTCCCTGTTGCCGTGAGCTAGATCACCGGCGGCGAATGAGCTCAGCGTGGAGCAGGAACAAAGGTCATGATACCCTGGCTCCTTGGTCTCCTTCCTGTGCAGATTTATGTGCTGGAAAATCTGGTGCAAAGCACAGGCTTGGCCTCTCGGCCCTGGGGATGGCAGGAGGCGTCATCACTCCCAGGGCCTAAGCGAGAGCTTGGCCGTGACGGGCCTTCACCGTGGGGGGCCCTTGGCTGTTTCCACAATGGGAGCTGGCGCCTATGAAAAAGAAAATGAGTTTGTGTTTATGTCTGCTCTATCCGTTGTGCTGTGCGGCCCTTGACAATAGTTAATTGGGAATGAGCATGGAAAGGAAAGGGAGGAATTCCTTGGAACACCTCGGGAAAAGTGGGGCTTCCTACCTAGGCCCCCTGTCTGCAAGCCCCCTGCCCTACCCCGCCTCGTGAGAGCCTCAGTCTCTGTAAGACTTTCTGTTAGCAGAGCCGTATTTTACCATTACCCGTGTGTGATGTATTTTATGGAGAACGCCAGAGTTCCCGTCCAGGAGCTTAGGTCCTAACTGCGCTTGAAGACTTGAAATGAGCTCTCAGAGTCTGGACTACTTTCCCACGAGCACAGAAGAAGTTATCCCATTGTTGTTTGGTCATTCAGTCGTGTCTGACTCTTTGCAACCCCATGGACTGCAGCACGCCAGGCTTCCCTGTCCTTCACTAGCTCCCAGAATTTGCTCAGATTCATGTCCCCTGAGTCAGTGATGCTATCTAACTGTCTCATCCTTTGTTGTCCCCTTCTCCTCCTGCCTTCAGTCTTTCCCAACATCAAGGTCTTCTCCAGTGAGTCGGCTCTGCACATCAGGTGGCCTGTGTGTTGGAGCTTCAGCATCAGTTCTTCCAATGAACAGTCAGAGGACTTGGCAAATTAAAACCCAGGGCAGCCTGGGAAGCGCCCACAGTTCTCTTTGAACTTGAACTTGCAGGAGCGTCTGGCAGCTCCCCAGAGGATGGATTTCCCCCCACCCCCACCCCCAGGCATATATCTGCTCAAAGATGGAGAAATTGGGGCCTGTAGTTGGGCCCTGGCAGGAAGAGAACGTCAGTAGTTAAATACAATAGATTTCATTTTAGAGTGTAGAGGGACCTCAGGAAACATCAGGACACCAGATCCTAGTTGAACAGATGAGGAGGCCGTGGCCCCAGGGCACGCGGCTGCTTCTCACACTAGTCACTCTGTGTTCCTGCCGCTCCTTTTAAATTCCCATGTGTCCATCCGGACACTTGCAGAGTGCATCTGGAGTGATGCAACCATTGGGGGAATGGCATCCCTTATAAAGATTAAGGGTGTTACGTGCCCCCCTTTAATGGGAAATTTGGGGTTGGAATTTTGCAGGGGTGGGGTAGGTACCTGATGGAAAGGTGCTGAAGCGCTGACAGGTGTGTGTGTATGTGTGTGTGTGTGTGTGTGTGCGTGTGTGTGTGTGCGTGTGTGTAGGCCAGGACATCTGCGGCCCCTCACGCTTGCCAGCATTTCCCGTTGTGCCAGAATTTTCTCATGAATAAAATTCTTGGAATTTTCTCGAAAACAATGAATCCATGTGTCAGAGATTCATGGATGAGACACATTCCAGATGTGCGGCGTGCTGTGTTTTTAGCGTCTGGGTGTGTGTTTGGAAAAAGCCAAGCCTAGAGCTGCCTGTTTTCATGGAGCTTCTGGGGAGGAGAGGATGAGATGCCTCCTTTGGGACTCAGAGAAGGGCTGCTCCAACGGAGGAGAGCTGCAGACAGCTCTGTCACCCCTGTGGGCATGGGGTGCCCTTCTCAGGGGCCACTGTGCCTCTTAGAACCCTAATTGCTTGCAGCCTCACGTGTGTGAGAGCGGCTTCAGAAACCAGAAGGGTAGAAGAGTCCCGTGAGCCTCTTGGCAAGACTGCCGCAGAATCACTTCCTTGTCCCATTGTGTTAGGAACCCCATGAGGTTTCAGGGAAAGTTAAGATGAGGAGCATCATGAATCCCACATCCTGGAAGAGAAGAGTTTTGCAGAGAAATTTGAGGACTTCCCTGGTGGCTCAGACGGTAAAGCATCTGCCTACGATGCAGGAGACCTGGGTTCAATCCCTGGGTCGGAAAGATAACCCTGGAGAAGGAAATGGCAACCCACTCTAGTACTCTTGCTTGGAAAATCCCATGGACGGAGGATCCTGGTAGGCTATGGTCCATGGGGTCGCAAAGAGTCCGACACAACTGAGCCACTTCACTTTCACTTTGAGGAACATTAGCTGGGCTTCCCTGGTGGCTTAGACAGTAAAGAGTCTGCCTCCAATGCAGGAGACCCAACTTCAGTCCCTGGGTGGGGAAGATCCCCTGGAGGAGGGCATGGCAACCCACTCCAGTATTCTTGCCTGGAAAACCCCACGGACAGAGAAGCCTGGCAGGCTACAGTCCATGGGATCGCAAAAGAGTCAGACATGACTGAAGTGATTTAGCAAGCAAGCACACGCAGTTCTAGGGAAATTAATGGGAATTATGAGAACGTGGTGTATTACTGATTCACTCATCTGTTCATCCCTACATCCACTCCTTGTACAGAGAACTACAGCAGTGTGCCAGAGAATGTCCCAGTTGTTGCATGCATGCTTGCCAAGTCAGCTTTTTGCAACCCCATGAACTGTAGCCCCTTCGGGCTCCTCCGTCTGTGGGATTTTCCAGGCAAGAATCCTGGAGTGGATTGCCATTTCCTCCTCCAGGGGATCTTCCTGACCCAGGGGTTGAACCCACGTCTCCCATGTCTCCTGCAGTGGCAGGCAGGTTTTGTTTTTGTTTTTAACCACTGGCGCCACCTGGGAAGCCCCAGCCAGTTGTTGAGGCTACAGTTGCCAACAGGAAATCTGGATTCCACGCAAAACTTAGAGTTAATCGACATTCAACAAACTAATGTAGAATTGCAACCGAAAACCCACATAAGAACTGGACCAAGGACTATAAAGGCTAAATCACATGAGACTGAGTGCTCTTGACCATAAGACATGTCAGCTCATCCTTCTCCCCATCTTAGATAACGATACCTGACTTTTAAAGTTGGTCCATGACAGAGAAAGAGTGACTTAATGGCATGCAAGAGATGATGCACTTTTCCTGGTTCCTGATGAATATGACTTGAGACGGATATTCCAAACTCTTGTCTTGAATGACATGAAGAATTTGGGTCAGTCACATCAACTTTTTTTGGATCATAGTTGGGATGCAGTACTAAGGTTTATAAAACTTGTCCCGTACGCTAACTCACCTGGCCCTCTGGGAGCCCTGGTTGGGAGCGGGATCACTGTTATCAACATCAGCTTTATAGTTGGAGAAATTGAGACTCACACAAGGATAAGGCGTTGCTTCAGTCGGGCCCAGTTCTTTGTGACACTGTGCACTGTGTAGCCCGCCAGGCTCCTCCGTCCTTGGGATTCTCCAGGCAGGAATACCAGAGTGGGTTGCTATTTCCTCCTCCAGGGGATCTTCCCCACCCAGGGATCAAACCTGGTTCTCTTATGACGCCTGCATTGGCAGCTGGGGTCTTTACCATTAGTGCCACCCAAGAAGCGCAAAGGATGAGGCAGTAGGACTTACAGGTGAATATGCAGTATCCAGGTTTACCTGGGGACGATGTTATAAAATGGATTCTGCTTCAGGAGGGCTGGGGACAACGCAGCCTCCGGATCTGCAGTGATCCCACAGCAGCTCACTGTGGGACTAAACTTGGAGCAGGACAGGGTTGAGGAAGTTTCCGGGGTGACCCAGGGATCAAGGGAGCCTTCGGCTCTTAGCATCGCCAGCTCCCTGCCACCATGCTGCCTCCAACATTCTGGAGCACCTCCGTCATGCAGCCTAAATGTGGTGGTCGAAAGTGAAATGCAGACCATCTTTTCATCCCAAGTGAATTATTTCAAATCAGAGGAAAGTAAGATGCAGGCTTTTGATGAATGTTCTCTGAGTGTCATGTGATGACAATGCTTAGAGAAACAAGCACACGTATGCAAAGTCAGGAGTGGAATCCACTCCACACAGAACCAAGAGGGCGCGGAAGGCCCCGAAAGGGTCCGGAGCACATTCTTTGCTCTCATTCTGATGCAGACCCCACAAACAGGATGTTTCCACACATGTTTTTACACTTTTTGTTCATCTCTAAAGAAGGAAAGAAGCCTATGGGGTAAAAAAATGTGTTTCTTTGTAGGAGAACAAAGGAGCCGTTAACATCACTTAAACACACTGTTGCCTTTGTTTTTTAAAAACCCAATTTACCGGGGCCTGATGGATATACTAAAAGCTGCAAGGTATTCAATGGTTACAACTTACTGCGTTTGGAGATAAGCAGCCATAAACATATCCATCACTTCCCAAAGAAAGTTTCCTCCTTCCCTCTTATTTATTTTTATGTTTTGTGATAAGAACACTTAGCATAAGATCTCCCCTCTGAGCCAAGTTTGTGCCTGGAGGACACATGGTTTGTTAACCGTGGCGTGCTGCTGTGCGGTAGAAGCCTGGACTGTTACTGCCCCTGCACACCTGTGCCCTCGTGCCCTCGGATGGCCAGGCCAAGTATGCCCACCTCATCCTCCTTTCTCCATTGTCTCACACAGCATCTGCACAGAAGTGAGAAAGTAAACAGGAGAGTTGTTTTAAAGTTATGTTTGTGGGGTTTTGAATATTTGGAGGTTCATTTAAATCTAGTTCTCATTAGGTGGACCCAAACTCTTCTCTGTTGACATTTTTCTCCACTGTGCCAGTCTTCTAGGGTTTCAGCTGCCCCATTGACTGCTTGTCTTCTTGCTTTGCTAATGCTAGTCTTCATTTTCTAGTAAGTCTTCCTGATTTCCTATGTGGTCTAGCGCCATAGACTCTCTTGTTTAAGCCTACGTAGATTTCAGTCATCAACCCTGCAAGTCATGTGCTCCAGGATCACATGACTGAGGATGTAGTGCCAAAGGCAGTTCCTTTCCAAACTCCTAGTCCCTGACTGCACAGTCAGTCTCACAAGTGTATATTCCCTTCTGTTGATGTGAAAAAAGGTTTCAGACTACAGATCTATCATGGGGTTTTCGTAGAATTTCATGACTTAGTTCTATGATTAATAGAAGTATCAAAAGACATGTTATGTTATGAAGCTATTTGATCGCTAGGAACACACAAACAGACACAAACACACACACACGATCCTGCCCTGAAAATGCCTGTATCTTAATAAAGGCAGCAGTTGGAGAATATGTGAGCAAAGAGAATCCCCAGGGCTGGCGAGGCAGCTCACAGCTGAGGAGAAAGCTGGTAAGTTTAGAGCAGGGAAATTCATCAGAAGGTCATGGGGAGACTAGTTTCCAGTTCTTTTCTAAAGGGCTTTGCTTAGGGGAGAGAAAATACCTTTGAGTTTGAGAAAGAAACAAATCAAGGTTAAAGGGGAGAAATCTGGTTCTTTATCCTTTAGGCAACAGTTGCCCCAAAGGGATACCCCAATAAGGACGGTGGCCAGGTTCTCTACAGTGCTCGATGAGCAAAGATAGTAAGGATGAGAGACAGATGGGTGTGTGTGTGTGTGTTAGATGCATGTGTATGGAAATACATATGCGTGTGTGTGCATTAACATACATGTGTGAATGAACATGTGTGCATGTTTGTGTGAATGTGCATGCATGTGTGCACCTACGTTACGTGAGTCTATGTTGTATATTTATGTATTTTTGTGTGTACATGTATGTATATGAATATGCATGTGTGTAAGTATGAATATATTGCATTGGGCAAAAAAGTTTGTTCAGTTAGTGGATAAAGTGTTCGACAAAGTTCTTCAAAGAAAATGAAAAATATCTTATTTTGACTTAAAACCAAACAAACTTTTTGGCCCGCCCAATATTTATGTGTATGTGGATGGATATGGAAGTGCATGTGTGTGTGTATGAACATGTGTATGTATGAATGTCTATGTGTATGCATATGAATATGGAGGTATGGATGTGTATGTGTGTGGATATATGTGTGTATGAATATGCACAGTGTGAATGCATGTATGTGTATTGTGTATACAAATATATTTGTCTGCATGTATCTCCACACATAATATGGAGGTATGGATATGTACGTGCGTGGATATATGTGTGTATGAATATGCACAGTGTGAATTCATGTATCTGAATGTGTGTGTATAAATATATTTGCCTGCACGTATCTCCTCACAGTCCTGGGTCTCATTCTTCTAGCGCCAGGCTGGTATTGCAGTTGTAAATGTGTTTGATACGAAGCGATACCACATTGGAGAAATAAGCTCTTAAATGGACCTCATTTGCTTACATACATCTTTCCTTTGAGGTTTATCCAAGATTTTTTATATTTGGGGGGGGATTAAAATAGCAATGTGTTAAATGAGAAAAACGTGAGATCAAAGCTAGACGCTGCCTTCAATATATGATTTTAATGTTTCCTCTGTTGAAGAATTAAGGAAAGAAAATAATATCAAGAAGGGGTAAAATGATTCCCACGCATACTGACGAGACAACTTCAACTCACAGTGTTTGGCTTTTTTGTCGTAGTTAAAAGTGTTGTAGTTAAAAGGCACTGGTCAGATGAGGTTTCTTGTCTCATGAGATGTTGGCAATATATGAATGCAAAGCTGCTCGTGCTGAGAATAAAATGACTGAAGGCCTGGCCTGTTGTTGGGCAAATGGAGTGGCAGTCTTTCCTAGATGCCTTGTCTATTTTATTTGTGTTGCTTTTTTCTCCTCTAAATGAGATAAGAGTAGCATCTACTGCATGCACTCTGCCTTGAAGAGAAGTTATGAACAGCTGGGCTTGAGACAACCCAATAAATCATCTTCCAGTATTGCTAGGTCTGCCTCCATGTGGCTCTCGCTGGAGCATATCGATAAATGTTCCTACCTGCCCACTTCTTCCTGTGCCATATGGATTGCATCCACCTGCAGTGAACACATCACTGATGGCCATTAGTGTGGGCCTGAATTATCTGATTAACCAGTGAAAAGAACAGGTTTGTTGATCAAACTATTGTTGTTCAGTCACTCAGTCACGTCCGACTCTTTGCAACCCCATGGACTGCAGCACACCAGGCTTCCTTGTCCATCATCATCTCTGAGAGCTTACTCAACCTCAGGTCCATTGAGTCAGGGATGCCATCCAACCATCTCATCCTCTGTCGTCCCCTTCTCCTCCTGCCCTCAATCTTTCCCAACATCAGGGTCTTTTCCAGTGAGTCAGCTCTTTGCATCAGGTGGCCAAAGTATTGGAGTTTCAGCTTCAGCATTGGAAGGATTTCCAATGAATATTCAGGGTTGATTTCCTTTAGGAAAACTAGTAAGAAAAGCTGATTAAGTGCACCTGGGACCCATTGCTGCATAACTTTTAAGACCATAGGAGAGCTTATTGTACTGAATACTTAGAAGATTCCTTCCTAGTCTCCAGCCAACTTATCTACTTGCTCTCCTGACCCCTTACTTCCATCCTCAGTGCTGGGACTCTGGGCGTGTATCCCCTTACCCTTCTCCCGGCCCTCCTCCCCACCAGCATGTCTCTTTCTGGGTGGTTCTATCTCTTGTCTGCACTGTCAGGGCTGCTCTTTGCTCAGCTGTGATGAGGCCCTGGGGAAACACTGTGCTTCTGGCCAGTCTCTTCTTTCTGCTTGCCACATCCAGAGCGGTGAGTGTCCATCCATGGACCCCGCTGCTGCCTCATCCTCATCCTGACGTCACTCTTCTTCCCAGCCCCTCCCAGTTCTCATCTGTGGGCAGGAAGGCTTCCTGACCTCACCGTGCTATCATCAGGACTGAATGACCAGCGTCATCTCCTTCTTCACGCTTGCGTGTTCAGTCCTGTCTGACTTTGCAGCCCCACGGACTGTAGCCCAGGTAGCCTCTTGGTCCATGGGATTCTCCAGACAAAAATACTGGAGTGGGTTGCTATTTCCTCCTCCAGGGGTTCTTCCCCACCCAGGGATCAAACCCATGTCTCTTGTGGCAAATGCATTGGCAGGCAGATTCTTTTACCACTTGAGCCACATGGGAAGTCTTGGCATGGGATACAAAGTTGAGCACCTAACTGACTCTTTGCAAACCCATGGACTGCAGCCTGCCAGGCTCCTCTGTTCATGGAATTCTCCAGGCCAGAATACTGGAGTGGGTGGCCATTCCCTCCTCCAGGGTCTCTTCCCAACCCAGGGATTGAACCCATGTCTCCCTTATTGCAGATAGATTCTTTACCATCTGAGCCACTAGGGATGACCATAGTTCATAAAATGTAAGATGTCATTGATGATAAAATGAATCATAATTTTTCCAGCCATAAAAGGAGAAGAAATGCTGTCAATAACCCATGACATGCCATCAATGGTGAGAGGCATCCAGATTTCAGAGCTGGTAAAATGTGGAATATGGCATATCCTAAAGAAAAAAAAAAACAGTGAAATAGAATTTAAAGGGATGCTCAAATGAGCTGCTTACCAGTGTAAACTGGTTTATTAAGTGATGGATCAGCTGTTTCTGAGTCAAGAGAAGGTACTGATGTCGTAAAGGTGTTGGCTAAAATATGTCGTTTTCATAGCAATGGAAGCAGTTACGTGATGTACCAGATTCTGGTTGGTTATGCGTGGGAGAAAAGGCGAACTGTGGAGTTTGGATGGCCTTGGCTTCCTAAAGTGGAAGTTGTATTGTGATAGCAAGGGCTTCTATAAGAATTTTTTTTTCTGAAGTGTGACCATAATCTTAACATGCTTATTCCACTTGGTTTTCCATTTGTTTTTCATAAATTTGAGGCACGTAAGACTTGAGGAATCTGAGGGTTGCCTTGGGAATCCTGTCTTTTGGACATCTAGTTCTGGCCATTTTCTGGGTTTTTGAAAACCATGTAAGGACCATTTCCCTCTGTATGGTCTCCTGGCTCCAGCTGTGAAAGAGAGCCGATCATTCTTTAAGACTTTGTTAGTTTCAACACTTTACCACACCCAGATTTTCATGAAAATTTAAGTATGTTGTGTTCTGTGTATTGACATTTCAGTGTTTTTATGAACCATGGGGATCAAAAGTTAGAAGCCAAATTGAGTCCAGACCCTTATTTTACAATTCTTCTGCTGGAACCATAGGAGCCTCTCAAAATATTCATCTGTTACAGAAAAAAATTCATGTGCTACAGGACCTCTGAAATCTTTTGCTGGAAATGTCAGTATGCTTAAATGTGCATTCAACTCTTTTTTTTAATATAAGCATTGTGGGTCCTTTGTTGTACCCAAATCTAGTTACCTAAAAACAGAATAATATTTTAGTCTTATGTTTGAAATATAATCTAGTTGAGTTCTCTTCACTTTCTGGAACTATTGGTCAACTGCTATGACCAAAGTCCAAAGGAATGGCCCTCATATGTTGTTGGTGTATTCAGCATTTAAATAATAATAAACACTATGTACTAACACAGCGGTCCCATTTCTTTGGGGGGCCATTTGCTTAGAATTTATGCTTTTCTCCTAAGTTCATAAAAACGGCATTGGTCGCCTGCCACCGGCCACATCAGAATATTCCAGCTTTCTGAAGCTACAGAAAAACACCCCTACACACCAGCACACACCAATCTAAAGTTCACGTCTTTTTATAGTAACATAGAGGCAGGCATATTAAATTATTATGCCACGTTTCTGCCAGGTTTGGACTTCTTTTTTTTTTTCTTTTAATTCTCTGTTATAAAGCAACCAAAACAGTTCCCGAGTCCCCGAGGCTGGCCGAAGGTTCTGAGGGAATAAGCCATACATGTTAACTAAGGCATCTGCCCACACCTTTGGCAGGTAGGCAGGTAGGTGGGTGAGATGGCTGTGGATGAGGAGGGAAGCCAGGTGTCAGGGGAGCACGGAGAGCACCCGTCGAGGCCAAGAACAGTCAGTTGCAGAGCTGGAGACAAGGGCCTCATGTGGTCCCGGTTACCAGGCCCTGTGCAGCGGTCCATTCTGGTTTTAATCCCACTGGGCTCGCTTGTTTCCCAGCTTTGAAGTCCCAGGGCCGCTGGGGTGGGAGAATCCTATGCCTCAGCCTTTGTCATTCATCCTGGGACCAAAGGGATGATGAAACCTGCAGGCAGTAGGCAAAGTCACGTGAGTGAACAAAGGCATGCTGTTGGTGTATGGCCTTCCTTTTCTTCTAAAGAACAGCCGTCAGCTTTAGGGAGCCTCCTCGTTTGAAGCAGGTCTCTGAAAGCCACCCTTAGTTTCTTTCTACCCCTTCATTGTTCTGATGTGCTGAGTTGGTGTGTGTGTGTGTGAGTGTGTGTGTATCTGATTCCATTTATTATTTATTTTTTCCTCACTTGTACTAAGTCCTAGATGTTTGGCTGCTTTGGCTTACTTAGCATCCCTCCTGGGCACGCTCTCTTGTCTTTCCAGAATACGGACCACATGTCACCCCTTTTGAAATGAAACGTTTTATCCTAAAGCTGTCTCATTTTTAGACGACTTCTCCTCTAGCGAAGAAAAGCAACTTTTGCTCTTCCGAAGGCTATGGCCGTCCTCATGAAGGATTCATGCAGAGGAGAGTTTTTCAGATATGCAGGAAAGCTGTGTGCCCCCCGTATCTCTAGCTTTTATCAATTTCTTCCCCTAAATCGATCTCCGTTAACTTTGATTTCTTTCTTTAGAAGACCATGTGGTGAAATAATGCTATGCCAGATGTGAGGATAGGTTCCTCCCGCCCCAAACACACACTGAAGCGTTGTTTCAGTTCTCGTAAGCTGGTCCAGTGTCTAAATCCTATACTGCGTTTACATCTTTGGTCATTGGGTGCGTTTGCCAGAATATCCTGCTTTATCTAGGGGATACACTCCTATTTTCACATCGTTACTCTTTGTGCTGTGAAAGCCTTCTTCTTACTCATTTATGATGTGAAGTCTGTCCCTCGCATTTAGCCCATTTCTGCCAGTTTATTCGTGTTTCTCTTAAGCCAGTGAGCCAATGCTAACATTACATAGTATGTTATTCCCCTCCGAGGCTTGGTGGGGTCTGCAGGACCAGGCAGGAGAGCCTTGTTTTCTTTGTCCTGAGTGTGTAAAAAGCATTCTCTCCAGTGCTGCTATGGGAAGGCAGACCCTGTTTTGCAAACTTTATTGAAGAAGCTCTAATTTTGCCTTTGTGGATTAGCAGGACTGCACTAAGTCCGTGGTGCCGATTTGATTTTTAACCCAGCAT
This sequence comes from Bos javanicus, assembly GCF_032452875.1. Taxonomy (NCBI): domain Eukaryota; kingdom Metazoa; phylum Chordata; class Mammalia; order Artiodactyla; family Bovidae; genus Bos; species Bos javanicus. Next base: position 150,624,285 of record NC_083868.1, on the reverse strand, counting down.
CTGTGAGTTGAGACTCCTTACATCCGCTCGCTCCGTTTGTGATCTGTCCAGGGAGCCCCTAGATTCAGGTTCCCCCCTCAACCTCCCGCCCCACTCCCCATCTGCCACGCCCGTTTCTCAGATTGGTGCTGTTTGCTTATGTGTTTGCTTTTGCTGGGTGGTCAAGATGCCTGCTTTGTGTTCTTTTTGTCTTTCCTGTGCCTGCTTCGGGCTCTACGGTTGGCCCAGCACACGGTTTTGTAGAGTTCGTGTTACTGTTTAAATCCTCAGCTCACTGTTTCCCCAAACATCACAGGGCTCTGGTTCTAAGGGCTTTTAGCCATGTCAGTGGGGAGCGGGGGCTGTTACCTCCGCACAGTACCCCGAGTGGCTACCACTCAGATCCAGAGCATTGAGTTTGTTCTTGTGATTCTCCCCACTCACTGATTCATAGCACACTGTGCCCCGCTGGCTGTGAAGTTCATGCACTTGAAGAGTGATGAAGTTGCTCCCTGGGTAGGTGGGGGGAGGTATAATGGGAGGGGGTACACACTGGATTGGGGGGTGCTTTGTGAAAATGCGTGTGCTCCCTAAAGATTCAGATACTTCTTTGTATCTGTAGGGAGGGAGGTTTTCTTTTAGAAAGGCTGCTTTGAAGAGCTTTATTATTAATATTAACAACTGGGGTGAAGAAGAGCATCCTGACTTAAGTATCAATTCAAACAAGAACGGAGTGCTAACGCAGACCCACATCCCAAACTGAGAAATGTTTAAGAAGAACGTCCTAGGCTCTGGGGGCAGGAGGGAGCTGATGATAAAACACTCATTGGAGTCCTCATGAATTCCCTGTTTGATCTTGGGTTGCTCACTTCCAGGTGAGATCTAGACCTTTCCGGATCTCAGATTCTCTCCTCTGGGGGATGGGAAGTCCAGACCAGAAGGTTGCCATAGTTTTCCATTTTTAAAAAAATGTGTGATGCAAACAGCATTTGCTTCTCCGAAGCTAATAGCAGTACCAAGGGTGTTTAAGAAATGAAATAAACGTGAATTCCCATACGGACTTTTTTTTTTTTTTTAACTATAGAAAGCAGAATTGGATTGTGTTGTATTCTGTGTAGCTGCTGCATGAGGTATCATTCAAGCAGCTGAGAGTTCCCAGTCATGTTTGGCTTTGTGGATTTGGCTGTAGAATGTCAGCCTGGCCATAGGCTAACCACTTGTTTGACTTAAAGCCTCAGAAGAATGGTTCAACAATGGCACATTGCTGTTTCTTTTCAACAAATCATGCAAAATGAGCAGAGATAGGAATAGAAATCAAGGGTGAAAAAGAGCTATTCACTGGTATAGGTATTTTAAACATCCTAGAGGCCTCTGGTTAATTCACAGCATTTTTTTTTTTTTTTGGTTCATTTATCATCCAGATGTTCGCCATCATGGAAGCACCACTTGAAACTCTATCTCAGCTAATAACTTAGAAATGGAAAAATTTGTATCTTTGTCTGTCTGTCCTTTGGTGCCCCATTTCCCCCACACTCTTCTTCTAAGTAGCTCTTCTTTAAAATCTCCTGGGAATGTGGCAGTTTTGCCAGATGCTTAGGTGTTAGTGGGCACATGTCTGCTTTTTAATCTTCGTGACCATGCTGTACCCTGTCTGGTTGAATTATAGATTGCATTTGTCAAATAATGACACATGCAATTGGATGTCTTCTAAGACCTTTGAAATTCAACTTCCTTGAGTCGAGATTAAAGTGGGTATTATCTGCACGGCTGCAGTCAGGCCTGGGATGTTTGGGGACCTGCAGGAAAGTTTTTCTGGGTCTGCCAGTTCCAACTTTTACCTTCTTTGGGAAAGAAAGCCAGCTCCTTTTTTCTTCTGAAAGGTAGAAACAGACACCAGAAAAGGTACCTAAACAGTGGGGTCCCAGTTAGAGATGACTCTGACGTTAGCGACTTTCTGCAGCACGGCTGTTCCTTGGCATGTCCTGAAGGTGTGTCTCTCTGGGCGTTTAGGAAGCGTTATCAGTCGTGAGCGAGGACCAGTCACTGTTTGAGTGCGCCTACGGCACGCCGCACCTGCCCAAGACGGACATGACCGCGTCCTCCTCCGGCGACTATGGACAGACATCCAAGATGAGCCCGCGCGTCCCTCAGCAGGACTGGCTGTCTCAACCCCCAGCCAGGGTCACCATCAAGATGGAATGTAACCCTAACCAGGTGAACGGCTCAAGGTAAGGAGACCGCGGGCTCGGATCCTCCCGGTTGCCTGGGTCCCCGTCCCCTGAAAAGGCCGAGTGAAAATGGTTGGCATTGCCCCCAAGACATTGCACAGGAACCCTGGGCGAGGCTGCGAAAATGTGTTCGCCAGTGGTTTGCGCGGAGGATAGAGGTTGTGAAAAACCGGTAGTCTATTTACCGAGAACTCGCTTTGAAGAGGAGATGTGCAGTTCTAATTTCCCAGGCATGAGGGCGGCGTGGGAAGGGGGGCCTTGCCCACATATGGCAGAACTCATCTCGGAGGGTTTTCTTGCCTGGAAAGTAAAACTGTCTTCAGTTTAAACGGTGGGAGAGTGTCAGCCCGTGGGCCGGCGGCACCGCGCACGTACGCCCCACGTGATGCTGCGGATGGATCCGCTGCCTGTGTCCGCCTGCCCCTCCCCCGTCACCGTCTCTGAATGCGTGCTTTTCCCTCTCCTCTTTACTTACACTGAAAACCAAGCACCAGCGTCACTCCTAAGTGTTAACTCTTCTGAGTGTGTCATGCCGCTGTCACCTAAATGCAGCGAATTAGCGAACGTGTTATCCCGGGCACTTAAAAGCATTTCATCAGACGCCGTTTTGAAAAGTAAAACTGATTTCAGTTATGATATAATGGGTGCATGCATGCTAAATCGCTTCAGCCGTGTCCAACTCTGCAACCCTATGGACTCTAGCCTGCCAGGCTCCTCTGACCGTGGCATTCTCCAGGCACGAATGCTGGAGTGGGTTGCCATGCCCTTCTCCAGGGGATCTTCCCAACCCAGGGATCGAACCTTGAGTCTCTTCTGTCTCCTGCGTTGGCAGGGAGGTTCTTTACCACTAGTGCCACCTGGGAAGCCCTGTGATGGAATATCCCATATACATTCAGGAAGAATCATTTAAATTCCCAGGACAAAGAGAATTTCATTTAAATTTGCATAATCTGCCTAGAGTCACAAGAACAGCTCACCTTTTCTGGTGCTTTACTTCATAGAAAGCCCTTTTGTATGCATCCAGTGGCCACTCCAGTACTCTTGCCTAGAAAATCCCATGGACAGAGGAGCCTGGTGGGCTGCAGTCCATGGGGTCGCTAAGAGTCGGACACGACTGAGCAACTTCACTTTCACTTTTCACTTTCATGCATTGGAGAAGGAAATGGCAACCCACTCCAGTGTTCTTGCCTGGAGAATCCCAGGGACGGGGAAGCCTGGTGGGCTGCCGTCTGTGGGGTCGCACAGAGTCGGACACGACTGAAGCAACTTAGCAGCAGCAGCAGCAATGGCCTGTCAGTCTTCTAAGCAGCCCTGAGAGGAATGCTTGTCCCCATTTGGTGGATGAGTAAACTGAGACCCAGGCATTTTCTGGCTAACCCAAAGCATCACTTCAAGCAACTAGGAGATTGGCTCCAAACCAAGGGTGTTTGATTCCACACCCAGTGCACTTTTCCACTCTGTTGCAGCTACAGGGGACCCTTTTTGCTACTTACATATTTTAATGCTCAATATGTTTTTAAATAAGTGTTGTGTTTTATACATGCTGGAGACCATCGAGTCAACTTCTAGCGTGGTGTCGGTGAAGGTGCCAAATCAGAGTCCCCAGAGGGAATGTCACCCATGAGGCTGGAGGTGCCAGACACAGAGATGGGAGGTGCTAAGGTTTACCGGGGCTCCAGGGAGTCGTTCACTTCCGTGCATCTCGTTTCTTCTCGGAAGCGGGATGTTGCCTCTCTGCTGTGATGCTGGTCCCTGAAGTGGATTCTAGCCAAGGTGGGCTCATCCTGGACCTCATCGAGGGAAAACTCCTAGACTTCGGAAAGGACCTGGGTGGGATTGCAGTCATAGAGTCCAGCAGGTTCCTCTTTACATATGCTGCTGCTGCTAAGTCGCTTCAGTCGTGTCCGACTCTGTGCGACCCCATAGACGGCAGCCCGCCAGGCTCCCCTGTCCCTGGGATTCTCCAGGCAAGAACACTGGAGTGGGTTGCCATTTCCTTCTCCAGTGCATAAAAGTGAAAAGTGAAAGTGAAGTCGCTCAGTTGTGTCTGACTCTTCACGACCCCATGGACCGCAGCCCACCAGGCTCCTCCATCCATGGGATTTTCCAGGCAAGAGTACTGGAGTGGGGTGCCATTGCCTTCTCTGCTCTTTACATATAATACGCATAAATATGTCATAGGTGAATCCTGTCCATCTAATAGAATGTTTCCACTGACCGTTCACTGCATTTGCTCCTGAGACTTGCTCTGTTCTGAAGAATGTAGCCCTGTTTATTTAGTAGGGTCGCTGTGCTGCCAGCCCTCTAAACAGTAATGGATTCTCTTTTTTTGTTGTTGTTTAATTTTTTTTAACTTTACTTTGTATCAGTGTACAGCCAATTAACAAACAATGTTGTGATAGTTTGGGGTCAACAGCAAAGGGACTGAGCCATCCATCTAGATGGATCCACTCTCTCCCCAAAATCCTCTCCCATCCAGGCTGCCACGTAGCACTGAGCAGAGTGGTGGATTCTGTTTCTAATGGAGTCACGTGATCCCATACACGCCAGGATAGTCACGATGGGGTGGGGTGCGTTTCTAAAGAGGTCTTCTTCCAAGGCTCGTCTCTACCTGTGGGAAATACATCAGCATGGGTGTCGCACACGTGTGTGTGTGTCTGTGCACGAGCGTGTGTGAGAGAGACAGAGACAGATGGAGATGGAAGGGGAGAAGGAGAAAGAATCAGAGAAAGCACTTCGGGCAAAGGGCACCAACGTGGCTTCCAGCTGGCAGTTAGCAAGGGGATCTGTGCCCTGGCCCTTTTTGCCAAGTCTGGCCTCAGGCCAGCTCTCGGAGTGCCAGTCTGGATTTAGAAAGGCTCAGAAAGGAGCCTGAGCCAGGAGGTGAGAACGATGTTGCAGAAGTGAGACTTTCCTTCTGGCCAGATTTAAATGAATGAACAAATAAGCAAACAGAGGAATAGATAAATAAGGGAGGCGCTTGAATACCGTTTCCTCCGATGTAGGTCTGTGCTTTTCCTCAGGAGACCACGTCCACCTGCCCTCCTGGCTGGACCGTGGGGGCCACCTTCCCAGCCCAAGGTTGGTCACCCCAGGAATTTGGGATGGAGTGGGCTGGGGGGGGTGTTGCTCAAGGCAGCCTTGAACTTGGCCTTGAGGCGTCAAGTCCCTAAGAAAGACACGACCCCTGGGAAGCTACTCCTGTGTTCCTGGCTTACTGGGGAACTTGTCTTGGCAGTTGCAAAGCGGTGGCTCAGGCAAGGGTCTCTTTCCTTGGAAATGAAACCATGTGTGGAGGAACTGGACCGTTTTCTTGTAGGGGAGTAACAGTAGGGAAGCATCAGTCATTTCTTCTCCCAGGCTCTCATGGAGCTCTGCAGTGCTCAGAGGTGTCCCATCAGAGGCTCTTTAAAGGCAGTTCCAGCTTTGGGAGAAAACCGGGAAGTGCTTTGGTGGCAGCTTCCGAGGGAGGCCACCTTGTCAGCATCTCTGTCTTCTTCCTGGATGCATGGTGGTGCCTGCCCAGTGGGCACTGCCCGGGACGAGCACATGGCTGACCCACATGGCCTGTGAGCCAGAGCTGAGGATGTCCTGGATGGGGAATGGTGAAGCTGCTGTGGACTGGTGCGGGGGAGGAAGCTCAGCTCGGCGGGTCTGAGCTATGACACAGATGTCAACCGGTCCCCCAGGCCGTTCCCTCTCATCCAGAATGTTCTGGAAACACAGGAGGGTGGCATGTGTTGGTCCTCTCTGGAGAAGACGCTTTTGCCCGTTCTTCCTGAGCTCAGCGTCCACGAGAGTCCAGTGTGGTGGGGCCTGGCCTTGCCGTGTCAGTTGGGTTCTCCAGAGACAGGACCAGTAAGGTACCTGCTGAAGAGATTTGGTGTAAGAAGTTGGCTCATGCAGTTGCAGAGGCTGTCAAATCTGACATCTGTTGGGCATGCAGTGGCAGGCTGGACACTCAAGCAGGCGTAGATGCAATGGTCTTGAGGCAGAATTCCTTCCTTTTCAGGCAAAGCTCAGGTTTTGCTTCCGACCTTCAGCTGATGAGACGAGGCCCACCGGCATTATCAAGGATAATCACCTCTCTTTAAAATCAAAGGGTGGTTGATGTTAACCACACCTTTGAAATACCTTCAGACCAATGCCTCGATTAGCATTGGATTTAAGTCACTGAGTGTGGTGGCCTGGCCAGGAAGACTCAGAAAACTGACCACACGCGGGGCTCCTGGCTGCTTGGCTGGTCAGTGGTCAGTGGAGCTGTTCCTTTCAGACTTCCAGACCAGCATTTGCTGGTGCAGACACTTCCCTGTCCCGGAAGGACTCAGCCTGGCTGAGTGGGAAGTGTTGGAAGGAGGTTCATACAGCAAATTGATGTCACCAGGCCACACCAGGACCAGCCTTCAGCTGTGACCAGTGCAATATTGCAAGGTGGACGTGAGGCATAATCTGCGCTTCAGAATGTAAGGGGCCTCCCCTGAAGGGGAGTGAAAATAAAAGTTAATCACTCGGTCATGTCCGACTCTTTGCAACCTCAAGGGCTGCAGCCCTCCAGGCTCCTCTGTCCATGGGATCTCCCAGACAAGAATTCTGGAGTGGGTTGCCATGCCCTCCTCCAGGGGATCTTCCCGACCCAGGGATCGAACCCAGGTCTCTAACATCGAAGGCAGATTTTTTGCCATCTGAGCCACCAGGGGAAGCCATGGAGGAAGGGAAAGCTCAAAACTCAATCAGTGGACCTAAGGCCCATTTCCTCTAGAGGATTCGAAGAGGCAGCATGCAGACAGAGGGACCTCTCGGGATCAAATCCACAGATGCTGCTGACTCGCTGCATGATCTTTACACGTGTCAGTTCTGGCTCCGTAGACGGGAGCATGGACGTGTGTTGACTCCATCTTCATTATGGAAACCTCCAGTGAACACCTGGCCGTTCCAGCTCTGCCCCGGAGTGTCGCGGGACAGAGGCTGAGGTCGTGGAGACGGGGATCCTCCCGGGAGGGGCTCGTGGCAGGGACACAGTGGAGGTGTGGTTCTGTTTCGTCTGAGCACCAGGGCCCAGGATGCAGCCCCTGAACATGCCTCCTTGCTGCATCTTTCTGGAGAGGGTGGATGCATCACCCACCGCCTGGAAGCCCCAGGCCAGGGGTGCCCAGGAGTCAGGGGCTGCAGCCGGAAATGAAGTGCATCTCCAGCTCCTTCTCGCTGTCCTTGCTCTGAGCTCTGGTGCAGTGGACTTCCCTGCAGCACACTTGCCTCTGGAAGTCAAGTTCAGGGGGAATCGACGAAAGTCACAGATTGGACTTGGGCCAGAATGTGTGGGTTGTTACCTCTGTGGCCCCTCCTTGCTCTTTTGCAAACATCCCCCGGGGGGAGGAGACCCCTCTGTAGGCTGGGTGATGCCAGAATACCACCCCACTCCTACTGCTTTAGGGTCCAGTCCCTGAGAATGGAGTGTGCTTCCCCAGTGGCTCAGTGGCAAGATATCCATCTGCAATACGGAAGACTCAGGAGATGCAGGTTCGATCCCTGCATCAGGAAGATCCCCTGGAGGAGGAAATGACAACCCACTCCATTATTGCCTGCAAAATCCCATGGACAGAGGAGCCAGGTGGGCTCCAGTCCCTGGCATCGCCAAAGAGTCGAACGCGACTGAGCATGCACGCAGCATGCACACATGGGCCTTGGGAATGGTCTTCTTGGTTCCTATCCATCCGTCACCCTCAGAGGGAAACTAAGGCTGGAGAAGGGAGGGACTGAGTTTCCCAGGCAAGTGATGAAATTCTACAAAACCTCAGCCCCAACGCGCCCACAGGCTCCTGAAGTGAAATACAAGCGGTGAAGTGAGATCTGCTTCCATTCTAAAGGAGCCCTATAAAAAATAATAAAAGGAAAACAGGAGAGAAAGGCACCTTGAGCCAACAGGGATGTAATTGTGGGTTTAGCTTGGCAGCGGCAGCACCAGATCACACAATTCTTGCAGACACGAGCCTCCCCGCACACCATGTAGACACAGGACATCGCTTCTCAGTGGTCCCTGGCCACCATGCCTTCCCCCTTCTTCACTCCAGCCTCACATACGAGAAACCCTCAGATGTCTGCACAGTGGAGACATGTGAGCACAGCCCACCTAGCACAGCTGGTGCACACAGAGGCCCTGCTGGGGCTTCAGGGCCGCCCAGCCTCCGGCGAGCTCCCAGCTGATGGCCTTAACTCTGTGTGTGGTTCCTAAGGCACACGCCACTGTAGACCTGCAGGACAGGTCAAGAAAGACACGCGCCAGCACATGCGGTGCACAGGGGGATCGCCTTCCCTTACAGGTGGGCAGAATTGTGTGCAAAGCAGGCTGCTTGACTCTGGCTCAGCGTCCCTGTTTTGGACACTCTGCTGGTTGCATGTCCAGGTTGCACTGAGCGTCCTTCATCCTTCCACAGGCAAGGATGCCTCCTCCATGCTGCCCACCTGGAGGCTCACTGCAGCTGGAGCGGAAGGGCTCTGTGTGCCGCGCCGTGAGTCCGGCTCCCAGCCCAGAGCCCAGGCCGCCTGGAGCCATTAACTTATTGTTTGAGTCTGTTGGGCGAGTGCAGACAGCGGGAGCGTCCCCGGCTGTTCTGGTTCTCAAAGCAGGTGCCCTGAGGGCCGCAGCACCACCTGGGAGCTTGTTAGTGATGTGGCTTCTCAGCCCCGCCCAGACCGGCTGAAGCAGAAACTCTGGGGCCGGGGCCTCGCCCTCCAGGTTTCAGCAAGTCCCCCTCCTCCCCAGGGATTCTGATGCTCACTGGTGTAGCCCTGCTGCAGGTTCCAGGGAGATGAAAACAGAGAATCCCTGGCGCTGAATAGAAGTGGTCTGTAGAGTGGAGAGCCGGGAGAAGGGATGTGCGGAGGAGGGTTTGCGCCCAGGAAGTCTGCCTGGATGGAAGGGGAACCCCCCACCACCAACCTCCCACTGCAGTAGCTTTTGTCTGCCTGAGTCTTTGTGGTGAGGGACTGAGCCTTGCCTTTCTCTCTGGTCTGGGAGACAGATTCACTGTGTGTTGTGAAGAACTCTAGCTTAGGGTCAGACGGCAGGATGCCTTTGATGTGGTATTTAAAAAGCATGGTGCAGGAGTGTGATTAAGGTGACAGAAAAGGGGGCTTCCTGATTGGTCCATCTTGGTCCCAGACATCCCAGCTATGCCTGCAGTCGTTCCTTTTCCCAAGTCTTTATTGAGCACCTACTGTGTGCAGTCACTGTTACAGGTACTTGCCATGCAGTCATGAAGCATACATGAAAATATTGCCTCTCTAAGTTCACTTTCTAATGGGAAAGACAGCCATTGAGCCGGGTAGCTTACTAACGGCTAGCAGGATAGATCATAGTAAATGCTAAGGAAAAAAAAAAATAAAGCGGACCAGGAGTGGTAGTTCTACAAAGGACAGCCTGAAAACATCACCTCTAAGAACATGACAATTGAGTAAAGTCCCAAAGTCAGTGAGGGGGTAGGTCTTACAGTTAACCAGCAGAAGAACTTTGCAAGTAAAAGGAGTGGTAAGTGCAAAGGTCCTGAGGTCAGTCTGAAGTGTTGGGGGACAACTGAGGCTGATGTTTAGTGACTAAGGGGAAGAGTAATAGGGGTTGAGATGGAGTGATTACGGGGCCAGTGAGGGACTTTGATCTTCACTCTGAGTGAGCTAGGAGGCTCCTGGGGGCTGTTAGCAAAGGAAGACATGATGTTTCTCAAATTAAGCAGGATGTCCTTGGCCCCTGTGTTAAGCTGAAACCCACTAGGAGATCCCTGCAGGAATTCAGGTAAGAGACGGTGAGACCTGCATGAGGGTGGTAGCGATGCAGGGGTGGGAGAAGTGGTTACATCCTGGACATATGCTGAAGGTAGAACTGATATGTTTTGCTGGTAGGTAAGAAGGATTTCCCTGATGGCTCCGTGGATAAAGAATCCACCCGCAATGCAGGAGACACAGGAAATGTAGGTTCGATCCCTGAGTCGGGAAGATCCTCTGGGGAAGGAAATGGCAACCCACTCTAGTATTCTTACCTGGAGAGTCCCGTGGAGAGAAGGAGTCTGGTGGGCTACAGTCCATGGGGTCACAGAGAATCAGACACAACTGAGCAACTAAGCACGCCCACAAGGAGGGACGAAGAAGGAATTGAGGCTGAGCCCCAGGTTTGGGGACCGCACCCTGGAATGAGGGGTGGACAAGCCAAAGCTGGAAATCCTCCTGGGAACTGAGCCTCGGCCCCTCTGAGTATCAGCCCAGACACCGGGAAGTGAAAAGCGAATGTGTCGGTCACTCAGTCATGTCTGACTCTGCAACCCCATGGACCATAGCACAACAGGCTTCCTTGTCCTTCACTATCTCCCGGGGTTTGCTCAAACTCTTCTCCATTGAGTAGATGATACCATCCAACCATCTCATACTCTGTCATCCCCTTCTCTTCCTGCCTTCAGTCTATCCCAGCATCAGAGTCTTCCCCAATGAGCTGGCTCTTTGCATCAAGGTGGCCAAAGTTTTGGAGCTTCAGCTTCAGCATCAGTCCTTCCAATGAATATTCAGGGTTGATTTCTTCTAGGATTGATTGGTTTGATCTCCTTGCTGTTCAAGGAACTCTCAAGAGTCTTCTCCAGCACCACAGTTCAAAAGCATCAATTCTTTGGCACTCTGCTTTCTTTATGGTACCTTCATGAGGTGATTCCAAACAGAACCACATTTTAAAAAATATTAGCATGATGAGGAGACCTGCTGTCTGAGCCCAGCAGACTCAGTGGGCTGAAATTAAAAATAAAAAACTCTCAGTTTTACGATGGTGACTGTTCAAATTCCCTACATGTCATTGTGTGGGAAGAGGTGCTTTGCCCAACCCCTGCCTACAGAACAAGATCTTGGCTAAAGGTCTTTTAACATCAGGTTTTCTCATTTTATGTGAAACATTCAATATTTGACCTTTGAAAGTGGCTCCCCGGGACTGGTCTCTCTCACATCTTTCTGCTTTGACACATGGAGATTTGACTCCATGTATGTTTTCTGACATTTTCTCGAAGATTTTATGTCCTCTTTTAGGATAGTGAAATTTGCAGTTCTGATGACATTGGTTGCTCTCTGCCTCAGGGTTCTGAATCCGATTGGCATGAAAGATGTCTCCTAGTTAAGCTCGACCGCCTTGCAAACCTTCCAAGCCGTGGGCAGCTCAGTGTCGGAGACTGGAAAATGAGTGTTTTTCCTAACTGTGCTAGTGAAGTCGGGTAGGAATAGCTTGTCCTGCTTACGAGGGACCTTGGGTCTTCACAGACGTCAGTTCACTGGGCCGCGGGGCTGAGGCATGGGTTGAGAGGGCTTCGTTTGGGGAAAAGTTAGTGAGGGAGAGGTTACATAGCCTGTTAGGAAAATGAAACACTGAAGCACCATCACGGCTATCTGCCTTCATTCTTTGCTCTCTGGAAAAGTGTCTCAAGAAAAACGAAACTCGGGAGATGGAAAGGATGCCACCTCTTCGTCAGGTAAACTCTCTGCAGAGAAGGATCTCATTCTACAGAACATCGTGGTTTCAAAGGATGAATTCGTCAAAGCTGCATTTCCTCCCCAGTTTTCAAGATCCGAGTGTGACGTTGTCTTGCCAATCCCCATTTTCAGCTGCTAAAAGAAACACACCCTGAAATCATGAAATCTTCTCAGGGAAACGTCAACCCCCTTTTGGGGACAAAGAGCTAACTGTTGGTGGTGACTCTTTAATTAATTTTGTCTTCAACTGCTTCGGAGAAGGGGGGAAGGGGAACGGGTCTGGTGGGAAGAGGCTGACGTTCCAGGTGTAAGAGAATATTTAGTAAGAGTAAAAATAACACCCAGCTGTGAAGACAAACATCTCCAGTTTCAGTCTGAGCCCCGAGCGCTCCATGAATCACTGCTGAGCTCCACCCACCGCTCGGCCTCGGGCTCTCTGAAGCAGCTTTTCCACTGCCTCTGAGTCAGAAATAAAACAGACCCACAAATTACCCCGGAGCGCTCCAGACAATCTCCTCCTTGTCTGGGGTCCTAAAAATACCTTTTGTGGTGACTACCTCCATTCATGGCGCGTAACCCGATTAGGAGCTCGTTGGGTCGATTAGGACTAAGTCTGTGCTTTTCTTAGGAGGAGAATCGCCAGAGGAGGGGGTTGGTTCCGACTCAGGCTTGAGGCTGACTGGGATGAACGCCCAGGCCAGCATCGTTAGGGCCCTCTCGTGGGTCGGCCTCTTCAGACTCCTGGAGTGGCCCAAGGAGACCTGTGAGGCCCTCCCAGGGAGTTCCCTCATCAAGTGCTTAACATGAAATCACCTCGTGAACCCAGAAGGACACTCGGGAAGGCAGCGCCCTTCGGATGAACTGTGGGATGAGCTGAAGACTGCTTTGCCAGTAAACGTTTGCCTGCTCACCCACAGAAGGGTCGGAGGGGGAGTGGACCGTGGGCTTCAAGGGCAGAGTATGGGGAGCTGGGGAGAGGGGCTTCACCCCTCGGATGTGGGCACCATGGAAACAGGGGCACAGCTGTATCCCCAGCACCTGGGACAGTGCCTGGTATAGAGACTTTCTCTATAAATGTTCGTTAAATGGATGAAGGGATAAAGAATATACATATATACATACACACACACACACACACATATGTATTATATGTATACACATACATACAAACAATGGAATGTTCTTACTGTTCAGTCATTAAGTCTTGTCCAACTCTCTGCGATGCCATGGACGGCAGCACGCCAGCCTTCCCTGTCCTTCACTATCTCCGGGAGTTTGCTCAAACTCATGTCCGTTGAGTTGGTGATGCTATCTAGCCATCTCATCCTCAGCTGCCACCATCTCCTTTTGCCTTCAATTTTCCCCAGCATCGAGATCTTTTCCAGTAAGTCAGCTCTTTGCATCAGCTGGCCAAAGCATTGGAGCTTCAGCTTCAGCATCAGTCCTTCCAATGAATGTTCAGGGCTGACTTCCTGTAGGGTTGGCTGGTTTGATCTCCTGGCTGTCCAAGGGACTCTCAAGAGTCTTCTCCAGCACCACAGTTTGAAAGCATCAATTCTTTGGCACTCAGCCTTCTTTATGGTCCAACTCTCACAACCATACATAACTATTGGCAAAACCGTAGCTTTAACAATACAGACCTCTGTTGGCAAAGTGAAGGCCCTGGTTTATAATACACTGTCTAGGTTTGTCATTGCTTTTCTTTCAAGGACTGAGTGTCTTTTAATTTCATGGCTGCAGTCACCATCTATAGTGATTTTGGAACCCATGAAAATAAAATCTGTCATTGTTTCCACTTTTTCCCCATCTACTGTATATAAAATAGGTAAATAACAAGGACCTACTGTATAATACAAGAAACTTTACTCAATACTCTGTAATAACCAGTGTGGGAATAGAATCTAAAAAAGAGTGGTTATATGTGTATGTATTACTGATTCACTTTTCTATACTCCTGAAACTAACACAGTATATTGTACATCAACTATACTCCAATAAAAGATTTTTTTTAAATTTGCATTTTAGATGTGAACAAAAGTATTCTACCAGGATGTGGTGGAGATCAAGCAAGGCAGGGAACAGCCGTCTCCAAGTGCAAGACAAACTCCAGAACAGGAAGCGGGGTGGGCCCTGGAAAACGGGTAGATTTTGAGAAGGTTGACGGGTTTGCCTCCACCCACTGGAAGAAGTTATATCCATTGCCCAACTTCAATTTCGACCTACCACAGGGGCTTTCTCAAGCCTGAGGGGCCTCCACTCAGCGTTATGACGTGAGGGTGGACCCCAGTTTTAACGTGGCTGGTGAGCTTGAGTCTGTGGCTTGGGGCTGCGTTCAGGGACCTTCTTGCATAGGTCCCCTCATACTCAGCAAGAAGAACAGCATCTGTGCAGTTTCACTGAGGGCTCTTTCTGTGATGGAATCTGCCCGAGTTTAAGTAGGTTCTGATTCAAGAAAACCAATGTCAGATGCCAAGTTTTATTTTGTGTTTCAAAAAACCAAAGCTCTTAATTTTAATTTCTCAGTACATTCTTACAGGCATGATGTGCGTGCGTGCTAAGTCACTCAGTTGTGTCCTATTCTTTGCGACCCCATGAGCTGTAGCGCACCAGCCTCCTCTGTCCATGAGGGTCTCCAGGCAAGAATACTGAAGTGGGTTGCCATGCCTTCCTCTGGGGCATCTTCCCAACCCAGGGATCAAACGTGTGTCTCTTACGTTTCCTGCCTTGAGAGGCGGGTCCTTTACCACCAGCACCACCTGGGAAGGCATGAAACCCCTTTTCAAAAAGAAGAGGTTATGTATGGAAACAGCTAAAAAAAAAAAAGTTTTTTCTTGAACTGGGTTCCTTTTCATCTTTTTTAGAAAATATTATTTTATTTGTTTGTTTATTTGGCTGCATGGAGTCTTCATTTTAACATGCGGGATCTTTAATTGCAGCATGCAAACTCTTAGTTGAAGCATATGGGCTCTAGCTCCCTGACTCGGGATGGAACCTGGGCCCCCTGCATTGGGAATGTGGAGGCCCGGCCACTGGGCCCAGAGAAGTCCCTTCCCCGTCCACTTTATCTTAAACAGCAACATTGCCTGCTTCCCGAATGGTCCAGTTTCTGCCCTGGCCCTCAGGTCTGTCTGCTTAGACCCACGATCTGGGTCACAGTCCTTCCCGCTCTGCTTTCTGAGCCCAGAAACTTCTCACCTGACTGCCTCACACTCAGGAATATTCACCTTCCATCTCTGCAGAGCTTGCACCCTGCTGAGCACCTCTAGGAGGTTTGGGGGAGGAACAAATGACATTCCACTGTAAATCGGGAAGGTCAACTTTTTTTTTTATGAACCAGACATCACATTTCCTATCTCTGTCCAAATAAGCCTTGCCACACTTAGTGTCTCCCGGGAGGCCCTGCCTTCATCTGCATGGGGCTGCCCCTGTTCAGCTCTCATCGCCTTCTCCTTGACTGGCTTCAGGATTTTCTTCAGAAAGTACCGACCAGTGATGAAGCTGAGTCTTCTGAGGGTCCATCCCATAATGTGTTATGTCTGGGAAAGAGACCGCTCATGTGGAGTTACCAGGGGAGGTCCTATAGCGTGGTGGTCAAGTGCTTGGACTCAGGTCCCTAACTGTCTTAAGTTCAAATCCCAGCGCCTCCACTGATGGTAACATGACCTTAGACACAACCTGTACCCCGAGTCTCTGCACATCACCTGTATCGTTGCTGCTGCTTATTGGTGTTTGCCCTTGTGGGTGAGATAAATAGCAACAGCTAACACATACCATTTGTTGTGTGTTAGGTGCCATTTGGAATGTCTCACCCCTGAATTTGCTATAATAAGAATACATAAGAGTTTGGAGCCACCTCTAGCATGAGTAAGCAGTCCAGTACGGGATAGATGAACCAGATAAGATCTATCAATGTTTGTTCGCCCACCATGCATTAGATCAATTTCCCAGAGGCAAATTTGGTTTTAAAACATGTAAGTTAGGACTTCGCTGGTGGTCCAGTGGTTAAGAATCTGCCTGCCGGTGCAGGTGACACGGGTTTGATCCCTAGTCTGGGAAAATTCCACATGCTGCTGAACAACTAAGCCCATACACTGCAAAGATAGAAGCGCTCACTCCAGAGCTTGTGCTCTGCAAGAAGAGAAGCACTGCAGGGAGGAGCCTGCACACCACGTCTGGGGAGCAGCTTCCGCTTGCAGCAAAGACCCAGTGCAGCCATAAATAAATAATAAAACATTTAAAAATAAAAATAGAAATTAGAAGATTGTGGAAACTGGACTATATGTATATAGCATTCCATCTCTCAAGATCTTGTCATTGTTTAATCATCCATTTCTTATATTTTTGCACTCATTTTCCTGATTCTTTCCAAAACAATGTCAATAGGTTCATCTGTACCATTTTTCTAGATTCCACATAAGTGCACTAGTATACAATATCTGTTTTTCTATTTCTGACTTAAACTTCACCCTGTCTGACAGTCTCTAGGTCCAGCCACATCTGCAGATGGCACATTTTGTTCCCGATTAATGCCTGAGCAATAGTCCATTGTGTATTTATACATATGCACCACATCTTCTTTATCTCTTCTTCTGTTGATGGACATTTAGGCTGCTTCCATGTCCTGGCTATTGTAAATAGTGCTACAGTGAACATAGGAGTGCATGTATCTAACTATTACTCCAATAAAAAGGACACAAGTAAATTATAACAAAAACAATGTCAAGAGACAGGAAGTGTGGAGCCCTAGCTGAGGACACACAGTCCCGGGGTTCCTGCACCT
This sequence comes from Bos javanicus, assembly GCF_032452875.1. Classification (NCBI taxonomy): domain Eukaryota; kingdom Metazoa; phylum Chordata; class Mammalia; order Artiodactyla; family Bovidae; genus Bos; species Bos javanicus. The sequence goes on along the minus strand of NC_083868.1, from coordinate 150,607,806 downwards.
GCGGCGGCTGAGAGCTGAGTGCTCCGAGCACCTGCTGTGCATGTGGAGTGTTCTCAGGTCTGCTGGCGGGTGGTGGGAAGGATTCTGCCTGCTGCACCACCCAGGTCTCTGAAGGAGAAGCCACAAGAGAAACTTCTCTCAAGGTTCAGCTCAGGAAAAGCTTCTCTTCTGCTGAATAACTTGGTCCGTGGGTATTTTTTTTGACATCTTGAATGGTCACAGGATATACTTCCTTTTTTGCTTTGGCGAGTAGAAAGTTCAGAGATAAATTGATGTTCTACCTTGAGCAACTATAAATAGTAAGCTTGCTCAATGCGCTGATTTTATCTCTTGATTAATTGCTTTTCTGCCCTTATATAACATTCACTTCCATTCCTTTGATCATTTATGTTATTTTTGTCTTGTGCGCATTTTTGCAATCTACCTCAAGTGGCACATAGTTTGAGGAAGAGCAGGGAAATAAAATATATTGAGAAGCACCACACATACACATAAATATCACTCTGGAGTTGCAGACGAAAATAATGGAATCTTCTCCTCAGAAAAATGTTAATAGAAGCTAAACGCTTGTTCTTCCAAGTAGCTTCTGAAGCCTCCCTCTTGACTACTCATCAGAACCATATTGTTATTTTTCAGTCACTAAGTCGTGTCCGACTCTTTGCAACCCCGTGGACTGTAGCACGCCAGGCCTCCCTGTCCATCACCAACTCCCAGAGCTTACCCAAACTCATGTCCATTGAGTCGGTGATGCCATCCAACCATCTCATCCTCTGTTGCCCACTTCTCCTCTTGCCCTCAATCTTTCCCAGCATCAGGGTCTTTTCCAGTGAGTCGGCTCTTTGCATCAAGTGGCCAAAGTATTGGAGCTTCAAGAACCCAATCTGGTTTTTCAGCGTGTCTGAGTTTCAGCTTAATTTAAATTGAGTAAACTTTCCAGTTTATTTGATATTCTTTGCTATGTTCTTTCACCATTAATTCATAATACTAGCGTGTTTTGAGAAGTCAGTGCTCATGATCTCAATTCACCTTAATTGAGACTCAGGCCATGTTATCCAGCCATGTGTTCCTAGTTATCAGAGGACAGGCACCAACATTCCATCTTATTCATCATGAACGTTGAAGGATCTTTCTACATTATTTCTGTATTTCCTAGAGGGAGCTTCCCTGGTAGCTCAGATGGTAAGGAATCTGCCTGCAATGCAGGAGACCTGGGTTCAATCCCTGGGTCAGGAAGATGCCCTGGAGAAGGGAATGGCAACCCACTCTGGTATTCTTGCCTGGAGAATCCCATGGATGGAGGAGCCTGGTAGGCTACAGTCCGTGGGGTTGCAAAGAGTCTGACATGACGGAGTCACTAACACTTTGACTTCCAGAGTGGCCACAGTTATGCGCAAGTGACGTGGAAGTCTGTGAGATTGCTATAGAGATGAAACTCCTAAAATTGGCCTCAAGGAAGTTTTAAGGGACTTGGGGGAGTGATACACCCAACTTTTTGGCCCCCTAGATGTTGTCCAGTGCCTTCCTGGAACTCTTCAGTCTGAACCTGCCTCCCCCCTGTCAGGATGACCCCAAGATAATGTGGGATTTCTCCTGCTGCGAGTGGGGGCAACCAGCTGTCTTCCTGCCTCATGTCTCCTCTCCCTGCTGCTGCGTATTGTTTGGGGTTGTGGTTATAAATAGAACTCAGACCTGAAAATGTGAACTTGAGAAAATGGTTCAGACACAATAATTTTTTTATTGTATTTTATTGTGGTAAGAATAGTTAACATGAGATCCGGCTTTTAAACACAAAAACTTTTTTTAATATTTTTTAATGTGGCCAATTTCTAAGCCTGCCTTTAGTGCTGTTTCTGTTTTCTGTTTTGGTTTTTTGACCACAAAGCATGTGGGATCTCCGTTCCCTGACCAGGGATTGGACCCTGTATGGGAAGGTGAAGTCTTAACCACTGGATTGCCAGGGATGTCTGTAAACAAATTCTTAAGTGTCCATTACTGTTGAGCAGAGGTACAAGGTTATACAGCAGATATCCAGAGCTTTCTCATTCTACTTGACTGAAACATTATGCTTACTGATTAATAACTGCCCATTTGTTCCCTCCTCTGGCTGCTGGCAGCCAACACTTCACTCTTTTTCTGAATCTGACTTTTAAAAATAGCTTATATAGGGGGAATCATGCAGTATTTGTCTTTCTGTGACTGACTTTTTCCACTTAGTATTAATATAATGTCTTCAAGATTCATCCATGCTGTAATGTATTTCTGATTTCTTTATTTTTAAGGAGAATAGTATTCTGTTGCATGCATGTACCCCATTTTCTTTATCTATTCATCCATCCATGGACATTTAGGTCCATCCTGGCTATTGTGAATAGTATATAGTGAACATGGAAGTGCTCATATCTCTTGGAGATCCTGATTTTAATTCTTTTAATTCTTTTCAATAGATATGCATAAGTGGGATTGTTGGCTCATATGATTGTTCTTTTTAAAAAATGTTTCAAGGGATCGCCATACTATTTTCCAGGGCAGCTGTACCCTTCTGCATTCCCACCAAGAGTATGCAAGGGTGGCAGTTTCTCCGCATCCTCTCCAGCACTTGTTGCTGCCGCTTAATTACTTTAGTCACTTCTGACTCTGTGCGACCCCATAGACGGCAGCCCACCAGGCTCCCCCGTCCCTGGGATTCTCCAGGCAAGAACACTGGAGTGGGTTGCCATTTCCTTCTCCAATGCAGGAAAGTGAAAAGTGAAAGAAGTCACTCAGTCGTGTCCGACTCTTTGCGACCCCATGGACTGCAGCCTACCAGGCTCCTCTGTCCATGGGATTTTCCAGGCAAGAGTACTGGAGTGGGTTGCCGTAAGTTTTGCTTTTTGTCTTTATCATAGCCATCTTGACAGGTGTGAGGTGATACCTCATTGTGGTTTGACTTGCATAATAGCTTTTCCATGCCCTTGAAAGATAGAGTCTTTGAGAGAAATATCTTGAACCATGCTTATTTGCAATTAAGAAATTCATGCCTAAAATAATAAGACAGAAATTTCATATTCACCAGTTGATTACCCATTTAGAAAGCATCTAAAAAATGCCTTAAAGCTTTCATAGGGACTGTTAAAGAGCACATAGATGAATATTAAGAATATCATATTTAAAGGGATGCTCTTTGCTTTGTGCGTTTCAGAGCAAGAATGCCCAAATCCTTACCATGTTAGAGTAGAAAACTTGGGATCCTCTGTTTTAGGCTCAGTGCAGATGGAATACTAAGCTGTTTGTGGGAAGTTTCTTCCTGTGTCTTCTAAGAATGCACACTGAAGGTGGAGCTTATTAAGCACAGTAAGCGTGGACAGGTTTCCATGTGGATCTTTTCTTATCACAGCTGGGCAAAGACTGAAAATGCATTTATTGGGAGAATTTTCAGTATACACTTTTCAATTTTCTGAACCACGTTAAGATGTATTTTTCTTAATAAAAAAAAATAACACGTCCCTGAAAAAACGAAATCTTTGGAAATTCCATCTCTCTTTAAAAAAAAAATTATTTAGTTACTATTTGTTTTATTTTTGGCTGTGCTGGGTCTTCACTGCTGTGCAGGCTTTTCTCTCGCTGCGGCCACTGGGACTGTGCTTCCTAGTGGTTCTCGGGCTTCTTTCTCATTGTGACGCCTTCTCTGTTGCAGAGCATAGCCTCTATGTTGCAGAGCAAGGCTCGAACACTTGTGGCTCCCAGGCTGTAGAGCACGGGCTCAGTAGTTGTGGCACGCGGGTTGAGTTGTTCCGCAGCATATGGGATCTTCCCGACCTAGGGATCAAAGCTGTGTCCCCTGTGTTGGCAGGCAGATTCTCATCCCCTGCACTGCCAGGGAAGCCCCCCTCCCTTTTTAACTTCCGTCTGTTTAGACGTGTTCTGGATGTGTCACGCAGCTGCTGTGCTGGGAATGAAGAGAAGGGGGTCAAGGATGGTGGTCTAGACTGGACACTGTCCATGTACCGCAGCACAGAGCTTAAACCAGAGTAACGTGGGGGCTGGGCCTTCTTGATGCCTTTCTGAAATGAAGATCAGTTTCACCGCTTGAGAGGCTGTCTTCCCAGCCATCTTATTTTTACTGAGGGGGCCATCTGGAAGCGTAGACAGTGAGTAGAAGCTGCCCAGCTTCAAGCCTCGGTTCTGCCTCCTCCTGACTCAGACCCGGAGCAAGCCCCTTCTCTTTTGTGTTCTCAGTCTGCACCTCTGAGAAATGGAGCTGATTCCAGGCTGTCGTGAGGACTGATAACAGTTAAGCTCTCAGAACATGATGACGTGTATACGTGCTACTACTTTGCTATTAAAATTTCCAAGAGAATAGTTAAGGGGAAAAGGCTGAACAATGAGACTAGAACAGCCGAGGCCCCTTTAATCAGTGTTACTTGAACACCCGGCTTGAGTTCTGTATGTCAGTGGCCCTATTGGGGTGACCCTCTTCCCACACTGAGGTTGTAGTTCCCTTAGAGTTATTACAGAAACTATTTGAAATGAACATAAACATGGTCCCCTTCTGTCTTCCTCTGAAGCTAAAACAAAATACAGTGGGAAAAAAAATATTTAAAAAAATGTCCTGAATGTACAGCTTTTGAAAATAGCATGTCATGTTGCTTTTTTTCCCCTAATGTTGAAAGCTGGCTGGAAAAGCTTAATAAAGTGAATTATGTCTTCTGGTTATAAGATGAAGACATAAACTAACCTGGTTGAAGATTATGCCTGTTTTAAATACGTACACATATTTTTATAAAATTCCAATAAAATGCAATTTATTTTTATTTTTTAATGATTTTTATTGTGGTAAAAATCACATAATATAAAGCATACTATTTTAACGGCTTCTAACTGGATAGTTCAGTGGCACTAAGTACAGTCGCATTGTTGTCCATCTCTCACCGTCATTCACTTTCCTAAACTGAAACTCTGTCCCCACTAAACACTAACTCTCCTTCCCCCTCACCCTGCACCCCTGGCATCCATCATTGTACCTTCTGGCTCTATGGACTTGACTATTTTCAGTGTCTCATATAAGTGGAGTCAAACAGTATTTGTCTGCCCTAATGTGTATTGGTTGGAGAAGGAAATGGCAACCCACTCCAGTGTTCTTGCCTGGAGAATCCCAGGGACGGGGGAGCCTGGTGGGCTGCCATCTATGGGGTCACACAGAGTCGGACACGACTGAAGCGACTTAGCAGCAGCAGCAGCAATGTGTATTGGAATACACCGAACGCAGTTTAATAGCTCATCATATCTCCGGATTTGATGAGGGATCTCTTTTAATGCCATGGGAAAGCTGACATGATCTGTTCCTAGAGCTTAGTCCTCAGAGATGGAAATTGAACAGTAGGGTTGTAAGAAAATGACAGAGTTCGTCTGAAGGGTCCATAATCCCCAGTGACCCTTCTTCCTGTAATTCTGTACATCTCCTTGGCCTTTCACTTTTTAAATGGCTAACTGCCTTGCTGGAGAAGAAAGAATTTTGTAGTGCCTGGTATACAGCAAGTACTCAATAAAAAAATGCTCTAAATGAGGAGTGAATGTCTGCATCTGAACAGCACTTATCCTAGAGTGACAGTCATCACCTACGTAGCATCTAAAGTCTTTTTTCCTAAAGAACCAAACTCCTTTAACTCTCTTCCCTAGTAACTTCTCTCCTTGAGACGAATAGACCAAAACACACACTGTCTACTCAACGGATGGAATTTTCCAAGGGGATAGGAAACTTAAGTCTCAAGTGAAGACATTCAGTGTTTTGATATTAGGATGGGTCTTTTAGAGATAAATGTTGGAAGCCAGGAAAAATAGCATCAAGAGGAAATAATGCATGTGTAGGCAGCGTCGGAAATATAGAGGGTTCACACCATGGGAACTCTGACCGCTATTATTTTTGAATTTCCTTCATGTTAGTACAGCTGTGCGGATGCCATGAAGCAGGGTTATGTATTTCCCGGCCCACGGTACGGGCTCAGTCCGGGCGATCCCAGCTATGACCTCCATCCACAGATATACCTGCTCCATCCTCATTGTTAGCCCTGAGCTTCCTCCATCAGCACCTGTACAAAGGATGCTGAGAATGAATCTGTAGTTTCAAAGTTCCCAGATGCTGAATGAACTCTTTCCAGGGCCTATGGTCCATCCTTCCTGTCCACTCCCCAGCCACAACTCTTGGGTCCAGAATGACTTTCTCCATTGCATCTCAGTCCTGCCCCACCCAGAGAGTGCCCTTCTGCTTTGGTAGCTCCTTAGGCTTGAAGGCCGCATCCATGCCAGGCCTCTAGTTCCAAGATTCTGCAGACTGGCTGCAGAGTTCCAGCTGACATGGTATGGAGACAAAGGAAGACCCACTGGGGTGGAGCCCACAACCATCAGGGCCTCAGACATTGGGATGGAAATCTAAAATCCAGTAGATTGTATAGATTGCCAAGAGTACAAAAAACCCTGTGTTGGGTAACGCTTATGAGGACATTTTCAGAAATCTGCCTTAGATGACATAACTCAACTCTCAGGATCCTTCAGCTACAGGGATCTTGTGTTAGTGATCTCTGACTTAACCATCTAAGAAGGCATTGACACGTTCTTCTGTTCCCTGGTTAAACCAGAGTTTTCTGTTTGGAGTTTACCTGTTACATATGGGAATGATGGAGGGCAGAAGGAGAAGAGGGTGACAGAGGATAAAAAGGTTGAATGGCATCACCGATTCAATGGACATGAACTTGGGCAAACTCCGGGAGGTGGTGAGGGATAGGGAAGCCTGGCATTCTGCAGTCCATAGGGTCACAGAGAGTTGGACACAACTTGGCAACTGAACAGTAGCGATCTCATCACACCCAGTCACTTTTAAATCTTACATTAAGAAACATGTATTCTTTTTTTCTTCTCTTTTTCCAGAAAGGTAAGTTTGTCTTTATCCAAGGGTCCATGGCTGCCTTTACTAACAGCAACCCTCTGAGCTGTTCCCCAATGCCCAGCAGCTTACCCCTGACACACAGCTGGCTTCACTCCCTGATCCCAGTCCTCCAAGGCTGCTGGGGTCCCCTGTCCTGCTGCTTCCTGCAGGGCCATTCCTGCTCCCCTTTCTGCCCTTCCTGCCCACACCTAAGCCAGGAGCACTGCTGCTACGTCACTTCAGTCGTGTCCAGCTCTGTGCAACCCCATAGACAGCCTCCCACCAGGCTCCCCCGTCCCTGGGATTCTCCAGGCAAGAACACTGGAGTGGGTTGCCATTTCCTTCTCCAATGCATGAAAGTGAAAAGTGAAAGTGAAGTTGCTCAGTCGTGTCTGACTCTTAGTGACCTCATGGACTGCAGCCCACCAGGCTCCTCCATCCATGGGATTTTCCAGGCAAGAGTGCTGGAGTGGGGTGCCATTGCCTTCTGCAAGCCAGGAGCACTGGCAGCCTTCAAATTCCATGTCTAACAATCGGCTGCAGGGATTTGAAATTGAACACAAACGTTTCCTTCTGAGGTTTGAAGAGGCATGTCACTCTAGAATAAACCTGGCTGAGTGTCACCTCTCACCGTCTGTGTGCGTGGCCTGTTTTCAGGGAGAACAAGTACCCGTCCAGTGTTCCTGCGCACGTTTCCAATCAGCTGGCACAGACGGGGCTTTTACCCGACAGCTGCAGAAGGAGCTGGCTGGAGGAATAGGAACCAGGGGCTTTTACACGACAGCTGCAGAAGGAGCTGGCTGGAGGGATAGGAACCAGGGGCTTTCACCCGACAGCTGCAGAAGGAGCTGGCTGGAGGGATAGGAACCAGGGGCTTTCACACGACAGCTGCAGAAGGAGCTGGCTGGAGGGATAGGAACCAGGGGCTTTCACACGACAGCTGCAGAAGGAGCTGGCTGGAGGGATAGGAACCAGGGGCTTTCACACAACAGCTGCAGAAGGAGCTGGCTGGAGGGATAGGAACCAGGGGCTTTTACCCGACAGCTGCAGAAGGAGCTGGCTGGAGGGATAGGAACCAGACACATGGGGCTTTTACCCGACAGCTGCAGAAGGAGCTGGCTGGAGGGATAGGAACCAGGGGCTTTTACCCGACAGCTGCAAAAGGAGCTGGCTGGAGGGATAGGAACCAGACACATGGGGCTTTTACCCGACAGCTGCAGAAGGAGCTGGCTGGAGGGATAGGAACCAGGGGCTTTTACCCGACAGCTGCAGAAGGAGCTGGCTGGAGGGATAGGAACCAGGGGCTTTTACCCGACAGCTGCAGAAGGAGCTGGCTGGAGGGATAGGAATCAGGGGCTTTCACACGACAGCTGCAGAAGGAGCTGGCTGGAGGGATAGGAACCAGGTGGCAGCACTGGTTCCCACATGCCTGTGCTCTGCTTCCAGCGAGCCTGGGCACTGTCTTAGTCTCATAGGCCACCTGTCGCAAGATGCCATGGGCTAGGGGTCTTAAACAACAGGACTTCTTTTCTCATGGTTCTCGAGATTGAAGTCCAAGATCAAGGTGCTGGGGAGGGGGGTGGTTGGTGTCAGGTGAGACCTCTGTCCTTGGCTGGAGGATGGCTACCTTCTCACTGTAAACTCAGTGGCAGAGAGAGAGAAAGAGAGGAGTCTGGTCTCTTCCTCTTCTTAAAAGGGCACTAATCCCATCATAAGGGCCTCAGCCTCATGACCTCATGTGAACTTTATTCTCTCCCAAAGGCCCCACCTCCACATGCCTTCATGCTGGGACTGGGGCTTCAGTATGTGAATCTGGAGGAGGCACGGTCATTCAGCACATCACAGATGACTGCATTTGTCTTTTCAGTCTCCTCCTCCAACCCATTCCTTCCCCTCCACCTTGCCCATCCTGGCTCCTCTCTGTGCACCATGGAAAGGCAGGGAGGCAGGTTCTGGGGGACCACAGTAATGGAAGGCTGTGTCTTCTTCTCCTCCAGGAACTCCCCTGATGAGTGCAGCATGGCCAAAGGTGGGAAGATGGTGGGCAGCCCGGACACCGTCGGGATGAACTACAGCAGCTACATGGAGGAGAAGCACATGCCACCCCCAAACATGACCACCAACGAGCGCCGCGTCATCGTCCCCGCAGGTCAGAGGCTTGGTCAGCGGCCCGGGCCTTCCTCGGGCTCCGCTCAGCTCTCTCTTCCTGCCCTTGGCATTGGTCACCCTCAGCTGCCTGCAGTAACGGTTGCGGATGGACCAGCAGATACTGGTCCACCGTGGTGAAGTGCTCACCGCTATGTGTGCACACGCGTGTGTGTGCGTGCGCGTGTGTGTGTGTGCATGCGTGCGTGTGTGTGTGCACATGTGCGTGTGTGTGAGAGAGAATCCATGCCGAGTGACCTTTCCAAGGAGGACTTGCCTTTTCTCTGAGCTTATTTGGTGTTAAATATCCTTCCTTTTATGAAGTGCTACTTAAAATAGAAGGTAGGATTAACATTTTTTTCTTACCTGGCATAATTAAAAATTGGGAGGCCTGTATTGTTGGTTGTCAAAACTTGAAATTCCAGCCCTCACTGGCTTATGAAAGAGACTCTGAGAGTCTGAGTCATTCTTTTCCAGAAGTAATTCTAAACATAATCCAAAACAGTAACTCTGGATTTGAGAACCATGCCAGGGATCTATTTATTTAGCAAAACTAAAGGTAATCGGAAGGATGCCTTAAAACTCCTCAGAGGAAGTGTGCTACATAAAACCAAAAATACCCACCACAGCAATAGCAATGGTGACCACCGGTGGGTCCTGACTGAGGTATTCAGTGAGCAATGCACATACACTGAATTTTTGGTGTCATGAACTCTCAAGCAGTACGTAGCGTGGTTTGTCACGAGTGCCCTGATGAGGACAGTGATGCTCAGAGAGGTCGGCCTGCAGTTAGTAAGAGGCGAGTGAGAACTTCCCAGATGTCACACTTGTAAAGAACCCCACATGCCAGTGCAGGAGATGTGAGTTCAGTCCCTGGGGTGGGAAGATCCCCTGGAGAAGGAAATGGCAGCCCCCTCCAGTGTTCTTGCCTGGGAATTCCCCTGGACAGAAGAGACTGGCGGGCTCCACGGGGTGGCACAGAGTTGGATACGTCCTAGCAACTAAGCGTGAGTTAGAACTCAGACAAGTCACCCCGAATCCTTCATTCTCAAGCTCCTTTCTGTAGCCCTGGAGGGCTCCCTCCATCACCCCCTGTGGCCATCTGGGCCCCTCACCCTCTGCTTCTGGGACTGAACTTGCTGTCTCTTTAGCCTGAAACCCTTGGTTCCAGGGAGTTCTATCGTTCATCCGGGTTCTCTAGCCACCCTGTCCAGAGGTGCCCCTCAGCTCCTCCACCCAGTGACCCTAACCCCTGCCTGCCTGCCTTTCTTTTGTTGCTTTTATTCCCCTCTGTCACTGCAGTGGGCTTTTATGTGAAAGTCCTCTTCTCATCTTCCTCCCTCAGTCGAGTGTAAGACCCACAAAGGCCCTGCCTCCATGGCCAAGTCCAGTGCCTGATGTCCCTTAGGTTCTCCGTGAATGTTAACTGAGGGAAGAATGGACAAAAGGGTGCCTGACCCCCAGGTGGTCCTGCCCAGGACTCTGCTTATTGCTGGAGTCGTAAGAGTTGAGAATGGGTGAAACCGGTGCAGACTTAATTCTCCCTTGCCCCGGAGGTGGTGTGTGCATGCTCAGTCACTTTAGTCATGTCTGACTCTTTGTGACCCTGTGGACTGTAGCCCGTCAGGCTCCTCTGTCCATGGGGTTCTCCAGGCAGGAATAACTGGAGTGGGTTGTCATGCCCTCCTCCAGGGGATCTTGCCCACCCAGGGATTGAACCGAGTCTCCTGTGTCCCCCGCATTGCAGGTGTTGTTTACCGCTGGGCCACCAGGGAAGCCCTGTGTCTCTGGTAGGGTGACCTGAATCTCAACATCTATAGGATATTAGTCCTTCCATGATCTTGTATTTACTGGGTTGCTTCAGCTCTCCATCATTCTAGACCACTGAGTGGGAAGTACTAACAGGGCCCCAGGGACCCCCCTTGTGCTACAAGCATCGTTCTCCTGCTCCGTATAGTGCAGCAGTTATACAATTTCCCTCCAGAGTTAAGACCAGTCCTTCTAGCTGATAATTCTCCTCTGGCAGCTGGGTCAGGGGCCAGAAGAGGTCAAGGGGACCGTCTCCACTGCCAGTTTGAAAGTGAAAGGGTTAGTCACTTAGTCGTGTTGGATTCTTTGTGACCCCCAAGGACTGTAGCCTGTCAGGCTCTTCTGTCCATGGGATTTCTCCAGGCAAGAACACTGGAGTGGGTTGCCATTTCCTTCTCCAGCGGATCTTCCTGACCCAGGGATCGAATCCACGTGTCATGTCTTCTGCCTTGGCAGGTGGGTTCTTTACCATTAATGCCACCTGGGAGTTCACCTCTGTGAGGTTTGAGGACAAATGAGATCAAATCCCGTCCATGGCACGCTTCCCATCCCCAGGCCTTAGTCTGCACCAGACCGCCTCCAACGGACTTCTGTTTCCACCACCTTCCAAGCAAGAAAGTTCAGAGTGCAAAACACCCGGTTTGGGCTCACAGACTGGGCTTCTCTTCAGAATGGTCACTGCGCAGCTTTCAGGAAACTTTAGGAAGCTAGTTGGAAGCAGTGAGGTATGAAGGGCTCATCCATCCCTGCTCCTGAAGCACACATAAGGCTTTCACAGGGGACAGTGGAGTGAGTCTCGCGTGTGCCTTATGGGAAGGACAAAGCTGCTTTTGATGTTTCCAAAAAGGAAGTAGACGTTTATGCCGAAGGCATGTGTTTGGTTTGGTCATGGCAACTAAGCTACACTCCTGAGAACCATCACTTCTTGTTGTGACTTAGAACCGGAGGCATTTCCGGTTGAGTGGGAAAAAAGTATGGAAAGGCGAATGTCCGAGGGGCGCGTCCTGGACGCGTGGTACCTAAAGGGGTTGGGAGCAGATGTGTGCCTGGGGAGGGCGGGTCAGGCGGGGGTGCTGTTGGCTTGGACACTGGCTGGGGCGGAACGGGATGAGACGAAACCCAGAGGACGTCTGCCCAAGCCCGTCTCACACTTTGCCTTTCTCCTTGAGAATGGGATCTCCTCAGTTTACATGAAACAGAGCCTTTAGTTCTCTACGATGAGAGACTCGCTCTTAGGAGGGGCTTACATTGAAGGCACTTATCTGAGATCCACATGGAATCACAGACCTGGGAGCTAAGCCTGGTGCCGTGACATCCTCTCGTCTGACGGGGCCCCATTTCTGTCACGCCAGCAGCGGGCTTTGATGTTGTCAGTATCATTTCTAGTAGGACCAGAGTAGCTTCCTATGTCAAATCTTGTTTAGAAAACAAGAGAGCCATTTTCATGGGAAAGAGGCAAAGAAGCAATTTAAACAAGTCAGGACATCCACCCTTTGTGATTTGTGCAGTTGTTGTTCAGTCGCTAAGTCGTGTCCACCTCCCTGTGACCACGCTTTGTGATTTGTGCAGTTGTTTAGTTGCTAAGTCCAGCTCTTTGCAACCCCGTGGACCGTGGCCTGCCAGGCTTCCCTGTCCTTCACTATCTCCTGGAGTTTGCTCATATTTATATCCATTGAGTCAGTGATGCTATTTATCTCATCCTCTGTTGTCCCCTTCTCCTCCTGCCTTCAATCTTTCCCAGAATCAGGGTCTTTTCTAGTGAGTCGGCTCTTTGCATCAGGTGGCCGGAGTACTGGAGCTTCAGCTTCAGCATCAGTCCTTCCAATGAGTATTCAGAGTTGATTTCCTTTAGGATGGACTGGTTTGTTCTCCTTGCAGTCCAAGTGACTCTCAAGAGTCTTCTCCAGCTCCACAGTTCGAAAACATCAGTCCTTCGGTGCTCAGCCTTCTTTATGGTCCATCTCTCACATCCATACCTGACTGCTGGACAAGCCATAGCCTTGACTGGATGGACCTTTGCTGGCTAAGTGCTGTCTCTGTGTAGTGCTGTCTCGGTGCTCATTAACTGCCAGCCATTCGGCTGGAAGCCTGGTTGCACAGATTGGCTCATATAAAGCTTTTGTGTAAAGGCTGTTTCATCCCCTGAAGGAAGCCCTCTTTCAGCTGTCCCCTCCTTTGGTTGCTTCACGCCAAGGCGAGGACAGTTATTCAGTTAATCGGGTTTGTAAGAGAGCTCACTGCGGCTGCTTTTGCAAGTTGTGAGTCTTGCAGTTATTGGTCAAGCCTCAGGTATGTGTGCTCACACACAGACACACAGATGAACACACAGACACACAGCTGTATTGCACAATCCAGAAAATCCCCCAGTGTAAAGATAGCAGGACCTGGGCATGGCTGAATCTCTGCCCCCCTCCATGCCTTCGGCCCCAGCTCTGCGATCCAGGCCCCTCGCTAGGACACCTTTTGGGTGTAGAGAGCTCTGCATACTTAGGTAGAATTCTCCAAACCTGGTTACGACTGGTTCATGTAGTTCCTACTATTTAAGCACATTCATTGGCACTTCTAAATGCAAATCAGAAAGACAACCCCACCCCCCAAATCCATTATTTATTCCTAAGCACTTGCACTAGCAACCAGCTACATACTGACATTCATGTCCTAGACCTGAAAATGGTCCTGAGAAACACTGACCAAGAGGATAGGTGTGTAGACAGAAGACACAGAAAAAGACACGGTCTTCTGGACTCCTGGCCTGGATTCCTCACTTCTAGACATCCCTGGTTTTGAGACTCACTGTCTCTAACTCAGGCTTCCCAGCTGGCTCTGGTGGTGAAGAACCCACCTGCCAATGCAGGTTAGATGTAAGAGACCTGGGTTCCATCCCCGGGTCGGGAAGATCCCTTGGAGGAGGGCATGGAAACCCACTCTAGTATTCTTGTCTGGAGAATCCCAAGGACAGAGTAGCCTGGCAGGCTGCATCTGTAAGGTTGCACAGAGTCGGACACGACTGAAGCAACTCAGCACGCGTGTGCGTGCGCATGTGTGCATGGGTGCACGCACACACGCACACACACACACACACACACACACACACATGTCTAACTCAGGAGCTTTATAAAAACTCGTCAGATATCCCTAATGAATAAAAATACTTTCACTGAATATATTTACACTCCTTCTTTCAGAATGGATTTAAGAAAGATCACACAAATATAAGTAAAAACAAAAAGACAGAATTTGTTTTCAAAGTAAATGGATAGAGAACATGGGCTAAAGTAAGAACTTAACAGGCAGTGAAACCAGGGGTGAGGTTTGTATGTCGATGTATATATTTGGAGAAGGAACTGGCAACCTACTCCAGTATTCTTGACTGGAGAATCCCATGGGCAGAGGAGCCTGGGGGCTTTAGTGCATGGGGTTGCAAAGAGTCAGACACGATTGAAGCGACTTAGCACATGTGTATATATTAACGCAAACTTTATATCCTGCACAGTTGCAAACAGTTTGGGTCCAAGGTGTCCGCAGGCTGTGTGAAGGCGATGCCTTAATCAATACATGCCCCAGTGTCGCCAGGATTAAAAGAAAACATGTGGGAAAGATGGTCCAGCTCTTAATTTTGAGTCTAGAGAAAAATGTGTCTCTTGGTTTGTCATCGGAAGGTAACAGGGAAGTCACATGAAAGCACTCAGCCAGTAAGACCACCAGATACCCTTGGAAGTCCTGACTTCCACCTATTGTCCTGGAAATGCCACTGGCTATGCTTCTCCTTCTCAAGGTGTAGAGATTAGACAATACATCACATGTGCTCTGTCTACCATCTGTATATAACTGTCACGTATCATCTATGTTTCCATCTGTCTGTCTATAAATCTGTTGTCTATCTACCTCTCATTTATCACCTATCATCTGTATCTATCTTTCCAGCTCCATATTTATCTATCTAGCTGCCTCTCATTTATCTATCATCTCTCGCTCTGTCATCGGTATCTATCTTTCCATCTGTCTATCCATCATCTGTCTACCTATTATCTGTCTTATTTGGTGTGAATAGCTGTATATCTAGGTGTGCATCTCACAGGGTTGGGCTGTTTCTTATGTTCATGGTTGCAGGTCAAAGTATCATTCAGTGGTGTCACTCTTAACAAGATGAGCCCCAGACAGGGGACCCAGTTCAATGGCTCTTGTTGGCTCAGCTTAATTTGGAGGTTGACTGGGAGATGTTTCTCCAAGTATGATCAGAACCACCTGCATCAGGGTCACCCGGGAGACTTAGGATGTGAAAGTGCCCACCTCCAAATTTTCTGAATCCAGGTATGGAGTGGAGGATTCTACATTGTTAGCACATTTTTGGGGGTGATTTTCATGCATTATAGGGTTTGAGGAGCTCTAGACTAGATAGAAGATACTAAATAAATTTTGAGCTTCCCAGGTGGCGTAGTGGTTAAGAATCCACCTGCCAATGCAAGAGACACAGGTTCAATCCCTGGTTTGGAGAGATCCCCTGGAATATGAAATGGCAGTCCACTCCAGTACTCTTCCCTGGAGAATTCCATGGACAGAGGAGCCTGGTGGGCTACAGTTCATGGGGTCGCAAAGAGTTGGACGTGACTGAGTAAGTGAGCACGTATACACACAAATAATTTTGCTTTAATACACTTTCATTTTTTTTTAAATAAAGACATCATTTGGGAAAGGGAGTTGGCAAAAGAAAGAATTGTCCTAAAGCTTTTCCCTTCAGATGTGTTTTGGAAGTGGTGGTTGGCCCGTGTCATTGGTTGACATGATAAATTCTGTAAAGGTCTTGGGTGAAGGCGTTCACTGGGAAATCCAGGGCCACTCAAGGCACAGAGTGCGATGTGAGAGCTGAGGAAGAAGCCCCGCAGCCCTGTTCGTTGGTGACAGCCCCGAGCTCCATTCAGACCAGTCAGATCAAGTGCGGTACTTGCCTGTGCTTTACTGTGTTCCCATCAACAGCATCGACAGCTCGGGGACAGCCCGGGAATCTTGGCTCCTGGGTGTTTCCGGTTCTGCTGCACCGAGGCTGTGACCACAGATGGATGTTCAAAAGCAATGGGTTCTCTCGCACAGTGGAACTAGTGTGCTCTGGGGAACATAAGTTTCGTGCTGTCTGATGAAGCCTCAGCATCAGGATACTGTCCTTCCGTGTGCCGAGTGGCCTCCCGCGGTCACGGTTTAGGTTTTGACAGTGTCCTTGGCGACATGCTAAGCAAGAGGGCTGGCAAAGAGGAAGGCATGGTCTTTACCCACTTTTCTTCAAAGTTGCAAAATGCAACAGAACCTCTGGTTTCAGCAGCTTACATCATTTTGAGAAGATTTCCTCCTTTTTTTGTTGTTGTTTTTAGTCCCCAAAATGGGTGCTGAAGCCTGGGGCTTTTCAAACACTTCTGTTTTCATTGTCTAAATATTCACCTTGAGCACAAATGCTCATGGGGGTCAGAAGTCTCAGAGGGAAATAGTTGCCACATTGGTCTTTGTTTCCCCTGTTTGCTTTTTAAATTTCATTTTTAATTGAAGTATAATTGCATAACATTACTGTGTCAGCTTCTGCTCTACATATGAATCAGCTGTATGTATACATATATTCCCCTCCCTCCTGAGCCTCCCCACCACCCCACCCCACCCCATCCCACACCCGTAGGTCATCACAGAGCACCGAGCTGAGTTATTCACCTTTTAACAAAGTTCGCTCTCTGTACTCATTCATTTATTCATTCACTGAGCACGTGGAATATTCCAGTCACCAAGAATAAAAGCTCTTAGGAGATTTAAAACCCCCAGTCCCTGGTCCCCAGACACACGTGGCTAGAGCTTCTCCCATCGTGTCGTGCTCAGGCCCTCCTTGCCGGGTGACTTCTACTCAGCGTGTGAGGCATCCACCGAGTACTTGTTATTCTTGTACTAGTCACAGAGGAAATGACCGAAGCCTGTGAGAAGCAGATAAGACCCGGCCGCATGAGGTTAAGTCATTCGTGGAGGGGAGAGCATGATTAAGAGCTCAGATGAGTGATTCAGACACGTGTTTCCAAATAGCTGGGGAACAAGATGACCGTAAGCATGACCGTGAGGAACAGCTTCCTTTGTCCCCTCGTGATGCGCTTTCCGAAGCTCCGCCACCTCCACCGTTTCCCTCCGCCCTAGCCCTTCCCCCAGTCGTATCTTTCTACTCCTGTGCTGCGTGGTCATCTGTGTCGTCTCCCAGGCGGTTCCCTCCAATGGAATGTCCTCCTGCTCCCCTGCTAACAAGTCCTTCTCGCTTTCCAAGGCACCTTTGAAACCCACCCTCTCTAAGAAACCACCCTGGATCTTCAGGCACCTTCATTGCTTCTCTGACGACGTCTTAGCAATCCCTACATCACACTTTATGTGTTTTTGTATTATAGTCTATAATGCATGTGTATACTAGATATAGTGTTTAATTCCATGAAGGATTTGACATGCCTTGCAGACCAAACTACTGATCATCACGTGAGCCAAACTACTGATCAGTTAGAAACTGGGGACCGAAACTAAGGCAGTTGGGCTTCTCAGGAGGCTCAGTTTGATAGAGAATCCACCTGCCAATGCAGAAGACTTGGGTTCAGTCCCTGGGTCAGGAAGATCTCCTGTAGGAGGAAGGAAATGGTGACCTACTCCAGTATTTTGGCCTGGAGAATCCCATGACAGAGGAGCCTGGCAGGCTACAGTCCATGGAGTTGCAAAAGAGCTGGGCAAGACTTTGCAACTCAACAGCCACAGCTAAGGCAATTATGAATATTAATGGAAAACCAAGGTCACATGAAGGAACAATGTAGCTCTTTTGGCCACAAGTTTGGCCAAGATGCTGTGGCTTAGTTTCTAGAATAGCATTGAGCTTCCTGGTGGCCAACAAAAAAGATCCATAGGGGAAATAATATCTTTTATCAGAAATAAATTTCACAGGGAAGGGAATGTTTTTCCTGGTGCAGAATCCTAAAAGCAGAATCTCTGGATATTATATTTGGGCTTAACTCAGACATGGGAGAAGGCAATGGCACCCCACTCCAGTACTCTTGCCTGGAAAATCCCATGGATGGAGGAGCCTGGAAGGCTGCAGTCCATGGAGTCACTGAGGGTCGGACACGACTGAGCGACTTCACTTTCACTTTTCACTTTCATGCATTGGAGAAGGAAATGGCAACCCACTCCAGTGTTCTTGCCTGGAGAATCCCAGGGACAGGGCATCCTGGTGGGCTGCCGTCTATAGGGTCACACAGAGTCGGACACGACTGAAGTGACTCAGCAGCAGCAACTCAGACATGAGCACCTTCCTTGTGACATCCTCTATGGACAGAGGGAGTTATGTTAGCAAACAACTCAGTGCAGACAGAAGGCATATGCCAGTGTGAGTCTTTGCTAGTCTGGTTTCTTAGAAAGTCAGGATTTTGATTTCTCAAAGTGGCAGAAAGTTCCTATGGCTTGCACAAGACCTTTTCTAAAGATGACATCTCCAAGCTCAGGTTGAAAGTAGATGAATAACAAGCAATGGAAGAAAATACTCTCCAAATCCAAATGGCCAACGTTTTATTACAGTGCACTCAGCCATGAAATTAAAAGATGCTTTCTCCTTGGAAGAAAATCTATGACAAACCTAGGCAGTGTATTAAAAAGCAGAGACATCACTTTGCCAACAAAGGTCTGTATAGTCAAAGCTATGCTTTTTCCAGTAGTCATGTACAGGTGTGAGAGCTGGACCATAAAGAAGGCCAAGTGCTGAAGAATTGATGCTTTCAAAATGTGGTGTTGGAGGAGACTCTTAAGAGTCCCTTGGACAGCAAGGAGATCAAACCAGTCAGTCCCAAAGAAAACCAAGCCTGAATAGTCATTGGAAGGACTGATGCTGAAGCTGAAGCTCCAATACTTTGGCCACCTGATGCAAAGAGCCAACTCATTGGAAAACACTCTGGTGTTGGGAAAGATTGAAGGCAGGAGGGGAAGGGAATGACAGAGGACAAGATGCTTGGGTGGCATCACTGACTGAATGGGCACGAGTTTGAACGAACTCTGGGAAATAGTGAAGGAAGGGAAGCGTGGTGTGCTACAGTCCATGGGGTCAGACACAACTTAGCAACTGAACAGCAACAATCTTTTTAAAGGTGGTTATTTATAAGCCTGTGTGTTCTATTAGATTGAGAGCATCGTGAGTTGGTGATAATGTCTTTTGCATTCTTCACCACCAGACAAAGCAGCGAACTCGTGGCCCACATGCAGAAGTCAGTAAGCATGCATCAGTCGAGTTAGTGGGAATCTACCTTTAGTTAGTTGGAATCAGAGGATCACAGGGGATGCATTTGCAAGATTCTTGCTGATCTTCATTCAGCTCTTTATTAGTCAGGGTTCTTCAAAGAAGCAGAACCAGTCTCTCTCTCTTTCTCTCTCTTACCCTCTCCCAGTCTTTACTCAATCTCACAGTTCAAAGGCCGGCATCTTTTGGAAGCACCCTTGCAGATTAGCCCAGAAATAATGTTTAATGAAATATCTAGACATCCCACAATGCAGTCAAGTGGACACATACTCTTAACTATCATTGAAAGTGAAAGTCACTCAGTCGTGTCTGACTCTTTGTGACCCTGTGGACTGTACAGTCCATGGAAGTCTCCAGGCCAGAATACAGGACTGGGTAGCCTTTCCCTTCTCCAAGGGATCTTCCCAACCCAGGGATCAAACTCAGGTCTCCCGCATTGAGGGCAGATTCTTTACCAGCTGAGCCACCAGGGAAGCCCAAGAATACTGAGGCGGGTAGCCTGTCCCTTCTCCAGTGGGTCTTCCCAACCCAGGAATCAAACCAGGGTCTCCAGCATCCCAGGCGGATTCTTTACCAGCTGAGCCACAAGGGAAGCCCTATCATTAAACTCTTTTAAAATGTATGTATTTGTCTTTTTTTGGCTGTGCTGGGTCTTCGATGTTGCATGTTGGCTTTCCCTAGTTGCTGCAAGCAGGGGCTACTTATAGTTTCAGTATGTGGGCTTCTCACTGGAGTGGCTTCTCTTACTGCAGAGTGCAGACTCTAGGCACGCGTGTCTCAGTAATTGTAGCCCTTGGGCTCAGTTGCTCTGCGGCACATGGACTATTCCAAGACCAGGGATCAACCTGTCTCCTGCATTGGCAGGCGGATTCTTTAGCCCTGAGCCATGAAGGAAGTCCCATAAAACTCTTAAATGTGAGAAAATTGGGCCCTGGGGAAGTGAAATAACTTTGCCAAGGATACATGTACAGATGGGTGAGACCAGAGCCAATCCTCAGGCCTGTACTCAGTGATTAAGTATCTGTTGGTGAAGCAGTTCTTTTTTAAAATTAAAGTATTATGGGGGCCTCGCTGGTGGCTCAGACAGTGAAGAATCTGCCTCCAATTCGGGAGATCCAGGTTCAATCCCAGAGTTGGGCAGATTCCCTGGAAAAGGAAATGGCAACCCACTCCAGTATTCTTGCCTGGGAAATCCCATGGACAGAGGAGCCTGGTGGGCTACAGCTCATGGGGTTGCAAAGAGTCAAACGTGACTGAGTGACTAATACTTTGACTTTTTCCTAGTCAGTTTACAATACTGTGTTTGTTTTAGGCATGCAGCATAGTGGCTCAGTATTTTTACAGGTTGTGCTCCATGATTAGATTATTATAAGATAATGAGTATTATTCCCTATGCTGTACAGTATATCCTTGTTGCTTATCTACTTATATATGCTAGTTTGTATGTGCTAATCCCACAGCACTAATTTGTCCCCCCCTTCCCTCTCCCATTTGTTAACCACGCATTTGTTTTCAATAAACTACACGTTTTTCTGCTTTACTTTGTCATGCCTCCAAACACTCCCAAAGATCTCTCCCATTATGTCTGCATTATGGAATGTGTTTCTATAAGCTTCTGGTTACAATTTTTTGTGCTAAGTCAAGCAACTATAACCCAACCAACTAAAACTTAAATCCTAAGGTCCCAGTTAATATATGTTTAAACTGCGAGCTGAATTGAGGCAACTGTCATTGGGTTCTATGCGGCTGAAATAATAAAAACAGAAATGGTGACCGTCTGCCAAGGGCACACTGTTGTCAGCTGCTTGGCCGTGTTCTTTGTTGAAAATGTATTATCTCATTTAATGGTGGAGATAACAGGAAAGATGGTAAAGGACAGCAAAGCCTGGCGTGCTGCAGTCCATGGGGTTGGTTGCTAAAAGTCGCACATGCCTGAGCCACTGAACAACAACAATCTCATCTGAATTCCACAAAAATCCTATGGTGTAGAAACTATTTATTATTCTCACTTTATAGATAAACAAACTAAAACTAGGGAAGTAAGATGGTTGCCCAAGATGTCCCAGCTGATGATGTGGAAAGCCAGAATTCTGACCCAGTTCTGTCTGAATCCACAGTCTGAGCTCTTACTCGGACACTATTAATACATGATCAAAAGTGTCCAAGAAGAACACAAGAAAGTAGAATGATGGAATAAATTTGTTAAATTGTTGTAGATTCTGAAATGGCCTTTTCAAAGATGTAAGTAGTAAGTCATGGAGTAAAGTTGATATTCAGGATTGTCTATGATGTTGCTCAGCTCTGAACCTTTACATTTCCATGATGATAATGATTTACCTGTTGTTTTTTTTTTTAAACCAAGAGAAGAATCTAATTAAAAATAGCTTTGATTTAGCAAAAATAGCTGGGTGGATGTTCGTAAATGTAGAAAAAAAGTAAGACAGATGATGTCCTTTGGGCTTCCCAGCTGGTGCTCGTGGTAAAGGATCTGCCTGCCAGTGCTGGAGGTGTGGGTTCCATCCCTAGGTTGGGAAGATTCCCAGGAGGAGGAAATGGCAACCCATTCCAGGTTTCTTGCTTGGAAAATCCCATGGACAGAGGAGCCTGGAGGGCTATAGTCCATGTGGTTTCAAAGAGTTGGACATGACTGAGCAACTGAGCATGCACACGCGATGTTCATTTGATTCATTGTACTTAGGATACCCATGGGATACCTACAAGGCAGTTCAGTGTGTCCTGTGGAGCATAGCGTTAAAGTCCTTTATCAAGGATCATACATTTCATACATTTATGAGTTCTAAACTACGCCTTTTCTAGCTCTGGAAAGTCATTTAATCTTGCTGAGCCTTAGTTTCTGTGCCATCAAAATAAAGATGGTAGTTTGGATTAAATAAGACGCATGTGTGAAGTGTATAAACAGTGCTTGGGATATGGTAATGCTTCCAAAAATTGCAGCTCTTCTTTTCATATTTCTTCAGGCATTTGGGAGACAGCCCTACATTCAAAAGATAAGCATTTATTATGGGTTGAATTTTGCCCCTACCAAAAAAAAAAAAAAAAAAGATACATTTACATCCTAACTTCCAGTGCCTTGGAACGTGACCTGATTTGGAAATAGAGTATTTTCAGATTTGATCAAGTTAGGATGAGGTCACAAGGGTGGGCCTGATAGAATGACTGGTGCTCTTATCTGAAGGGGGCATCTGGACCCAGACATACACAGAGGGAAGGTGATGTGAGGATGCAGGGAGAAGCCTATGTAAGGATGGGGGTAGAGATTAGAAGGGTGCAGCTGTAAGGAACCCCGAGGAGTGCCACCCACCCCCAGAAGATGGGACGGGAAATAAGGATTCTGTTCAGAGTCCCAGAGTGAGCTTAGCCCTCCTGACAGCTAGATTTCAGACTTGTAGCCCCCAGAACTATGAGGAAACACATTCCTATTGTTTTAAGCCAGTTGGTGTGTGGTTCTCTTGTGGCACCCCTTGAAAACCAATACAGCATGCACGCTGTAGTTGGAACACGAGAGTCTAGATGGCCAGGGGATATCTATGGAGTGAGGAGAGTGGAGGACAAAACTCCTGGGATACCAGTATTTAAAGAGGAGCAAAGAGAGACAGCCCAAGCAGGGAGAGACTTTTAAGTGGAACAGGTCACGCCATTTCTAAAACATGATGAGCATATGCAGTGTTTTCATGGAGTACTAACTAAGAGGAGGAAACAGGAAAAAAAAAAAAAAAGAAAAACAAAATCTCCAAGCTAGATAACCCACTTTAGGAAGAGCTGAGAATGACTATCCCATTGAAATATTTTGGCATGTCTGAATGTCAAAGATATCTTTAGAGCCCAACAAAAATAATGTAGTCATGTATTTTTTGAATAAAATATATGATGGAATTTTTGATTCACAGTGAGCTGAAAGTAGGCACACCTTTTTTTTTTTTTTTTTTTACAGTTCTTTGTGCTCTTCCCTAGGGTATTGAACAATCCATATGTACAGTTAATTTTTGACAATCGATTATTTAATCCACGAAGGAAGTGGAGCACAGTGTGAGCTAGGTTGATGGCTGCAGTGAAAAGGGAAAAATTTGAAGGTAGATGAATAAAATTTGTGCAGAGAAGACTCTTGGTTCTAGTAAACCATTGAACTTAAAAGGGCCTCTCGCAGAGTCCCTGGAAATGATGCATAAAATCTAACAGCCTTTTGAATGCACAGCTGAACTGGGAAGAAAGTCAGCAAGTTCCTTATGGACTAAAGACAAGGCAAAAACTGAGAACAGGGCAGTCTATTCGTCCCATTTGTCTCCTGTTATCTTAGGTGCTTTGGGTGGGGGTGGGGTTCTCATGTCTATAATACAGTTATTTGGGTTCTAAAGATCAATTAGGGACAGGAGATTACATCTTGGACTTGCAAAAGCAGGGGTTGGACCTCCTAACTCATGCATACGACTGTCCCCAGTCTGAGAAATTAACCATTGAAAAGTGGTTATGGGCTAGAAATACAGACAAAATCTGGCTTGAGAAGCTCACCTTCAATTCAAGCTTGACAGAACTCCTACAGATAAAGGCCTGCAGAAGATGATGCTGCAAACCTAAATTATGAAAACAGGAAGCATCTATCAAGACCAAGATTCAGCAGAAAGAACAGACAACGTGATTCAGTTCAGTTCAGTTCAGTTGCTCAGTCGTGTCCGACTCTTTGTGACCCCATGAATCGCAGCACGCCAAACTCACGCCATTGAGTCGGTGATGTCATCCAGCCATCTCATCCTCTGTTGTCCCCTTTTCCTCCTGCCCGCAATCCCTCCCAGCATCAGAGGCTTTTCCAATGAGTCAACTCTTCGCATGAGGTGGCCAAACTACTGGAGTTTCAACTTTAGCATCATTCCTTCCAAAGAACACCCAGGACTGATCTCCTTCAGAATGGACTGGTTGGATCTCCTTGCAGTCTAAGGTACTCTCAAGGGTCTTCTCCAACACCACAGTTCAAAAGCATCAGTTCTTCGGCGCTCAGCTTTCTTCACAGTCGAACTCTCACATCCATACATACCACTGGAAAAACCATAGCCTTGACTAGACGGCCCTTTGTTGGCAAAGTAATGTCTCTGCTTTTGAATATGGTATCTAGGTTGGTCATAACTTTTCTTCCAAGGAGTAAGTGTCTTTTAATTTCATGGCTGCAGTCACCATCTGCAGTGATTTTGGAGCCCCCCAAAATAAAGTCTGACACTGTTTCCACTATTTCCCTATCTATTTCCCATAAAGTGATGGGACCAGATGCCATGATCTTCGTTTTCTGAAGGTTGAGCTTTAAGCCAACTTTTCCACTCTCCTCTTTCACTTTCATCAAGAGGCTTTTTAGTTCCTCTTCATTTTCTGCCATAAGGGTGGTGTCATCTGCATATCTGAGGTTATTAATATTTCTCCCATGATTAAACCCTCAGTAATGTTAGGTAATTAAAGTATGATATAGAGAATATAGAGTAAGTAGATTTAAAAAGTGACTAGATACCTAAAGGGCTTCACTGGTGTCTCAGAGGAAGAGAATCTGGCTGCCAATGCAAGAGATGCAGGAGACAGGATTCAGTCCCCAGGTTTGGAAGATTCCTCTGGAGAAGGAAATGGCAACCCACTCTAGTATTCTTGCCTGGGGAACCCCATAAACAGAGGAGCCTGGCAGGCTGTAGATCATGAAGTCACATGAGCTGGACATGGCTTAATTTCTAAACAACAGATACATAAAAGAGGGAATAAGCAAAGAGAGGAAAAAGATTATGGAAAAGAATGGATGAAGGAGAAATAGAATTCCTAGAAACACAGGAGAGTATTCAAAATTCAGATCAGAGAATATAAAAAACTCAGTATATGGATTAAACAATTGATATGAAAAGACTGAGAAGCGAATTAAAGATTGTTTTCAGAGTATTGCACAGGGACAAAAAGGGGAAGTTTAAGAAGAAAAGTCAATGGTTGGGAAGCACTCAGCGTAGACCTATTAGAAGTTCTGGAAAGAGGGAATAAAGAGAATGGATGAGATGCAATACTTGAAGAGATAAACAGCTAAGAGTTTCCCAAAATCGATGAATAAAACCATTCTCCAAATATAGGAAACACCGTCTAGAGAAGGATGAAGAAGAATTCATCTTCTCTAATCACATTACCGTGAGACTGCAGAACACCAGAGACAACTTTAGAGGCAAATAATGAGAGACAGGGACTTTCGCTGTGGTCCAGTGGTTAGGACTCTGTTCTGAGGCTCTGAGTTCCATCCCTGGTCAAAGATCTGAGATGCCACATGCCACTCGATGTGGCAAAAAAAAAAAAAAAAAAAAAAAGACCACTTAGCGAATTCACTAATTACCCCCCTATAAAAAGAAAGAAGACAGACTATCAGAAAATAATGCCAGTTATAAGGACAGCAAACCTCTCAATAGCCAAACAGGGCACAGAGGACAATAGAAGGAGATTTCCAGGAACTGGGAGAAACTGAGAAAGCTCTAGGTCTATTCTGGTCTCTTAACATCCTTTTTCCTGCCACAGACTCTATTGAATAAAAATATTGACTGACATTACTATATAAGCAGAGCAATGAATGACTGGTGTTAAAGGTTCCTAAATACCTTATGTTCTCTGGGCAAAGGACATTTGGGGATTAAATTTTTATTTTGTATAAAGATTAAGAAGTGAAGAAATTGGAGTAGAATGTTAAACACCCAACCAGTAGAGAAACAAACAAAAAGGAGCAAAGAAAAATAGATGAAGTCAATCAGATACTTGAAAGGAGAAACAACAGATATGGCAGTCACAGAAAGCGTGAAGTGTTAGAAGTCAGATACACCAGTAACAATAAATGTACGTAGATCAAACTTGTCATTAGAGACCGAGAATGATAAAATGGATTTTTTAAAAGTACTCCAGAGTTAGCTATGTACTATTTACAGAAACATCTGACACAGACAAGGAATCCCAGTAAACAGATGGGAATAGATACACTAGCCAAATTGCAGTCAAAATAAAGCTGGCAAGAATGGAAACAGAAAGCATTACTGGAGAAAACTGATAGTCACCACATGATAAAAAGTGTTTACATTTATGAAGAATGTACGGTAATAAAGCTGAATGTACCTAATAACATAGCCTCAAAATACATAAAGAACTACACAGAGAAATAGACCAGTTCATTTTAGTGAGAGATTTTAATTTGCCTTTCTCAGCTTTTGATAGATCAATGACATGGCAATTATGTGTGAATTACTAATTTTGATCTAGTGGTTATTTATAGAAACCTGTACTCAACGATTAGAAGCCTTCTTTCTAAGCACTCGAAGGGCATTTGCAGAAATGGAGCATGCCATAGGAGTAACAACCATTATTCAAAAAATCAGTATCATATACACCTCATTCACTGACAAAAGTACAATAAAACTAGAAATCAGTAATTATCAAAACAGTGACTGAACCACATTCATCGTTTGGAAATGAAAAGATTCAGAAGTAACCTTAACTGTAGGCTCTTTTCTTAAGCTCAAATTTCAATTTATTGAGGCTCAAATTTGAGCCAGTTCTCTTTTTCAGGCTTCTTTATAAATGTAAAATTTGTTCTGATGAGGCGGCAAAATACTAAATCTTATTTTTGCAGGCTTCTGAGTGTCTAGAACAGCAGACTGGCAGCCTCGCCAGGGTCTGGTTTTATAAACAAAGACCTCACAGGCTTGTGATATGACTTAGAAATGTAATTTATTTTTGTTGGTATTTTTTCATGACCATGGGTGATTTTTCTTTCTGGAAACCAGTATTTTACATTGATACTGTTCAAGAAAAATGACACTCAGGACTTATCACCAATTTGGTTCATTGTCGGGTGGGGCAAGTGTCTCAGAAACAGGATGCTTGCCTATATGAGGTATTTTGTTTCAAGAAGGCACCGTGTGTCTTCAGCAATGCAGTATCCTTTTGCTTAATTTAAATATCTACTTAATATTTTCCTGGCAGCAGTGGAATTCTATTAAGTCAGAATCCAGTTTCAGGGAAATGTAAAAAAAAAATTTTCAACCCTAATCCTACCCACTGCTTGTCATCCCCTCACCCCTCACCACTCCCGCCTAAACAGTGCAAATCTGCTTTGCTTTTATTTATTGTTTTAATCTCCGCTTACTGAAATAACATTTGTAAAACTTTTGGATATTAACTGTGTCATCTAAAATACAAATAAGAGGCTGCAGAGAGAGAGATGACTTTCTTTTTTAACCCTGTACCACAGGGATTTACCAGTTTGATGTCCACGCGTTGTGGAGGCTAGACATAGATGTTTTCAAAACAATTGAACTGGAGGACTGAAAACAAGGCAACTTATCTCTAGCGGCTCGTGGTTCCTCTGCCAGAAGCACCTCCTAAAGCTTCTTAAAATGAAGTGATAAATCAGACTTTTGTGTTGAAAGGAAGAGGCTTCCCCTGTGATAATAGACTGTTTATTTCAATTTAGCAGAGTTTGCAGTGCAGAATCCAGTGCGTGGATGCATTATTGCTCTGTAATGTGTTATTGTTGGCAAAGTGCTTGCCCATACATTATCTCATTGACTTTTCTCTTCCCCTAACATTTCACTTAATTGCCCACAGAAAAAAAGAAAACCTCTAGAGAGGTTGACTTTTGCATCTAAGGAATGGTTGAATCAGAACCCAAATATGAGTGTTCTGGCTCCTGATAAAACCTTTTATTTGATCACCAAATTTGCTATGCTGGATGTGAATTAAGACATTCTTTGATTCTTCAGGTATTTTCAGTGACTCTGGAATTCCTAGATCATAAAGTCCAACCTTCTTAGCAAGATCTTCAAGGTTCTCTTTGAAAGAAAGAGAAAGTGAAGTGGCTCAGCTGTGTCCAACTCTTTGCAACCTCATGGACTGTAGCCCACCAAGCTCCTCTGCCCCTGGGATTTTCTAGGCAAGAATACTGGAGTGGGTTGCCATTCCCTTCTCCATCTGTCATCGTACTGCGGTCAAAATCCTTTTTGTTCATGCAGGCTCAAGCCAAACCCTTCTGGTGAAACTCCCCCTCTGCCCGCTTTTTTTTTTTTTTTTCTGTCCCCTGATTGGGATGAATTGCTGCTTCTCTGTACTTCCACATCCTGCTTGGATAACACAGATTTCATTCCATTTTGGGGTCATCTTCATGGCTACCTCCCTCAGTAGATTGTCAGCATCTTTGTCTTGGCCACCTCTGAATCCCTGCAGTACTTGTGTATATCGTAAATGCTTAGTTAAATTCAGCTTAGTCTAAGGACTAAGACTGTTGGTCTTAAGACGAAAGTCCTATTGGTCTGTGGAATGTACACATTGTTTTATAAATGTCTACCGACAGTTGACTAGTAGTAAAGAAGGGTAAGGAAGATGTGGTACATACATGCAATGGAATACTGCTCAGCCATGAACAGGGCAAAATCATGCCATTTGTAGCAACAGGAATTCAACTAGAGAATGATTATACTAAGTGAAGTAAGAATGATAAACATCATATCACTTATATATGGAATCTGAAATATGACACAAGTGAATCTATCTAGGAAACAGAATCAGGGACATGGAGAACAGACTGGCGGTGCCATGGGGAGGACAGGTTGGGGTGGACTGGGGGTTTGGGATTAGCAGATGCAAACTGGTATAAACAGAGTGGGTAAGCAACAAGCTCCTACTCTGTCGCACAGGGAGCTATATTCAATATCCTGTGATAAACCATAATGGAAAAGAATATATGTGTGTAGAACTGAATCACTGTGCTATGCAGCGGAAATTAACACAACCTGGTAAGTCAACAAGACTCCAATTAAGAAAACAATGCCATTATAAAAAAAAGAAAAGAAACCCCAGGCTCAGTGATGAGGTTAGGAGACAGGTTCTGAGCTGCACCACTCCCTGGGGGGCAGAGGGTGTGCGATCCACCCCTGAACAGAGGCAGAGGTGACCCTGGGTTGGGGCTCATCCTGTGACCCCTCCCCTTTCTCCTTCATACGCATAGTTGGGGGTCAGGGAAAGAGGGAAGACCTGTTGAATCTTGTGGGACCTTGCGAGCTCCCTTCTGTGATGGCAGGGTGGGGCGGAAATAAGAAAACGTGGCTGATCCATCATGGGCCATGGAGGAGACCTGGAAGCCTCTCTCCTGGGTGCTCTGTGGAGCTGAAGGGTGAGCTGAGACCCCACACACTGACTTGAACCCTAAAAAAATACCCTTTTACAAGAGCAGCATCCATGTCTGGCCCAGGGAGCTTGGGGAAGCCCAGGGTGGGCCCTGCCGTGGGCAGGGACAGCGCCTCCCGTCTTGTCCTCACTTCCCTGCCCAGGGAGTCACTATCAGCTCCTAAACCTCAGGCGTGTGGAGGACAGATACCCAAAGGAGGTGGTGAGTGTGGGCAAGGGTGCAAGAAAGACGAGTCTTCAACCGGCGGGAGGTGTGTGGGCACAGACGGGGTGTGGGTTCACGACATGACAGCTGGGTGTGTGGAGATGGCAGGTCTGGGGGAAGGAAAAGCTGGGAGCGATGCTTAGGAAAACCATGGGGCCTGGGAACCTGGGGCCGTGTGCTTGACTGAAGAGTTCGGACTTGATCCTTGCAAACAGTTCTCTGTAGAACACCCATAGAGGCGGTCTAGAGTAACGGCGCCCCAGAGACAGGTTGGAAAGGAGTGTCCTCATTTACTCTATCAAGCGGTCATATTTTCATATTTTGTTTTTAATATTCTTGGCTTCTAAATGTATAGGGCAGAGGTGTGGAGATCTAATTCCAAAAGTATATAGAAGTAACCTGACTTGGTGTAATTTTGTTCTTTTCCAATGAAACAACTCCCATGAATGAACTGGATAAAAAATGTAGTATTAAAATTTTATGAAAATGTCACAAAAACATTTTAGCAAATGTAAATGTGCAGTCCTTTGTGGGACCTTGTTTTGATTTTGAAACACAGAGTATATATATATATATATTTTATAAGTAACTGTTTAACCAAAGTATCACATGTTCATTGTAGAAAAAAAGAGAAGATAATGTTGAGTGAAAAGAAAAAAAATTTAAATCTCCATTGCCTTTTGCTCAGATGCAATAATTGCCATATCAATGCCTATCTCTTGAAAATTCTTTCCAAGGATATATTTGTATTTCTTTGAAGAATATAATTATACGACCATAATGTTTTCAAAAATTTTAATCTATTTTGAACATTTTTTATATCAGTAACTACATTCAGCCGTGTAATTTTTAGTCTCTAAATATCACAAGAATGTTCCTAAATGTACAGCAACTTAACTCGTTCTTTTTTGTGTGGGACATTTAGGGTGTTTCCAATGTTTGGCTATTATAAACAGCACTACAAAGAACATCCTTGAAAATAAATCATTGCGTACTTCCTCTATGATTTCCTAAGGATGAATTTCTAGAAGTGGAATTTTTAGTTCAGAGAATACACACAGTTTTTAAAAGGCATCTGAAAAGTACTGCCTAACTGATGACTGGGAAGGTTGTAGGAATTTATGCTCATGCCAGCAGGACAAGAGAAGGGCCATTTGACCAATCTGAAGCCAGAATTTTAGCGGTAATTGTGCAGATCAAAGAGAAATTGGCCTCCGGGGTCTTGCATGAGATTCCCTTAAAAGGAAAATTGAAAGAGCCATCGCAACCTTGAGCTTAGCGAGGGAAACCCATTAACAGGCACACCAAGGGGTGCTGCAGAGAGATTGGCCTTCTTCTGGCTGTCTTCCTGAGGTGTCACCTGGCCATGGTAAGGTGAAGCCAGCCACTTTCAGGAAGGTATTTATGTATCATTTTCAGAATGTGTTTCCACTATTAAGAGAAGAAAACGCCTTCCCAGAGTGAACTGATTTCTAGGAAGTAGTTACACCAAAGCATAGTCCTTCCATGTGTTCTAACCCAGTGGTGGAATTTACAGGAAATGACTTGGGGACCCTGTGGAAGGGAGGACCTTCTTTCCCAGAGGGCTTCCTCTGCATAGAACTAAGGAAAGAGGGCTTGGATTCAGAGCATCCTGAGACCAATATATGATTTGTTTCTATATGATGAGGAGTCATGACATACCATGAGAAAAAGGGAGGAAAAAAAAAAAAAACTTTCTGTGGAAACAGTCTGAAGTTTTGAACGTTCTGTCCGTGAAAGCAGAATTCTGACCTCATGGCAGAGAGCCACCTGAACTTCAGTGACTTGGATGGAGTTAACATTCAGTTTTCACAGGCTAACAAAATGTTTCCATGTGGTTGGATTACAAACGCATAGGCATACCTTTCTGTCAACGCTGCCATTTGAGCTTTTGTAGATATTCTGTGCTTTGTAGCAGAACCAGAGATCTTAGTTAGGCATGGGTCCTGTGACCATGGATTCTGCATGGAGGTACTCACCTAGGCCAGCACTTCCGCAGGCTTCGTGTGGACACAGGTCAGCTGAGAATCCTATGAAAATAGACTCAGATTCAGCAGGCCTGCATGGCGCCTGGGGATTCTGTGTTTCTAATTAGGTCCCAGGGAATGTAGAGGCTTCCAGGTCCTGTGATCACACTCTTAAGGAGTGAAACCCAGGAGTAGATGGTCTGAACCACATTAGAATTACCTGGACAGCTTTTAACAACTGATACCCAGGTTGCCCTCCAGCAGATTTCATTCAGCATCTCTGTGAGTGAGAGTGGGCATCTGTAGTTTTTGGTGTTTTTTTCTGTCTCCCCATGACTCTCATGTGGAGCCCAGGGCATGGACCAATGCAGATTCCTTCACATGTGGGTGGGGAGGGGGATGCAGGGGTCTTCACTGATAAGTAAATTGGGTATATTCATGGGGAGGGGGTGTGCAAGAGCTGCTTGAATGATGAACTGTACCTCCATGGATGGACTTGAACACATCCTGAAAATACAGTGCCGAGTGCCAAAAGCAAACTAGATGTCGTTTATATTAAGTTGCAAGGCACACAACAATATGTTAGTGGATACAGCAAGACTATTCAGATATGCACAGAGGCAATGGATGCAACATTTCAGGATAGTGGTCTCTCTGGGGTGTCCAGGAGGGCAATGGGCTGGGGATGAATTCTATTGGAGTCGAAATAATTCGTTTTTACTAAGAAACATGTGAAACCGTAGGGAAGAAACAAAAGAAGGGAGGGAGGGGGAGACAGGAGAGTGAGAAGGAAAAGGAGAGAAGGAGGGAAGGCGGCACGTGACTGGCTGTTTCTCGCGGTTACTCTGTTGTTTCTGGAATACAGAGTGTATTCCAACAGCACATCAATGCCCATGCTTGAGCAGCCTCAAACATTAGTAAGAGCAAACGGGATTCAGAACTATTAAGGTAGAAAGCGATGAAAGGGTGGTCTCTTCCCACAGCAGATGTTTCCACTCACGATGATCTGCCCTCTCCCAGCCTGTCCAGAGACCCCCAGACCTAGGTTTTCATTCCACAAGGGAAGCAGACACAGAGGAGAGAAGCAGTCTCCGGGGGTCACGGCACTGAGAGACCCGGGGGTTAGACGAACTCTGGCCTTTTGTTCTCGGTCCCGATGTCTCCTGGTGCTCAGGGACCCCAGGGAGGAGTCGCATCTCCCAGCGAGGCATACGGGGTACCCTCCACCCAGGCTGTTTGCGTGGGGTGCGCTCAACTTGAGTTTCTGTTGAGGGGATCACCTGCCCCTTCTCCCCAGGGCCCTGGCTTCCTAGTCCTCGGGGGTCGCCTTCCGTACACGGTGGCCGAGCATGACGACGCTGCCTGCATCCTGTGGGTGTTTGTGCCTGGGTTGTGGAATGTGAACGCCCCCAGACAGCTTGCCTCCTGCAGGTGTGAGTGAGTTGCCAGACCAGCTTCTCTGCAGGAAGAGCGTGTAACTGATGCCTTTTGCCTAGAAACACTTGCTTCCTGGGGGGTGCTAGGGTTCAGGTTGACCTTCATGTTATTTCCAATTCTGTGGTCAATATTTTCCAGTATTTCATACAAATATTGTATGTTTTTTTGTTAATATGTAATTAACATCTTCCTGATATATGTTCTTTTTTTCATATAAAGACACCAGTATTTTTTAAGAAAAGTTTTCATTGGTTCTTATTCATTTTTTCCTCATTGTTTTTTAAAATTTATTTTTTCTAAATTTTATTTATTTTATGGGTGTGCCGTGCAGCATGTGAGATCAGGTATCAAACCCAGGCTCCCTGCATTAGAAGCGGAGAGTCTAACCACTGGACTGCCAGGGAAGTCCCTCCCATTTTTTTTTTTTAATTGAAGTTTGGTTGATTTTCAGTGTTAGGTTAGTTTCAGTGTAGAGCAAAACGATTCAGATATTCTTTATTCAGATGAATAAATGAATAAGTAAAAAGAAATGAATAAGAAGAAAACCTTATCCCTCCAGGAAACTTCAGGTTAATTGAGCAACAAAGAAGCAAGTGGTATGATGAATCCTAAACTTCCAGGATAATTCCCTTTAAACTTTTTTTTTTTTTTTGTCCTTGCAGTTTTATTTTTTTTTTCTTTTTTTTTTTTAAATTTTATTTTATTTTTAAACTTTACAATATTGTATTAGTTTTGCCAAATATCGAAATGAATCCGCCACAGGTATACCCGCATTCCCCATCCTAAACCCTCCTCCCTCCTCCCTCCCCTACCCTCCCTCTGGGTCGTCCCAGTACACCAGCCCCAAGCATCCAGTACCGTGCATCGAACCTGGACTGGCGACTCGTTTCATACATGATATTATACATGTTTCAATGCTATTCTCCCAAATCTCCCCACCCTATCCCTCTCCCACAGAGTCCAGAAGACTGATCTATACATCGGTGTCTCTTTTGCAGTCTCATACACAGGGTTATTGTTACCATCTTTCTAAATTCCATATATATGCGTTAGTATACTGTATTGGTGTTTTTCTTTCTGGCTTACTTCACTCCGTATAATAGGTTCCAGTTTCATCCATCTCATTAGAACTGATTCAAATGTATTCTTTTTAATGGCTGAGTAATACTCCATTGTGTATATGTACCACAGCTTTCTTATCCATTCATCTGCTGATGGACATCTAGGTTGCTTCCATGTCCTGGCTATTATAAACAGTGCTGCGATGAACATTGGGGTACACGTGTCTCTTTCCCTTCTGGTTTCCTCAGTGTGTATGCCCAGCAGTGGGATTGCTGGATCATAAGGCAGTTCTATTTCCAGTTTTTTAAGGAATCTCCACACTGTTCTCCATAGTGGCTGTACTAGTTTGCATTCCCACCAACAGTGTAAGAGAGTTCCCTTTTCTCCACACCCTCTCCAGCATTTATTGCTTGTAGACTTTTGGATGGCAGCCATTCTGACTGGCGTGAAATGGTATTGAGATCAGTGTTGTTTTTGACTGACCAGCATCCCTTCCATCCCTTTGGATCAACTCCTTGATGTTTCCTGGAGCCCCCTCTCTCTGTTGTCAGTCCATGTGGATCAGTCTGACTTAAACTTAGGTTTCCTGGGTGGACGTGGAATTCAGACCTGATGAATCGGCACAGCCCACCTCCTTGACCATAGTGATTGGTTCAGGAATGGCCATGGGATTCAAGTTGGTCCAGTGATTCTCAACCCTAAAGAGTTTTAGTGAACTGTGGAAAGAGGCTCAGAAGCTCTTTACGGAAGTTGTTTAGCTCTTTAGGATGGAAAACTCAAACCAACAGGGCCCAGCGTATCAAAGGAACCAGTCAGAGAATGAAGCCAGTACAGAGGAAAGAGAGGCCAATGATGGAGAGACTTGAGTCTCGTGACAGTGTTTGTGCTCTGGACCAAACCGTGCCTGAAGCTAGTATATCCCCTGGACTTTTCAGTTATGTGAATCAATAAATACCCTTCTTTGCTTAAACAAAAACAAAAAAGCTTACTTTAAAAACAGTAGTCTCTGAGCATAAGTCAGTTGTTCTTCTTCGGATATTCTCCTTGGACTGGTCCCTGAGCCTGGCTTGAAAATTCTGGAAGAGTGGCAGATGATGCTCTGGAAAGCTGTGGCTAGTGGGAGATCCCACCTGGGATATGGCTCTGCCCCAGGAGTTTGTCTTCAGGCGTTGATCAAATATTCTTCCATCCCCTTTCAGATCCCACGCTATGGAGTACAGACCATGTCCGGCAGTGGCTGGAGTGGGCAGTCAAAGAATACGGGCTTCCGGACGTTGACATCTTATTATTCCAGAATATCGACGGGAAGGAGCTGTGCAAGATGACCAAAGATGACTTCCAGAGGCTCACCCCGAGCTACAACGCTGACATCCTTCTGTCGCACCTCCACTACCTCAGAGAGAGTAAGGCGGTCCCCAGTCCCCACGAAGACCACTGTCTGAGGTCCTTCTTAACCTCAGATGCAGAGGATTCAGCCCTCTTGCTGCCCTAACCTGATTCCCATTAGGATCTGAGAGAATGCTCAGAAGGTGATGACTTAGCCAGATGCGGAGTGAAAGTGGCTCTTTTATAAGAAGCAGCAAAGTCACCTCCAGTGTTCCGTTGCTCCTCCAGGGTTCCCCTGACCGAGAAGATCATGTATCAGAGGGAAAGAGCTTTACCCGGTCACACGTTAGTTCATCTCCATGAGGTCCAAACAGGAGAGACATTACCGTAGGGCTCCTACTTGATGGGAAGTATGGCATTCATCTTCCTGAGAGCCAAACCAAACTCCCTTGCATACCCCACTGGAGCACAAATTGAGGAGCGTTTTTGCTTGGTACCTTGAGATGTGGCTTAGCCTGTCAGAATGGGAATGGCATCTTGGCAATGAGAGGCATGAATCTACAGAGTCTGCTGCATGCTTTAACATTTCAGAGGTCAAGCACAATCAGAAGGAGCTAGTCGAGATAGTGCTACAGTGGGTGGTGTGAACTCTCTGGTGTAAATGCTTTGCCTGGCATCCCTGGATTCAATATAGGCCCCCATCTAGGTTTTAACATGCTAACTGGTAGCAGAGCCATGGAGAGATTTCCAAGCAGCCCATGATATTTAGGGTGGGGAGTGTTGGGGGTGGGAGGAGGGGCAGATATTTTCTTTCTTCTTCTTTTTTTTTTTTAATTTTTCAAGGAAGGTAATTCTCTCTCTCTTTTTTTCATTTGGATGTTGCCTTTTTGTTTTGTTTTGTAGCACCTCTTCCACATTTGACTTCAGATGATGTTGATAAAGCCTTACAAAACTCTCCACGGTTAATGCATGCTAGAAACACAGGTAATGCTGGCCCCGCCCCTTGCCCCCAGGACAAGCGTAGGCTTTTGTTCACAGGTCACATGCTTTCCAGGTAGAACATGGGACAGCCAGTGCGTCAGGAAGGCAGATGGCAGAGGTGGATGGTGGAGGGGTCCTTGGTAGATCAGGGCTCTGTGTTGGTGCTTCCGCAGCCTCTTTGGTCTCTGAGTACTCCCCTGCTTTCCTTGCCAGTCAGAGGATTTCTTTCAGCCAAGAGATGTGCGGGATTAGCTTCTAGCCATAGCCTCAGCTCACTTTGCTGGGTCACTGTCTGCTGCTCTGAGTGCTCCAATATGCCCTGTGCTGACTGTAGAAACTAAAAGCATGTCCTATGTAAAGGGGCCCTTCGCATCCTCCTTTTTCTCCTTTGAAAATTAAAGGCTGAGAACTCAACACTTTTATTTTATTTATTTATTTTTTTAATTCTTAAAGGAGCATTTACTAGGACAAGCAGGGATTATACTTTTCCCTTTTTGGTAAAGTTTTAGGCCATTGGACTTGACTTGCATCTTCTTGCACAGACCTTGTACTTTTGCAAAAGGCAGTAGGAGGGAATGTTGGTTGCCTCTGGGGAGCTTTTGTTGCGAGGGAGGCTATGTTATGATTTTGAAAGATTTGAAATTAGTGACTAACCAAATACCTGCTATTCCATATCTTAACTATTGATTCTACATCTTATTAATATTTATTTATCTTATTTTTTTTGGCCTGAGCCTGACAGAGTTTAACATGATGCTTCTTCCTGGCTAACCCTTCTCCCTCCCCTCCCAGTAAAGGCTGAGAGTAGAGGCTGGGCTTTCTGTGGATGAATGTGGTCCTGGTGGCATCCCTTTTCTCCATTGTGATGAAGACACTGTGTAAGCCTGACCACAGGCTGCCAACCCCACTGTATCATTTTCCCGGGACCCTCTGCCACTCCCAGGCTAGGGAGAAAACCATCGAGTGTTGGAAGGACCAAGTAACCCCTCATAAGCAAGCCAGCCAATTCATGGTCAACCCACACAGAGAAATGCAGCCATTTCCCAAATATTTGCTGTGTTATTTTTAAACATACAATATGAGTGAGTCCAAGCTTGAGTAGAGCAGGGATTGCTAGTTGATTCTTGAGCTGGCCCTCAATGTTCAGAACGTTATGTTTTTAATCTGAAGTTTAAAAATTGCTTTGAATTGATCCTACACTTTTCTGATGTAGGTTACACAATAAGCTTTTTAATAACCTCGTGGCCAGAAATAGCAAGCACCTTAGACAAAGTAATTCCCCTTCCTTAGGAAATGCTTTGAAAAGACACACTTTCAGATAACTTCATAGTCATTTAAAAATTCTTTTTAGCAGGGAATGAAAGTGTCAGGGAAGCTCTGATTTCATTATTTTTGTCTTTGCTAAACATAGAAGCAATCGAAAAGCAGGGTAGCACATTCCAAATGGACTGAGCTGGAAAAAAGGGAATTTTGTCCGTTAGCAAGTTGAGCATTGATTGAGAGAGAGAAAGGGAAGACAGGCATATGAAAAGAGATGCGAATTCATTTTTAATTAGATCCATATATTCTTTGGCAAAATAGTTATAATTTTTTGGTACTACTTTCCAAGGGCTCCGTAAAAATGTTTTATGGATTTTTATACAATTTGAAAATGAAAACACCCAGCATGGAATTGTTCTAATAAAGCTAGCTTGTGGGAGGATGGAGAAACACAGGAAGGGGCTTCAGGAGGAAGCTGAATAATCCAAACCCAAGACCCTGTATGCCAAGTGGAGCATCCCTTCCAGCTTCAGCAAAGGTTTCTGACGCGCGTCCTTGCCCCTGCTGCCCAGATCAGGTGTGGCTGGTTCCAGAAGGCTGCCTGCCTCGGTTGTCAGGGGGAGAGTAGGCTAGGCACTGTTGCTGAGACGGACGACCACGGCAGCAAGACCTTCACGTTTTCTGTCTTTCCTTTTGTCTGCAGGGGGTGCAGCTTTTATTTTCCCAAATACTTCAGTATATCCCGAAGCTACGCAAAGAATTACAACTAGGCCAGGTACGAAAACACCCCTGTGTCATCTGTTTTTTTTTTTTTTTTTGAGAGACATCCCAGGATGTCCTGTGAGATGCGTGACCTACGTCACGTGACACAGCTGATCTTGGATGGGAGCCCTAAACAGTCTGCCTCTGCCTCTGTGGATCTGGAGCCTAGAATCAGTCAGACCTTTCCGCTCAGAGATCACAGGGACAGTCCCTCCCTGAACTGCAGGCTGAAAAGCAGGTCAGCCCGTTCACCAACTGATCTCAGACACAGACGGGCCGAGAAGTCATTCCCAACGCCTGTCCGATTTCGAGTTTACAGAAGGATGTAGTATCATCCATCCATCCTAATTGCATAACCTGGAACCAGTGGCGCTCCCCTAACACAAGTGACCAGTTCCCAGCTGTCACGAGAGCCAGACTTTCAGAGCAGAAGCGTGTAATCGATCCTATTTACACCTGAAGCTTTATGTCTTTCCTGATGACTTAATTAGCTTATTAATTTATGTGTCATTCGTGAAAAAAAATATCAGTAGTTATCAAGGGCCAATTCATGTTAGATGCTGGGGATCTAAAGATCAGCCAGACTTCAGAGCCTCCTGTTTTCAGAAAACTGACCTGGATATTCCCCAGGTGCCCACCCACCCTCCTGAGTGCCAGCCATGGGATGCAGTGGGGAACGAGCCCACAGCACACAGCATAAAGCTCTAGATGTTTCAGTAAAGCCACCTAGAGCCAGAACAGACTTACACGCATAATATTTAACCTTACGAGTGAGGTGCCTGGAGCTGGAGGGGCAGAAACGGATGTTTAATCTAAAGCACTGATCTTGTAGTAGAAGCACCACCTCTGACAATAGCGGCTGTGGGAGCAGGAAGGGAGAAGAATTCCTCCCTAAATTCCTCCCTCCAGGAAAGGGATGGGCCATGTGCGCTGCAGTGGAAGGGCCATGTACAAGAGGAGGATGCAGTGTTGCCAGGTAGAGAAGTGCAGGGGGGTGGCCTTGGGCAAGCACGGTCCCATCACCTAAGCCCTCACTGGGATGTGCAACCCCACCAGCTGGATGGCACGAGCAAGCCTCAGAGCTGAGGAATCGCGACTCAGGGCTGTGGGATGGTTTCTGCCTCTTCACACATGGATACAGAACTCCCATCTTCCTTCCTAGACCCAAGCTGTCGCTCTTCAGCTTCTGGCATCTGTCCAGGCTGCCCAAGTCCCAGTGTGACCTGGTCCCAGGCACCAAGCTTGGGGTTTCTGTCTCTCCCCATCGAAAAAGATGGGGGACCAGCGAGCTGACTAGCACAGGGAAAGATACTTCTCTGGGTGAGGACCGCTCTGGTACTGCAACTGAGCTGGCGATTTTGTCCTCTGACCTCATAAAGTTTTCTCCCCTGTCCCTCCTGAAAAGCACAGCAGAAAAGCTCAG
Source organism: Bos javanicus (assembly GCF_032452875.1). Classification (NCBI taxonomy): domain Eukaryota; kingdom Metazoa; phylum Chordata; class Mammalia; order Artiodactyla; family Bovidae; genus Bos; species Bos javanicus. The sequence goes on along the minus strand of NC_083868.1, from coordinate 150,568,041 downwards.
CCAACGTGCTTTGTTATCTCTGACGCAGACCATGTACGTAATCGTGGACAAGACTCAGGGTCTGCAGTGATCTAGACTGGCTCCAAAGGAACCCCCCACCTGTACTGGAAAAGGAGCATCACAGTGCACGTGTCATGCTAGGTCTAGACGTGCCTGAGCTAACTGCTAGTAAATGCACCTTTGGGAGGTCACGGAAAGTATAGGAAAATCATACTGATTTCCCAAGTGTTTTAAAGAAGTTCCCACCCATACTCAGAGAAGCAGAAGCTGCCTGTAAACTGTAGCCTACTATGCTCCTCCGTCCGTGGGATTTTCCAGGCAAGAGTACTGGAGTGGGGTGCCATTGCCTTCTCCAGAGGATCTTCCTGACCCAGGGATCGAACCCAGGTCTCCTGCACTGTAGGCAGACCCTTTACCCTCTGAGCCACCAGGGAAGTCCATAAACCTTTGGCCAAGGGTTGCTCATTTGTTTGTCTGAAGAGATTTCATGGATGTGTCTGAGTCTCAAAAGCTGAGGATTTTGAGCTGGTGTTGGGATCATGGGGGCATACGAGTTGGTTTAGTGTGATGGTCAGGACTACATGCTGCTTCACAGACGGAACAGTAGGTCTTTTGACTTCCCTGGGGGTCTGGTGGTCAGACTCTGCGCTTCCAGTGCAGGGGGCAAGGGTCTGATCCCTGATTGGGGAGCTAAGACCCCATGTGCCACTTGACTCAAAAAGAGAAAACCGTGGGCCCTAGAGTTTCTTTTTACCCTATTTGAGGATGTGGTGGATTTGGAAGAGGTCCTTTTCTTAATATTATAAAGTTTTATTCATATTTTTATATCCTCTTTTTAAATTTGTTTTTAATTGGAGGATAATCGCTTTGCACTAATGGGTTGGTTTCTGCCATGCATCAACATGAATCAGCCACGGGTGTACACATGTCCCCTCCCTCCTGAACCTCCGTCCCACCGCCCACCCCATCCCACCCCTCTAGGTTGTCACAGAGCCCCGGGTTCTGACTCCCTGCGTCATGCAGCAAATCCCCGCTGGCTGCCTGGGGTACACATGATGATGCATCTGTTTCAGCGCTGCTGTCTCAGCCCGTCCAACCCTCTCCTTCCCTCGCTGTGTCCACATGTCTCTTCTCCGTGTCCGAGTCTCCACTGCTGCCCTGCATGTAGGTTCATTAGCACCATCTGGAGCGTCCAGGTGTCAGAGAGGAGAGTGGCTGGGAGGACCATGCTGGGACACCCCAGGGAGACACAAGGGTGGCTAACGCTCATTCACCTGGCGAAACCCTGATCATGCACTTTCCTTCCATCTGTCATCCGAATGTGACTTGGAAGAGACTCAGATTTGTACCAAAATACCTGTTTTGAGGATTGCCGCTGTGATTCTGAAAGGAGATGTAAATATTGGTGTCTGAGATATCTACGAAGAATTCAAATCAGAGCAAACGAGCCAGAGAGCTGTTTGCTGTCAGACAGACTGAGAGATTTGAACCTGGGGAGAGTAGACTTGTTTGTACACTTGGGGTGGACCCACGATCAGCCTTTCAGGGATGACTTGGTAGTGGTGCAGTTGGAGAAGGTCGTGATGGCTTGGGAGGGGTTGGGGAGGGGCCAACGGGTGGTGCAGGGGTCCCTGGGAGAAGGGGTCTCTGGGAATCTGACCGTGTGCCTGTGGTCAGTGGGTTTCTTTCAGAAGAGGTGGTTGCTGACTCTTTCCTGGGGAGAGGTCCTTGGGGATAGAGGCCTGAGTTCCCATTGCCCTGCACCCTTGGCTTGCAGCGTCTGTCCATGTCTCTGATCTCACACTCACGGAGACAGAGGACTCCTGCCTCCCATCCACCTGTCCTGCCACGTCCAGCGTCCTGATGCTCCCTCGCACCTGCTTCCTTTCCTTCCTTCTTCAGCACCCAGCCCTTGGCGGCCTGCCCCACCTTCCCTTCCCTCTTGTCACAGTCCGTCTCCCCGAGTCGATCCTGTATTCCGGAGTTCCTTTGCGGCCTGCCCTGTCCAGTGGCTGCATCCTTTCAATTCCCCCGACAATCAGCCGGGACCACCCGGTGACCTTACAAGATAACACACGATGGACGACATACTCCTTTGTTCAAGCTTCAGCCCCTCTTCCCGTGCTTGTTCCTATTTATTCATTTCCAAACTGTCCTGATTCAGAATGCACCCTCTTTCGTGATCCCTTTGTTGAATTAGCATGTTGATGAGTCTGTCCACTCCTCTTGGAAAATCCTAGCACATGGGCAGATCCGTTTACATTCTTTTTTTGTGATCGCATTTCATGGCATCACATGCGTTTCTCTGAGAGTCAGTTATTATTACCAGAAGTCCTTTCCCCATCTTCCCCAGAGGCACCCTCCTCCTTTTTTGCTGAGTGCACGCCTTTTGGGGACGATGGCCCCTTGAGGCCTCAAGGGGCATAGAGACAAGTCTGACTGGGGGAAACTTGCAGGCTGGCTTTTGACCTCGCGTAAGCCCTGCCTGGTACCTTGGGCACAGTGTACGTGAAAGCTCTGGTGTAAGCCCAGGACGATCTGTAACCCTACCCGCTCCTCCATCACCATGGCAACCCATGCACCGTGATACACATCTAGGATGTTGTTGAAAGAGAGTAGAGTCTTGGGTCTGCAAGTGCAGCCTTGACTTTGGCTTTTGAGCTGGTGCTCTTCAAGCGTGTCTCGGAATCTGCAATGATTCCTCCTTCAGGGTTTGCAGCACAGTGCCCATCAGCATCTCCAGTCACAGCAAGACCACACAGCTAATGCCCTGTCTCCTCAGATGAGCCTGCAGCACGTGGCTGAAAATGCATTCTTGCCTTTGCCCTGACTCTGCTATAACCACAGACCTGCAAACCTGGTTGAGAAGGGAAGGTGAAATGCAGCCCCTCCACCCCCCCGCCACCTGCCGCCAGATCGCCATGCCTTTGACAGAGGAGTTTAGAAGACTGTAGGGAGAGCTGGAGGAGAACGAGAGAGGGTAATTTCATCACGGTAGTAGGCTTTACTGTAAAAATCCCATGCATTAAGTGGGAGTTTAGAGATTAGTTTTGGGCCACAGCTCTTGGTGTTTGTGTCTTTGCCGTAAGCATCCAAGCTCATTGTGAGCTGGCAGAATCCATCCTTTCACATCCAGCACAGCCTGGGACCTCCAGAGTTGCTTCGTACATGTGGCATGGGTCCTGCAGAGGGAGGGTAAGCCCTCTCACGAGCCAAGTTCTGGTCCTTTAAAGTGGCGGGTGGACTTGAAGAGGGCTAGTGGGGCTATTCAGTGATCCTGATGAAAAGAGAACATAAAACTTGGTGAACCTAATCTTGCAAGAAGGACAGCAAGGATGCTGTCTTACATCGTTGATGTCTAGAGGAGGGAGCAATGGTGGGGAGGAGTCTCATTCAGAATCAGGAACTGATCTTGTTGCTGTTCAGTCACTAAGTCATGTGCGACTCTTTGCGACCCCATGGGCTGCCGTATACCAGGCTCTTCTGTCCTCCACTATCTCCCGGAGTTTGCTCAAATTTATGTCCATTGAGTCAGTGATGCCATCCAACCATCTCATCCTCTGCTGCCCCCTTCTCCTTTGGCCTTCAATCTTTCCAAGAATCAGGGTCTTTTCCAAGGAGTCAGCTCTTCGCATCAGGTGGCTAAAGTATTGGGGCTTCAGCTTCAGCTTCAGTATCAGTCCTTCCAATGAATGTTCAGGGTTGATTTCCTTTAGCATTGACTGGTTTGATCTCCTTGCAGTCCAAGGGACTCTCAAGAGTCTGCTCCAGCACGACAGTTATCTTAACTCCCAGGACATAAGCAAAGATGCTGGGGGGAAGGAGCCAGCAGTAGTCACAGTCCTTCTTTGTAGCTTCATGGTTTTTGGTCTAAATCATGGCAGAGAACATACTTCTTTGGTACCTTCAGCTGCCTCTGGAATGGTTCTTATAAAACTCAGTTTTAAAACAGAGTCTGTTAAAGAAATAAAAAGAGCAGAACCCATGCCAGAAAGCAGCCTTTCCTGGCACAGACCTTCTGCCAAGTTTATGAGTTAATGGCCTTGAAGATCAAAATGGAAGAGAAATGAAGGGTGGGTTGAAATGACCACCAGAAGTGACATGTAAACTGTGTTCTTACTCGAAGTCTTATGATCCACTCATCCATCAGGGGCAAATAGCAAATGTACACGGTGTCATAATTTTTCAAGCAGCCAAGGAACAGAACTGCTCAAAACTGGCTCTGCTTTGAGGTGGTGTAGCTGCTGGCGAGGTCACTGAAATGGTCGTCTTTCGTCTCAGCCAGGCTTGGTTCAACATTCCCCAGTGTCATATCCCACAGGAGGGGGCTCGGGGCCCCCACGGCACATGATCAGTAGCTGATAAGACAGCCCCAGGGCAGAATTTCATGAACAAAAACAAAGCTCCACTTATCTTCCGTGGCAATATGCTCACGAGCACATTAATCATTGTTCATGTAAACATCTTAAGTTCTTGGCTAAGAATCAGGCTTGGAGTTGTTTAGGTCCTGACTGATTTTCGAGGCAGGATGGGACATGGTTGTGCATGCTAAGAAGGACTTCACGAAGACAGAGTCTTAAAATATTTTTCTATTCGTGGCTTGGTGCTTGATTTCTTCCAGGTCCATTTCACGGGCAGTCTTATGTTTAAGATAGTAGCAGACTCACCGACGGACACTGGCTACTAATTGCATTCATGTGCTCATATTTCAGGCAAAAGCATTCAATCTAGAACTTGGTCCTCTCATTATTGGCATTCACAGACTCAGATAGCGTTTCTGAAATAATTATCTGGAGGAACACAGGTTTGTAGAAAAGAAAAATGGAAACTGTCTAGAACAGGCTTTCTCAAACTTCAGCGTACAGCCAAGTCAAGAGAGATCTTGTTTTGAAATTGAAGTATCGTTGATTTAGAATGTCATGATATTTTCTGGTTTACAGAAAAAAATGATTCAGTTTTATATATATATGTGTGTGTGTGTGCGTGTGTGTGTGTATACATATATATACCTACACATATATTATTTTTCTGATTCTTTTCTCCTATAAGTTTTTACAAAATACTGAGTATAGTTCCCTGTGCTGTACAGTAGGTCCTTGTTGGTTCTCTGTTTTATTTTTAGTGATGTGTATATGTTAATCTCCTAATTTATCCCTCCCCCACCTTAGGAAACCATAAGCTTGTTTTCTATGTCTGTGGGTTTATTTCTATTTTGTATATAAGCTCCTTTGTATCATTTTTTTTAAGATTCCATATGTAAGTGATATCATATATTTGCCTTTCTCTGTCTGCTGCTAAGTCGCTTCAGTCGTGTCTGACTCCGTGCGACCCCACAGGCGGCAGCCCACCAGGCTCCTCCGTCCCTGGGATTCTCCGTCTGGCTTACTTCAGTAGAGTGCTAATCCCTAGGTCCTTCTATGTTACTGCAAACGGCATAATTTAATCCTTTTGTATTGCTGAGTAATATTCCATTGTGTGTTTCCCTGGTGGCTCGGTGGTACAGAATCCACCTGCCAATGCAGGAGACGCAGGCTTGATCCCTGGGTCAGAAAGATCCCCTAGAGAAGAAAATGGAAATCCACTCCAGTGTTCTTGCCTGGGAAATCCCATGGACAGAGGAGCCTGGCGGGCCATGGTCCACAGGGTTGCAAAAGAGTCAGACACGACTTAGCAACTAAGCAGCATCCATACTGCGTCGCACACGTGCACCACGTCTTCTGTATCCATTTGTCAGTCACTGGACATTTAGGCTGCTTCCGTGTCTTGGCTGTTGTGAGTAGTGCTGCTAAGAACTGTGGAGTGCACATATCTTTTTTAATTATGGTTTTCTCCCGACATATCCCCAGGAGTGGGATTGCAGGGTCATATCTGGTAAAACGCAGATTCTAATTCACTAGATCTAGAGTGAGATTCTGCATTTATAACAAGCTCCCAGATGTTACCAGTACTGCTGGTCTGTGGAGAAACGAGGACCTGGAACATATTTCTGGATTCTCTTGCTTTTTCACTCCTGTTAGAAGTGAAAGGGCTTCCAGATAGAAGCCCTGTTGTCGGTGTGACTTTCTGCTCCTGTAGTGGGCTAAGATACTGTTACAATTGCCCTCCTAGATTTTTCTTTCTGAGACAGTTCTCAAATTGCAACTCTGGCTAACCATCATCTAGACCAAATGCAACTCACTGAGAATCCGTGTGCAAATACCCCCAGCGACGTAAGTTGAAATTTAGTGGTAAATCGATAGCAGCTGAAAATTTAACTCCCCTGTGTAATCCCAGCATCATAAAAATGAGAATCCAAGGCACTGGGTGGGAACCGCTTCCAGTCCCAAAATACAAAAATGCCAGTGGAGAGGGAGTGGTGCGCAGCAGCAGAGAAAGTGATCAAGCTCAACCAAAGCTCTGGAGAGTAGGATTTCACAGACCACACCAGTCGAGATGGTCGTAGCCAAACAGACCAAATGAATTAAGGCAATTCTGTGTTGGATTTCACGTTGCATTTCACTGCTTGTCTCTCTGGGACAGGAAAATGGAAAGAGACATGTCTTTTGAAACATAATCAAGCTTTTTGAAGACGGACCCACCAAATGGCCAATTGTGAACCAAGTTTAAAATCTCTCCACGTGAGAGTTTATAGCCATCTCCAGGTGTCTGGAGCAGGACACCTGCTCCAGGATGTGGGTATGGCTTTCAGCTGACCCAGTGACACATGGCATTGAACCGAGACCTACCAATCCAGGAAGATGTAGATGTGAAATGGCTCTGTCATAAGACTGCATACACCAATAGCTTTACATAGGCACAGTCAGTAAGAGCATGCATAATAACATTTCTGGAATATATTTTAAAGGAAACTTGAAACTACTTACAGTCATAATCATAATAGAGCTTGCACGGAGGGTGCCAAAATATAGTTATTCGATTTGCATATGCAAAGTGTGATGAAGGTTTATGGGACAAGTGACAGTACATTATAAATACAAAAAAAAATCATTGGCATATACTTCAGTTCTATGATCACTGCTAATATGTTGTGGGGGCAATACTATTTCAGTCTTACCGATGACTTCATGTGATTCCTTTTAGGGAAATCCTAAATTCATTTGGAGCAGGAGAAAAAGTAGACATTTGCACAGAAAAAGAGCTAGTCCCTTAAGACTGATTGAATAAAAGTGGATGAGGGGGATTGAGGGGTGGCTGAGAGAGGCAGGTGGCAAATAAAGAAGGCAGTACTCGTTTCCGAGGAAGAAGAGGAAGGAACACGAATGCCATTTGGTGGATTTAGGGTCCGGCCTCGAGCAGGTATCAGTTCATTCATCCATACTGCAGGCTGTGTTTCAGTCGGGTCATGCATGTAATAATAGGGTGATGGACTTCAGTCAGCTCAAGCTGGAAGCAAAACTAATAGATGGTAAGAAACTTGATACGGTCTTGACTGTGACTGTAGTGAGTTATCTTAGGGGAGTCCACCAGCTCCGAGAGAATCTGTCCATGGGAGTTCTCAGATTAATGGGTGAAAATGGGTTAGATCGATAAAAGACACAGAGTTATCTTTTGTAAATGAAACATAAATCTCATGAAACCCAGGTTGAATGTTTCTTTGGATCACTGGGTTTTCTCACTTCTTCTAATAAACACAAACTTTAAAAAGCATACAAAATAGCTATTATCAAGCCACATCATTGATCTTTTAGTCATTTTATTTGTCTTTACAGATTTACCTTACGAACCACCCAGGAGATCCGCCTGGACCAGCCATGGCCACCCCGCCCCCCAGTCGAAAGGTACGGTGTTGGTTCCTGCTGCCTTGAACCCTCTCATCACCAGGCAGTGGGTAACTCTTGATGGAGTACACGATCATTTCTTTAGCCAGTTTGTGCTTTTTCAACATACAACAACATACAACATGTGTGTCCCTTTGGCCCCAAAGTGCAACTGATCTTTAAATGCAATGATTCATTCTCTTTGGGGGTTAGACGTATTTCTAGAACAGAAAGAAGTGAACAATGTGATGTATTTCCACATGAACAAATACATGTCTCATGGGATGCTTTGAGTACAGATTCAACGCCAGGTCATTTCCCAATCTTGGCCATGTTTAAAGTATTCCTTGCTTTATTTTATTTTCCTAGTAATTTCCTTTTATGTATTTATTTTAGAGGGCGATTCATTTTCATTTGTTTTGTAAACCATCTCAAATTTTCTTTTTAGTTTTGGAAAAAATGGGGCACAAATAAAATTTTAAAATAAGTTAGAGGGCCTTTGTTTTGCTACTACGTTTACATTTGATTTTGTTTTTGGAAAAATTTTCCTTACTCTAAGATGCTTCTTATCATAAGAATAGGACTCTTTTGTTCATAACTAAGATAACTGGTAGAATGATGAACAGCAGCACCAAAATCTAGTAGTCAAACACAAGTTATGGCTAATTGTCTCTTTCATTTTTGGATTTTCAGCTGCTCAGCCGTCTCCTTCCACAGTGCCCAAAACTGAAGACCAGCGTCCTCAGCTAGGTATGTTTCAGGGAGCCTCATTATGGTCATAAAAGAAGAAATGGTCTGGCAGCATCTTTCTAAAATGTGTCACTTTCTAAATGAAATTAATGTTCCTTTGTCTTCTTTGGGACTGTTCCATATGTAAAACGGGCACCAAACTACCATTCTACTCAATTGGAAATGATTGAGTTTTTGCTAAACCATTTACAAAATCCATGCAGTAAACATGGAAAATACATTCCATCTGCACCCAGCTTCTTTGTGTCCTGGGAATTATTTGACTTTTACCTTCCAGACCACATACAACAACATCAGCCCAGAAATGCAGTGGAATGTTTCTGCTGCCAGCGCGCTGAGCAATGCAGCCAGTATTGTCCTGGGGACCGTGGGGGACTGAGGACATTTGCCCTGTTTATGTTCTGGGATGGAGAGAGGCCTGGACTGGATGTCAGGAACCCCAGACCAAATCTGAGCTCAGCCACCAGCTAGGAGTTTACCTCGAAGCCTGTCTCAGATCCGTGTGACATCGTCTCTAATACAGGAAGTGGTGCTGGGGAACTTTGGTGTGAGAGACATTGTCAGCTCTAAAATCTGAAAACACCAGCAGGTCAGCATCATTCTTGCAGTTACATGCCACCTGCTCCCAACCATGTCTTTTCTTTTTGCTGCAGATCCTTACCAGATTCTTGGACCCACAAGTAGCCGCCTTGCAAATCCAGGTGAGACACTGCTCATGGTTTTGCTCTTACAAAGTTATCTTTTGGGCAGGAGCGATATTGAACGTTGAACCTGAGTAGCCAAAGAAATCCCTTCCACTGAACAAATTTAAGTTGTAAGTTTCACTGGATTACTTTCCTAAATGGCAAATAAAAGGGTTGGGTTATAAACTTTAAGATTTAGCTTCAGCGAAGAGCATCCTTACTTAATCCAAGTTGTTTCAGCTTCCTGGGGCTGCTCTGACCAAGTACTACAGGCTGGGGGCTTAGACATCAGACATTTATTGTTTCCTGGTTCTAGAGGCTTGCGTGTGCGCTAAGTCCCTTTAGTTGTGTCTGACTCTTTGCGACCCACCAGGCTCCTCTGTCCGAGGGGATTCTCCAGGCAAGAATGCTGGGGTGAGTTGCCATGCCCTCCTCCAGGGGATCTTCTCAACCCAGGGATCTAACCCAAGTCTCGTACGTCTCCCCATCCGCAGGCAGGTTCTTTACCACTAGCGCCACCTGGGAAGTACTAGAGGCCTGAAGTCCAAAATCAAGTTGTCAGGGTTCTTTCCCTCTGTGGGCCATGGAGAAGAATCTGTTCAAGACTTCTCCTTGGCTTGCAGATGGCCATCTTTGCCTGCATCTCCTTACTTCTGTATGTTATCTCTGTGCCCAGACTCCCATTTCTACCAGGACCCTAGTCAGCCTGGATTAGAGCCCATGCAAATGACATTACTTTAACTTGATTACCCCTCTAAAGATCCTAGTCCCAATGATGTCACATTCCAAGGTACTGAGCAAACCCGACATATGAATTAGCGGGGAGGAGGACCACACTTCAGCCCATCACACAGCAGATAAAATAATATCTTAAAAAAAAAAAGAACCTAATGACAACCATAAGACTTCAAACTTAGGCTCGTGGTCATTGAATGGCCTGTGTCTGAACTCAGATGCCAGAAGAAAGCACAGATCCTTAATCGCCCAGTTGTAGCCCGTCCCTTGCCAAGGGCTGTCACCTGGCACCATGCCTCGGTGCCAGCCAGGTTGTTTGATTTGTTTGTGTTCGGGTCAGAACCAGCTGTGCTGGCATCCACTTCAGAAGTGCACAGCATATGCTGCATATTCTCAACAGCAACTTCAGATGCCAAGATGTCACAGGCATGTTGGAAATCCCAGCTGGAATGTGTATTGCCTAAACGTTGAGGCCAAAACAGGGTTAGAAACGGGAAAATGTAGATTCTGTGTAAATCCCCACAAGGGAATCTATAGTTTGGAAAACATAAAATATCATTATTGGGAGTTCTGCATCTTTGACGCTGAAGTTTAGTTAATGGTAACTAGTGCAGTAAATGTTTTTTAAACAGCAGAGAATTGAGCGGGTCTATTTTGTTTATTGCATTAAATCCAGGCATAGCCCAGGTGCTCAAAAATTATTTGCCAAATAAATGAATTCAAGGAGTAACAAGATACTCTCCTTGACTCTCAAGGAGCTTCCACGGACACAGGTCTCCTCGGCATCCACCTGGTGGCTGCGTCCCCTGGGTCTGTTCCACGGACACAGGTTTCCTTGGCATCCACCTGGTGACTGCGTCTCCTGGGTTGGTTCTTACACCTGTGCGCAGCTTCTGTTTGCAGCTGCCTCCATTGTTGTTCAGTCGCTCAGTCCTGTCTGACTCTGCGACCCCATGGACTGCAGCACACCAGGCTTCCTTGTTCTTCACTGTCTCCTGGAGCTTACTCAAACTCATGTCCATTGAGCTGATGATGCCATCCAACCATCTCATCCTCTGTCATCCCCTTCTCCTCCTACCTTCAATCTTTCCCAGCATCAGGGTCTCTTCCAATGAGTCAGTTCTTCGCATCAGGTGGCCAAATTATTGGAGCTTCAGCTTCAGCATCAGTCCTTCCAATGGATATACAGGATTGATTTCCTTTAGGATGGACTGGTTGGATCTCCTTGAAGTCCAAGGGACTCTCAAGAGTCTTCTCCAACATCACAGTTCAAAAGCATCAATTCTTTGGTGCTCAGCCTTCTTTATGGTCCAACTCTCACATCCATACTTGACTACTGGAAAAACCGTAGCTTTGACTACATGGACCTTTGTCAGCAGAATGATGTCCCTGCTTTTTATTATGCTGTCTAGGTTTATCATATCTTTTCTTCCAAGAAGAAAGCGTCTTTTAATTTCATAGCTTCAGTCACCATCTGCAGTGACTTTGGAGCCCAAGAAAAGAAAATCCACTGTTTCCATTTTTTACCCATCTATTTGCCATGAAGTGATGTGACTGGATGCCATGATCTTAGCTTTTTGAGTGTTGTGTTTTAAGCCAGCTATTTCACTCTCCTCTTCCACCTTCATCCATAACCAGTCACATAAAAACCATTACTGTGTTTTGAGATGATGATTATCAGTCAGGTTTCAGGAAGACTAATCTGGCATGAGCGTTCAGGAGAGATTAGAAAGGGGGAAAGGGCGGAAGCTGGAACGTTCTGGGAACGTTCATACAATAATGTGAAATAACAATCCAATAGCTCCCCTTCCCCCCCGGCCGTATCACGCCTGGGCAAATGCTTGTCTCGGAACACCATGGTCTTCCTCCTGCAGAAGGGGAATCGGAGGTCCCGATGAATGAGCTAACTTCTCCTGGGTCATGCAGCCCACCAGAAGAGAGGCCAGATTTGAACCCCAACTCTCTGCCTCCAAAATCTGCTTTAATATTTTCCGGCCTCTCCACTGCCACTGAGCGAGCATGGAAGAGGGAGCTCTTGGAGAATGAGGACCCAGAGAAAAGAAAGGAAGGATTGCCATTCAAACAGCTGCTTTGGTGCTTGGGATGGGGCTGCAGTCAAGGATAGAGGGCAGGAACCTGTCCAGCAGCATAAACAAGACCAGTCCGGCCCTTTCACCCCCCAAGATGGGCTAAGTGAAGTGTATATAGGTCTGTGCCCATGGTGTCACAGATAAAGGTGGCGCTTGGTTGGTGACTTGAGGCCAAAGAAAGCTGTGGCCCCTTAGCAGAGGGCTTAGTGCCTGGGGATGCCCACAGTGCATAGAGGGACTTGTAGGCAGAGCACTCACTGGCCTGGGGAAATGGAAGATGTCTTGGTACCTAATAGCAACGCTGGCATCGTAAGCCAAGGCCGCACTTTATTCCACTAAGACTGTGTCTGCTGGGTCTGGGGAAAGTGGCAACATCCAACTTTTTTTTTTAAGATTTTTTTTTTTTATGTGGCCATTGTAAAGTCCTTTTTTAATTTGTTACAATATTCCTTCTGTTTTATGTTTTGGGGTGGGTTTTTTTGGCCTCGAGGCATGTGGAGTCTTAGCTCCCTGGCCAGGGATTGAACCTGCAGTCTCCCTGCATTAGAAGGCGAAATCTTAACCACCAGACTGCTAGGGAAATCCCAACGTCCAACTTCTGACTTGAAGATAAAGACTTCTCTTACTTAGTTTATAATGAATTGGGCTTCCCTGGTGGCTCAGATGATAAGGAATCAGCCTGCAATGCAGGTGACTCGCAGGAAACCCAGGTTTGATCCCTGGGTGGGGAAGATCCAATGAAGAAGAGAATGGCAACCCACTCCAATATTCTTGCCTAGGAAATCCCACGGGCAGAGGAGCCTGGCGGGCTTCGGTCCATGGGGTCGCAAAGAGTCGCACACGAATGAGCGACTTTTCTCCGTCTCTCCTTAGGCTGTATGTCAGTTACATTCATGGGGCGCCCCGCTCCTAAAACAAGAATGTCTTTTACCCTGCTGTAAATGAGAATGTTTCTTCCTGTTTGGTTCTGGTTGCCCGGTCTCTGATAAATAAATCCTTCACCACTTGAGACTGCTGCCTCTGCTCTCCACACAATGCAGACTTTAAAAACCATTTTAAATGAAAAGATGACCTCACGTGATGTGAATGCCCAAAATGATAACCGCATCTCCACATCTCCCTCCCAAATATGCATTTGGTGTGCAGTGTGGACCACATTTCTCCTGCTGGGACGAGTGTGTCCTTGCACTATGGAGTCCTGGATCAGATATTAGCAACACCGCCCCTTTACACCCCATCAGAGTGGCTGAGTGTTTCCCACGGCTCCTGTGATGAACAGAAATTGCCTGTCCGGGAAAGTGTTTCCTTGGGAACAAGAGTTCACTGGCTCCCTTGGGGCTCACTGGGGAGTCTTTAATGGTGAGCGTGAAAGTGGAACCTGCTCCAGGCAGGGCCAGAGACCAGTGTTAGGGATGTTTTGGCATCGGATAGGAGGTGGGAGTGTCCAGTCTTCTACTGAGACTTACCAACCGCAGGTCCAGGGAGGGGACAAAGGACCCGAAGGGCCTGTGGAGGTGTGTGCAGAACCCAGGCCTCAAAGCAAGACTGGAGTCCAGGTTCCAACCCTTGCTGACCTCCAGCAAGATCAGTCACTCTGCCTCTTGGGCTCTGATTCCTCATCCCTGCTGTGGGGTGTCACATAGTTCTGGGAAGCAAGGGATTAAATAAACACATGGAAAGTCTTCAGAATGATGCCTAGTACTAGTCAGCTTCCAGGGACACTGGCCAGCCCTGAGAACACCACCATTCCCAGCTTCTGTCCTGCCAGCCTGCGATTTTTTGGGAGGAAGGAGGGTGGTTGGTTTCCTTTGGTGTCTCCTGTTTGTGGGCAAGGGAGGTACCTTTCGTTAAACCCTGGTTTCCACCTCAGACAGATCATGATCCAAGCACTTATGCGCTGAGTTTATCTTCATAGTGATCCTGCAAGGTAGTATTATAATACTACCATGTTGATAGTATTGCATCTCCCCATTCTGCAGACAGGGACACTGAGGCACAGACAGCCGGGCGAGCCACCCCAAGTCCCGTTAAGAGGCAGAGCCAGGATTCAGCTGAGACTGTGCTGATTCCAAAGGGGTGCTTCCAGCCCCTCTGCTTCCCTGTCCCCCCACCCACCCCCCACCAGTCCTGTCTGAGCCACCCTGAGCCCTGACAAAGCCTTCCATCTGGGACACACGCCTGCCGCCCTGATCTTGACGTGGTGGTGGGGGGTCCAGGCTGTGCACTTGGGTTTTTCTGCAGCACCTCCAGCTACTGCAGAAAGCCCGAAGGTCGGCCCCCGCGGTGCCTGCCGGGCCCCCCTCTGCTTTATTTACAGCTCTCTCCCTCCATCAGCTGGGGGCCGAGGGTCCTCCTTGGGACCCCCCCTCCTGTTTGCCCCATGGCTGCTGAGTCACTCCCAGCTGTGCTTTTCTCTGTGGTTTATAAACCGTTTAGATGTTTTGCCCTTTTCTGTTGCCCAGTCTGTACCTCTGTGCTATGGTGTTTCTCTTCTTTTCTTTTTATTTTTTTATTGAAGGATAGCTGCTTTGCAGAATTTTGTTGTTTTCTGCCAAACCTCAACATGAATCAGCTATATGTATATATATATATATACACACACATACATACATATATCCCCTCCCTTTTGAACCTCTGTCTTCTTTTCTTTGAATCGGAGATGACAGTCCTCTCCCAGAATTAAAGGCTTTCCTTTTGTCTTCTTCGAAGCCACACTCCAGGCCCCTTCATCCCACTGGGCCTTCCTGTAAGTGGGCAGCCAACAGGCTTGGATTCCCTCTTTCCCCAATCTTGCCTTTTAGTTAATTACCCTGGACAAACCTAGGACAAAAGTAGCTACTCTTTACTGATGTTTCAAAGGAGGTTATCAGGATAGAAGGGAAAAGAGATGTAAAGAGTTTTGTTTTGTTTTTTTTTTTTCCAAAGAAGGTGATTCTTGAGGTGCAGATGATGAGGCTGTTGGATGGACAATTGGTCTTAAAAGAGCTTCTGCTTTTACTTGTTGGTTTGGCTGGTGAGATACCCACTCTTAGACTACCTAAATCTTAGGTATTCGTGTTTTGGAATCTCTATTCTATCTTCTAATACACACTTTTAGCACACAGTCTCACTATTTTGACAGTAAAAGAAGAGTTTAATAAACGGCTTTTGAAATTCTGCAGCCATGAATAACTTGTTTAATTTACCATCGACTAACTCCTCAGCAAATATTGTGCCCCCTTGAGCAGTCAAGCAGAGCAAGCAGATCTGCTATAGACTGTGAAGGCAGTGGGTGTTGTTACATCACGTTGAACAGTTAATGAGCTTGACATAATGCTGCACTTGATAGCGTCTGCTTAAACAGCGGGGCTTCCTGGTGGCTCAGTGGTAAAGAACTCACCTGCCAATTCGGGAGATGGGGATTCCATCCCTGGTGCAGGAAGATCCCTGGAGAAGGAAATGGCAACCCACTCCGGAATTCTTGCCTGGGAAATCTCTTGGATAGAGGAGCCTGGAGGGCTGCAGTCCATGAGGTTGCAAAAAGCCAGACATGACTTAGTGACTAAAGAACAACGACTGAAACATCAATTGATTTATATTTATGGCTGTTATTTTTTGGTAAGGAAGAAAATGAATTTTATTTTGAAGATGTCTTATTCCCACATGCCCTTGAAAGGCTCAGAAGTCAAGCCCCTGTGTCTTAAGGGCTGATGGTAAAATAGTCAAAGGAGACATCCCTCGTCCATCCTTTGACCCTTCAGTTTCCGGCCAGGAACTTAGGCCCCCGACTTACTATTTCTTTAGAAACAGGAGAGGTGAGAAAGCACTTTTCTCTGCCATTTTTCTCTTACACACGTTTATAAAAGAAGTGAGTGAGCGACAGATTCCCAAGAGACAACGCCAAGGTTTGAAGAGATGATAAATATAATTTTGGCTGTTTAGGAAAGTCTGTGTATTTTATACAAAATCTGTGGGATTGCTCTGTCTCTGGGAGGAGGTTGACAGTGAATATCTATTTTCAAACAACTCTGTGTTTATATTGAAACATATGTTAGATTGTTTAAATCAAAAATCCATGTTTTTCCCTATTCCCAAGTCATATATGAAATTTTTTTTCAAGTAGTAATCCTTTAGTTACAATATGTATACTAAAACCATATGGTTTTCTCAAACAGCTCTTTGTATTTTTAAAAATGCATATTAATGAAATGTTGGGGGCAGCAAAAGTTGATTGAGAACAGTTTGAATATGTGGCCCCCAAAAAGCAAAGACTTTACATTGCGATGAACTACAAGCTGTTAATACATTTCAAATGTGTTGCTAGAGTGAAAAAATGCTAATTTTCCAGAACGTATTCAGAAAAGGCTGACCTTTCTCACGATGCTATCGTAGGGATAGATTCACAGACATATCCACTGCATACAGCCGATGTGGAAACAAAGATTTATGAGCTGGGCCGTTTATCTGGGGAGCTTGTGGACAGGATTTAGAGAAAGCAAATTTATAATTGATTTTTACGTTTCATCAATTCCCTGAAGTTGGCAGAGTTCCTTTAATCATTTTATCATATCTGTTGGTATTTACTCATAGTGTAACAAAAGGTCATCTCTTTGGTAACAAGCCCAAGGTGGTATCTGGGAACTGGGGAGGAAAGACCTGCCTCTTACCTGTTTTCAAAACTTCTAAAACCTGCTTAAAGCATCTTAGCTTCTCCTGGTCACAGTCTGATTGTTGGTATTTGCATGCTTCTCTCTCTAAGGGAGCCATCAGTCATCCTGAAGTATTGTAATGTAGAGGTTAGAATGATGTGCCTGGATGTTTCTCTGAATTTAATAAAACCTAAAAGCCACATCGCTAGACCCCCAGTGGGATCAAGAGAGCTGTGTGGACACCCAGTCAAATGAGATCTTGTTGACTCAGTTGCAGCCTCATTCTGCTCCCAGGAGGACTCGCACTCACTCATGGTTGCAGCGTTTTCATCTGAAAACTCTGCTTAACCCAACTGGCGTTGCAACGCAGGGGCAACACGTGGATTTCCGTTACGATGCATTTGCCTAAATACTGGAAATGGGTGATCTGGTTTGAGACATAGCCAACTTTTTTTTCTGAACTTCCTCATTTTGAGTGGGTTAATTCTGTTCTAGGAAAAGTTTTGACAGAATGGCTTTCTGCGTGCCAGCCCCGTGTTATGTTAGAAATAACGGTGTTTACTTCCATTCTCTACTTTTTCCATAAACTTTTCGACGTTCATTTCCTAAATCTGACTTTTATTATTCGACTTGACCTAGCCAACATAAATGGTACTAAGTCATTATTGCCAGCTACATAATGGCGCTTTCTGTCTCACAAAAGAGGAAAATTAAGTCTTCCCAGCCCCAAAACACAAAGTTGACCTGGCTGCTCTTCTAAGGAAGACAGAAATGAAGGAAACTGACTTGAACTCTGCCCCTTTCGGGAATTCTTTGCATTCCCAGAAGGACTTGGATCAGCCTCTAGATCTGCCTGGTCATCACCAAGGATCATCATCTTAGGCCAGTTCCTTAGATGCGGAGCTTGGGCTAAGCATACTTGGGCAGGTGATTCATGAAGGGTACATTCTCGAGGGAGAGGATGCCGGAGACCTCAGGGGAGAGATTAAGGAAGCTTGTGGCCTTAGCTGGGCTTCCCAGGTGGCACTAGTCGTAAAGGGTCCACCTGCCAATGGAGGAGACATAAGAGACGTGGGTTTGATCCCTGGATCGGGAAGATGCCCTGAAGGAGAGCATGGCAACCCACTCCAGTATTCTCGCCTGGAGAATCCCCTGGACAGAGGAGCCTGGCGGGCTGCAGTCCATGGGGTCACAGAGAGTCGGACACGACTGAGCCACTGAGTGTGCATGCATGTGACCTTAGCTGGAACCTTGCTTCAGTCTGACCCCATCCATGCTAAGTCCCGGGCATGACCAGCATCACAGAATCGGTCCCTCTTTGAGGCCAGGGGGCTGACCTCTGGAGTTCTTTGTCAGTCCATCAGGCCGTGGGCTACCTGAGGGGGTGGGAGGGAAGGGTTTGAGGCAGCTCCAGTTTCGGCCAAGGGCAGTTCTCTGGAGAAGGGGGTGGTGGTGCTGGGGGACAAGAGCAGCCAATGCCCCCAGCCCAGAGGGATGGGCACACAGCCTGCTAAAGGAACTCTGCGTGGGGTTTTCCAGGTGGCACTAGTGGTAAAGAATCCACCTGCCAGTGCAGGAGACACAAGGGATGCTGGTTCAATCCCTGGGTCGGGGAGATCCCCTAGAGAAGGGATGACTACCCACTGCAGTATTCTTGGGCTTTCCTGGTGGCTCAGATGGTCTAAAGAATCTGCCTGCAATGTGGGAGACCTAGGTTCAGAACTCTGGGTTGGGAAGATGCCCTGGAGGAGGAGGGCATGGCAACCCCACTCCAGTATTCTTGCCTGGAGAACCCCATGGACAGAGGGGCCTTGGCGGGCTGCGGTCGCTGGGGCCGCAGAGAGTCGGACCCGGCTGTGCACACGGTGTTCTCACAGATGTTCCGTTTCCTTTCCCCACCTCCTCAGGGAGCGGGCAGATCCAGCTTTGGCAGTTCCTGCTGGAGCTTCTGTCTGACAGCTCCAATTCCAACTGCATCACCTGGGAAGGCACCAACGGGGAGTTCAAGATGACCGACCCGGACGAGGTGGCGCGGCGCTGGGGGGAGCGGAAGAGCAAGCCCAACATGAACTATGACAAGCTCAGCCGGGCCCTCCGCTACTACTACGACAAGAACATCATGACCAAAGTCCACGGGAAGCGCTATGCCTACAAGTTCGACTTCCACGGGATCGCCCAGGCCCTGCAGCCCCACCCCCCGGAGTCCTCTCTGTACAAGTACCCCTCGGACCTCCCCTACATGGGCTCCTATCACGCCCACCCGCAGAAGATGAACTTTGTCGCCCCCCACCCTCCGGCCCTCCCCGTGACGTCATCCAGTTTTTTCGCCGCCCCGAACCCATACTGGAATTCACCCACGGGAGGGATCTACCCCAGCGCTAGGCTCCCAGCCAGCCATATGCCTTCGCATCTGGGCACTTACTACTAAAGCCCCTGAGAGAGGCCTTTCCCAGCACCTGTGTAGAGACCCATCCATTACTACAAACTCTTATCCGAGACCACGAATCAGAAGTGCCTCAAGGGAAATGCGAAAGCCCGACTGGGGCAGGGGGAGAGATCCAGAGACTCTGAGTGGGAGGGACTTACTAAACCATGACTACAGAGATAAAAAGGATGCTACCTGTGTACGCGGACAGGTAATCTGTGGACCGACCTTGTAAAAGACATTGCAAGTACAAGCGTGACGTCATAAGGACAAAGTGCCAAAGAAAACATTCAGAAGACGTGTATAAACCTTTAGAATAGTCTTTGGGAATCCTGCTAGTGCATTAAGTGGGGATTAAACTCAAGCAATAGATACCACACAGTCTGGACCTAACATGCCATTTCTAACGTCATTGGAAGGAAAACTACCTGTATTTAAAAAGAGAAACATATCAAACACAGGAGAGAGAGGAGAGGGAGACTATGGTAGCCCATCGATGGACACTGTTAACGGAACTCATCAGCATCTGCTGTCTTGGGTGAAACCAGATTCTTAGAACAACCCGAGGCTTCCAACTCCTTGACGATAAGAAGGGAACTCTGTGTCACAGGGCGGGACTGAGCATGTGTGTGGAGAGAGGGCACGTGGGTGTGGATGGAGGAGGTGGGAGAGGAAGAAACGGGGGAAGGAGGAGGGAAGGACTGGGAAGGGAGCTTCTTGAGCCGTGAAGACTGGACTTGGGATGGTGTTGGTTCTTCGGAGAGCTGAGCCGAGGAGATGTGAGGCTTCGTGCGGTCAGTGTTGTACCAAATCCAGTGTTAGGAAGACGGACACAGCGTGATGGGAGCGGGGCACGGATGGTAGGAGAACGCAGAAACAAAATCATGCATCTCTTTTTGTCTTGTTTTGTTTGTTTATCAAAAGAAAAACTGTAACTGGAATTGTCTGATATTTAAAAAGAAACATTCAGGACCTCATCCTTAGGCGGGGGTGCTCTGCTCTCCACGGGGTCAGGTAAGCGCTAGCCTTCTCGGCTACCCCAGTCTGAAATCGTCTGGGTGTCGGGGGCGAGGCAGCCTCCAGTTTTCCTTTTGAGTCGCGAACGCTGTGCGTTTGTCAGAATGAAGTATGCAAGTCAGTGGTTTGTTTTTTTGTTTTTTTTTTCCTTTTTATATAATAATTATATAACTTATGCATTTATACACTACGAGTTGATCTCGGCCAGCCAAAGATACACAACACAAGAGACAATCAATGATCTAATGTGGCCTTGAACTTTAACTCTGTATGCTTAATGTTTACAATATGAAGTTACTAGTTCTTAGAATGCAGAATGTATGTAATAAAATAAGCTTGGCCTAGCATGGCAAATCAGATTTACACAGGAGTCTGCCTTTGCACTTTTTTATTTTAAAGTGACTCAGATTGTTTAATAGAAACTTGTGCTGCGTGGGGGTGGGTTTGGTATTAGAGGTTTCCTTTGTCCGGGAACTCGTGCAAGGGAGTGCCAAGGACTTAGCACATTTGGCACCTGAATGGTGTGGGCCTCCCCGGGGCCTTCTTGCCAGCTCGCCCTGTCTAGAGCAAGAGGACCAAAGGTTTAGCCTGGGAGCCTCCAGACTCAGGCCCAGAGTGGAAAGAGGCCTCTGAAGCTGGGGTGGTCATTGATAAACTCCAGATCTTCATCCAGTCACAAATCACCCTTCCTTCCTGCATTAAAGCGTCTATTGCATGGTGAACACACGCTTGTTCCCGGCACAAACTGTGTTGTTGTTGGTAAATAAAGCATCACAGCAGCAGTGTCTCCCTTGAACGAGACCAGGGACGGCTTCTAAATTCACCATCTGGCTTCTCTGTCAGAGGCTCTCACTGGGTAGCCTGTGGCCTTGACCTTCCCACACCAGGATAATCTGGGTACCCTGGTCTGGGATTTTTACCAGTCCTGAGCCTGACGTGTGATCAGATACTGTTTATGTCTCTGATCTGAAGTCCATCACCCTTGACATCTTTTCTCTCCTGAGGATGGAGCCTCAGCCAGGGTGAAGGTGGTTAGGTGAAGCCTTAGCCGAGGTGAAGGAGAGCCGGGATGCAGGGCCATGTGAGAGGGAGCAAGCCTCAGCAGCTCCCCAGCCCGAGTCGGTTTCTGAATTGGCCCATCTCCGAGCTGTCTGGGGGCTTATTTTGCACTCTGTAATCCTTTTGCGATGATTAAATGACGTTGCCAAACCTCTGAGCTCTGAATATTTTGGCAGTGGTCTCTAAAGCTGGTAGGATCCGATTACCAAAGCTGCAGACATTCGGCATTACTTGAATTAAAAGAAATCCAACTATCCATCAATTACGGCAGCTTGGGAAAGGCCTGCAAAGTGCCTGCACCTCCTTGGGGAAGATAAATAAGTAAAAGCATAAAAGCTGGCAGCCGGGGGTGACCCACACTGTTTTAATGGAAAAGATCACTCATTTTTATTTTGGAATGCAAAGTTGAAGCACACCTACGTTCTGCATACAAATAGCCATTTACTCCGATAATCACTCAGTTCCCCTCTTTCAGGATCGTGTCATGAGCAAAATAATAAAAACAAGGCAGGCTTCTCATATTCAACTTTAACAGATGTTCTCAGTTATGGTTCCCCCACCTCCCTCTCCCACCCACCCCCCATTCAAATTATTAGCAAACTTTATGACCAGCATGAGCAACTGGGATCATTTTAGATAACATAATAATGCTGAGTTCTCCCAAATAATTCCTCAATGATATCCTAAAATAACATTCACTCTCTGCTCCTGTAGAACTGAAATCCAAAGCAGTCTCCAGTTGGTATTCATGATGACATCAAGAGTGTCTTCCCTCTGCTGCCCCCATCTCTTGATTTGCTCTGAGGTACACACACGATTCCTACAGAATTTCCCTTCTGTTGGCAAGAGATAGGACCCTTGTTTCCTGTTTTAAATGTCAGCCTTTTGGGATTTGTGTATGATGGAATCTCTGCAGATTCCCAGATCTCAGTCAAGACTTCATTTTTGCTCCCAGTTGGATGTCCTTGCTGTGTGTCAGAAGGGTTCATGATGAAGTGATCTGTCAGGACTGGTACAGGTAGAGCGCTTTCCACTCCTTCAAAGCTCTTCAGCACTGCTGCAGCTCCTGCCACCTGGGTCCAAGGGTCTCGAGCAGCGTCCCATGGATGGACGATGCTGCAGGGACTGCTGACACCTGGGACGCGGGCAGTGATTGCAGATGGGGAGAGCATAGAGGCCCCACGGGCCACTGCACTGACCTTTAACCTGTGTTTAAGGGAAGCATCGTTTTTACCTGTCTTCCACCATGCCGCCCAAATAGAGGTTCTGAGATGATGACTCGGAGAGTGAAAAGCACTTTGGGTTACTCCAAGGTATATCACATTTCCATTCCTTCTTTTTTATCTTAACCTGGGTTTAAAAAATATTGGTGAAATGTTTTCATGTCAAATGGGGAAATGGCTATAGAAATCAAGTATTAAAAATAACTAGAAGGTCTTCATCTTAGCATAGAGCAGCAGTGCTCTAAGTGGGGTCCCAGGGGGCTGCAGGAGCCTCACCTGGAACTTGTTAGAAAAGCAAATTTTCAGGTCCCACCACAGACATGCTGAATAGGAAACTCTGGTGGTGAGGCTCAGCCATTAGGTCTCACACACCTTACAGGTGATTTGGAAGCATGTTGAAGTTTGGGAGTCACTGCAACAGAAAAAAGATAATCTGTGTCTATGTGTGGGGATGGTCAGTGTGAAATCTCAATGTCATAACTGTTTTTTTTTTTTTTCCTGTGGCCACATGAAAAGCAGCCATCAGGGAAACCAGTTTACTCTGAAAGTGTCATTCAGAGTTATGCTCCCTCTGAACAACTCTCCTTCCTACTGTTAACTCACCCATGTGTATTAGTTATCTCCTGTGAGTAACTGCTGCTGCTACTGCTAAGTCGCTTCAGTCGTGTCCGACTCTGTGTGACCCCATAGATGGCAGCCCACCAGGCTCTGCTGTCCCTGGGATTCTCCAGGCAAGAACACTGGAGTGGGTTGCCATTGCCTTCTCCATTGTGTGAAAGTGAAAAGTGAAAGTGAAGTCGCTCAGTCGTATCCGACTTGTAGCGACCCCATGGACTGCAGCCTACCAGGCTCCTCCATCCATGGGATTTTCTAGGCAAGAGTACTGGAGTGGCTTGCCATTGCCTTCTCTGCCTGTAAGTAACAAATTACCACAAATTCAGCAGTTGGAAACAACACACGTCTATTATCTTCACAGTTTCTATGGGTCAGGCATGCAAGCATAGCCTAGCTGGGTCTTCCACTCAGGGTCTCAACAGGTTGAAATCAAGGAGTCAGCCAGGACTGTGATCTTCTCTGGGGATGGGGTCCTTTTCCAAGCTCACTGGTTGCTAGCAGAATTTAGTTCCTTGCAGTTGTAGGACTGAAGTCCTGTTTCCTTACTGGCCATCACCAGGGACCACACTTAAGTTTTAGAAACCACTTGAGGATCTTGCCACATGGCCCTCTCCACAAGGCAGTTGCTTCTTCAAGGCCAGCAGGAGAACCTGTCTCACTTCAAAGCTCTCTGGCTTTTAAGTGCTCAACTTGACTAGATCAGGCCCACCCAGGAGAATCTCCATTTTTACTAACTCAAAGTCTACTGATTAGGGGTCTTAGTTATATCTTCAAAACTCCTTTTGCAATAGATGAAACCTAATCAAGCGAGTGATAACTGATCATGTTCACAGGTCCTGTTCACAGTAGAGTGGATTCTACAAGGCATGTATACCAGGAGTTGGGAATCTTAGGAGCTGTCTTAGAATTCGGCTTAAAACCGTAGATATTCTGCCTATCTTCTAGCATTTTCTAAAATCCTTTGGCCAATCAAACCTCTCAAAAACACACATTGCTCAAAAGGCCAACCCCCTCTCAGCAGCACTATGTGCCTGAAGCCATGGGCACCGTGGCAGCTTCTCCCACTGGCAATACAGACTTCATGGAATAAGTCTGTAGATCTTAATCTGGCCAGTCTGAAAACATTTATGTTGAAAATGTAAGGGCATATACTAATTTTTTCATAGTATTTACATATTCTTTTGATTCTATTGAAAAAGCAGCCCAACACCATCCTGTATGGAAATCACTGTGCAAACTCTCCTAACTTATAATTTTTATCTTAATTTTATAAAATGAAATGGCTTCATCTGTTTTCTTATAAAAGATTTTGACAAATATTATGTTTTTTTAAAGCAGGTCATAATATTAATTGATTATCATTTGTGTCAGATCTTGTTGAATTAAAAGACTTACATGCAGTAAGCATGTTAAATGTAAGAACTTTATGGAAAAAGAGATAGGAATTTTTCATGACTCATGGATAGATACACATAGCATGTTGCCTGAAGAAAATAATACAAAAATGGTAGCTAGGATTTCATTAGGAGAGGACTTCATAAAATGGTTTTGAGGTTTTACAAGGTCATGACTGGTTGAGCACAGTCAAAGAGTACTGATTAAAAGATCAATACCCATCTGAAGGGTAGGTCATGGGGACAGGCTCCAGGCCTCTGCCCTTGACTTTATTCATACCTTACTAAGGCGAAGAGTTGACTCATTGAAAAAGGCTCTGATGCTGGGAGGGATTGGGGGCAGGAGGAAAAGGGGACGACAGAGGATGAGATGGCTGGATGGCATCACTGACTCGATGGATGTGAGTCTGAGTGAACTCCGGAAGTTGGTGATGGACAGGGAGGCCTGGCATGCTGTGATTCATGGGGTCACAAAGAGTCGGACACGACTGAGCGACTGAACTGACTGACTGACTGAAGGTGAAGATATAGGGGGTATGCCAAGGACCACTCCAAATGCCATGGGCCAAAAGGAACATAGGTCTCATGACCATTTCAGGATCCAAAGAGCTGACTGAAGGGATCGGCCAAGTTTGACATATTCTGTGTGAGTGTATGCTCAATCATGTCCAACTCTTCGTGACCCCATGAACTGTGGCCCACCAGGCTCCTCTGTCCTTAGGATTTTCTAGGCAAGAATACTGGAGCAGGTTGCCATTTCCTCCTCCAGGGGATCTTCCTGACCCAGGGATTAAGCCCACATCTCCTGCATTGGCAGGCAGATTCTTTACCATTGGGCCACCAGGGAAGCCCTTAATAGACTTACTGGAGCTTAATGATGTTAGGAGCTGCATCATTCAAGACACCTGAGAGTTGGACTGAACAGAAGCACATGTGGAAAACATCTGGGTTTTGAAGATGATGACAATGATGTGTGGAATATACAATATTTAATGAGCAAGCGGCAAGGCAAACACCGCATTGAGCATTTCAAAATCATTGTCTCATTACCCCTTCTGGTTGTCCTCATGATAACAAAAATAAAAAAATCCTGACACTTAGATTAAGCAATTTATCCAGCTTACCCAAGGTAAGAGCATGAACTGATGCTTGTCCCAGCACTGACTCCCAAACCTCTATTAATGATAAGATATGTTGTCCATATTGATGGACATGGGAAAGACAAGTGACTATCCAAAAGTAAGTTGCTTTTTTCAGAATGATTGTGACAGGTAACTTATTTATACTGTTCTGAACTGATTTCAACATCAGTTCTGGATATAATATTGCAGAGGTACATAGACCAGCTAGAGCTAGCCTAATAGAGATGAGGGGGACGAGGGAACCCAAGATTATGGCATGGAAGAATAGCTGAAGGGCCTGTCCAGTGTTCCTGCTGGAAGTAGGATCACATTCACTGTCAATCCAGCCCCCAACACGGTGAATGCAGCACTGAGCTGTCAGTAAATGTCTTCAGCTGTGAGGACAAATGTGGGCATGCATGTTAAGTCGCTTCAGTCATGTCTGACTCTTTGCGACCCCGTGGACTGTAGCCCACCAGGCTCCTCTGTCCATGGAATTCTCTCATCAAGAACACTGGAGTGGGCTGCCATTTCCTTCTCCAGGGGATCTTCCCAACCTGGGGATTGAACCCATGTCCCCTGGGGTTCCTGAATTGGCAAGCAGATTCCTTACCCCTGAGCCACCTAGGAAACCTGTGAGTATGAATGGACATTCAAAAAGATAACTGTTTGGACTAAAAGTGGACTCAGTGTGGATGCCCATTGGCCAGACTCAGTGAAGAACTCTTTAACA